>NC_047089.1:24741160-25361160 GCF_902459505.1 Geotrypetes seraphini | reverse complement strand
GCTCTTGAGGACCGGAATTGCCTACCCCTGGTCTAGTGGTAGGCTGGAACAGGGCACAGGACAGGCAGGCCTAGTGGCAGGCAGGCAGGCCTAGTGGCAGGCAGGCAGGCCCAGTGGCCTAGTGGCAGGCAGGAAGGGCCCCCCACCCCCTGGCAAGCAGGCAGGCAGGGCTCCCTACCCCAGGCAGGCAGGCCCCATACCTTCCACCCCCCCCACCCGTATTTTTTTAAATCCTGCTGTCCAGCACTGTATGGCAGGAACTTTCAGCGATCCTGCCCTTCCCACCGCTGACTCCCGAGCTGAACTCCGAGCGTCAGCATGAGGCAGGCACGAGCTTATCACATTCCTGCCTGGTCCCATGAATGGAGCAGAGTGGGACCAGACAGGAATGTGATAAGCTCCCTCCTGCCTTGTGCTCTGCTTGGAGTTCAGCTGAGGAAGACAGACTTGTCGAAACATGGACCGTGTTGGATCCTACATTCCCAGCGGACTGGGTCCTAAAGGATTTTATGTGGATTGCTAAGTTTATTTTGAATAAAATCCAAATCAGGAACGTCACCTCTCTACAGTGGTTTTTGTTTCTCTTGTACTTGATATCTCAGATTTGCTGAAGAGACTCTTAAAAAATTTCTATTGTTTGGATATCTGCCTAGTCAATATGCTACAGTATGCACCTCCGGGATTTCTATGATGGCTGACAAATTTCATTAACATATGCTTGGGTAGAGATATATATTCAAAAACAATTTCTGCCATTGCCCTGACGTCAGCCAGGCACCGATCCGAAGCTCCCCCTTAAAAGGGGAGGAGCCAACGGCGCGATAACACCAGAGCCCAGTTAGCAGGGCAGGCAGAAGCAAGTCGGGAGGCAGGCGAAGAGGAGCTGAGAGAGGAGAAAAGAAGGTAGAAGGAAGGAATCGGAGAAGCAGGGCAGGCGAGAGTGAGGGGCAGAGGCAAGAGCTAGCTCCGCCCACCCCTCTGACGTCAGCCAGGCACCGATCCGAAGCTCCCCCTTAAAAGGGGAGGAGCCAACGGCGCGATAACACCAGAGCCCAGTTAGCAGGGCAGGCAGAAGCAAGTCGGGAGGCAGGCGAAGAGGAGCTGAGAGAGGAGAAAAGAAGGTAGAAGGAAGGAATCGGAGAAGCAGGGCAGGCGAGAGTGAGGGGCAGAGGCGAGAGCTAGCTCCGCCCACCCCTCTGACGTCAGCCAGGCACCGATCCGAAGCTCCCCCTTAAAAGGGGAGGAGCCAACGGCGCGATAACACCAGAGCCCAGTTAGCAGGGCAGGCAGAAGCAAGTCGGGAGGCAGGCGAAGAGGAGCTGAGAGAGGAGAAAAGAAGGTAGAAGGAAGGAATCGGAGAAGCAGGGCAGGCGAGAGTGAGGGGCAGAGGCGAGAGCTAGCTCCGCCCACCCCTCTGACGTCAGCCAGGCACCGATCCGAAGCTCCCCCTTAAAAGGGGAGGAGCCAACGGCGCCCAGCCGTTCGGCGCGCGGCGAAGGCGAGCGGTAAAGGCGCTCGCCTTAGCGAGAGCGCCTTTGCGAAGGGCCTTGCAAGGGACGAGTATCTACTATCAAGAACACCGAGGAGGACTGAACGGTAAGGAAGCGACAAACACAGAAGGTAAGGAAGAGACAGACGCCAAGGGAATAAACCCACACATACAATCAAGGTGAGGTAGAGCGGAGACAGCACACACAAAAGTGAGAGCAAGGCAAGCAACATAAGGAAGCAGCAGGCAAGGGACACAAGCACACACGAGGGAAGCAAGAAATGGAAGCCCAAGGAAGTCAGAAGGTGAGCTTTCCGGTCTTCTGTATCGGCTGCAATATGTATGACTACCTCCCTTTGGGGATCCAGGCATACATTTGCAATCGATGCATGGAGATGGATAGCTTGAAATGTCAGGTAAGACTATTGGAAGGAACAGTGATGGAACTCGAAGACAGAATCCGAGCACAGGAGAAGATTCTAGTGGAGTACAGCCCAAACGACGATGTCAAGGAACTAGAAATGTTCATAGAGGAAGCTCATCAGCACCATGTAGAGATCCCAGGGCTGGAAAACTGTACTCAGGAAACCCATGTGAGGAGAGAAGACACCCATGCAAACACAGAAGAAACCGAACACGAGGTAGGAGACAACCGCACACCAGGAGGAATAGTGAGAGCACAGGAAGACATCCCCCCACCCAAAGAACAGGAAACAATTTCAAGAGTATCATTGGAGGAAGAAGACTGGCCCTACTCCAAGGACGTGGACCTACGCCCCCCAAGGAACTCCCGAATAAAGAAGATGGGGATCATCGTAGGCGACTCCATTATACGACATGTGGACAGCCACACCGCAGGAGGAAGAGAGGACAGAGTTGTCACCTGTCTGCCTGGAGCAAGAGTGAAGGATGTGACCAACAGGATCTCCAGGATCATAGATGGCGCAGGGGGAGAGGACACCGCTGTGCTTATCCACGTGGGAACAAATGATGTGAGCGGGCGGAAGTATGACAGGGAAGAGCTGAAGGGCCAGCTCCGCTCACTCGGAAGACAACTGAAGATCAGGGAGGTGAAGGTGGCCTTCTCTGAGATCCTCCCAGTACCAAGAGCAGATGGAAAGAGACAAGGGGAATTGCAAGTAATCAACGCCTGGATGAGACGATGGTGCGAAGAAGAAGGCTTCGACTTCGTGCGCAACTGGACGGCGTTCTGGGGAAAAAGCAAGTACTACAGAAGGGACGGACTACACCTCAACAAGGAAGGAGCAAGAGTTTTGGCAGGCAACATGAAGAAGGCAATCGAGAAGGCTTTAAACTGAAAGATAGGGGAAAGCCGACAGTCGACCACCGGTCGATGGCACGGATAGCAGGATGCCCCGACGAAGAAGCCAAGGACTACTACTCCTACACAAGAGAAGACGACCTCACAGCCAATAAGGGAGAAAAAGCAGGAAGGGACAACTCAGACACAGGAGGGGACGACCACACAGCAAACAAGGGTGATAACACAGGAGCAGTAAAGGATACCGTAATTGAAACTATAGGGACGGCCAAGAGTAGAAGGTCCAAAAAGGTAACACGAAGGGAACTTAGATGTATGTATACGAATGCTAGAAGTCTAGGTAACAAAATGGGGGGAACTAGAGACAATAGCAAGACATGACATATTGGATATCATTGGCATAACAGAAACATGGTGGAATGAAGAAAACAAATGGGACACAGTACTACAAGGATACAAACTGTATAGAAGAGATCGAGTAGGGCAGAAAGGTGGAGGTATTGCTCTATATGTTAAGGAGGGAATAGATTCTGTTGAAATGGTTACAACAGAAATGAAAGAGAAGCTTGAGTCACTCTGGATCAAAATTCCTGGTCAATATGGCGCAGATACGAAAATTGGCCTTTACTATCGTCCCCCAGGACAGGCGGAGGAAACTGACTCAGAAATGATGGAGGAAATCAAACAAGAATGCAAGACAGGAAATGTAATTATATTGGGAGACTTCAATTTCCCAGGGATAGACTGGAAACTAGCAACCTCCAACTGCGGCAAGGAGGCCAAGTTCCTGGAGGTGCTAGGGGATTGCTTCCTGGAACAAATGGTAAAAGAGCCGACAAGAGGCAACGCCACCTTGGATTTGGTCCTAAATGGCCTCACGGGACCGATAACAGAAGTGGAAGTCGTGGTTCCACTGGGAACGAGTGATCACAATGTAATCAACTTTAAACTTGACATCGGGAAAGGGAAACATGCCAAAACCTTAACCACCACCTTAAACTTTAAAAAGGGTAAATACGATCGCATGAGAGCCATGGTAGAAAAACGACTCGAGAAGATGGTGGACAAACTTGAAACGGTAGATCAGGCATGGTCCCTACTGAAAAATACTATCACAGAAGCACAAGATCTCTACATTCCGAGGATTTCCAAAGATCGGAGAACAAAGAGCAAAAGAGAACCGGCATGGCTTACCATACAGGTGAAGGAAGCCATAAAAGAAAAGAAGGACTCTTTCAAAAAATGGAAATGCATAAAGACAACCGAAGCCTGGAACAAACATAAAGATGATCAGAAGAAATGTCACAAGGCGGTGAGGGATGCCAAACAGGAGTATGAGGAAAAAATAGCCCAGGAGGCCAAAAACTTCAAGCCCTTCTTTAGATACGTGAAAGGGAAAAAACCTGCAAAAGAGGCAGTGGGACCCCTGGACGACCAGGGAAGAAAAGGGTACATCAAGGAAGATAAACAAATCGCAGACAAACTAAATTCCTTCTTTGCGTCCGTCTTTACGAAGGAGGACACCTCAACAATACCTGAAGCGGAGAAAGTGTTTGCAGGAGAAATAGAAGACAGCCTCACCACAGTTGAAGTGGACTTAGACCAGATATACTATCAGATCGACAAACTTAAAAGTGACAAATCCCCTGGACCGGATGGAATTCACCCGAGAGTCTTAAAGGAATTGAAGGTTGAAATCGGAGAGTTATTGCAAAAACTTGCAAACCTGACAATCAGAACTGGACAGATACCGGACGACTGGAGGATAGCGAACGTCACGCCAATTTTTAAAAAAGGATCGAGAGGGGAACCGGGCAACTATAGGCCTGTGAGTCTTACGTCTGTCCCCGGCAAGATGGTTGAAGCACTGATCAAGGATAGCATAGTCTGGCACTTGGACGCACACGACTTGATGAAACCCAGTCAACATGGATTCAGGAAAGGGAAATCATGTTTGACGAATTTACTCCAATTTTTTGAGACTGTGAACGAGCAAATTGATAGTGGGAAGCCGGTGGACATAATATACTTGGACTTCCAGAAAGCGTTCGACAAAGTTCCACATGAAAGACTTCTCAGGAAACTACAAAGCCATGGCATAGAGGGGGATATACAAAGGTGGATAGGCAAATGGCTGGAAAACCGAAAGCAGAGAGTGGGCATAAATGGGAAGTTCTCCGACTGGGAGAAAGTGACTAGTGGTGTACCACAGGGCTCGGTACTTGGGCCGATCCTTTTTAATATTTATATCAATGACCTGGAGGAAGGAACAACCAGTGAGATCATCAAGTTTGCAGATGATACAAAACTATGCCGGGCAATCAGATCGCAGGAGGATAGAGAGGAACTCCAGAGCGACTTGTGTCGGTTAGAAACATGGGCGGAGAAATGGCAGATGAAGTTCAATGTGGAGAAATGCAAGGTAATGCATTTAGGCAATAAGAATAAGGAATACGAGTATACAATGTCAGGTGCAACTCTGGGGAAGAGTGAACAAGAAAAGGACCTGGGTGTACTGATAGATAGGACCCTGAAGCCGTCGGCACAATGCGCGGCAGCGGCAAAGAAGGCAAATAGAATGTTGGGCATGATAAAGAAAGGAATCTCGAGTAGATCGGAGAAAGTTATAATGCCGCTTTATAGGGCAATGGTCAGACCACACTTGGAATACTGCGTCCAACATTGGTCTCCCTACCTAAAGAAGGATATAAAACTGCTGGAGAGGGTGCAGAGACGAGCAACAAAACTGGTGAAGGGTATGGAGAAACTGGAATACGAGGATAGACTTATAACACTAGGATTGTTCTCCCTAGAGAAAAGGAGACTGCGTGGGGATATGATCGAGACCTTCAAAATACTGAAAGGAATCGACAAAATAGAGCAGAGAAGATTATTTACATTGTCCAATTTGACACGGACTAGAGGACATGAAATGAAGCTAAGGGGGGACAGGTTCAGGACTAATGTCAGGAAGTTCTGCTTCACTCAGAGAGTGGTTGACGCCTGGAATGCCCTCCCAGAGGAGATTATTGCGGAATCGACCGTCCTAGGCTTCAAGAGCAAACTAGATGCATATCTCCTTAAGAGAGGCATATAAAGATATGATGGACTATAAATTACGCCAGGGTACACCTGGCAGGGCCTCCGCGTGCGCGGATCGCCGGACTTGATGGACCAAAGGTCTGATCCGGAGATGGCAGTTCTTATGTTCTTATAAAAAAAAACGCTTCAGGCCAATGGCAGCGATACCATGGCCTGCAAAACTGTTAGAATTCTGTGTCATTATACAACTGTCAGACTTCTTATACTAGACTGATGAATTTCACAGTTCACAACATGGTTTCAGGGAACCACATAGTACAGAATAGTTGCTGCTTGAATTGGCATCAAAGGCAAAATCTTATTTATGCAGGGGTAGACAATCTGTGTTGCTACAAATTGACATTTTTGCTTTGATGCGGTAGATCATTCTCTGCCACTACTAAAGTTGAGAGGATTAGTCCTAAAATGATCTGCAGAATTTGTTTTTTTAGGAAATATTTGGTTTTTTAGGACCTATGGAGTAAGAAAGGGAAATAAGAGGTCCCAAAAATGGACTGCTTTCTGCAGAGTGCCACAAGGATCCCCACTGTCTCCTTCCTTGTTCAACATCTACTTAAGAGCCTGTAGAAGGATTTATGGTTCACTTAGCAGTATTATAAACACGTTACGTCTCTGTTAAGTGGTCTAGAGAAAACCATAACCTCTTATTCAAGTCCAAATATCATGGTCTAATTATACGACACAAAACCCAGGCTAATGAGAAATATCTTTATTATGAAAATAGAAAAATATAATTCACAAGCCAGCTGCAGAATCTAAATATTGTTCAAAATATCTAATTACACAAATGAAACTCAGTACATGATTGTCACACTCTAATGGTTAGACAATTAAGTAAAACTTCTTGTTACACACACACACTATTCCTTATAATAATAATCCCTGATTAGCAAATGATTATATTATCACCCAGGTAACTTTTCAACCCTTTACCTTTACCACAATTGATTCCTATCTAATTCCCAAGCTAATAAAAGTAATTTCCGTATGCTCACCCTTAATTAGCCTCTCCGGCACAATTAGGTGGAAGTGAAAATTTCTTGTCAGCTGGAAGACGTCAGGAATACCGTTGTAAAAGTTACACGTGTTGAAAATCCTTGATGAGGCTATAAATCATCAGCAATAAGTTCCGTTTATCTGTGCTAAGTTCAGAACAGTTTTTAAATGTCCGAATTTCTATCTCTTAGGCAGAGAATCACACGAGGTAACTTACAGGTCTAATTATTGAAAGAAAAAGTTTACAATTAGAACATCTGTGAGCAGATCTGAGCTTCCCCGGACCTTATCACAGACTAACTAATTATTAATTAAATAGCACCTTTCTTTTCTTGAATCTCATCAGATGACTTCCTCAGACCAATCCAGAAACAGAACTTGATGAATAGCCTTTCTGTATAAAGTATCATATATGCTGGAAGACCCAGGGCCGTTAGACAGATAAGAACAGAATAATTTCTTCAAGATTCACACTGTCCCATTATTAAAGCACAGATGAAAGCCCTTGAATAGCAACATTCGGGTACATCCCCATAATGCATCAGGCAGAAACAGCAAAGCTGTGTACTTCTTACTTCTTGCAAAATTCATGCTGGAAAGTTGCTTGCAGAGAGATTCTTGAAACAATGGTTCAGGCTTGGTGACATCATAGAGGCGTAACCTTCAGGTGTGAATACGGAAATATCCCTACAAGCCCCGACAAAAAAATTCTCCTCCCCTAAAATCCACACATTTTCTTACCCGGACAATATCTTCCTACATTTTGTAGCCAGAGACTCATTTGAGGCCACCCTACAATGCCTAGTGAAGACCACAGCGGACCTGAGCACATGGACACAAAATAACGTCCTTGAACTTAATAAACAGAAGACCAAGTGCTTTGGTTTAGGGACTATAACTCACTACTACACACAGATTTGGTACTGCCCACCGGTGAGATCCTCAAAATTGGAAAAAAACTTTGAAAATACTAGGCATTACCCTCGACTCCCAACTTACCTTTGAAAATCAGATATGCTCCCTGGTCAAAAAATTCTTCTTCAGACTAAGACAACTAAGAACAATATGATCCCTTTTAAGCCAGGCTTATTTTAGAACTGTAGCAGAGGCTGTCTAGCTACCATACCTAGATTACTGCAATTCCCTGTGCTATGGCATCACTGAGAAGGGACACAAGAGATTGCAACTCCTCCAGAATACTACGGCCAGATTAATTTTCGGAGTAGGAAAATTTGAGAGGACTAGCCCACTGTTGGGAGAATTGCCTGCATGGTTTATAAAGTGATTTATGGTGAGAACTCTGGCGGACTAGTATTAGACATCAAGATCAAAATGCTTGAGTACCTGATTGTAAAACCGCTTAGAAAACTTTGATAGGCGGTATATAAAATCCTAATAAAAAAAAAAAAAAAAAGATTCCTTATTCATTCCATAACGCAAGAAAGACACATCTTAAGTTGTCCTTCCCCTCATCAAGTTCAATGAAAACAACTATTCAAGTCCACTTTTGAATCCCTGGGTCCCAGAGTCTGGAATAGATTACCCCCTATACTTACAGTACATATTCAGAAGAATGTTAAAGCCTTAGCTTTTTTCCCTATAATGACTGATCTCTATCCAATATGCTTTCTAGAAGCTAATGAAATTGCCAATGTAATAACTGTTCCAAATCTTATTGTAAGCTGCAATGATTCCTTGTTGCAAATTGAAGGATATAAGAAACTATATGGTATGGTATACAATAAGGACCATAATCTATAAATAGCACCTTAACTTAGGCACCGGTAAGAGGAAAGCACCATTTAAAAGTGCTTTTAATAGATATTTCCAGGTGCCTACAGTTGGCTAAAAAAACAGCACTGGAATCACGCCTATGGAGGTGCTTTACGATGCCTAATGCCACTGTAGCGGCGTAAGGCACCTCTGTCAGTGTGATTCATGCCAAAGGTAGGTACTGGAAATGTAGGCCTTGAAAAACCTGGTCTACATTTCTGGCACCTACCTTTCCCGAAGACGCGATCCTCTAAATGGTGCCATTGTGTGATTGACATGCAGTCGGGGGCCGTTGAAAATGGTGCTGTTTAGAGAATCCAGACCTAAGGGCCAGATTCTATAAATGGTGCCAAGTGGCACCCATATTGAAGAGTCAAGATGTCCAAAAATGTAAGACAAGAACAGCATAGACCTAACTCAATCCAAAAAATGAAGGAAAAAGCCTCAGAAAGGGCCCTCCCACCTCACCAAAACGGCAAAAAAACCTTCATTATGTGATAAAGTCTTATGCTATGCTGTAATGTGCCAACGAAAATTAAATAGAGGAAATATTCCACTTATCTTCACTGATCGGTACACCGACGGTGGCCAGCGTTTCACAAATTCATGATGCCTCAGGGTGTATCCCGACCAATTAGGTTTCTTTCAGAACAGGACGCCAGGATCAAGAGGCAGTTTGGCGTCCTCTTCTGAAAGAAACCTAATTGGTCGGGATACACCCTGAGGCAGCATGAATTTGTGAAACGCTGGCCAGCGTTGGTGTACCGATCAGTGAAGATAAGTGGAATATTTCCTCTATTATTTAATTTTCGTTGGCACATTACAGCACAGCATAAGACTTTATCACATAATGAAGGTTTTTTTGCCAGTGAGGTGAACGCTCGACCACCTCTTTGAGCCGTTTTGGTGAGGTGGGAGGGCCCTTTCTGAGGCTTTTTCCTTCATTTTTTTGGATTGAGTTAGGTCTATGCTGTTCCTGTCTTACATTTTTGGATATCTTCGCATCCAGTGTTGAAAGTGTTTACTCTATCATACATTGGTTTTTCATCACATCTGGGTTACCAGCGGCACCCATATCGAAGAGGCCACTCAGAGCAGTTGTCAATCAAAAAATCAGTGCCATTTGTAGAATCATGCCTACTGGCACCTAAGCAGAGTTAGGTATCTCTAGGCATCCTAGAAATAGGCAATGATCCATTAGGACAGCATTTCACTCACCTAATTAGGGGGCACCTATGTTGGATGCCTAATAATGCCTAAATTAACCATGCCTATTCTCTGCCCATAACCATGCCTACTTAGGCGTGGAAGGGCATTTCTACTTAGGCATCGATAGAGTTTGGCGCCAAACTCTTAAATTGTTTAATTAATTTTTTTTTTTTTTTTGATTGGATGAAAACTGGCAAGGTCAATTACCACACTGATTAAGCTAATTAAAAAAATAAAAATTAGGCGTAGATCCCAAACTTAGGCTTTGCTAGGCGGCTGCTCATAGGGCGCCTAATGTAGGTGCATTTTATAGAATATGGCCGCCAGGGCATCTGCACATAAATTTAAGTGCCGGCATTCATGCCGCATTTCCATGGTGCAAATGGCCATGCCTAAAGTTAGGTGTGATTCCCCAGCATAAGCACCGTTCTATAAACCAAGACTAGCTTTAAGCATAGTTTATAAAATAGCACCTTTCACGGCATCATATATAGAATTTCACACTACTTATGTAAGTGCTAGGCACTATTGAATCACAATAAATCAGGAGATTCTACCTTGTCGATGCAGCAAAGAAACGGTGAAAGTGATCAGAGGTGCTCGATTCCTTTATTCTATCAACTAGCTGATGCCCTGGCGTAGCAAGGGTATTTAATTATAGCAATAACACTGTAAATGAATTCAAATAAAGATACTTTATAGTGGTGAATGAAAGTATTTTTTTAGCTTAATAAAAAGTACAATATTCAAATTATAAAGTGAAATATTTGACAAAATGAATACAATACAACTAACGCAAAACGTGATTATAAACAACAATTTTAGTTTCACCTCCTGGAGCAAGAACATATAAATTCTTGGGTGAACCCACCCTTGAGCAAGCAAAATAGAGTTGTGGGCCGTGAGACCCCCAGAACATATCATCCCAGGTAGTGAGGGATCTGCATACCAAGTTTTGTTCAAATCGGTCAAGCCGTTTTTGCTTGATCGCGGCACATACACACACACATACATACTGTGTTTCCCCGATGATAAGGCAGGGCCATCAAATAAGACAGCCCCCCCTTTTTAGAACAAATTGTAAAATAAGACACCCCCCCCCCGCAAATAAGCCACCCACCGATACCTGCGCTTACCCGAATCGGGTGGTACGGTGGGTGACTCCGTGTGGTCCCTCCGTCTACCGCGGGGGTCGGCAACCCACGGCTCCAGAGCCGCATGCGGCTCTTTTCCACCTTTGCCGTGGCTCCGGTAGTGTGTCACGCAGGCATGCAGCTTACAAGTCTGGCGTCGCGGCGGGAAATAGCCATGCTGAGCAGTGAGCTCAGCACGTACACAGATGAAAGCCTTGCTTGCTGATTGGTCAGGCGGCCGTGCCGTCTTAAAAAATCATTGATTGCTCACAGACCTCAATAACTTTCCATGTTGGTTTTTTTCCCCCTCATTTAAGTCATTAGAAAAATAGAATTTTACAGTAATTAACGAGGGCATTTCAGCTCAGTTTGATATCTCCTCTCCCCTTCTGTGCAAAAAATAGCATCCAGCCACCAAATACCTGAGGTAGATTATGATTGACTGTCAGCGTGCTGTTTAAGATCTGAAACGGATAGAGAAGTGGTGGTGACAGATTTGAGTAAAGTTCAGTATGCAAATACAGTTCAATGTGCTTTTCTTCTATTCCTGGGCCAAAGTTCTTCTCTACAACCCATCAATTCGCCATATTGTTTACAATACCACGCGTAAAACCATTTTGGGGGTTGTGGCACCAACCTTATGGAATGCCCTTCCAAATCATCTCAGACATGAAAGTGTACCAAAATTCAAATCATTTCTTAAAACATTTCTGTTCAAAGACACATTCGATATACAGTGGTACCTGGGTTTACGAGCATAATTTGTTCCAGAAGCATGCTCGTAAACCATAATACTCGTATATCAAAGCGAGTTTCTCCATAGGAACTAAGGGAAACTCGCTTGATTCGTTCCCACCCACCCCATCCCCCGAGGCCAGCGGCGCAGCTCTATCCCCCCCACCACGAGAACCGGCATTGCTTCCCCCGAAGGTCCCCCCTTCGTGATCCAGCACCCTCCCCCCCGCGATCTGACACCCCCCGCCGCGATTCGGCACCCCCCCCCCCCGCCACGATCTGTAATCCCTCAGACCCACCCGAATAGGCTTCTTACTTCCATCTCGGCCTTGGCACCGGCACCGGCATGTCCTGTGCGGTGGTGCCGGTGCCCGAAGATCGGCCTCCTCTTCTTTGCTGGGCCTTGAGCATCTGCGCATGCTCAAGGCCTGCGAGTTCACGCTCTCTCCGAGATTCTCAGAGATCTCGGAGAGAGCGTGAACTCGCAGGCCTTGAGCATGCAAGCAATTGTCAGGGGGCATTTTTCGGGGCACAATTGTGCGTGGATTTGTCAGTGTGCCTTATAGAATAGCATGCAGAAACAATTTACATTTCTACTTAGTCCAAAAAAAAAGGAAGAAAGCAATGACAGGTGATCAAATGTAAACACTATGATACAAAAATACAAAGCAAAGTAGTATCAGAACAAGTTTCAACTATATGTCCCCAATAAAGGAATAGTCAAAGTATTCTTTACGGGAATGAAAACATGTCCAAAAACCATGGAAAATTTCTTGAATGAACCCCAATGCTTCCGTGTGCTAAAGTAAATCCAACCAAACTCTACTTGGTAGAAACTACATTTTTTTTCTTTTTCTTTTTCAGTCTTTATTCATTTTAAAAATCAAGTGCAACATATTATCAAACAATTTACAAAATAAACAGCACTTAATTCCATCAATTGATATAGTAAGTATATATCCCTACCTCTCCACCCATCCCCACCCATTCATACAGTATACAGACAATCAAGAGTAATACAAATGACCAAGATAAACAAATTACAATTGAAAAATAAATTAAGTACATATTCCCCCCACCCACCCACCCTTCCTGGATGTGTATAATCAATCTTTACAAAATTTTGTCAATAGGTCCCAAACCTCCTTGAATTTCTTATAATATCCCAAATATATTGCACTCATACGTTCAAATTTATAAGTTTAGCACAAGGATTCCCACCGAAAACTATAGTTTAACCTGTCCCAATTTTTCAAAATAAGCTGTATGGCAACTCCTGTCATGATGAAAAGTAGTCTATTATTATATGAAGTTATGGGACTCTTGGCCATCAATAAATAACGTACCAAACAGCACTGTATCATATGTCCATGCCAATGGAACTTCCAATATTTTATTGATTTGACCCCAAATGGATCGCCAAAATTTACATAGATACATAGAGTATGATGGCAGAAAAGGGTTGACGGCCCAACAAGTCTGCCTACTCAAAGAACCCTCCCCTAAGCATTTCCCCATAGATTATTGAACAAAATGAATACAATGGGACTAGGAGAAACATTGACTGCATGGGTTAAAGACTGGCTCAATGGTAGACTTCAGAGGGTGGTGGTAAATGGTACTCCCTCAGAAACGTCGGAAGTGACCAGTGGAGTGCCGCAGGGCTCGGACTTGGGTCCGATACTATTTAATATCTTTGTACGAGACCTGCCCCAAGGACTTCGAGGTAAGATTACATTATTTGCCGATGATGCTAAGTTATGCAATGTAGTGAACAGCGCAACTTTGCCCGAAACTATGAGACAGGACCTACTTGTACTGGAAAAATGGTCAAATACATGGCAACTGAGTTTTAACGCCAAAAAGAGCAGATAATCCAGTGTCCCTATATTGAGATGACAGTGCCAGCATCTATTTGACTTAGAACTATCTAATTTTTTTTTTTTTCACATATGCTCAGAATCGTGTAGCTCCCCCAAGACTTACCCTATAGAGGAACCTACCACCCAGTCACTACACATCTCATCTAAATGTCTGAGGGCTCCTTTTAGTAAGCTGCGATAGCGTTTTTAATGCATGCAGAATTTTAGCTAAACCCACGCTACGCAGCTAGAACGAATGCCAGCTCAATGCTTGTGTCAGCGTCTAGCGTGCGGGGCAATTTAGCACACACTATATGCCCGCTAAAACCATTATCGCAGCTTAGTAAAAGGAGCCCTACATGTTGGCAAGAAGAGAAACGGCGTCCTGGATTTTGAAGCCTTTTGACAGCTGATAGATTTCAACCCATGCAAGTCACGCATCGGGTCTCCTGACGAAGGAAATAAAACGTGGTCCGCGTTGGGACCCGGGACCCTCAAATCTTCACAAGATGCATTTATTACAAATTATACTAAACTAAACTAAACTTTAAGTTTATATACCGCATCCTCTCCACGGATGTGGAGCTCGGCACGGTTTACAAGAACTTAAAATATAGGAAGAGAAGGAAAAAAAAGGTTTACATGAACTTATATACAGAAGAGAAGAGTAAGGGGGGGTAGAATTACATTTTAGTGAAAAGCCAGGTTTTCAGTTGCTTGCGGAATAATTGGAGGGAGCCCAGGTTCCGCAGCGGGGTAGTAAGGTCGTTCCAAAGACCTGTGATTCTGAAGAGAAGGGATTTTCCCAGTTTGCCTGCATAGCGATTGAAAGAATTGAGATGCAAGTGAAACTTACTGGATTTAAAATATAAAATTCATTTTCACTATTTTTCAAATAATTACCAACACATGTGCAGTGACTGGGTGGTGGGTTCCTCTATAGGGTAAGTCTTGGGGAAGCTACACGATTCTGAGCATATGTGGAAAAAATCATTGTAGCTTCTATAGTAACAAGAAGAGTTTGGTTGGATTTACTTTAACATACGGAAGCATTGGTGTTCAACCACTAAAGGAATAATCGGAAGTGGCCAGGTGGTAGGCATTATGGGATGAAAACCTTATAGGCATTAAAAAAAAAAACCCTCCCGTATTAAAACAAAATTGGTGGCTCTATGCAATGGAGTAAACACACTGAAATAAATAAGAGAGTCGATGTACCCAAGATAACCCAAAAAAAGAGGAAACAATTTCTTCTTTTGCGACCACAAGTATTAAAATTGGGTGCTACTTTTGCACTCAGATTTCCTTGTAAATGTCTGGTTGGTTATAAGGGAGCAAGATATACCTTCTTTGAGGCCTCACAATTTTCTAGATTTATTTCTAGTACCCTGGTAGATGTTCAAGAGTAGCTCGTATTAAACTAGGTTGCGTTCGAGTACATTTGATTTTCCTAATAATATCTTAAGTATTTAAAGATATCCAATTTTTTTTTTCTTTCTCCTCCATAAATAGTGGACTGAAACAACAGATCAAATGAATATATTTACACTATTTGAAAAGTTTGTTAAATTGTATTTTTGTTCCCTCTGCATCTGTTAATTTTGTATGATTTTCTGGATATGAAAATTGAAATTCTAATAAAAATAAATAAATAAGAGAGTCACAGCACTTATTTATATAGGATCCACTCTGTTACACTGATGGTAGCCAGCTTTTCACTAGCTGCCTCAGGGTGTGCCCAGTGAATTTTTTCTCCTTAGGATTGAAAAAAAAAAATCCCATCAAACAAAAAATTCTCATAGTGATGTACATGATTCAGAATAATGCACAAAAACATAAGAACATACGAATAGCCTTACTGGGTCAGGGCAATGGTCCATCAAGACCAGTAGCCCGTTCTCACGGTGGTCAATCCAGGTCACTAGTACCTGGCCAAAACCGAAGGTGTAGCAACATTCCATTATCTCAGAGTAAGCAAGATTCCGGAACCCCAAATAGCATAATTCCATACAGAATCCCCAAAGAGTAGCAAGATTCTAGAATCCCAGAGAGTAGCAACATTCCATGCTACTGATACAGGACTAGCAGGGGCTTCCCCCATGCCTTTCTCAATAACAGACTATGGACTTTTCCTCCAGAAACTTGTCCACACCTTTTTTTAAAACCAGCAACGCTATCCGCTCTTACCACATCCTCTGGCAACGCGTTCCAGAGCATAACTATTCTCTGAGTGAAAAAAAAATTTCCTCCAATTGGTTTTACAAGTATTTCCCTGTAACTTCATCGAGTGTCCCCCTAGTCTTTGTCATTTTTGACGGAGTGAAAAATCGATCCACTTGTATCCGTTCTACTCCACTCAGGATTTTGTAAACTTCAATCATATCTCCCCCTCAGCCGTCTCTTTTCCAAGCTGAAGAACCCTAACTGTTTTAGTCTTTCCTCATACGAGAGGAGTTCCATCCCCTTTGCCATCTTGGTCGCTCTTCTTTGAACCTTTTCCAGTGCCACTGTATATTTCTTGAGATAAGGAGACCAGAATTGAATGCAATACTCCAGATGAGGTCATACCATGGAGCGATACCTGTGCTCTCAAGTAACACCAGCAACGTGTGTTTCTCTGACTACAAAGATGGCTGTCAGATGCTGACCGCAGGCATTCAAATAAATGTGCAGCTCTGTCATTTCCTGTTCAACAAAAGCACCAACTCCTGCGTCAAGGAGATTTCTCACACATGTGGTCCTAAAAAAGTTTAGGGCTCCTTTTACGAAACCGCGGTAGCAGTGTAACACACGTAATAGTGCGCACTAAACTGCCGGCTGCGCTATCCGCTACCACCTCCTCTTGAGCAGGCGCTAGTTTTTCAGCTAGCGCAGGGGTTTGCACGTGATTAAAAGTCCCACGCGGCTTCTTAAAAGGAGCCCTTAGAGTTAGAGTGACACCATTTTTTTAGGACGCAAGTACAGTGCCGCCCCGAGATTCGCAGGGGTTCCGTTCCAGTAACCCTCCCCCCCCCGAATCTCGAAAAAACACGAATACGGTTTTTCATGGGGGAGCCTGACGAGGGCAGCGGGAGAGGGCAGCAGGAGAGCAGCCGGAGCACCGCGAGTGCAGGAAATCACTTGCGGTACGCTCCGACCGCCTCTTCGTGCACGAAGTCGGGCCTTATCCAATCAGGAGCTGCGTGTCAAACCGTCGACCGCGAACAACCAGGTGAACACTATATGAGAAATCTTGGCATAGGGGTTGGTGCTTTTGTTCAACAGGAAATGACGCAGCTGCGCATTTGTTCAAAGGGTTTTCTGTCATGACAGAAATTTAATGTTCTATTGCTTCTTTAGATTAACCGTTGTTATGCATATACTGTATATTTGCTGATATGGTATGCTGCCACCTGCTGGCTGTAAACAATATCTGCACTTCCCATCTTTAAAACTTGTATCATAGGTAAATGAACATTAAGTAGAAGCCAAATAATTTTGTGCCAGAACTCTGAAAGGCCTCACCTGTTTGCCTCTTCAGCACCTTCTGAAGACATTGCATTTAGCCAGCAATTCATCACATGTTCTTTAGAAAATCGCAGATGTGCTTTGAGAAGGACTCATTGTTCTGTCCTAAAGACTAAAAAACGAACAAAGTACAGTGCTAGTCTGTCTTCCATATCATTATTCAGTAAGTTTCAAATTTTGCCATTTTTGTTGTGTGTTCAGTAAAGTAGTAGAAATTAAGGAGTATGTTCGTCCTGAGTATCAGTCTGGAACGCGTTGCCAGAGAATGTGGTAAAAGCGGATAGCGTAGCTGGTTTTAAGAAAGGTTTGGACAAGTTCCTGGAGGAAAAGTTCATTGTCTGTTGCCAAAGGATGTTGTAAGAGCGGATAGCGTAGCTGGTTTTAAGAAAGGTTTAGACAAGTTCATGGAGGAAAAGTCCATAGTCTGTTATTGAGAAAGACATGGGGGAAGCCACTGCTTGCCCTGTATCAGTAGCATGGAATATTGCTACACCTTGGGTTTTAGCCAGGTACTAGTGACCTGGATTGGCCACCATGAGAACGGGCTACTGGGCTTGATGGACCATTAGTCTGACCCAGTAAGGCTATTCCTATGTTCTTAATTTGAGGTTAGCCCTCCGTTTAGCTGCAAACACCATTATAAGCAGTGAGGTTGGGATTAATATCAAAGAAGTAGCAGAGGAAAAAATATGCAACTGATTGAAAGAAGAGCTTGGAAAATGAGTTAAGACTCTAACAAGAGAGAAGTGGAAACAAAAGGCCAGGACCAACTCAAGTAGAGAAATGAAACGGCTAAGCAAGAAAAGGTTAAAAAAAAATAAAAATATTTTTAGCTTAATGAATCTTTCCGCTCTGAATTGGAACCTAAAGGTTAAAAGGGTCATGTATTTGATACACCGCTTTACTGTGGGTACAATCAAAGCAATTTACTTACAGTAGAGTCAGTGGCATAGCAAGGGTGAGAAGCGCCTGGGGCAGTGGCCCCCCCCCCACTCCCAACTGCTCCTCTCCCACCCCTCCTGCTGCATGTGCGCACCCCTTCCCTCCCCTCTTCCCTCTTTAATGTTTGCGGCACGAGCAACTTCCCCAACCTTCTGCTCGCACCAGCCTCAGCTCTTCCTCTGGTATCACTTCCTAGGTAAGATATCGAAAAATAATATCAATGTATGATATTGAAGAATAATTTCTTGTTTTAATCTTGGTTCTAACCGTCTTCAGGATTTGTGCTATAACCTCGGCAGGACTTCTTTGTTCACTGGAGCTCTTTGTGCGCCAACCTTCGTAATTGATTCTTATAAAATAACCCGATTTCTATCATCCTGTTTAATGATGTGCTGCATTGTTTATAAGATAATGCAATGAACCCGTGCTGAACTCAAGCAGCCATGCTACAACAAATGCAATAAACTGTTTAACAGGACAATTAAACCAAGTCATTTCAAAGCAAATACAATTAGACTGTGTTCCAGTATATCTACTGTTGGTTTTTGAGACCGACATTCTCTCATAAATAAGGGGAAAGTGTGTTTTTCTAATATTTTGGTTTATATTCCCCAGGGAGCTAATCACACTGTACAGTGTGAGGGAATAGCAATATTACAGCAGGTTTCCAACTGGAGGGCAGAGCTGGCATTGCCTCCAGTAACCTGTGACAGAGCAATAGATTTAATAACCTTGGAGAGCTCCCAAGGGGTATTGTGCAGCAGTATTTCAAGCCAAGAAAAAAAAAAAGAAAAAGAAAAAGACATTTCATTATGTAGAGGCAGTAGGAGATGAAACACATGAAAAAAGATGAAGCTCAAACAAACGCATTATTTTAAAACAAAGTAAGCAAGCCTACAGAAGAATTTTTGATTTGAATTGGAGGGGGGGGGAAATTGTTTGCAAAGTTCGTGAACATCAGTGAGTTTTCTTTATTATACTGTTGAACTTAATAGCAATTCTTAATGAGTGTGCCATATAAGTATGCAAAACCATCGATGATTTAGCTAGGAATATCTGAAACAAAATTAAAATGTGGAGCTAGATGAATGGTCACAGAAAATGATGAACCGCCCATGTTTAATGCCTCTTTTATGCACGAGAAAGAATTTTTATAAAATTGCATGGCTATTTATGTTATGTTTCATTGTGTTCAGGTCTAGACCAGTGGTTCCCAAACCTGTCCTGGGGGACCCCCAGCCAGTCAGGTTTTCAAGATATCCCTAATAAATATGCATGAGAGAGATTTGCATATAATGGAAGTGACCGGTATGCAAATCTCTCTCATGCATATTCATTAGGGATATCTTGAAAACCTGACTGGCTGGGGGTCCCCCAGGACAGGTTTGGGAACCACTGGTCTAGACAAACAAGGTACTAATCTGTGCAAAATATATATATAACATACGTCACGCAAGGTTGAATATTATGTTTAGATATATTTAAGATATAACATTGTGGGGCTGCCCCAATATAGGGGTTATATAAAGATAAAGATATTGGGCCTCTTTTACAAAGACGCGCTAAGGGGCTCATAATTGAAAGTGAAAAACGTCCAAAAAAGGGCCTAAGTCGGCACTTGGACGAATATTGTCAAAAAACGTCCAAGTGCTGATAATAAATGACCTAGGCCTTAACAGTGCCGCTGAACGACCAGAGCTAAACGGGGCATTTCAGAAGGAGTGTCGAGGGTGGGAATTGGGCAGGACGTGGGCCGGCTTAGACTTAGTCATTCTGCATGTATAACCGAACGTTTTACAACACAGCATAGACCAAACTTGGTTTTTGTGACTTAGACCATTTAAAACATGGCCTAAGTCACAAAAAAACAACCTAAAGTGACCAGATAAGCACTGCAAACACATAGTACAGACCCCCACACACTACCCCATTGATCACCGACCCCCCCCCCTAAAAATCGTAGTCACAACTTTTAAATTCTGTCTCTAGAACATCAGCCCCTGGCAGCCTGGCATAGGAAAGCCTAGTCGTGCTGCACAGAGGCGTCTTAAGTGGTCTTGGGGGTGGGTTAGGGACCCATGGAGAGGAGGACCCATGCCCATAAGCCACTGTAATGACTGCATTGATGGTGAAACATGTGCACTCCCCTAAAAAAAGCCCCAAACCCTTTTGTACTGCCCTATAAGTGGCTTCTGCAGTCATAAGGGCTATTGGGGTGGTAGATAGGTGGGTCTAGGAGATTCTGGAGGTGGTTTGGGGGGCTCACCATTACCTATAAGGGATAGATGATTACATGGCATTTTTTTTGTGAAGTTCACAGCAGTGCCCTGTAAGATAGCCCACTGTTTAGGTGCCCTGTGTGGGTGCCCTGTCCATCACTTTGCATCCCCCTCCTAAGTTTCTAGGCGTTTTGGACTTGGACACAAAGTTGGACGAAAATGTGGTTTAAAGATGGACGATTTTGAGATCTGGACGATCAGGAGGCTGGACGTAGAGATAGACGATTTTCGAAAACAAATATTTTTTGGACTTTATTTTTCGAAAATGTGTCCTACTCTGTTTTTTACTTTGGACAACTTGCGACTTAGACAAAAATGGACTTAGATGTTCCTTTCGATTATGCCTCTCCACGCGTTTTAACGCAGATTTAGCGTGCGCTAAATCAACGCATGCGCTAACCGCTCACGCATCCATAGGATAGCATACACGCGTTAGCGCTTAGCGCGTGTTTAGCGTGCGCTAATATTTAGCACGCGCTAAAAAGTTTAACGCATCTTTATAAAGGAGGGGGGATTGTTTGTTGAAAGCTTCTAGACCGCTACTACTGACCGAGGAGTCAATTTAGAGTGGTTTCTATGAGCTTCTGTAATGGTGTTACAATACAGAGTTAGCGTTATGGAATAGACGAGAACTTCTTTATTCAGATAATGAGGCAATGGTGAGGGCGTTGAATGGATATTCAGCTCACTGCCCTTGGCTGGTGGAATTCTTTCGCGTGGTGGTGCTGTGCTGTTTATTTTGGAATGTTACTTTTAAGTGCTCATCACGTGCCAGGTTCTTTGAAAGACATTGTTGATTCTCTCTCCCGTATGCAGTTCTCCTATTATCGGGCCTTGGCGCCCTCGGTGGACCTGGGGAGGAGCAATGATGCCGTCTTTGTGGTAGAAGATGGGAGAACAGTGTTCCAGCGTCTCCCATAAAGTTGATTCAAACTGTGCAACACTCAAAATAGCAATATCTGAGGCCATAGCGGTACCCATTGCTGTCTCCTTTATTTACTCATTGAATTTCCCTTATTTTGAAGTGCCAGAGATGCTAATTGGATAATGAACGTAATGGGTACCCTCAGATTAGGGTACCCACTAATTATTACCCCATGCTTACCCCAAAACATGTATGCCCATTTGTCTAACACACTCCCCCTTATTAGATGCAAGATTTCTGTGCAATTAACTTTCTACCTGGCACAGTATTACTCTTGCAGTTGAGGCCAGGTGCTCATGGTTCTACCATGAACCTTTAAGCTTCAGCCCCTGAGAAAGAGAGTGTTGATATTATGGATGGATGGTTTATGGATTTGGGTTTGATTTACTGGCTTTCTTTGTCCCTAGTGGTTTCACAAGTTTTGTATCTGGAGCAATAGAGGGTGAAGTGATTTGCCCAAGGTCACAAGAGCTGTTCTAAAATGTCACAGTTGGTAGCCAAGTAGGGTTTTGGAACGCAGAAGTTGTTTGGTTTTTTTTGCCACATATTAATAATCTCCAGCCATTGCATTATGTTTAGGATGTGGTAAGCAACTTATGGGATTTGAGAACTGCGGTTAGTACTTCTAAGGCCTGATCGTGATGGATATTAGTTTCTTCACTGTAGTGCCTCGATGTCAGATGTCACAAGTATGAGATCAGTAGTATCCCCATCAAAATCATACAACAAATTAATAATATGTGATGAGTCACGAATAAACGCTCTAACTTGTGGAATAAAGGGTCTCAAAAATGCATCCACAAAAATAGACGACATGGAACCACATGGAACAAACAACATGTTGAACCATCTAAAGCAGGGGTGTCAAAGTCCCTCCTCGAGGGCCGCAATCCAGTTGGGTTTTCAGGATTTCCCCCAATGAATATGCATGAGATCTATTAGCATACAATGAAAGCAGTTCATGCAAATAGATCTCATGCATATTCATTGGGGAAATCCTGAAAACCCGACTGGATTGCGGCCTTCGAGGACCGACTTTGACACCTGTGATCTAAAGAGTAAGAAAATTACAAAATTCCAAATGCTCAAAGCTTTGCCGAAAGTTAGGTGGCATAGGGCGCCCTACCGCCTCCTAACTTAAGTGGTTTAATTGGTAATAAACAATGTGCTAATTGACCGTGTCATTTAAAACCAATAAAAATCAAATTTTAAAAAATGTAAGCGCCTACAAACGATGGCAGTCAACTCCCATCCATAGAGGCGCCTCCTAGTATCTACATCTAAAATAGGCATGGGTTACAACGGAAATTGAAATAGGCATCGGTAGCTGCCCCTATGATCCGATTCTCTTCCAAAGTAGGCACTGGAAATTTTGGCCTGTAAAACCGTGACCTACATTTGTGGCGCCTACTTTCAACATAGTTGCAATTCTACAAATGGTACCATTGTATTATTGACACGCAATAGGTGACATTTAGAGAATCCAGCCCGAAGGGCCTTCAAGTCCGGGAAACCAATCTAAGTTTATTGTAGAGACCCGACACCTCTATGGCACTGAGATTGATATTTAGCACTTATTTAAATATGATGCCTTCATGGCACACAATTTTTTATCACACTGAGATTGATTTTCAGCACTTATTTAAATATTGCGCCTTCATGACACTTAATATTTAGCACTCATTCATCTTCAAACGCATGAAATGAGTTGATTATAAACACCTTGTTTTCACAGTCACTTTTTAATTTAGCTCAATTGTTTTTATAACATTTTAAAAGTTTTAGTGTTCTTTTTTTACATGATTTACCAAATAGAAACAAGGTCACTGTGCATGTTTTATGATTTTTTAATAGACCGTATATACTCGAATATAAACATAGTTCAGGTGGGTTTCTTGTAGCAGACCTATCAATGGATGCTGTGTGGCCAAATATGAGATATTTTTGGTATGTTTTATAGAGCTGTTCAGTCCATTAACATTAAGAGAAATATCCTTCAATGTTTGTAAAATTTTGGTATTTCTTTTTCTCTTTTCTTATTATTATTTGTATAAAATGATAATGTTTAAAATTGATAATTAAAAAACAAAACAAAAAAAACCATTAAGAGAAATAACATTTACAGCCATGATTCAGATATAGCATATAATATGCTGAAACATGCCTCCTGGTATACCAAACTGTATGGAATGTATTGCCTAGTGGAGTATTGTTTTACTAATATTTAAGCCTGTTACATTAACGAGTGTTAGAATAGATGCGTCTGTCTGTCTGTCTTTCTGTCTCTCTCTCTCTCTCTCTCTCTCTCTCTCTCCTTGGCCGCTGTCTGTCTTTCTGTCTCTCTCTCCCCTTGGCCGTTGTCTGTCTGTCTGTCTTTTTTTCTGTCTCTCTCTCTCCTTGGCTGCTGTCTGTCTGTCTTTCTTTATTTCTGTCTCTCTCATTGGCCGCTATCTGTCTGTCTATCTTTTTTTCTGTCTCTCTCTCTTCTTGGCTGCTATCTGTCTGTCTGTCTCTCTCCTTGGCTACTGTCTGTCTATTTCTCGTTACTCCTTCTCCCACCTACCTGTCTTTCTGTGTGTATGTCTTTATTTCTGTCTGTCTGTCTATCTCTCTGCCCCCTGCCTGTCTTTTTATCGTGCCCCTTCTCCCACCTACCTGTCTTTCTGTGTGTGTGTCTTTATTTCTGTCTGTCTATTTCCGTGCCACCTGCCTGTCTTTTTATCATGGCCCTTCTCCCACGTACCTTTTTTTTGTTGTTGTTATTTAGAGTGCAAAGGGCAAGCGGCGCACAGAAACCGCCGCTGGCTCAGCTGTAGGAAGTGTAGTAGAAAAACGCTGAAAACCACCACCCGCGCACATGCTGAAAACCGCCACCCGCACACACGCACACGCTGCTACCACAATATCTCTGTCTACTCTGCCACGGATCATGGAGGCAGAGATCACGGAGGTAGGAGTGCACATGTGCGCTTAGGGTTTTATTATTATTGATGCTCATTTGTAGGACATGGGCAACTGAATTCCTTACTCCTGCTCTAGATCCAGCAGGTATCTATAGTCTGGCAATTTTTTGCCTTTTTTTTCCTTCCAGCTATTTTGAAAAATCCAGATCATTTCCAATGTGTTTTATATAATCTTTCTTTCATACTTATTCTTCTATTTGTATTTTCCTATTATCACATAGTCGGGGGGGGGGGGGGTCTCTTATTGCGATTTTAATCCTTAATTTTGTTTGTAAACTGCTCTGCTATTGCCTACGGGGGAATGAAAGCTTTAGGTATGATTTGTCAATCTTTTGCTTTTTCCTTTGTAAAAATTTGGAATGATCTTCCTACAGAAGTTAGGTTCCTTCCCTCTCTGATAACTTTTCGGCAAACCTTAAAAACTTACCTATTTCTGAAATTTCTAACTGATAAATAAGGATTACAACTGATGATGCCTTTGCTCTAATAATTCGTTTTCCTTGTCCTATTCATTGATTCTTTTGTAAACCGAATCGAGCCCCACTGTTGGGATGACTCGGTATACAAGACCAAGGATTGGATTGGATGATCTTTCATTGCTTTGAAATGTTCCATGGTGTGATCGTACCTCGGATAGTGTGTGCAATTCTGGTCACCCCATCTCAAAAAAAAAAAGATAGGGCAGAATTAGAAAAGGTAAAGAGAAGGGCAACATCTCTGTGAAAAAAAGGCTGAACTGGCTAAGGTTCTTCAGCTTGGAGAAGAGACGTCTGAGGGGTCATACAATACAGTGGAATATAAAATTCTGAGTGGAATGGAATGAATAGGTAGATGTGAAGCATTTGTTTACTCCAGATAATGGCTGTCATTATCCAGATCATTCTTTTTTAATATCCATCCCGTACAATGTTAAAATGTTTTCCATATATATGTACATATGGTTTATGGTTTATTTTATTTGATACACCACTCCCCCTTGGGCAATAGCAGAGCAGTTTACAAATACACAAAATTAAGAGCGGGCCTATGGGATTGTGCTTGGCGCTTGCATCCTAGTTTTCTCTTTACAATGAATGCGCGCTTACATCCCATAGGGCCAGGCTGTAAGGCTTTCCTTCGAAGGACCATTATGCTAAGCAGAAAGAGTATCCTGACTTGTTGGCTTTCTCCACACCCACCTACGATATCTCAATGAAGATCTTTAATGATGCAACAAGTAATACTGGAACGACGAGATATTCCTGATTTAGACACTCGTACAGGCCACCTTTTTGTACAATGTTGGACTCCCTTTTGTGGCACATTGATGCCTTATATTAGAGAACAAATTTGGTATTGACTTACTTTTGTTTGGTTTTTTGTTTATACTCGCTGCTGCCGCTGTTTCCCAGGGTAGGTGGGGAGGGGGATTGGATGAGTTGATTGTCGCTGTTTGATTGGAGTTCTTTGTATATGTGATGTGTTTTTATGAGCTTATACTCTCTGTAATGTTGGAAAATCAATAAAAATGATTTAAATATAAACAAAATTAAGGATTAAAATCACAATAAGAGAAAAAAAAACCCACTATGGCCGCCTTTTATGAAACTGCGATATGGCCCGCGCTGCTCCCGATGCTCATTGAGTTGCTATGAGCGTTGGAAGCAGCGCGGGCCATTCAGCGCGGCTCCCCATGCTAGAAACTGATATGAGTAATGACAACATTGACACGTGTTCACCACCCTATCCGTGAAAAAGTATTTTCTGAGGTTACTTTTTAGTCTGTCCCCTTTCAGCTTTATTCTATGCCCCCTCATTTCAGAGTTTCCTTTCAATTGAGACTCTCCTCGTGTGCATGTATGCATTATTTATTACATCTCACGTCTTCCTATTTTCCTAGAGGGATTACAAGCACAGATTCATAATCATCAAAACAAATAAACTAATAGTCAAATATGCATTTAAAATACTTAATGTAATGCTGATGTATTTCCTTCAAAAGTTACATCCGTTATAATCCTCTTACCCAGATCCTCAGCGACACCACCTTAGACTCAAATAATCTCATTGTCCAAGGTTTTACGTGATAATAGGATAGTACAAATACAAGAATAAGGATGAAAAAAAGAGAAACCGATCATCTCCCTTATTAAAACACACTGGCATATCCTTAACCTCCATCGTGGTTTCATTGAGTTACCAATGTTTGCCTTTAGACGAGGTAGAACAATTGGGCAAGTATTGTGACAGTCGGGAAGTGAACAAAAGTCCACTACTAGATCTCACCAAAAATGTCATCATTGTCAATCGTGTGACTACACCATAGAAGGCCCTCAATGGCAGGACCCCGCCAGACAGAGCGCATCATAAAAGCAAGGACTGAGACAAATTGCAAGTCCACAAGAGTTATATATCAAATACATGTTTTGTCTCCATCACCTCCACTGGGAGGCTGTTCCACGCGTTCGCCACCCTATCTGTGAAAAAGTACTTTCAGAGGTTACTACGGTACTTAGTCTATCCCCTGTCAACTTCATCCTATGTCCCCTCATGCCAGAATTTCCTTTCAACTGAGACCTGCCTCATGCATTTATGCAACGCACTGAAGGTATTCAAACATTTCTATCATATCTCCTCTTTTTCACCTCTTCTCCAATATATATATATATATTGAGATCTTTAAGTCTGTCCCCATATGTTTATGATAAAGACCACCAACCGTTTTAGTAGCTTTCTTCTGGACCAACTCCATCCTGTTTGATATCTTTTTGAAGGTGCGGTCTCCAGAATTGTACACAGTATTCTAAATGAGGTCTCACCAGAATCTTATATAAGAGCATTGTGACCTTCATTGTCCTATGGCCATTTCTCTCCCTATGCCCTCAAGCATCCTTCTAGCTTTTGCCTTCACATTTTCTACCTGTTTGACCACCTTAAGATCATCATATATGACCACACCTATGTCCCGCTCCTCTTATGTGCACAAAAGTTCATCACACCCTAAACTGTACCATTCCCTATGGTTTTTGCAGCCCAAATGCACGGCTCTGCATTTCTTAGCATTAAATCTTAGCTGACAAACTAAAGAAAGAAATGAGCCTTCAAATACTTCTTGAAGGACTCAACACTGGACATCATTCTATATTTGCTTGGTATTAAATTGGACGGAGAAATATATTTACCGGTGTATGTAAAATTTTTAAAATATTCCCCTTCTTCAAATCATGAAGTAGACCTTAATAACATAGCATGGCATTTGTATACCACAATACCTTGCAATTTTATGTGGTTTTACAATTAAGAAAGAGCCTGGACATCAACAATGAGATATACAAATTAATATTTCAGATTCTTCCCATACTAGTCTTTAAGCCTGTTACATTAACGGGTGCTAGAATATATGTATGTCTGTCTTTCTTTCTTTCTGTCTCACTCCCTGTCCTTGTGTCTTTCTTCTTTTCTTTCTGTCTCCCTCCCTCCTATTATTTGTCTTTCTTTCTATTTGTCTCTCTTTCTGCCCCCTATGCAGCATTTATCTCCCCTTGTCCACTTTCCTGTACAGTAGCCATATCAGCATTCCCTCCCCCTCCATTTCCTTGTGCATCAGCATTTCCCCCCTCCCTACTTCCCTGTGCAGCATTTTCCTCCCTCCCCACTTCCCTGTACAGCAGCTGCAGCAGCATTTCTTCCCTGTGTGCAGCAGTTTTTTTTTGGGTTTTTTTTAGAATGCGAGAAGGGACAGCCCCCGGTTGTTTCCTTTGATTAAATGTTCATTAGGGTTCGCCGTTCGCCGCACCGTGAGAGCCGGGTGAGAGCTGTTACCCTCAGCTGTTTTTTTGTTTGTTTGTTTGTTTGTTTTTGTAGTTGAAAGCCGCCGCCGCAATTAGGGTTCGCCGGCCGCCAGCGCTCAGCCGCACAGTGGGAGCCGGATGAGAGCGGCGACCTGCAGTTGTGTATTTTTTTTTGTTTGTTTTTAGTTGAAAGCCGCCGCTGCAGCTCCTCTCTCGATCCTGGTGCAGTGCGAGAGAGGAGCCGGTACCATTCACAGTGAGAGGGGGGGGGTGAGGAAGGCCACCGCAGCTGTGTAACTTTTTTTTTAATTTGAAAGCCGCCGCCGCAGCCGGGGCCGCGCATGCGCAGTCGTGTTTCCGCGACAGATCAGGGAACACGACTTTTGCGTGCGCATGCGCGGCCTAGCATTTTATTATATTAGATAAGAAGGTTTTTAACAATTTCCTAAAATTCAAATAGGATGTAGAGATAGAAAGTAAGCGGCAAAGTTTAGTGTCCCACATAGTTGCTTGAAACTGTAGTTGTCGATTATGATTACACTTCCCCCTCCGTATTCGCGGCTTCTCCAATCGCGGTTTTGGTTATTCATGGGTTTTCATTTGCAGGCTCCGCCCCCCCCAAATTACATCATAGAAAATTGCTGGGAGCAGCGTTATACAGAGAAAACTGCTGTACTTTCTTTACAGGTACAGGTCAGGTTATTTGGGGTTTTCTGTTATTCGCTGAGTTGTTTTTTCCCCCTATCACCGTGAATATGGAGGGGGAAGTGGAAGTGTATAGGATGAATGCATGATGATTACTGTACATGGAAATTTCCTGTAAGAAATTAAAGTTTCGAGTTTCAAGCTTTATTAAAATTTGATTCAAACGCTTATCAGTATTCCGTAGCGATGTACAAATAAGGCAGGGGTAGGGAACTCCGGTCCTCGAGAGCCGTATTCCAGTCGGGTTTTCAGGATTTCCCCAATGAATATGCATTGAAAGCCAGTGCATGCAAATAGATCTCATGCATATTCATTGGGGAAATCCTGAAAACCCGACTGGAATACGGCTCTCGAGGACCGGAGTGCCCTACCCCTGAACTAAGGGACCAATGTAGTGATGTACAAATAAGTGATGTAAAAAAGGGAATGTATGTATTCAGTCTCGCATAAGCCAAAAACAAAACAATGAACTGACCAAAAAAACATTAAGATAAAGGGAGGAACTGCAGATCTTAATACAGGGGTCTCAAAGTCCCTCCTCGAGGGCCGCAATCCAGTCAGGTTTTCAGGATTTCCCCAATGAATATGCAAGAGATCTATGTGCACGCACTGCTTTCAGTGCATATTCATTGGGGAAATCCTGAAAACCCGACTGGATTGCGGCCCTCGAGGAGGGACTTTGAGATCCCTGTCTTAATAGGACAGAGGACATATTAAGGTAAGAACATAGGGGCGGGGAAAAGATGCCAACGATGTATAAAATCATAAAAGACCTGGAAGGTTAAACTATCAAAGAGATGAATGCTGTTGAAATATGTACGTTTTTAGTCCCCCAAAGCATCTCTGAAGCAGTGCCGTTCAGACAACTAGCACTTTTAGCAAAAATTGTGGCAAGCAGTATATCTTTAAAGATGGGGAGACGCTTCCTGAATTGTAAATTCTTGTGCAATGATCCCCATCTTCAGTAGAGCCATTTACGCCATAAAATATGCTGAAACATGCCTCCTGGTATTCCAAAATGTATGGAATGCATTGCCCAGTGGATTATTGTTTTCTACTCATTTGTAGAACATGAGCAATAAACTCTTGCACTTCTGTTTCGCTCTACTTGAGGTTTCTCTGCTATTAATCTGCATGACATACGGCGCTACCAGAGGTGGAAAACAAACGAGAGCCGTGCATAAGCAAAAAAGGGAAAAGGAGAGACGTTAAAAATAGGAGGAGGGAGAAAGAAAGGGAGAGACAATCACCAGAAGCTGGATTGGGTTCGCTGATGACTATTTCCGACCGCCGCCACTGCGTGTGGAATGAGCGTAGAATATGCAAATTAAAGCCCAGTGGTCCCCACGTCGTCTGTCTCTGTTTTACAGACTGCTCATTATAATGTGCCTGGAGCATGTTGTATTTCTGGAAAATGGTATTGCAATATGATTAACATAATAGGCAAATTGTCCTAGAAAGACATCACCTGCAAATTCTATAGAATTGTTTTCCGTGAGGAGATGAAATTAGTACAGGAATAGTTGGCGTGTGTGAAGAGGGGAGAGGAAAATGGGGTTTTAGCTACAAGAATCCATTTTCTTGACTGCAAAAGTTTTATTTTATTTTTCTTTCCAGCTTATGATTTATTTTTAATCTTATCTATTGTTTTGCCTTTTGTCTTTGTTTTGTTCTATTTCTATCATTTAAATTTCTCCAGAATTCTACTGTTCAACGGCTCCCCCTTCTGCTTCTATTCCTTTCTCTCCTCTCTTCTACCTTCCAAAGTATTTAGATCAATGCTGTCTTGTTAAAATGTTTATTTTATTTTTATTTTTCCTCTAACTCTACTTTTCACTTCTCTATTACCCTCCAGGTACTTTAGTTAGATTGTGAGCCTTTGGGACAGTAAGGGAATTTTTCAAGTACCTTTCTTATTTCTAATCTTAATGTATATTTTCTGTAAACCGCTTAGAACCTAACGGATGTAGCGGTATATAAGAAATAAATTACATTACATTACATTACAAAATAGCTTTCTTCATCATACTGTATATGGCCCCTGGTTCTAAATCTTGGCCAGGATAAGCTGCCAGTCAGAGGTGGAACTGCAGCTGGCTTTCACATAAAAATATTATACAACCTTATGATACATCAGCGCAATAGTTAAAACCTGTTTCTACAGATTACGGCTTCTACGTTCGATCTCTACTTTCTTAGAAACTAAATCTCTCAATATCTTAATCCATTCTCTCATCATTTCTAAACTGGATTATTGTAACGCTCTCCTAATTAACATAACTCAAAAAGAAAATAGACGTCTCCAAATTATCCAAAATACAGCAGTTAAATTAATATTTAATGCAAAGAAATTCGATCACGTTTCCCCTTTACTAATTAAATTACACTGGCTGCCCATAACCCATCGAATTACCTTTAAAATATTATTTTTAGTCTATAAAATGTTAAGCACCAATGAACCTCAATTTATTTCAAAAATGATTGTCCCACATAATTCTGCTCGTTCTTTAAGATCTTCTTCATCTAATTTACTTTCAGTCCCATCGTTAAGAATCATAGGTACTAGACGCAATGATATATTCTCAGTAAAAGCTCCCACATTATGGAATGCCCTCCCAAATTTTATTAAAAACGAAACCGACCTTGTGGTATTTAAGAAAATCTTAAAAACATACTTATTCCAGGACGCATTTGACTTATAAAACATTGTCCTTATAGGTACCTGTATTCTTCTTTTCTTCTCTTAACCCATTATTACCTTATTTGTTTTTATCCTTTGATGTCATACTCTAACAAATAACAAGATTGTAACTTCTCCCCTCTCTCCCCACCCTTTCCTGTTTGTCAATCTTCGTTTGTCCCAAAAGTGATTTTATTAAATTAAATGTATGTCTGTCTCTTAAGTGACCTTGTAACCTAAATTTTATTACCACACTCTGATGGTTTTTTAACTGTACATCGCTTAGATTTTATGATAAGCGATTCATCAAATAAAGGTAAACTTGAAACTTGAAACTTGAATTATGGAGCTTTTTGCTAAGTTGCTTTAGATGCTAATGCATGCCTAATGGATCGTTTACTTATTACGTAACACTATTTTAATATATATATTTTTTTTACCCCTCCCCTCCATCCTGTCACACTCTGTTACACTTAGAGCCATCCCCCTAAAAAATACGTAATGCCTAGCGACCCCCCACTTCAAATATGTGGCGGAATAAAACAGTATAAAATTCAACGTTTAATAATATAGCGAGAAGCCCATGAATGCAGGAACTGCCACAGAAAAGTAGGTCACCTGCATAAAAAATGTCCAGTCACTATACTGAATATTAATTGTCCGCTCTAGAGCAAGTACGTCGGAGTGGGGTGGACTGGCAGCAGGCAGCTACAGTCAACACGGGACCTTGCTGCATGAAGGGAGAGAAAGGAGCAAGACTGCTGGAATGGAAGAGTGGTGGAGGGAAAGAAAGGGGGCAGGGTGGTATGGAAGGGTAATGCTGATGGAATTGATGTACAGAAAAAGGGGAGAGACATAAGGGGGAAGGATATTGGAGGGAAAGAAAGGGGGAAGATGCTGATTGAAGAGGGGTGGATGGAGGGAGAAAGGGCAGACATTGGATGGTAGTGGGGAGCCTATGCTGGATGGAAGTGCAGATGGGAGAGATAAGGGAGCAAATGCCAGAAGGAAATGGGAGGAGAGAAAGAGGGGAGCAGATGCTGGATGGAAGTGGACAGAGAGAGGAGAAGGTACTAGATGGAAGGGTTGGAGAAAGAGGGTACATGATGGAAGGAGGGGATAAATAAAAGGAGGACACATGATGGGGAGAAAAGGATTGAGTTAGGGAAACACTGGAGGGGTGAGGGAAAGAGGTGGCAAGCTTTAGGTAGACAGTAAAAAAGGACATTGATGAGAGGTTAGTAAGAACATAATCTAGATAGAATCTAATCTAGACAGATGCAGTTAATCGGTGCTGTCCATCCAGGGATTTGCAGTGCGGTCGTCCATGCTGACGAATGGTATTACATGGTGCCTGATAATGACTGCAAGGTCATCTTGTAGAAATATCAAGATTGGCACAGAATGCTTATGGTATTTTAAGCATATTTCAGGTGGCCACACAAATGTATTCAAGCATCACTTTGTAACTGGTAGACGGAGCTGATAACACACGGTCCTTAGCCTGTACGAAGCCTGTAACTTCTTTGCCAATTAATAAATATAAATCAGTTGCAAAATATGCTATAGAAGAGATTGGTTTGGCCAAAATAATGAATGAAAAAAACAAAGTTTGTGCTTCTTTGTATACACTTGTGCATAATGCAATTTAAATCGAAGCAGAAACAAGGAGATCATTTGGGATGTTTGTTAACCATGTGGCTGGAGTTCTCATTGTACATAGTTCTCTCCATATACATTGAAATATCGTGGATAATTTTTAGGGCCGGCTCTGACCGAACCTTTCCCCCCCCCCCCCCCCCCCCCCGCCTCCCTCCTGCGTCCCGGACGTGTCTCGGACCTTCCCCAGACCTTCCTTGGTGGTCTAGCCGCGACGCAGGGCAGGATCGATCGTCCTACACTCCTGCTCCGTGCAGAGCCATCATCAAAATGCCACCAGCCAAAGACTCCTGAAGAAGGTATAGTCCGCTATACCGAAACGCTTCCAGCGTAGAGTCGCTCTCTGCAGAATTGTACCTCTTCTTTCCATCAATAAAGCTTTCATTTGGAAACATCCCGATTGACCCACTTGTATCTGCTTTGATCTGCTTCATTCATGGGACTACCGTGTTGCTTTGTAACCCTAATACAATTTAAAGCAATTTAACTAAACACCCCCCCCCCATTACATAACTGTGGAAGTGGCACGCTGAGTGCTGTTCCCAATGCTCATTTTTTCTGTATTAGGGGCCAGTCATTAATTATAATAATAATAACGGTTTATATACCGCAGGACCGTGAAGTTCTATGCGGTTTACAATGATTATTTAAAAAAAATGTTACAAATTGAGTAGAATTGATATAGTAAATATCTATTGTTTGGCAGTTCTAGAGATCTGGTATTGATAGAGAGATTGTGCGAATCAGTTTCCTATGTACTTGAGGAACAGATATGTTTTCAGTTGTCTCCTAAATTCCCTATATGTATTGGCAAGCGTAAGTAGTTATTTCAGATTGTTGCCCCATAATGCTGCTTGATAATGCCTGGGGGAAGGGAACAGGCTGATTGGGGTGTGACAGTGTGACAGGGAGGGGGAGGGGTTGAAAGATACATTATGTAATGTATAAGGAATTCTTACTCGTTTGTAAATCCACACCGCGCATGACAGTATAGAAACATAGAAATAGACGGCAGATAAGGGTCACGGCCCATCCAGTCTGCCCACCCTAATGACCCTCCCCTATCTTTCCTCTGTGAATAGATCCCACATGTTGATCCCATTTGGCCTTAAAATCAGGCACGCTGCTGGCCTCAATCACCTGAAGTGGAAGATTATTCCAGCGATCAACCACCCTCTCAGTGAAAAAGAATTTCCTGGTGTCCCCGTGCAGTTTCCCGCCCCTGATTTTCCACGGATGCCCCCTTGTTGCCGCGGGACCCTTGAAAAAGAAGATATCTTCTTCCACCTCGATGCGGCCCGTGAGATACTTGAATGTCTCGATCATGTCACCCCTTTCTCTGCGTTCCTCGAGTGAGTACAGCTGCAACTTATCCAGCCGTTCCTCGTACGGGAGATCCTTGAGTCCCGAGACCATCCGGGTGGTCATTCTCTGGACCGACTCCAGTCTCAGCACATCCTTGCGATAATGCGGCCACCAGAATTGCACTCAGTATTCCAGGTGGGGCCTCACCATGGATCTATACAATGGCATAATGACTTCAGACTTACGGCTGATGAAACCCCTTCGTATGCAACCCATGATTTGTCTTGCCTTGGATGAAGCATGCTCCACTTGCTTGGCAACCTTCATATCCTCACTGATGATCACCCCTAAGTATGTTTAATACTTTGCAAACATAACGCACCACTTCCTAATTTAGGGTTCCTTTTCCAAAGCTGCAGAAGAGGTTTCTACCACGGGCCACTACAGGGTCACGTGGCAGTTTTGGAAGATACGTGTGCTGACCGCGCACTAGGAAGACAGAAAATTCATCTGCAGTAATTATTAAAAATGGTTATGTGCTAATGGTAGCATTGACCCATAGCCACTGCTGCAAAAAATACAAAAAAAAAAGGCTTTTTTTAAAATGATTACAGGAAAAACCTGCATAAGAGCACACTAAAGCCTATTTTTACTGCAGTTCAGTATAAGGGCCTCTGCAAATATTTGTGTTTTGATTATATATTTGAAATGTATATGAACGTAGATTGTAAATCTTTTTTGTACCGCACAGAGAGATGGTACAGAAAAGTAAATCGCTAATCGGGAAATTCTATAACCAGCGCCGAAACGTAGGCACCGGTAAACGTCCTTCCATGCCCAAGTTCATTGACAAACACTGTCAGAAACAGCAAAAATCCCCAATGTTCAAGTGCCTACTAGCGCCTAAATAAAAGGCGCTAGAATCGTGCACACGTAGGCACTTTCCAGCGCCTAGTGCCGCTATGGGTGTATATTGTATTTTGTGTTTATTATTCGCCTTATACAAATAATAATAATAATAATAACTTTATTCTTCTATACCGCCATAATCTTGCGACTTCTAGGCGGTTTACAATCAAGATAGCTGGACATTCATCGAAATACAATATGCAGATAATCAGATGAAATACAGAGAGCAGAGACTTTAAGAAAGCAAGAGTATAGAAATACAATTTTCTGAGCAAGAGTATAAGATGTACATTTTGGTAGGTAATGTCCGACAGGACCTGTTTGGAATAAGTAACAACGAAAAATTACGATAAGATGTAGATAACAGTTTATATGTAACACAGTACCGTCAAATTCAGGAGGGTTAAGGAGGGAAGGGGGGAGAGTGGGTCAATTGTTTAGATATTTCAGGAACAGGTATGTTTTTAGGCGTTTCCTAAATTCCCTGTAGGTCTAGGTCTTTACCCCATAGGGCTGCTTGGTGAGAGAGAAGGTGTTCGTGGTGTTTTTTCAGTTTGCAACCTCTAACTGGAGGGGAAATGAATTTTGAGTGTGAGTTTCTATTGCGTTTGTTATTAGAAGATGAGAAAAGGTCCGTTATGTACTTGGGGGTAAGTCCATATAGTACTTTGAAGCAGAGGCAGGCGAATTTAAACCTTACTCGGGCTTCCGAAGTACAAAGTAAACATAACAGATGTCATTACAAACATAAGTACAATCTAAAAAAAACATAAAAAATTTAAACAAAAAATTTAAAAAATTAGCAGCGATGAAACATCAATATTCACAGCATGTCTCCTCATAGCCACAAACGCAGACCCCCCATCCTTCACCCATATTTCATTTTGCAAAACAGACGGCGTCTCAGCAATCTTTTAAATGTTCTCAAATTCCCCTGTCGCCATATATATTGCGGAAGCCTGTTCCATTGCTCTGGGCCAACGCAGGAGAACACACCTGCCCTTGATGTTTTGAGTTGCAGCTCCTTTCTCGTCTGAATCTTCAAATCCCAGTGGTCAGAGGAACACAGCTTAGGGAGCGCAATATAGACTCTGATAAACCACCGACAGCAGCTTATACCTGATGCAGAAATCCATCTTTAGCTAATATGTACTAGGCGGATTGTTAATCTAAACAATGTCCTTTTGATGGGATTTTGCACTACCTGCACCGCGTGGAGAACAATGGAAGGCAAGCCGAATAGAACGATATTAAAATAGTCGCTAGACATCAGAACTGTCTGAAGGATATGTTTATAATCGCTCCATGAAAGGTAAGCAGACAACAACTGAGAATCACTCCCAGATAACATATTTCGGGGGACCCTTCAACTACAGAGTCCAACAGCACAATCGAAGATGCCAAATTCCGCTGAAGGCCTCTGTGGCTAATGCCGGAAGTGGTATTAGGCGCCAGAAAGCGCCAACGCAAGCGCAATTCTTGGCCTAGATAAGCACCGGAAATATAGGCCCGGAAAATCATTTATGGCACCTATCTAACCCAGAGGCACAAATCTGTACATGGTGCCATCGCGGTGATTGACATGCGATCGGCAGCCCACTTTTCTAGGCAGTCGCCGATAGTGGTGCTGTATACAGAATCCACTCCTGATATATGAGTGCTTGCGATCGAAGTGCAGGAGAAGTCAGATGAGGTCAGTTCCATAAAGACAAGATGCAATTTGGAAGCTGATGAAGACCGAACATGGTTCGTTAACTGCAGCGGAAACTGCTACTCATGTAACATAGTAACATAGTAGATGACGGCAGATAACGACCCGAATGGTCCATCCAGTCTGCCCAACCTGATTCAATTTAAATTTTTTTTTTTTTTTTTTCTTCTTAGCTATTTCTGGGCAAGAATCCAAAGCTTTACCCGGTACTGTGCTTGGGTTCCAACTGCCGAAATCTCTGTTAAGACTTACTCCAGCCCATCTACACCCTCCCAGCCATTGAAGCCCTCCCCTGCCCATCCTCCACCAAACGGCCATACACAGACACAGACCGTGCAAGTCTGCCCAGTAACTGGCCTAGTTCAATATTTAATATTATTTTCTGATTCTAAATCTTCTGTGTTCATCCCACGCTTCTTTGAACTCAGTCACAGTTTTACTCTCCACCACCTCTCTCGGGAGCGCATTCCAGGCATCCACTACCCTCTCCGTAAAGTAGAATTTCCTAACATTGCCCCTGAATCTACCACCCCTCAACCTCAAACTATGTCCTCTGGTTTTACCATTTTCCTTTCTCTGGAAAAGATTTTGTTCTACGTTAATACCCTTCAAGTATTTGAACGTCTGAATCATATCTCCCCTGTCTCTCCTTTCCTCTAGGGTATACATATTCAGGGCTTCCAGTCTCTCCATGCCCATTAGATAATAATACAAGTTAGGATTTTAGCAAAAATATGAAGAAATATCTCCATGAAATGAAGTGTTGAAAATCCATATGGCATTAGCATATGGTAGAATTTAGAGCCAGCACTAAGCTACCTTCTGTCACCTTTCTGCAAATAATGCCTTTCCACCCACAGTAGATTTAGCCGTGATTTGTGTTATCGATCCATAAGATTTACAGTTGCTAGCGACTTCATGAATGAAATTACTCCAGCAGCCCCTACTCTCTGTCTCTCTGAATCCAGGAGATAATTTACTGCTGCCTAATATACTGTAGTCCCTAACATGATTGCTTGTGTTGGAAGAAGCAGACAAGGATCATCAAGTCATCATCTCAGATATATATTAATTCGGGTATATTCTACCAGTCTCATATGAAACGTTCTAAAGAAATGGACGATGGAGCATAAAGCAATAGCTTCTGGAGAAAAGGAGTAGCCTAATGATTAGATCAGTGGGCTAAGAACAAAGGAAGCCGGGTTCAAATCCTCCTACTGCTATTAATTTTTTCTATGGCGCTACCAGGCGCATGCAGCGCTGCACAGAGTCACAAAGAATAAGAAAACAGTCCCTGCAGCATCTTCTGATCTTGGGCGAGTCGCTTTAACTCTCCATTTTCAGGTATCAACTTAAAATATAAGCTCTCTGGGGACAGGAAAATAGGTACTGTATTTGAATTGAACTTATTTTAAATACTGCTGAAAGATATCAGAGTTAAATCCACATTTGTTTATAGTTTATTATTTTCAGTAATTAAAATATGCAAGCAGATATTCTCCTACCCAAGACAATGAAATTTCGAATGAGTGTAATAATACTTTGTCACAGTTTACTCTTCCAATTTCTTGAGACAAAATCCATTTTCAGAGGGTTGGTTTTTTTTCTCCCCAGTAGACCTAATTTCCTATCAGTTTGTGATTTTCAAACCAAGACCATTGTGTAAAGTAAACTACAGACCTTATAGTCAAAAAACCCTGAGCTTCTGTATATATAATCCTTACTTAGGATCCTAAATTTGTGATTCATTTTCAGCCAAGCCTACAAGCCTAAGTTTTCAGATGGAAATTCGTCATATATAAAAGAGAGAGGAGGAAGGGAGTCAGCTGATTGTCCTTCCTCTCTCCACCTGAGGATTCTTAGCTGATCTGAGGCCCCACCTACTACCTCCTGGACCTGATCAAGCAGCCCTTTAAAGGCAGGTCCTTTGTCAGGCAGGACCTTTGTGCGGACCAAGTAGGACCAAGCTAAAACCTCTGTCCAGTTTCACCCATAAGTAACAACAGTCCACAAAGCTGTTTAATTGAGGACCAATGCATCGGAGGAAATCGCTCTTCGAATCCACCTTTGAGTTTCAAGGCCTCAAAATTTGGAACTGCCTCCCAACCTGCTTATGGCAGACCTCCTCCTATCTTCAATTTAGGAAGGTGCTAAAAACGTATCTGTTTTCATTATGGTCTTGCTATGATTCATAATGTCTATGTTGCTAACCTTATTAATCTTATATAAGCTACAATGATTCCCAATTGACATTTGCAGTGTATAAGAAACAATATGGTTCGGTATGGTATAACATGGACGCTTAAAAGTCACGCCTCTGATCCTATATATCAATTTAAATACTTCAAAACTCTAAGCGAATATAGTTTTTTCAAAGAGTTTAAGAGCCTCAGCCCCACAAATCCACCACATCAAAATGTTTTTTTAGCGGGAGCTTTATGTGGTAATATCCTCATTGGCTCTTTATTTCTTTTTTTACTTCTTATTTCTCTATTCCTATTAATATAAAGTGCACCATGCTACAATTGTCTATCTAAAGTGTTTAGTGTTTCCTCATTTCATATTTAATATAATTCATAAATATTTTAAGAATATTTTATACTTACTTCATAAATAATTATTCCTTTAGTTGATTCTTTAAAAACGTAAGCTTTTGATAGTTTTTGATAGTTGTTGAATTCAATTCATTCAATTCGGGAGGTTGGACCCAACATGTTTCGCCTACTGCTGTTTCAAAGGTCCCCCCGAAATCACCAGTATCGATCCACCGTGCTTAAATTGTAAAGTCTGATCCTATATATGGCATCCAAAATGTGGCTCGCTTCCGAGATGTATATGCAACTTAAATGGATCACGAACCAATGTCAATAATTGGATACTAATGACCAATTATTGATGTTAATTTGCACAAACTAGGATTTCTGTGCTTGTCTGGCTAGGCTCCAGTCTATAATGCTGGGCACCCAACTCCCATAGTGAGTATCTCAAAAGGGGGTGCGGTCATGAGAGGAGTATGAGCGGATCAGGGGCATTCCTAAAAGTTGGGTATAGTGTTATAGAATAGTACATTACATTACATTACATTAGGGACTTCTATTCCGCCTATACCTTGCAGTTGAAGGCGGATTACAAAAGAGCTAACTGGACATTTCCAGTGAAGTTACAACAGTTTTGGGGTTGTTGTTTTTTTTTGGTTACAAGGGAGGAGAGGTACCTGGATTAATTCCGGAAGAACTTGCAAATTGGATATTAAATTGACTGTACGTTACTGTGTGATATAACAAATAGATTACAGTTAGAGTACAAATAAGATTACGTTACATTTCAGGGATCTGAATACTTAGTTGGTGTTGGTCAACACACCCAACTTGGGCACCAGGATTTATACCAGATTTCAGCAAGCATAGGTCTGACACCCAAACTGGCACTAAGAGGGAAATGATATAAATTGTTCCTTAACTTAGGCGCCTAAGTTAAAAGGGAAACACCGTTTGAAATGCGACTTAAATAAAATTTCAAGGCCTCTGCTGGCACCTGAACAAACAGCGCCGGAATCACATCTCCGGGAGGTGGCTACTGATGCCCAACGCGGTACTCCTCTGATATTCGCTGGGGGTTCCGTTCCAGGAACCCCAGCGAATATAAAAAAAACGCGAATACGGTTTTTCGCCTGGGGAGGCAGGAGAGGGCAGCCGGAGAACCGGTGGGTGAAGGAAATCACTCGTGGTATACTCCGACCGCCTCTTCCTGCACTAAAGTCAGGCTTCACCAATCAGGAGCTGCTTTGACACGCAGCTCCTGATTGGTGAAGCCCGACTTTAGCACAGGAAGTCCCGGTTGGAGAATACCGCGAATGACCGGGGGAACACTGTAACACTGTAGGTAAGGCTAACACTAGAAGGGGTATTAAGCACCAGTAGATGCCTCAGGAGGCGCAATCCATATAAAAGGTAGGCACCGGAAATGTAGGCCTTAAAAACCTTGGCCTATATTTCTGTCACCTACCTTTGCCGGTGGGGGGGGGGAGGGAGCGTGATTCTCTAAATGTATGGAACAGCAGACATGCTAACAGTGCTTTACAAAGACAGTCTTCCCCAACCCTGAATAAGGATCCGAAACGCGTCGGGAAAAACAGGGGGGACATGCCAGAAAGGAGCTCGACTCGGTTAACAGTAACAAAACAAAAAAAAAATACTTTAAAAAAGTAACAATCTGAAAATATTAATATGACTAGTTTCCAAAGTGTTTGGCAAATAAAATAGTTTTTAAAGATTTACAAAAAAAGTTGACCCCTTAAAATAAGAGGAAGTTCGTTCCATAGTTGAGAAAATTTGAAAAGAACGTACTGTACAAAGATAAGTTAACAACCACTACTAATCTCAATGATTTTACAAAATTGGAAAAATTAAAATCATAATTAAATATTTGTTATAAGCATAAGAAAAAAGAGTAGGTGCATCGGAACCAGTGAGGATTGCAGCCGTGAGGTGTTAGGCTACACCATCTGCAATCTAAGGATCCCATGAATATTAGGACTTACACGGTATAAACTCTCGGTATAGTTCAATGCTCGACTGCGTAGAAGTTTCTATGGGACTTACACCATGGCCACACAGCCTGCACTCAAGCTCCTGATAAATTAGGATGTGAGCTAACTACAGGGGAACGGACTCTGAGTTCCACAGTATTCAAACAGGCTGTCCAGTCAGGTACCTTGATGTATGTCTGCCAACTGTAGGCTAGTACACAGTCTGCATTCTCTCATAAGCAGAGCTGGTCCAGGGTCATTGGGGAGCTCACCAGCACTGAAAAGCCTCAAACTTGGCCAAAAAACCTGAATAAAACATCAAAGCAGATCAGAATCAACCTTCTCAACTTGCCTGCAGAAGGAAAAAACTGAAGGGGGCTCTACAGCACTGGAGAAGGAGGTAGAGCTAAAGAATGTAAATTTCATCCTTCTGCAGCAACTAGTGAGCATGAGAAATTCACCTATCATCAGCCATAAGGAATCATATGCTCTTTGTACTGGAAGTCACCTTAGAAGAGGTGAGGAAGCCCTGCTGAGTCATGGGGGTAGGACTCAGGCAAGATGGAGTTCATATACCCTAGAGTAGAGTCAATCAGAGAGAGAGGTCCCAGAGGAAGTAACCTCCCCAAGAGAGGTCCCAAGAAAGTGCTCCAGAGAGAGAAACCTTCCCTAGCTGTTGGCTGGGGGGAAGCCCTGGGAAGGAGTGGAGTGTGAGGCAGATTGTCAAGGTAAGCCAACCTTTCATACTGGATAAAAGGTTGCAGTACATGGTCCAAGAGTTTCTTCAACTTGGTAATTTAAATAATAATTAAAGACATAGGTTGTTGGATTAGATTGAAATTTTGAGTTGAGTTTATTCTGCAAACCCTGAGCATGTGAAGTAGCCAAGCTTAGATCTGTGAAACAATAATGGCTTATTTTGTACCTTTAAAGTGTGTCTGTGGGTGCATAGGCTTAATATCCGCTCGGTATTTTACACCAGTTAATAAATAATGAAACGAAACTGTCTATAGATAATGATATCCAGGCAACGAATAGGACATGCTTAGCTGCAAAATCAGTTGAAATGGCAAGACTTAATATACTCTACTACAAGAAAAGTGAAAACAGGAAAAGGTCAATAACTTTAAGTGACCTTGATCTAGCTGTCTGCCCATGCTTATTTGAAAAAGACCAGAGAGAATGTGATTGCCTGTACAATGCAGGTAGTCAAATGTTAACTGAGAATTTGGAAAGCGGTTACAAATGAAGGATTGTGTAAAATTCAAAGCAAAGGCTAGATTAAAAGCATAGAATCAGAAAGAGTAATAAACCAGTGGTTCCCAACCCTGTCCTGGAGGAACACCAGGCCAATTGGGTTTTCAGGCTAGCCCTAATGAATATGCATGAAGCAAATTTGCATGCCTATCACTTCCATCATATGCAAATCTCTCTCATGCATATTCATTAGGGCTAGCCTGAAAACCCGATTGGCCTGGTGTTCCTCCAGGACAGGGTTGGGAATCACTGTAATAAACAATTGAGGTAGGCAATCTTTACCTTCACAGCTTCTTTGTCATTTTGGAAACCAATAGGGGAATTGGCAGTCCAGCTTTGAAGTAGAATCCAGCTCCGGGTTTGGCTGTCTACCCTAGAAGCAGAGGCAATAGTACAGAAGTATGCATTTTAGGGTTTTTTCACCTCTTGCTGAAATTCTGCCTAGTAACGGGAGTGTACATCTAGTAAGCAAAAACATTCAGTTCAAGAGTGAAATATGTGATAACTAGGAAAGAGACAACAGACAGATTATTTTAAAAAACATATTTCTTTTCATCAAAATACTTTATCCTATCCTCATAGAAGCAAATTACATATACACATCACATTTTGCATTATATTCTACATGAATGTATATAAATTCTTTATCATTTTTGCACATTTTTCTCACTGAAGAAGTATGACCACATCACCGCCACCTCCCAAGACACACTTTGGCTACCTGTACAAGCACAAATACTTTTTAAATTCTACTGCAAGCTGCAATTCTACTGCAAGCTGTGCTTCAAAACCCTACATGGCAATGGACCACGCTACCTGAACTCGCCTAACTCGGAACAAGTCTTCCAGACCAAGGAGAACTCAGACACCCTTCACCCATCCCTCAATCAAAGGCCTTCAGCGTAAAAAAAAATACACGACGGCCTACTTGCCACGCAAGCAGCGAAACTAGACAGCCACATCTCCAATTTACTGATCTCAGTACCAAACTACAAAACCTTCAGGAGGGAAATAAAACTCAGGTTATTCAAGAAATATATCAAGACAAACTCCTGATACAACCAATAACCTCATCCCATCACCAGACTCTAAATGTTCCAACCAATAGCTTCCCTGTAATCTTCTGGATTTGACCAGAAACTCATCCTTTTGTAATCCACCTAAAACTGCAAGGTATTGGTGGAATAAAAGAAACTAATGTAATGTAATAAATAAAGTTGCTGCCTACTGTGCCAATTCTGAGAAGAAGAATATAATTATAGGGGAGTGTTGTGCCTAACACGGCTTTATGACTTTTCCCGCCACAATGTTTGTAAAGAGTAAAATCTTGATACTTAGAGGCCATCTATCCTGTCTAGAGCTGCCCAATTCCCGATTCAAATCAATTCAGTGATTCACATAGGCTGAATCGATTCAAATCGATTCATTCGCGGGGAAAAAATCAGACTCACCGATTCAGTGCAGTCCCATAAGGGGGTGCTCCGAGGGCCGGTGTCGTCATGGTAAGGGAAGTTCTCTGCAGCGAAAGCCATCACAACTTGCTGCTCTTGCCAGCGTTGGGCTTTCCTCTCTGCTGGGTCCTGCCTTTTCAGAAAGTAGGCTGGAACCGTCAGAAGAAGACCTGACGCCGGCAAGACCAGCAAGTTATGAAGGCTGCACTGTCCATGGTGTGTGTGTTGGTGGGGGAGTGACAAAGAAAGAGCAAGTGAGAGAAGGAAGGGAATTGGGGGGAGTTATCAAACCTCTGGAGGAATGGATGGAGGGTGCTGGATCTCGGGGGAGGGGGAGAAGATGCCTTACTACAGGGCAGGCAGGGATGGTCATAGAAACATAGAAATAGACGGCAGATAAGGGCCACGGCCCATCTAGTCTGCCCACCTTAATGACCCTCCCCTACCTTTCTCTGTGAAGAGAACCCACATGACGATCCCATTTTGTCTTAAAATCGGGCACGTTGCTGGCCTCAATCACCTGAAGTGGAAGACCATTCCAGCGATCCACCACTCTCTCGGTGAAAAAGTACTTTCTGCTGTCACCGTGCAGCTTCCCTCCCCTGAGTTTCCATGGATGCCCTCTTGTAGCCGTGGGACCTTTGAAAAAGAAGATATCTTCTTCCACCTCGATACGGCCCGTGAGATATTTGAACGTCTCGATCATGTCTCCCCTCTCTCTGCGTTCCTCGAGAGAGTATAGCTGCAACTTATCCAGCCGTTCCTCGTACGGGAGGTCCTTGAGTCCTGAGACCATCCGGGTGGCCATTCGCTGAACCGACTCCAGTCTCAGCACATCTTTGCGGTAATGAGGCCTCCAGAATTGTACACAGTATTCCAGATGGGGTCTCACCATGGATCTATACAATGGCATAATGACTTCAGGCTTATGATTGACGAAACCCCTACGTATACACCCTATGATTTGTCTAGCCTTAGATGAAGCCTGTTCCACTTGATTGGCAGTCTTCATGTCTTCACTGATGATCACCCCTAAGTCCCGTTCTGCTACAGTCCTTGCTAGGATCTCGCCATTAAGGGTGTAAGTTTTGCATGGATTTTGGCTGCAAGGTGCATGACTTTGCATTTTTTGGCATTGAAACCTAGTTGCCAGATCCTAGACCAGCGCTCCAATAGGAGTAGGTCGTGCTTCATATTGTCGGACATTGAGTTTTTGACCGTTGCACTCCTTTCTACTACATTGCATAGTTTGGAGTCATCTGCGAATAACGTTATTTTACCTCGAAGCCCTTCTGCCAAGTCTCTTATAAAGATATTGAACAGGATCGGGCCCAAGACCGAGCCCTGCGGCACTCCACTGATCACCTCCGTCATTTCAGAGGGGGTGCCGTTCACCACCACCCGCTGACGCCTGCCTCCAAGCCAGTTCTCAACCCATTTTGTCAGTGTCACCCAATCCTATAGAACTCATTTTGCTCAACAGCCTGCGATGTGGTACGCTATCGAAAGCTTTGCTGAAGTCTAAGTATACGATGTCCAGGGGCTCCCCAACATCCAGCTTCCTCGTCACCCAGTCAAAGAAGCTGATCAGGTTGGATTGGCAGGATCTCCCCATAGTAAATCCATGTTGACGGGGATCCTGTAGATTCTCCTCGTTCAGGATCGTATCCAATTGACGTTTGATTAGAGTTTCCATCAGCTTGTTCACTATTGATGTGAGACTCACCGGTCTATAGTTTGCAGCCTCCATTCTGCAACCTTTTTTGTGGAGTGGAATGACGTTAGCCGTTTTCCAGTCCAACGGGACTATACCCATACTAAGGGAGAGATTGAAAAGCGCGGATAGTGGTTCCGCTAAGACATCACTTAACTCCCTGAGTACCCTGGGGTGTAGGTTGTCTGGCCCCATCGCTTTGTTAACCTTGAGTTTAGACAGCTCACAGTAGACACTGCCTGGCGTAAACTCGAAGCTACTAAACGGGTCTGCTGAACTATCCCTTGTCTGTAGCAGAGGACCAGATCCCGGCTCCTCGCGGGTGAAGACCGAACAGAAGTATTCGTTTAAAAGTTTAGCCTTTTCCGAGTCCATATATTTTCAGCTCGCATGCTTTAGTTTTCCACAAGTTTTGTCACAGTTTGACTTCCTTTTCATCACAGAGCCAAAGGTAAGTAATCAGGAAACATCCAAAGAAGCCATATGCAGCCAAATTCCAAAAACAGATGAAACAAGGATTGATGATTTGAGTTGGAATTCCATACCAAGTTTAAGTTCAGTTCCCGAGCCAGAGAAAATTTATACCATCAATACAACTTTTTCAATGAAATTAGAATTATGACTCTGATCTTTACACTAGAGAAAACAGTGGGACTGGACAATAAACAATCCTGGATTGAAATAAAAGAAGGCTTGATTTTATCCCGCTGGCTCTTGTGGATTGCTTATTGTCCGTTCCCACTGTTTTTTCTGCTGTATTGTGCCTGTGGGTTCCCGTTCTGTTGAACTTTTTGTGGTATCTGATCTTTACACTACACAAACCAGCATTAGCAATACCAGTGTAAAAGTCATAGCCATAACAAATTATGAGAAGGTCACCACCAATGTTCCCTCTAAGCTGTGCGCTTGTGCGTGTGCACACAACTTGCCGAACCCGCACATACAAATTAAAATAGTGCGCACAAAAAAATTAATTTTTGCCTAAAATGATTTTCACTGCTAAAATGAAATGTTGCAGAAGACCAGCTATAATATAAATTTTAAGTCATTCATATGATTCCATTATCTTTGGCAGTTGAACTTGACACATCACGTGCCCCATAGGGCCATAGCCTATGGCCCATAGGATATGAAACACTTCCGATTCTTTGACTTTCTGAAGTTCCACCATATTGTTTATTTCATGGAATCGTAGTGTGCAGCGTGGTACTGCGGTTGTATAACTGTATTCGTTTATTAAATTGCAACTAGATATAACTCTTAAAATGTCTAAACCACAAATGGTGAAAAGTGTAAAACGCAAGAGAGCTGCAACAGCTTTTAGGTCTGAATGGCTTGAAGAAATTGTTGAAACGAAGACACCGGAATCTCGAAATACAATGTGTGTTCGACTGTGTAAAATATTTACCTATGATGAAGATGATGGCGTTGAGTGTTGTTAATGTCAAGATGCCAAAGCAACTGGAAAATTCTCTACTGGAAAAATATGGGATGATGTTTGGAAACTGGACTTTCTGAAACGCCATCTATCAAGTAAATCTCATACCGACAGTATTAAGAAACTCAGAAGTAAAAATCTGAATTTAAGAGGGGGACTGGTTAACATGTTGGTTTGAAGCCCACCCAAAAAAGAAAACAGGCAAATTAGTAATGAACGGAAGCGTTCCAGTCCTGATGAAATTAAGGTTCTTGTCGACAGTGTTGTGCTGGCCATTAAGATGAATATCTCAATGCTTTCTGTTCAAGATATCAATGAGCACATGGCGAAGTATGTTAGTATACCTGATAGCTGGAGAAGCAAAAACTATGCGTTTGAATTTCTTGGAATTATCAATGGCATCGTGCAAGATGATCGTTTGGCAGACATTAAATTAGCAACGTATCATACATTAGCTGTTGATGAAAGCACAGACATTTCTGTCAACAAGTACTTAATACTCTATTTTAAGTATCGGCCAGTCAATTCAAATGAGTATAGGACATCATTTGTTGGGATGCTACAGTTGGAAGCATGTGATGCTACATCAATAGTAACAGCAATTAGGGGATTCTATAGTAAACATGAACTTGACTTGAATAAAATGGTTATGTTCACCTCTGATAGTGCCTCTGTTATGTTGGGCAAAATAGATGGTGTTGCAGCACAGCTGAGAAAAGGTATTCCACATTTAGTGCAGCAACATTGTGTTGCACATCGGGAAGATTTGGGACTTTCTGATTCATGGAAAGAAGTAAAATTGATGAGAACTGTGTACACGGTGTTCTGTCAGTCTTCTACTAAACGATGCAAATTTCAAGAAATAGCAGATGCATCTGAATGTGAATCAACTGGGAGGGAAGCAGGAGAGCCCGCAGAGGCAACTGAACGGGCTTAAAAGCAGATCCAAGATGACATCAAACACTTTCAACCAATAAAAAACGAGAAAAGAAAAAAGAAAAAAAAAAAAAAGAAAAAGAAAAAACAGGGGAGGAGTCACCAAAAGATGAAACAATAGTATTCCACTCCATACATTCATTGAGATGTCATCTTGGATCTGCTTTTAAGCCCGTTCAGTTGCCTCTGCGGGCTCTCCTGCTTCCCTCCCAGCCGGTTCTGCTCCAGCCATATGATCCTGATGAAGGGTTCCACCCGAAACCGGTTGATCCAATGACTATTCTGGTCTCCTGCAATTTTCATTGATTTCATTTGGCTCGTTTTAAAAGCTAAGTTGGCTGTGGTTTCATTTTATATCTTGGGGATCAGGCTGGGGAGGACTCTATGAGTGGGTTTTCAGTTTGTTCACTCTCTCACTTGTTCACAGTTTGTGACTTATTTATTATATTAATTCTGCACTATTGATTTTGCACACTAGGGACGCCCGATGATGGTGTGCAGGCGGGGTGATTCACCTTCGCCTTTGTAAGTGGAAGCGCTGGAATTTGTTCTCCCGTCGCTAATAACCTCACACTGAGAGCGTCCCTATCTCTAAATTGACATTTATTATTAGTGTGGTTTGGTTTGCTAGAAGTGATTGGCTGATAGACCCACTCATAGAGTCCTTATTGACATTTTTGCCTCTCTTTTTGTATCTTTGTAATTTAACAAGACATTTGCATGGAAATTTTAAGTAAAAAGATGCCTCAAGAGCTAAGACTCTTACTCTTAATTTCAAAAATTCTTTCCTTCTTAATTGCGTAGCTCTTGAGACATCAGGAAAAATTCTAACTAAATCTCCACAAAATTTTGTCAACCTGTTTTTAATGTAAAGTTTCATAAGTAACATTTTATTTATCTCACTCATGCATGTTAATATCATGGTGGACCTACTCTGAATAACATCCAGAGTATCTTCCAAAAACTCTGTCAGATTTATTTCACTTGCTACCAGATGGTCCACCTCCTGGTCGGATTGTATTTTCTTTTGCAGAATTATATAATAACAATTATTGATTGGGATATTCAACACATCAATAGTTCTAAGCGATTTACAAGTTAGAAAATAGGGGATACAAAATGATATATAAAGTCAGATATACAAGATATAACAAAAAAAACAACAACAACAAAAAAAAAATTAATTAACCGATAACAAAAGGAGGAACTACAATTCTTAATAGGATAGAAAACATGTAAGGCCATAACATCAGGAAGAGGAAAAAAGAGAGAAATAAAAATAATTAATTAAAAAGAAAGAAGGCAGAGTTAAAAATCCTGAGTTCGATTGCCGATCAACTGACTTAGGGCTCCTTATACTAAGGTGTACTAGCGTTTTTAGCGCACGCAGGATATTACCGCGTAGGGCTCCTTTTACTAAGGTGAGTTAGAGCATTAACGTGCGGAATAGCGTGTGCTGAATTTCCGCACACACTAGACCTTAACGCCAGCTGGCGTTATTTCTAGCCGTGCGGCATGCGGTAATATCCTGCGTGCGCTATAAACGAGAGAGTAAAAGGAGCCCTTAGTCTCCGAAAGCGTCTCTATAGAGATAGCTCTTCAATGAACATTTAAATCTTTCTAATGAGGTTTCCTCTCTTAGATAGATGACAAGTAAGTTCCAGATTTGGGGGGGGCTGTAACCGAAAAGATGTCCGTGCATCTAGTATTAATAACTTTCAAGGAAGGGATGGAAAATAATAATAATAACTTTATTCTTCTATACCGCCTCAATCTTGAAACGTCTAGGCAGTTTACAATCAAGAGAGCTGGACATTCAGCGAGTTAAAATGTGCAGATAGTCAGAGGAAATACAGAGTGTGGAAACATTAAGGAAGCTAAATTATAGATATACAGTTTGCTGAGCGAGAGTATACGGTATACAGATTGGAAGAAATTTCCAAGTGGGCCTGTTGGGAGAAGGCCGTGCAATTCCAAAAATACAGCGAAAATTACGATATGATAACAGTAACAGTTTATATATATCACAGAACCATGAAGTTCTAGGCGGACTTAGGAGGGGAGAGAGGAAAAGGGTAAGAGGTCAGGAGGGCCGTTATTGAGGAGAGAGAGAAGAGTAGGTCAGTTGTTTAGGTATTTCAGGAACAGGTGTGTTTTTAGGCGCTTCCTAAATTCCTCGTAGGTAGTGGGCGAAAGCAGTTGATCTAGGTCTTTACCCCATAAGGCTGCTTGGTGTGAGGGAAGGTGATCATGGTGTTTTTTTCAGTTTGCAACCTCTAATTGGAGGGGAAACAAAAATGTTGTTCATTTGATCACAGGGACTTTAGAGTATTGTAAGGAATTAATCATTTTTCTGGGAAGGCTAGCATATTTGAAGCTCTGACAGACTTTGAAGGTTATGAGGGCTATTTTGTACGTTATTCTGTGTGTGATTGGGAGCAACCTAAAAATTACCTGATAATTTTATTGAGTTTTTCGAAAAGAAACCATAAACCACTAAGAAAAATGCTTCCTTAAAGGCAAACAATTATTACCAAACTGTACGTATTGTGTAAGAATCACAAAGAAAGTGTAAAATGCCAAGACCACTATTTCCTCTAAGGGCTCCTTTTACAAAGTTGTAGTAGCCTGTTATGGGCTTTGGTGCATCTACCGTGGCAGCACGGCTACCACAGCTTTGTAAAAGAGGCCCTAAGCTGAGCAAGAGTCCTCCATCTACAGTCCTGCCAGTGGGTGGTGCTCTTTCACTATCACATTTTTTTCTTTCTTTTTTTTTTAGTTCAATCTTTATTAAATTTTAACACATCTATATATATAAAATCGGAGGTATGTATGTATGTGTGTGTGTGTGTGTGTGTGTATGTGCCGCGATCACGCAAAAACGGCTTGACCGATTTGAACGAAACTTGGTATGCAGATCCCTCACTACCTGGGATGATATGTTCTGGGGTCTCGCGACCCACCTGCACACATGGGCGGAGCTACAAACAGAAAATCAGATTTCACCCATTCATGTCAATGGAGAAAATGTAAAAAGCTGCCATTCTCACAGTAATTCCAACTATAAAACACTTTCTATGACACTATAACCACTAGGGACATCGTTTCTATTCTACCACGGACACCATACATATAGAGTTTGTATGTTCTAACTGTGTTTGTAGCTGTTTCCTTCATGCACCCCACTTCATAATGTTATTACATTACATGAGTACTCACATATGCTGAACTAGGAACACAGGTTCCATTCTGAACCGGGGAAAAACTGCATGGAGTTTCTTTTCAACCTGAGTTTCCACATATTGAGTTGTTTAAATCAATACTGAAACTTTTGGATGCCACTTATTCAGACAGATCTTCCTTTTCAGTTTACGAGATTGCAAATTCCAGTGAGACTTGCATTCTCTATCACAATCAACAAATCACAGGGACAGACTATTACATACTGTGGAGTGGATTTAAGATCCCCCTGTTTTTCCCATGGACAACTCTATGTTGCTTGCTCAAGGGTGGGTTCACCCAAGAATTTATATGTTCTTGCTCCTGGAGGTGAAACTAAAAATGTTGTTTATAATCAAGTTTTGTGTTAGTTGTATTGTATTCATTTTGTCAAATATTTCACATTATAATTTGAATATTGTACTTTTTATAAAGCTGTTAAAAAATAATTTCATTCACCACTATAAATATCTTTATTTGAATCCATTTACTGTGTTATTGCTATAATTAAATACCCGTGCAACGCCGGGCCATCAGCTAGTCCTCTATAATAAAACCCTTACCACGCCGCCGTGATTTGTGCTTCCATGCCGTGTTCCATTTGCAGCTTGCGGTGCGTGCAGTGGTGAGAGCAACGGCAGGAGGGTGTCCTTCGAGGTGCTGCGAGGGGAAATGGAGGGGGAGAGAGAAAAGGGGCTGCTTTGGGGGGAGGGGTGTGCTGGGGGCAGGCAGCAATCTTGGTTTGCTCGAGGGGCCAGAGAGAGATAGGCAGGGGGCCAGAGAGAGAGACAGACAGAAAGAAAGACAGACAGACAAGCGGCCAGGGAGAGACACAGACAGAAAGAATGACAAACAGACAGGGGGCCAGAGAGACAGACAGAGACAGCTAGCGGCAAGGAGCGAGAAAGAAAGACAGACAGACAGACAAGGGGCCAGGGAGAGACACAGACAGAAAGAATGACAAACAGACAGGGAGCCAGAGAGACAGACAGAAAGACAGACAGATACCAGCAACCAAAGAGAGAGAGACAAAGAAAAAAAGACAGACAGACAGCGGCCAAGGAGACAGAGAGACAGAAAGAAAGACAGACAGACACATCTATTCTAGATCCCGTTAATGTAACGGGCTTAAAGACTAGTTACAAATAAACAAACAAATATTATACCATTTTTTAACCAATTATTAACAATAACATATCAATATTTTATCCCCCTATCCCTCTCTTTCCCAAACCCCACCTCCCACCCTCTCTTCCTTCCATTTGTCTGGCAGGTCATTCACACTCTGTTTAACAAAATCCTCTAAAGGGCTCCACACATTCCTTAAATGAGGCTATATTTCCAGATTTTTCAGCTAAATTAGCTTCATATCTGTAAAAGAGACCAAAAATGATAATTTAAAAGTGTAAAGTCTTTCCAGTTCTTAACTATTGATTGCAGTGCCATTCCAGTCAGTATCAGAAACCATTTTTATTTGCTGTCAATAAAGTTGTTGATGTAACACGTGCTCCACTTATCACCAAGCCATATGATAAAGGCATACGGATTTCCAATATACTTTGTATTTTGACCCAACCTTCTTGCCAGAATGATTGAACCAGTGGGCAGTAAAACAAAAGATGGTCCAATGTACCCACTTCTTTCTTGCAGCTCCAGCATACATTATATTTACTGGCATCCAATTTCTGTGACTTAACCGGTGTCCAAAGTGTTCTGTGAAGCATAAAATAAAGAGTCTGTCGTAAAGATGCAGAAGCCGTACCTCTTATCCTTTGGGTTCATATTTTCTTCCAGTTCTCGGGTGGGATAGAACATTGCAATTCTCTGGTCCAAATAGATTGAAGACCTGGAAGAGATTTCTTAAGTAAATATGAACATAATAGCGTATACATTTTCAATAGTGAGGGACAGGCAAGCTTTGCAGGACTCCAGGGAACCTGCCTGTCCCTAGCGACTGAAAACACAATTTTGAAGCACCACCACCATCAACCCCACTGCCACCCCGGCAACAATACAGTTGGAGGACTCCCACTCCGCTTAGAAGGAACAGTGACTAAGACATAAAGTTCAAAACAAATTCCACAATAACTGCTTAGTGTGGTATTGGGCAAAAACTGGGAGGAATATGAGTAAAAGTAGGGTGTGAAAGGCACATGCCGTTAATGTATGGTAAGTTACTAAGGATTAGATTCACTATCAAGTTTGCACCCAGAAGTGACGTCAGAGAGATAGCCGGCATGATGCGGGCAGCAAGTTCGTAATGCTACTCACGCAGGGAAATTTAAAAGGGGAATGCAGGAAGGGGTGTACGTGTGGTGGGGGGGAGGGAAGGAGCGGGAGATGGAGAAGAGGGTGGGGGAGGGGGAGGAGCACCCCCCAGGCGCCATTCACCCTTGCTACGCCACTGCTGCCAGCTACCTACTGGACAAAGAACTGATCGTGTCTAGGAACAGCCGAGTGTAATCTCTACAACTCAGCTGAAATTTCAGACCCTCGGAATTGTGTAATCTTGCCATGGTCCGAAGCCCCTATAGCCAGACCCACCCTCCGATCATTGCATATGAAATACTAATAGCGAATTGTTCAAACTAGTGAAATTCACAGACTTGGAACGTCTAAATGAAGCAAAAATCGTTTTCACTGAGCTTTCAGGGTTTCACGGGCCCCTTTTACGCGGACCACGTTTCGTAAATCTTTTTCAAGGAACCCCAGAAAGGAAAAGTGCGCTTGACTGTCAATCGATTTGGGCGATGCCGTCCATTTCAAAACTCTGTCACGTAGATAAAGTTCAGCGTGGAGGCTTTCATTACTACCTACTGCTTTGCTTTCATATGCAATGATCGGGTGGTGGTCTGGCTATAGGGGCTTCAGTCCTTGGCAAGATTACGCGATTCTGAGTGTATGAAATTTCTGTCTCTCTGTCTCCTTGGCCGCTGTCTGTCTGTCTTTTTTTCTTTGTCTCTCTCTCTTTGGTTGCTGGTGTCTGTCTGTCTTTCTGTCTGTCTCTCTGGCTCCCTGTCTGTTTGTCATTCTTTCTGTCTGTGTCTCTCCCTGGCCCCTTGTCTGTCTGTCTGTCTTTCTTTCTCGCTCCTTGCCGCTAGCTGTCTCTGTCTGTCTCTCTGGCCCCCTGTCTGTTTGTCATTCTTTCTGTCTGTGTCTCTCCCTGGCCCCTTGTCTGTCTGTCTGTCTTTCTTTCTCGCTCCTTGCCGCTAGCTGTCTCTGTCTGTCTCTCTGGCCCCCTGTCTGTTTGTCATTCTTTCTGTCTGTGTCTCTCCCTGGCCGCTTGTCTGTCTGTCTTTCTTTCTGTCTGTCTCTCTCTCTGGCCCCCTGCCTATCACTCTCTGGCCCCTCGAGCAAACCAAGATTGCTGCCTGCCCCCAGCAAAGAGATTGCATTAGACTCACAACTAGAGATCTTTGTTTTCTGATGATCAATCTCTTTTGATCTCTACATTCAACACGCTATTCTTTTTGGTACTTTCCCTAATATTTTATGACTAGGAACAGCCAAGAGTAAAATACATACAGAAATAACTCTATGGGCTCCTTTTACGAAGATGCACTAGTGTTTTTATTGCATGCACCAGATTAGTGCATGCTATAGTGCGCGCTAGCCGAAAATCTACTGCCTGCTCAAAAGGAGGCGGTAGCGGCTAGAGCATGTGGCAATTTAGCACGCGCTATTCCACTTGTTAAGCCCCTAATGCACTTTCGTAAAAGGAGCCCTCATATTTTCTATTGCTTTTGCGTCGTCTTGTCTATCCATCTTGAATAGATGGTAAACTCCCCAGAGCAAGGATTGTCTCTGTTTGGTACCAAGTTACACAAAATGATTGATAATATTAATAGTCATTTCAAGTACATCTGCCCGTGAATGGAGCGTCTGATACTTTTATTAAATCTGTCCATGCAGGTGGTTGTCCTCATTTCCACTGGCGCTAATGGCAATGCATCCAGGTGGCACCTAAGGAATTTCCCGGTCTCGGCTGCGGCTATCTAAGGCTTTACAGAAGGACTGTGACAATACTTATTACATACAATAAGCCAGATCAGCGGGTCTGGATGCCACTGGCAGAAAAGCACCAGCTGCTTATTCTGACTGTGACATCTTTCTAGGCGCATTCGCTAAATCAGCGCCTGCCCAAATTCTGTGTCCATTTTTTCAAGTTTTATTAGTGCTTGATAAATCGCTTATTAAATACCTAAGCGATGTACAATTCAAAAAAAGTTGGGAGACAAATACAGTGACTTTAAATTAAAACTTACTGGGTAAACATACATGAGTTGTGGGGATTGGAGGGAAAAGTTACAATATCTTTGTAGAAGAAGAAATACGTTGAAGGAAAGTTAACACGAGGAGGGGTAAAAAGAATTATAAGATGTTAAGCCAGGTAACAAAAGATTCTAAATCTGAGGGTCAAAGGTTAAACGCATCCTTAAAAAGATAGGTTTTTATTAAAAAGAAATGAGGTCCTTTTCATCTCTTAATGCTTTAATCGCTGTCCCAACAGAGGCTGCACACAGGTATATTTTGATTCTCACCAAGCTTACAAAATAGATTGCCGTTCATCTTTTTATTCCTGGCTATGAAATCTTACGCTTGCAATTTTCAGTGGTGCCAAATGTTTCCTCGTGGAAGCAAATAGAGGGGTCCGTTTGCAAAGCATGGCCAGTTCAGCCAGCCTGGTTCAGCATGGCCGTTTAACCGCAGTTGTTTCATCTCGGCTGTTGTAATGGTGAGCACTTACCTTGCTGTAGCTGTGAGGTTTGAAAAAGGGAGGGGGGGAGAATAAATCCCCTCATCCCATTGGTGCTTCTTACCTTTCCCTTCATCCACCCTTGGTCTTCTTCTCCTGCCTTCGCATCATCTAGTGACTTAAAGGTTGAAAGAGGGGGGCATGGTAAGGTTTCCCTTTATATTGGAACAGAAAGTTGTCCAGAGGGAAGACTTCTGGGGCAAAAGGTTGACTTTAAGAGGGTGTCTTAATATGAAGAGATGAAACAGCCCACGCTGAAAGGGCCGTGCCGAAACGGCCACGCTGAATTGTCCCATTCCCAACGGGAGGTAAATTGTTAGTCTGACATCTCTGCTGAAACCTGTCCGCCTCGGGAGGGCCTGCTGGCTGTGAAACGGACGACGGCATAGCTTTCAGCTTCTCGGATGCACACAAGCCCCAGTGGCACGATGAGCCCATGTGCCATGACTGGAGACCTTGCAGTACTTCCATAAGGCCCTTTAATAAAAAAAAGAACCCTAAATATTTTAAACCCCCAAACTAGCTAAAGTGAATAAGTTGCACAGCATGTTCTGTATTCTCAAGAGAAACCCACTTTTAAGAGCATCTGGTTCAGGTTAATAGTAAAATGCAAAACTTTGCTCAGATCAGCAAAATTGGGATTCAAGCTGACAGTTACAAGTGTTCAAGGATCAACATAATAGAACACCTTCAGCTATAGCATGGAAAAACATCGAAACTGGCAGAAATGTGCAAAGCTTCAAATTTATAGCCTGTGAGCAAAGACAGATCAATGAATATACCAGGTGTTAGCAACATGACACATACAAGTTCAATTTATTCCATTTTATGCGGAGGTTAAAAATGTGTAGTTAATATTTCTTTAAATCAACATTCTCAGCTTTGCAGGCTCTTCCAACCCTCTCAAGGCTCCTTATAGTATGAAATTCAACTCCTAATGTGCACATCTTCTACAAAGCATGTACATTAGTTTGCAAGGAAAATTTACTGATGGAAATACAGCATGTGTATTAGCTATAAAGAAGCAATGCTGACCCTACAAATGGCCTCATCTTCCACTGATAAAGTGGAGCAAGCATGATGAAAGAGGAAATAAGGAAACATGATAGACACACACAGGTGGTCACTTTATAAATAAGTAATGATTTTAAAAAAAAAAAAAAAACCCGACATTTTTTCAAATAAAAAAGGAAACTTTATATGAGTTGAGGTGGATGACTAGTGTCACCTGCTGGTTTGCACGCTGAGATCTGGCATCTAAAGGCCCAGATTTTAAAATTCTATTCTTCCACTTACCGCGAGACCTGGAATATAACTCACCTCTCCTTCCCTGCAATCATTCTTAGTTATGACATTTTGTAGGGTAGAAATACCATAACAATCTGGCCACTATATACAATGTATAAAGAAGTGTGAGCTTCAAATGCAAGGAGAAGAAACCAGCATTTTTACTGACCATACGTATAGGAAAAGAGGGGCGAGATGGCCTGGAAATATTTTCTGCTTTTTTGTTAGTATTCTTGGTTTTAGGGAAATACTTGTAAAACCAATAGGAGGAAATATTTTTTCACTCAGAGAATAGTTAAGCTCTGGAACACATTGTCAGAGGTTGTGATAAGAACGGATAGCGTAGATGGTTTTAAGAAGGGTTTGGACAATTTCCTGGAGGAAAAGTTCACAGTCTGTTATTAAGAAAGACATGGGGGAAGCCACTGCTTGCCCTGGATTGGAAGCATGGAATGTTGCTACTCTTTCGGTTTTGACTAGGTACTAGGGACCTGGAATTGGCTACTGAGCTTGATGGACCATTGGTCTGACCACAGTAAGGCTGTTCTTATGTGAGCTAAGTATAGGTCAATCAAGCCATTGTGACATCACTGATGAGGTTGGCTCTTAAGCATTGGTGGAATGTGACATCACAATCTCAGCTCTGCAATGTTGCTACTCCTTGGATTTTTGCCAGGCACTAGGGACCTGGATTGGCCACTGTGAGAACGGGCTACTGATCTTGATGGACCTTTGGTCTGACCCAGTAAGACTTTTCCATTTCTTTTTGTTTATAACATTAAATACAATGAGACACGGAGGCCCTGCTTCTATAAATAGTCCCCAAAACCTAGACATCAAGTAGTGCAGTGCTAAGCATGATTCTATAAAAGGTAGGTGTACTTTATGGAATTGCGCTTAGTGGTGCCTAAAGTGGGCTTCGGTGTCAATAGACGTCCTAACCTTAGGTGCACCCTATTTATGCCAGGGTTTTCTTGGCCTAAATCCAAAAATCCCATATCCTAAGTCCAAAAAAGGGTGCCTATATGAGAAACACGCCCACGATCCTCCCCCTAACCATGCCTACTTTCTGGTAGGTGCCTTGGACCAGACACTTACCTCAAAGTGGTAGGTGCCCACCAAGTTAGGCGCCTACCATCCAATTAAGTGCATGTTGTGTCAATTACTAGTGAGCTAATTGTTAATTATTGGCACCAATTAAGCCTTTCAGGCCCTCTTTTACTAAGCAGTGGTAGAGGTTTCTACCATGACCCAGAGCACTAAACGCTCCGACGCCGCTCCAACGCTCATAGGAATTCTATGAGCGTCAAAGCATTTAGCGCTCCGGGCCGCAGTAGAAACCTCTACTGAGACTTAGTAAAAGGGAGGGTTAATTAATTAAGTAGATCTAGGTGAAAGGGTGTAGTAACGGGAGGGGAGGGAGGACGAGGGTGCCCGCCCTGGGTGCCATGTTGGTGGGAGCGCTGGCACCCCTCCTCTCTGTCTCCTCTGCCTCTTCCCACGCCTCCCCTTGCCACTTGTGCACACTCCCTTCCCTTCCCCCATACCTCTAGTTGCTCACTACCACGAGCAACAACTGCAACGTGCTCTAGGTACACTAGATAGAGTTTGAGCCTGCTGGGACAGATAGGGAAATATGATAAAGTACCTGAATGTAAAACCACTCAGGATATAATTGGTATATCAATAAAATAAATAAATAAATTGGCCAGAAATTGCTCTGTCCTATTAAATCGCTTATAACTGCAAACCAGCTATTTTGGGGTGTTTTAGGGCAGTGTTTCTCAACATGCGGTACGTATACCCTTGGGGATACGTGGGCTGCCTGTTGGGGGTATGCGGCCTGTCCGCCACCAGGGATCCCTCCCTGCCTCCCACCAGGAATCCCTGTCTGCCCCCTGCTGAAGCTGCCGCTGCTGGGAGTCCTTCCTGCCTCCAAGCACCACCCCCGAAGTTGACCTTGCCACCAAACTGGAGCCGACATGCTCCATCGCAACTCCGCACAGGGAAAGGCCACGGCACTTCCAGCGACTCACATACTGCACATGGCCGGCCCACAAGCCTTCCCCCCTGATGTCAATTCTGACATCAGAGAGAAGGTTCCGGCCCAGCCAATCGCTGCCTGGCTGGCCCAGTACCTTCTCTCCAATGTCAGAATTGACATTGGGGGCAATGCTTGGGAGCCGGCTGTATGCAGCATGTGAGTCACTGCATGCACCATTGTCGGCTCTGGCTTGGTGGCAGAGTCAGCTTTGGGGGTAAGGGGTGGTATAGCAGGCATGAGGTATCCATGGCGCTGGCGGCTTCAGCTTCAGCGGAGGGCAGGCAGGGATCCCCAGTGACACCTGCGGCTTCTGTGGACAAGTCGGCTTCGGGGGAGGAGGGGTAGATGGGGCACATACTCAACACACGGGGGCACAAACTTGGGACATAGGAGGGAGGGAATAGAAAGAGAGAACTGATGGGCATGAGTGTATGAGTGAGAGATGGTGCACATGGGGAAAGGAAGAAAGGAAAATTGTTCATAGAGAGAACGAGGAGTGAGGTAGAGATGCATGGGAAATAGAAGGATGAGAGGGAGAAATGTTGGACATAGTGATGGAGGGAGAAATGTAACGTTGTGCTGGAGAGGGGTATTAGGAGAAATGGGCATGGGGCTGGTAGGCAGTGGTAAAAAATTATCCAGGGATGAGAGAGGGAGAAATGTTGGATGTGGCAATAGAGAGGGTGGGAGAGATGAATGGATCTCTTAAGACAGATGGACAGTAAGTGTGAGAGACAGGGAGACATATTACCAATAGGGGTGGAGGAGAGAGGAAGAAAAGTTGGACTCATGGAGGGACAGAGAGAGAGAGATGTTGTTTGGGGAAGGGAATGGGGTCCGGAGGAGAGGAAGTGTGCAGGAGGCAGAAAGAAAGAAATATTGGATGCACAATCAGAAGGAAGTGCAGCCAGAGACTCATGAAATCATCAGACAGCAAAGGTACAAAAAATGATTTTATTTTCAATTTAGTGATCGAAATGTGTCAGTTTTGTGAATCTATATCTGCTGTCTATATTTTGCTCTATATTTGTCTATTTTTCTATAGTTGTTACTGATTGCATATTTTAAAGTCATCTGCCTTGATTTCTTTGAAAAAAAATCCCAAATATAAATGATAATTAACATTTTTTTGCTTATAGTGTGCTTTGTGTTTTTTTAATTTTGTGATTACCATTATGTATTAAGATTATATTGTGTGTATATGAAAAAATGGATGGAAGAAATTGCGTTACAATTAGTACTATTATTATGGGGGGTGGGGTCAGGGATGGAGCTTGGGTGGGGGTACTCGACTGGTATTTGTTAGGCTTAGGGGGTACTTGGCTTGAAGAATTTGAAAAACACTGTTCTAGGGCAATGGTTAAGTGCCGATATTCAGCAGCCAGATTAACTGAATACAGAGGACTACATATAAGTAACCATTGCCAGTTAAGTGCTGAATATCTAACTTTTAATTTGCTATGTGTTAGCCAGATCTGCAAAAATGGATCTTCCAAACAGGGCTGAGTATTGAATATCTAGGAATAACGTCGGCATTGTAAGCAAAACAATGAGCGCTGCCAGCTAAATATCGGCCCCCTTTGTTATCAAAAGCACACCCTCTTTTGAAAGAGCACACCCTTTTGCTCAAGAAACAGTGTATCTTTTTGCTGAAATAGTGCATTCTTGAGCAAACAGGTTGCTTTTTTGAAACAGTTTACACGTTTGCTGAAATGGAACCTTAAGTGAAAAAAAACATCCTGTAAGTGAAATAGGAGAGTAAGCAAAAACTTTATAGCCTACACATGGTAAGAGCGGACAGTGTAGCTGGTTTTAAGAAAGGTTTGGACAATTTCCTGGAGGAAAAGTCAATATTCTGTTATTAAGACAGATATGGGGGAAGCTACTGCTTGCCCTGGAACAGTAGCATGGAATGTTGCTACTTTTTAGGGTACTAGTGACCTGGATTGGCCACCACGAGGAAAGGATAGTGGGCTAGATGGACCTTTGGTCTGACCCAGTAAAGCTATTCTTATGGTCGTATGTTCCCTACTCCTGATTCTAATTTGATTCAAGAATAGTCATCACAGATAATGTTGCTCAGGCAAATCAGGGGGCTTTCCCCACAGATTGTGCTGGCCCCCCCGTGAGACATCTTGTAGAGAATGACACGGTGGCGGTTTACCCGCGGCCACCACATTTTAGCCGCGGGTCACCCGCCGAAAACGGGGAAGAAAACTAGCAGTCGCTGCGGCGACGGGGACAAGGCCATTCACCGCCCACGGGGCGGTGAATGGTCTTGTCCCCGCAGTGAGGCATGAAGGATCGCGCGGTCCCCGCAGCTCACACCCAATCGATTCTAGTGTTTAGCCAGCTCTCTCCCTTCTCCTCACCTTAGTTTGTAGATTTTCTTTTTCGGCGACCCGCACGCTATCAGAGAGCCGTGCACCCACTGCTGCTCAGTTTCGATCTTCTGCTCTGACGCAACCGGAAACAGGAAGTTGCAGCAGAGCAGAAGATTGAACACTGAGCAGCCGCGCGTGCGCGGCTCTTTGGGAAAGCGTGCAGGTCGCCGAAAAAGAAAACCTATAAACTAAGGTGAGGAGAAGGGAGAGAGCTGGCTAAACACTAGGATCGATTGGGCAGGCAGGTAGTGGCTGCGGGGGACCGTGCGATCGCTAGTGTTCCCGGCTCAAATTGGAAGGAGGGAGTGAAAGGGAAAAGGATTCTGGGCCAAGGGGATGAAGTCAGAAAGAAAAACCCACAGCAGGAAAGAAAGGGAAGGACTGGCAGGTGAGCCAGATGCTAGAAGCAGGGGGGGGGGGGAAGAAAGAGGGAAAAAAGCTAGATGGGGTTGAAAAGAAGAGACACACTGGTATGGAAGAGGAAGATAGGGGAAATCTGGACACAGGAAGGTAACAGAAAGAGGGGAAATTATGTGCATGGGGCATAGGGACAGAGACATAAAGGGGACATGCCATGGGGATGGTATATGGACACAGGGGGGGGCAATGACAGATACATAGGGGAGATATTAGAAATGGAGAAAATAGGAGCACAGAAGCGAGATGGTTTGTGGGGATGGGACAAGGACCGAGCTTGCAGGCTCCAGTGGCTTGCACAAATTACATTGTAACGTGCCATGAAAATAAGAGGAAGGAAGGTAGATAGGCCACGCGAGAGGAGCTGAAGGGTAGTAGAAAGGAACAGATGGTAAAGGAGGGAGGGAAGGGTGGTGGTGGAAAGGAATAGAACAGACATTGAAGGAGGGTGGAGAGGAACAGACCCCCAAGGGAAATGTGGAAGACAGAGTGGGAAGAAGACAGATGCCAGACTATGCGGGAGCGGAGGGAAGAAGATGGGTGCTAGACCAATTGGGGGGGGGGTTAAGGGAGAGGCACAGTAACAGCAAATGGAAGACGCAGAGAGAAGACACACAGTGGATGGAAGGAATTCAATGAGAAGATGTGGAAAGCAGAAACCAGACAACAAAGGTAGAAAAAAAAATTATATTTATTTATTTATTTTTTGCTTTAGGATAAAATAGTATATTAGTTGTGTTGATAAAAATTTATAAACAAAGCCCTGCCAGCTGAACATCTCTTTCTCTAGTTCAGCAGCAGGAACTTAGATTTATAAGAAAGGAATAAGCTAAATATTACAGTACTAAGGCTTATATGGATGCAGCGGGGATGGTGACGGGGCGGTGAATGGGATGGCAGTGGCGGTGACGGGGCGGTGAAAGGGATGGCGGTGACGGTGACGGGGCGGTGAAGGGAACGGCGGTGACGGGGCGGTGCAGAGGATGGTGGGCCGGTGACGGGGCGGTGACGGGGACAGATTTTTTCTCCGTGTCATTCTCTAACATCTTGCTCAAACCAGGCAAACAGAAGTTTCAGAAGGTGCAAAAAGTAATCTGACATACAAGCAGCAAGAAAACAGGGAACCTCCTCCATGGAACCATGTTACACTTTGCAAAAAAAACACGATATTTAATGGCTAGAACAACATAAGCCACTTGCTCCTAGCATTTCATCATTTACACAGATATATATTATCTGTATCTAGTTTTAAACTGCTTAAAAGAATGTTATCATCCGTCAGTGTTATCATCTGAACATTACATTCCTTGTTCGCTAACTCCTTTTTTCACTGTACTATTCCCCAGTCATTCTGCTGGTGATGAATGATAATTTCCTTGCTTGAAAATGTCCTTAGACTGAGAAATTGATTCCTGAGGATGACTGCCTGCGTCAATCACATGCTACTTTTAAGTTATCTTCAAAGACTTTCTTTCCCTTTTGTTTAAATGTTAGCTCCATCACCATAAATTACTTGAAAATGTCTTTCAGAATTCATTTTTTACTGGGAAAGTCTGAGGAAACATACAGAATAATAAGTGTTATTTAAGGACGATTTTTGTGCAAGCTCTTACAGGGGAAAAAAAAAAAGTAATTTTATTTTACAAGTATTGAAGAAAAGAATCTGGAGATATGGACTTTATTTGTAAAACACATTGAAGTGTTGCATCTTCCAAATTGAGAATCTTCTTGCTAAACTGTCAAGAAGTCCTTTTGATCAGAAGAGCTCGGTATGCCTTCCAGTTGATGTAGTCTTGCATTTTTGCCTTCAGCACCTCCTTAGAAGGATAAGGCTGAAGCTAGGAAACACAAAAATGGATGGTAAATACACTATTGAAGCAATTCTATAAACGAATGCATCCATGCATCTAAAAACGAGTGGCAAGATTCCACAAGGGGGTGCTGAAAAGTTCTTAGCCCAACCAATAGGAGAATGACGTAGATATGGTTCGATCAATGAGCTGAAGCAATGTCAAAACATAGAATTTCATTTCTGCAAATTTGGTTGGTTGGATGGAGAACGTTTCAGCGCCCCCGTGTAATCTATAACAATGTCTGGGAGCTCTGATTCTGTTGAAGAATTCTGGCATGATGAAGATTATTATTATTTTTTTTTTTCAATTATGACAACTTCAGGTAATATGTTCTTTATTGAATCAGGATAGTTTTATAGCAATATTACAGGCAACATTGCTTCCACAATTAGATTATTGTAATTCTATCTATACAGGAATTTCGATCAAGTTATAAAAAAGATTACAACTGCTGCAAAATATGACAGAAAGGTTGATATTCGGGCTTTTTAGCTTTGAACAGGCTTCTTCTTTGTAAAAACCTTACACTGGTTGATGGTCAAATCTCAAATTTAAAACAGTTTGTCTCGATTTGAAATCGCTTCAAATTTGGCCAAACGGTATAATTTATGATAAATTCTGATCTTTTGCTCAAATTTTCATTTGTCAACTCTAAAATTAGGCTAGCCTTCCATAAAGAAAATAACATTGAAATTAATACTACAACACTCCTTTTTATTGAAATTAATACTAGAGCACTCCTTTTCTTACCAAGGGACAAGAATTTGGAAAGATATCCCAATTCAAGTCAGGCAAATTTATGATTATTCTCTTTTTTTTGAAAAACTTTAAAAACACATCTAGTCACTTGGGTCTAGATTCTACAAGTGGTGCCACCAGCGGCAACCGCCAAAAAAAATAAAAAAACAGCCACCAATCGCATGTCAATGGCGCCATTTATAGAATCATGGCTTTATGAAAGGTAGGTTCTGGAAATGTAGGCCAGGGTTTTAAAGCCTACATTTCTTGCGTCTACCTTTCATGTGAATTACAGCTAAAGAGACACTTTATAACACCTATTGCTCTTTCCAGCATTAGCCACATCTACAATGGCATTAGGCATTATAATGCGTCTAGCACTGGTCGCCGTACATGAAGAAGGACATGGTACTACTCGAAAGGGTCCAGAGAAGAGCGACTAAAATGGTTAAGGGGCTGGAGGAGTTGCCGTACAGTGAGAGATTGGAGAAACTGGGCCTCTTCTCCCTTGAAAAGAGGAGACTGAGAAGGGACATGATCGAAACATTCAACATAATGAAGGGAATAGACTTAGTAGATAAAGACAGATTGTTCACCCTTTCCAAGGTGGAGAGAACGAGAGGGCACTCTCTGAAATTAAAAGGGGATAATAATAATAATAATAATAACTTTATTTTTGTATACCGCCATACCCCGAAGAGTTCTAGGCGGTTCACATTGGTTAGACAGAGATTACAAGTGGTTATATATCAAGATGGTCATAGAATTGCAAACAACATGGAGACAGTAGTTACAAGTGGTTGCATATCAAATTGATCGTAGAGTTGCGAATAGCAAGGAGGGAAGAAGGGGGGGAGGGAGATAGGGGAGGGGAGAGGGTCAGAAGGGGGGAGGAGGAGGATAGAAAAGGGGATTAAGGGTCTTGATCTCGAAATAGGTGGGTTTTGAGTAGTTTCTAAAGTCGAGGTAGTTGTAGGCCTTGAGGACCATTTGGGCTAGCCAGGGGGGTTTAGTTTGGCGGCTTGGAAGGCGTAGGTTTTGTCGAGGAATTTTTTTGAGTGGCATAGTTTTAGGGAGGGGAAGGAGAAGAGTTGAATTTTACGGGAGTTCTTATAGTTGTGGTTAAGGGCGAAATGGGGGGTTATATAGCTTGGGGATAGACCAAATATTGTTTTGTAGCAAAAACAGGCGAATTTGAACAAGATTCTGGATTCTAGAGGGAGCCAGTGGAGTTTGTGGTAGAAAGGGGTGATATGGTCCCATTTTTTCAGGTTAAATATGAGGCGGACAGCGGTGTTCTGGATCATTCTTAGTCTCCTGATGGTTTTCTTTGTGGAGCTCAAGTAGATGATGTTGCAGTAATCTAGTATGCTGAGGATGGAGGACTGTACTAAGAGGCGGAATGAAGTGTCGTCAAAGTATTTTTTTATGGTGCGGAGTTTCCATAATGTCGAGATACATTTCCTAACTTTGATATCAGTGTGTTTCTCAAGGGATAGATGTTTGTCCAGTGTTACACCCAGTACTTTTAAGGTTTGTTCGAGGGGGAATGTGGATCCATTTACTAGAATCGTGGTGTCTTTGATTTTGTCTTTGGGGGTTGCTAGGAAGAATTTTGTTTTATCTGGGTTTAGTTTTAGTCTGTAGGATAGCATCCAGAGTTCTATCTGACTAAGTATGCTTGTGAGGGAGTTAAGGAGTTCTTGAGTGAAATTGGTTAGAGGGATGACTATGGTAATGTTGTCCGCATAGATAAAGAATTTTAGGTTGAGGCTTTGCAGGAGGTTTCCTAGGGAGGTGAGGTAGATATTGAACAGGGTGGGGGACAGGGGGGAGCCCTGTGGCACACCGCAGGAGTTTTCCCAGGGGTAGGAGAGAGAATCGTTTTTAAATACTCTGTAAGATCTGTTCCGTAGAAAACCGTTGAACCAGTTAAGAACCTGGCCGGAGATGCCAATGTAGGCAAGGCAGTTTAGGAGAATGTTGTGGTCGACTAGATCGAAAGCACTACTCAGGTCGAGTTGTAAAATAAAGGCATTGGATCCCAGACTGAAGAGTGTGTGTATGTGGTCTAGGAGGGAGGCTATGATGGTTTCGGTGCTGTGATTGGAGCGAAAGCCTGATTGGTAGTCATTTAGGATGTCGAATTTTTCTAGGTATGTGGTAAGTTCGGCATTTACCACCTTTTCTGCTATTTTGGTGAATAGCGGGATGCTTGCAATAGGTCTGTAGTTGGATGGGGTGTTTGATGGTTCTTTCTTGTTTTTGATGATAGGAGTTATTGATATGTGACCTTGTTCTGCTAGGAAACTGCCCGTGGTTAGTAGTTGGTTTACCCATGCTAACATATTGGCTTTGAAATGGGTAGGAGCAGTTTTCATAATGTTGGGGGGGCAGGTATCCAGTCTGCAGAAGGAGTTGGAATATTTGTTAAAATATGTGTTGAAAGTTGGCCAGTCGATAGTTGTGAATTGATTCCAGCTTAGGTCTGTTCTGGATCCTGGGTCTAGTTTGGGTCTGTCTGAGTTTTGAAGGATTGGGAAGTCGCTGTGGGGGTTAGCTGGGGCAGATAATGATGATCTTAGTTTTTTTATCTTTGAGTTAAAGAAGTCTGCGAGGGAGTTAGCGGTTAAAGTGGATTCGTTAATGCGGGTGTCGGTGAGAGTTTCAAGGTTACCAATTGCGGGTTAATGCGGGTGTCGGTGAGAGGTCGTTTACCAATTTGAACAGGGTGCTGCTGTTGTTTGTGACATTTCCAATTTTGTGGGCATAGAAATTTTTTCGTTTGGCCTTGGTGAGGTTTTTATAGTTTTTTAGTTTAAGTCTAAGATTCAGTACAAACATATGGAAGTTCTTCACCCAGAGAGTAGTGGAAAACTGGAACGCTCTTCCGGAGTCTGTTATAGGGGAAAACACCCTTCAGGGATTCAAGACTTAGTAGATAAAGACAGGTTGTTCACCCTCTCCAAGGTGGAGAGAACGAGAGGGCACTCTCTGAAGTTAAAAGGGGATAGATTCCGTACAAACGTAAGGAAGTTCTTCTTCACCCAGAGAGTGTTAGAAATCTGGAACGCTCTTCTGGAGGCTGTTGTAGGGGAAAACACTCTCAAGGGATTCAAGACAAGGTTAGACAAGTTCCTGCTGAACTGGAACGTATGAAGGTAAGGCTAAACTCAATCAGGGCACTGGTCTTTGACCTAAGGCCCGCTGCGTGAGTGGACTGCTGGGCAAGATGGACCTCTGGTCTGACCCAGCAGCAGCAATTCTTATGTTCTTATGTTCTCTGCAGCCACAATGCAGGTGCCTTTTTTTAGAAGCCGGTAATCACTTTTACTCCTTTTTAAATGGCATTTTGCACTTAAGTTAGGCCACAGCAGTCACCAGAGTTTGTTTTAACTCCGTTGAAAGGTGTCATCCTTATTTTACATCCATTTTTGACATTCGTTTTTCGAATACAGGTGCCTCCGGACCCCTGAGGAAGACGTTTTAATCGAAACATGAACCGTGTTGGGTCCCCACTCATTTTAAGTTCATGCGGATAATTTATGGATGTATGCCAATAAATTGTGTTACATTAACTAAATAAATCTGCTTCATTCACATCGGTTCCGCAGGCTCTCCCTGTCTTTTCGTTCCTAAATTAAGGTGCCATTTATAGAACATGGGCCTTGATGTTTTACTTTAATACTTAATTGTGCAATTCGCCTTTTATAGATATATGGAAATTTAATATTGTAAGCTGCCTTGAATCCTAATGGAAACAAGGTGGGCTATAAATGACAGAATAGAATAGTTTCTTACTAGCATGATAGTCTTGGAAACTTGTCAAACATAGATTAATCCAAGATAAATAAAGAGCAGTGTCCCACATACTTTGTCGAGTCACAGCACACTAAACACAGTGGTCATGGCTCGAGGCATCCGGAAGTGCACGGACGTCACCGTGATGATGTCACATGCTTTCATGACATCATCACGTCGATGTCCACCCATGCACAAAGGCCCTCCAGATGGGTCCTGAGCTGCAAGTGGGGGAGGTGCAAGCATGGAAGAGGGCCGAAGAGGAGAGGCACTGGCGTCGACTGATTGCCTACAGGACGTGCCCCTAGCCGCGAGAGGCACAAGCTGTAGGCAGTCAGCCAACACCTCTCCTCCTCGCCAGTATGTCGCGGCACCCCTGAAATCTCAGGAGGCACAAAGTTTGCAATACACTGATATAGAGGGATTCCTAACTTGAAGTGTTGCTTGTGTAATACAGAGAATCTTAAAATTTCTAATAATCCATCTTTGAACCTAAAAAACAATGATACTTTTCGGTATCCATTCATTAGGCATATTAGATACATTAGAACAGGGGTGTCCAACCTGCGGCCCAAAAAAATTTTCGGCCAATACGTCCCAGGTAAGCCAAAAGGTTGGACAAACCTGCATTACAACTTTTAACTTCACATGGGCTTATCAAGCAGCAAAACTCTGGAAAGCATTACCAACTAATATTAGCCAGCAAACTAATTTTAAATGTTTCAAAAAAGACCTAAAGACCTATCTATTTTATGAATTTGTTACTAAATAATTCCTAAATATTGTAATACTAGTTTTAAATTTGTATCACCATAATTACTTACTTTATGTAAACCGCTGTGAACTTCATGGAGGTATTGGAAGTATACAAATAAAGATTGGATTGGATTGTAATCATGAACCAAATACGAAATTCTATTGGAAACTGTTAATGAAGAAAGGTGACTGTATTTCTTAGTCTTACAAAAGAAAATGGACTGCAGAATTTTGAAGACATAACTGAATTTTTGAGATGCCGCAAATTACAGTAACCCAGTTGAGAAATGAGACATGCATACACGAGTGTGAAATGAGGCAAAATCTAAAAACTTTCCTATAGAACACCAATGATCTAAATTCCGGGCACATCCCTGATGGAAAGAAGATAAATCTTGAAAATGGTCAAAGGCATATTCTTAATCCAAGCAATCCGGACTGGTTCTTGGCTCTTATTTCCACATTCTTACATGGACTAATATGACAATCGCAATTCTCCACTCCAGTGATCGAAAATTGTATCGGAGCCTCTCATTGAGGTGTTTTATAGGGTGCTGTTGTGGAAGTATTCCAATGTCCCAAACTTTATCAATCAACATCATTGCCTGTTCGGTATGCAAGAGCCAGAGCTGGGGTAAAATTCTGGAATTCCCTCCCTAGAATCCTGAGGACCTGCCCAGATCGTCTACAGTTTAAAAAGACGTTGAAGACGCACTTGTTTGTGGAGGTCTTTTTTTGAAATTGCGGTGGTTAATGGAAGGCATTTTTAATACGAATTCTGAGTTTTGACTATTGCACTTTGCTTACCCCCTCTTTTACTAAGGTGCGCTATGCTTTTTAGCGGGCGATATTAGCGCGCGCTAATCACATGCTAAATGCTAATGCATGCATGTTATCCTAAGAATGCATTAGCAGTGAGCGTACACATTCATTAGCGCGTGCTAAAACATTTAGCGCATCTTAATAAAAGAGGGCCTTAGTGTGTGTATATAAGCCTCAGGTTTAGTTTAGTTTAGTTTCCTGACATTGCTTTTAAGTGGGATAAATTACTATGTACCGTATTTTCACGCATATAACGCGCGCGTTATACACGATTTTACAAACCGTGTATAACCTTGCACATTATACGCGTGAGCGCGTTGTACAAATTTTTTTTTTACATAGTTCCCCCCCTCGACGTCCGATTCACCCCCCCGCAGGATCGCTCGCACCCCCCCCCCCCCGAAGGACCGCTCGCACGCACCCGCACCCCCACCACGAAGGACCGCTCGCACGCACTCCCACCCGCACCCCCACCCTGAAGGACCACTCGCACCCCCACAGCCTCCCGACCCGCCCCCATCATGTAGACGCTCCTACCGGTGTCCTGCTGCTTCCTCTTGGCGGTCCCGGCCCTTCTGTGAGCCCTGCGCCTGTGCTGCTTCTTCTTCTGGTGGTCCAGCGCAGGCGCAGGGCTCACAGAAGGGCCGGGACCGCCAAGAGGAAGCAGCAGGACACCGGTAGGAGCTTCTACATGATGGGGGGGGGGTCGGGAGGCTGTGGGGGTGCAAGCAGTCCTTCAGGGTGGTGGTGCGGGTGGGAGTGCGTGCGAGCGGTCCTTCGGGGTGGGGGTGGGGGTGCGGGTGCGAGTGCATGCGAGCTGTCCTTCGGGGTGGGGGTGCGAGCGGTCCTGCGAGGGGGGGTGAATTGGATGTCGGGGGGTCATCAGGCTTTCAGGGTGGGGACAGGACTTCAAGGGGGAGAGGAGAGTCGGGGTGGGCGAAAGGAGAGTCGGGGTGGCCAGCAGAGAGTCAGGGCGGGCAAAAGGAGAGTCGGGCGGCGACGGGAGAGTCGGGGCAGCATGCGCGGTATACGGGTGTGCGCGGTATACAAATTTTTTTTTACATATATTTTGGTTTCCCGCGCGCTATACCCGTATGCGCGTTTTACACGGGTGCGCGTTATCTACGTGAAAATACGGTAATTGGTAGTGTAATTGAAAGCGTTTATGTAAAGTACTGTCTTACGAACTATTATGAATGTTTTAAATGTGAACCGCTTAGGTATAGGTGGTTTAGAAATTTTAGAAATCAATAATAAATAAATATAGCATGTTGAAGCTACATGAACTTTTGAGTAATAAAGGGGTCCTTTTACTAAGGCGTGCTAACCGATTTAGCGCGCACTAAATGCTAAGGCGCCCATAGAATATAATGGATGCCTTAGCATTTAGCACGCACTCATTTTTAGCGCTCGCTAAATCGGTTAGCGCGCCTTCGTAAAAGGACTCCAAAGATAGATAGCTCGAGAGCCAAGATAAAAAAAAAAAAAAAAGCAGCAACGCAAAACTCATCATATATCAGCAACAGTGAAAGCACTCAAAAGGTCAATAGAAATATGACATTTTAAAAAGTAAAATATAGTTTAACACTTTTAAATAAATACCCTTTTAAGGACAATCTACGGTTCATAGACAAAACCGCCGAAGACAAAGGCGCGCGCCGACAACTGAGCGCAAGATGGAAGCACGAGCCGAAGAAAAAGAGTGTTTTTAGGGGCTCCGACGGGGGGTTTTGTTGGGGAACCCCCCCATTTTACTTAATACAGATCGCGGCGGCGTTGGGGGGGTTTGGGGTGTTGTAACCGCCCTCATTATACTGTAAACGTAACTGTTTCCCTGTTTTTTAGGGAAAAAGTGAAGTTTTCAATAAAATGTGGGGGGTTACAACCCTCCAAACCCCCCACAACGCGGCGCGATCTGTATAAAGTAAAGTGGGGGGGGGGGTTCCCCCCATGCCCCCCGTCGGAGCCCTTTAAAACAGTCATTTTTTTCAGCGCAAGCCTCCGCGTTACGCTCAGTTGTCTGCACGCGCCTTTGTCCCAGCGCGCTTTTGACCTGACACCCAATCTACCGAGACAGCAGGCAGCCATTTTGTCTGAACTATTGAATGCCTATTGTTAGCCTTAACGGCTCCAAATATAAAGTTTAAATTATGGTTTGGTTTTGTTGTTTAAGGATAAAAAATATAAGAAATGCAGAAAAAGAATTGTTCATAAACTAATCAAAATAACTGATGGTTTTACCCTAAAAGTCCTTTGTATACAGAGTAACACTGTACATTTTTCTGAAAATATCACAGAATTTACAATTTTGGCACATATTTGATATAAAGTCAAAATAAAATTCGTTTTCAACTATGCAGACATAAAAATTAATTAGCTTACAAAGAGGATTGCTATGATGCTACAGAATTGGTCTAGGAGTGTGGGTCTTTCTTCGGGTGTGAGTAGGGTTAACATATGGCTCCAGAAACAGGATTGAGACATCCGGGTTTTACTTCCACCGAAAGCAATGGAAGTAAGGAGGACAGATTGAGACATCCGGGTTTTACTTCCATTGATGAAGTAAACCTGGATGTCTCAATCTATCCTCCTTTTTCTGGAGCCATATAATACCCCTAGGTGTGAGAGGTCCTAGGTTCAATCCCCAGATGACCCCTGCCCTTCCCCTTCTGTGCCTCGGAGAGAAGAAAAAAAGGGCTGCTCTAGTCTAGCTTCAAGGGACCTGGAAAAATGGTCCGTTATATCCAGAGTCCGTTATATCCAGAGTTGCATTTTTTAAAAAACTTTTATTGACTTATTATATGCTATCTATTTGTGTCTTGCACTATTGACGTTTGAAAAATAAATAAATTTAAAAAAAAACCCAACAACTTTATTTAGGTCAACTTGAAACAACGTACAATCAATGATCAATAGTCACTGCACAAGTATATCAGCAACATCAAGAACAAAACTCAGCAAAACATTGGTATGGCACGAAATGATTGCAAAGCCAGAACACTAAAAGATGTTCTAAAGAATTATGTCGCACTGTACTGGAAAGAAAAATACTCTGTCATTTTCTTCTGGGCTGCATTTTGATACTATATCACCGGCACGCCACGCGCCTTGTAGGCAGAACCTGCATGTCCGTTATAGCCGAAGGAAACTACAGCTAAAAGCGGCTCTGGGGACCAAATTGGTTGTCCGTTATATCCGAAAGTCCGTTATATGCGAGTCCGCTATATGCGAAGATTTTCTGTATGTTTATAATGGCGCCTGGCCTGGACCAGCGGACCTCATCCGCTATAGGCAAGGTTCCGTTATAAGCGAGTCCGTTATAACGAGATTATACTGTACATTATTTTACAGGGAAACTGTACAAAAATATCCCATTTTTAGTGATCTGCCGTGCCTGATGACATACTTCAATGCAGCACGAATGCTTAAGCAAATGATGTACAATTTACCAAAATCACTATACACATATGGTTGACAAGATGGTTCTTTGGTCCTTATCTGCTCCTATAGTCTATTTCTACATTTAAATGTTTACTTAGGAGTACAGTTTAGACATGTTCTGTCTGGTTGAAACCTGGCTATAAATGGATGAGATGTGCTCAGATGGTGACATTAGCACTACTATTTTAAACTATGCGTAGGGGAAGTAAGTGATGGCATATTGTAACTCTCTTAAGATTGGGGGAAGGGGGATTTGGATGTTCAGGATGAGGTGAAAACGGATTAACTTTTTGTTAGATTATTGGGAAAGGTGGAAGGAGCTATTCATAGAGTCTTTTACTGAGGAGTTGCCAACAACTAAGGGGTCCATCGACTAAGGTGCGCCAGCCGTTTTTAATGCGTGCTAAACGCTAACACATCCATAGAATATATTGGACGTTAGCATTTAGCGCACGCTATAACGGCCAGCGCGCCTTAGTAAAAGGGTCCCTATGTTATGTACATATTGCCCCATTTTATTTTTATTTTTTTAACTTAAATTTTAGCTTAAATTTTTAACTTAAATTGTAAACCGACCAGAGACTTGTCGATGGGTCGGTACATTAAATAGTGACTAAACTTGGAAACTAAAACTGATCTCTGTGAATTATCTGGTCTATGCCAGGCTGATTAGATTGAGATTTTAGATTTACCACCCACCCCCACCCTTCCCCCTTTTAGCAACCCCCCTCTTTTACTGAGGTACGCTAACCGATTAGCGTACGCGAATTGAATTAGTGCACGCTAAACGCTAACACGTCCACAGACTAACACGCAGGCTTTCGCGTTTAGCACGCGCTAAATCAGTTCGCGTGCGCTAATCGGTTCGCGCACCTCAGTAAAAGAGGGCCTAAGCCATGGTAGAGGTTTCTACCACAGCCCGGGTAAAGTTGATGGGACTCGTGCTTTCCCGTACAGTTACGCTTTTGCACTGTTTATCTGTTTTGCATTGCACAAAGTATTACTGAAATTGTAACTGAGGAGGTTTAAAAAAAAAAATAAATGGCTACGTGGTTCCTTACCCTGTAATCCTACCGCCTGATGCATATATGGTGGAGGTTGGATTCTGAGGCTTTTTCCTCCACTTTCCCTGTTTGTGTTTAACTGCATTTGGGTCCTACATTTATAGCGGAAGTGTGATTGTCTGTATAGTAAGCAAGAAAAAAACTGTGACACGAGCTGACGTATTCCACCATATAGCCCATGACAACTTAATTGTGATATAATCTGTATTTTATGAGCTGCGCAGCAGGAATCTCTCTGTCTTCTATTTCAAGCTTTTTCTTTTTCTTCGGGGGAGTTAACTAATGCAAAGCCAAGTTCTCCATGACATCTTAATTTCCTCAGAAAAATACAGTTTGGTAAATTATAGGAAAATCATCTGTGCGAAGGACCATGAAGATGATATCAAGAAAATGAATGAAAATACTGTGAAAAGCATCTCAGGCTAAATTGGTGTCTTAAACCTAAAAAATATTTTGTAAGATTAATTTTTCGTTGATGGATGACTCTGATATTGTAACCTACCTGCCTCTAAAAAAATAATGATAAAAAAAAGACACAAGGAGAAAAAAAAATGAGGGGAAAAACCTGCCATGATGAGAGCTCAAGTACAAAACATAATTCAAAAATAATGAGCCATATTATTACAGAGAGTAATCTGTAAACTACCAAAAATAAAAACTCTTCAAGATGGTTCAAGTAGGGAACCAGGTGCAAGTAGGACGCACATCTGCAATAGGGAATGGGACAATTCAACCGTTTGATGAGTATTGTGCATTCAAGTTTAAGGCCCTCTTTTACAAAATAAACACTAACCAAAATCCAGTGAGATGGATTCTATTGACTGTGGGGTGTCAGATTGACCACATCAGCGGGTCTGTCAATTCCTCATTCATCCCCTACAGACAGTATTCTTTATAACTTTTTCATATGCTTTTTTTTATGTATATATATATTCTTTTTTATAAACTTTCATTTTTAACGTTGTTCATAATAAATTAAGTAATAAGTTAAATATTAAAGGTGACTTAGCTTCTTTCAGTAAGTTGTGTAAGTCATACTGTTTGGATATGCTTTCTCCAGTGTTATACATAGAACACTCCCCTCTGCCAACGCGTTTCGCCGGTCTTTATCAAGGCATGGGGTTCTGATGCATAAAATGTACCTAGTTTGCGTATCAACGGCATCCAAAAAAAGTGTTTATTTTGATTTTGATTTGGTCTTTGTCTACTTTCTAATTTTGAAGAATGCCTCTTTTACAAAGGCATGCGAAGCTTTTTAGCACAGATTTAGCAGAGAGAGGGGAGACATGATCGAGATGTTCAAATATGTCACGGGCCGTATCAAGGTGGAAGAGGATCTCTTTTTTTTTATTAAAGGTCCCATGGCAACAAGAGGGCATCCGTTGAAAATTAGGGGTGGGAAATTTCATGGCGACACCAGAAAATATTTCTTCACCGAAAGGGTGGTTGACCGCTGGAATAATCTTCCACAACAGGTAATTGAGGCCATCAGCGTGCCAAATTTTAAGGAAAGATGGGATTGGCATGTGGGATCTCTTCATGGAGGTAGTTAGGGGGTGGGCCATTAGGGTGGGCAGACTAGATGGGCCGTGGCCCATTTCTGCCGTCATTTTCTATGTTTCTATGTTAGCGCACGCTAAATCAACGTGTGCGCTAACCGCTAATGCATCCATAGGATAACATGCACACGTTAGTGTTTAACGCATGCTAAAAAGCTTAGCGCACCTTTTGTAAAAGAGGGGGCTAAGTTTCAAGTTTATTAGGTTTTTATATACCGCCTATCTAAGCCAGTGGTTCCCAACCCTGTCCTGGAGGACCACCAGGCCAGTCGGGTTTTTTGGGGATAGCCCTCATGAATATGCAGGAGAGAGATTTGCATATAATTGAGGTGATAGGCATGCAAATCTGCCCCATGCATATTCATGAGGGCTATCCCAAAAACCCGACTGGCCTGGTGGTCCTCCAGGACAGGGTTGGGAACCACTGATCTAAGCGGTTTTGCAATCAGGTACTCAAGAACAAAAACACTGCGGAGAAGATGATGTTCAAGATGCAGGCTTTATTGCATGTACAGTCCAATAATCCACATGAAATCAATAATAAATAAATGTAGCCTGTTGAAGCTACATGAACTTTTGAGTAATAAAGGGGTCCTTTTATTAAGGCGTGCTAACCGATTTAGCGCGCACTAAATGCTAAGGCGCCCATAGAATATAATGGATGCCTTAGCATTTAACACGCACTAATCTTTAGCGTGCGCTAAATCGGTTAGCGCGCCTTAGTAAAAGGACCCCAAAGATAGATAGCTCAAGAGCCAAGATTTTTAAAAAAAGCATTAACAAAACCCATCATACATCAGAAACAGTGACAGCACTCAAAAGGTCAATAGAAAGATGACATTTTAAAAAGTAAAATATAGTTTAACCCCTTTAAATAAATACCCTTGGGGACTCTGGACCCAACATGGTCCGTGTTTTGACAAAACTGTCTTCCTCAGGGGTCCTATCCTCTATAATAAAACCCTAAGCGCGCATGCGCATTTAGGGTTTGTGATCACTGCGTCGTGCTGTGTCCTTCCATGGCCATATTCTATTTACAGCGCATGGCGGCTTGAGGCGGCTGGTGGCTTGAGGCGCACATGGCGGCGCGTGCAGGCATTTGAGCTACGGCGGTGGCGATTTGAAGAGCAACGGCTGGAAGGTGTCATGCTGGTGCTGAGAGGTGTACCATGCTGGTAAACATACTGAAATGCTCAGGGAAATGGAGGGGGAGAGGGAGAGGGAAAGGGGGCTGCTTTGGGGTGAGGGGTGTGCTGGGGTACAGACAACAATAATGCTTTGCTTGGGGGAGGTGAAGACAGAAGAGGGGCCACAGAGAGACAGTCTTGGAGAGGGAAAGGGGGCTGCTTTGGAGGGAGGGGTGTGCTGGAGGCAGACAGCTTTGCTCTGGGAGGGAAGACAAAAGGGGGCCACGGAGAAACAGGCAGGGACGGCAGGCAGGGGGCCAGAGAGAGAGACAGAGAGACATACAGAAAGAAAGACAGGGGGCCAGGGAAAGAGACAGACAGAAAGAAAGACATACAGCCAGCATCCAAGGAGAGAGAGAAAAAGAAAAAAAACAAAACAGACAGCAGCCAAGGAGAGAGAGAGAGAGAAAGGAAGAATGACAGACAGACAGATAGACAGCCAGCATCCAAGGAGAGAGAGAGAGAAAGAAATAATGACAGAAAGAAAGAAAGACAAACAGACAGGGGGCCAGGGAGAGACACAGACAGAAAGAATGACAGACAGCATCCAAGGAGAGAGAGACAAAGAAAAAAAAACCAGACAGACAGACATCTACTCTACCACCCGTTAATGTAATGGGCTTAAAGACTAGTGAATAATAATATGATAAATGGAATGTCTCCTGAGGTGATGAAATGATGAATGTGCAATAAATTGTGTAATAAATTATGTGGATTTCCATAAACACGTGAGTAGTGGCTGGTGTCAGGAATGTGTTGGCGTAATAAAATCTATAAATGAGCATGCGTTAAGAAACATATAGAAGTGACCAAAGAGATGCTGCCAGCATCTCATTTGAAAAGCGATGTAGTTGAGTGACAAACAAAGGTTCCTCGTTCTGCAATGCAAAGTGCACGACAGATGCCCTGATGGATAGAACATCTAATCTAATCCAATCTAATGCTTAGTTTTGTATACCGAGTCTTCAATCCAAGAAAGCTCGACTTGGTTTACAGTAGTTAGATAAAGTAATGAAAATATAGAACAGTAATTAAATTAAGCAAATAGTAACGTAGCCTAGGAAAGGCCAAGAGCAGCAAGATAAGAATGAAGAGAGAGCCTAGTAAATAAACAAAAAGGATCTTAAGAAATAAATGGATACATACCCTGAAGGTCCTGATACAAAAACTCGTGGATCAAAGGCTAAAAACTAAAATGGTCCTGTTATAAGAGTGAGCAGGAGTATAAGAGTGAAACTACGCATATAAAGGTTTGGGCAAAACGAGACAAATAATAATAATAACTTTATTCTTTTATGCCGCCAAAACCAAAAGTTCTAGGCGGTTTACAGTAAAAAGAGCTGGACAATCAGCGAAATACAATAATACAGTAAAAAATACAAATATTTGTAAAATAGAATTTCAATAACAAAACTCACTAAGTAATAAACTTATCGAACAAAGTGGTCTTAATTAATTTCCGAAAACTGCAATAGGACAATTAGCGGGGAACAGAATCTCACGTGAAAACATATATTCATAAGAAAACCAATTTAATACTAAAAAAACACTGCAATTTTGTTTGCACAATCAGGTACTCAAGCATTTTCCCTATCTGTGCCGGCGGCCAACAAAGAAACGGGAGGTAACATCTTCCCAAATAGGAAAGCCAAGAAAACAGCAAAGGTGGCCTGGGGTGCTCAATGCTTTATTGTATATGGAGGCTCGGCACGATCGTGTTTCGGCCGAAAAGGCCTGCCTCAGGAGTCTGTGTTTCAATGGAAAAGATATCAAGACGTATCTCTAGAAATCATCGTGCCATGTTTTCTATGATGCAAATAGCCATACATGGTTCACGGGCATAAGTGCTAGTTAATAAACTGTGCCTAACTTTAAGCTGGGTTTATAAAATAGAACTTTTCCAGTGCTGATTTTCTAGGCACTCTATCTACAAATATGCTTCATAAAATCATCCCTTTAATGTGCTAATTTCATAGAACAATGGCATCTCAAAATGCTTACCTGCTAAGCACTTTTTAGTACTACAGAATTTTGGTTTCTATGGTAACCCTGCATGAAATGGGTTTCTTTACCGAGAGCTATTACAAGTGGTGAAGTATAAATAATTCAAAGTCGTATTCAAAACCAATCCATTTTTTTTTTCTGGGTTATTGGTAAAATGCATGTTTCTTTTTGCCATGGAGGAAAGTAGGAAAAAAATTGTTGTGCGAAACTTGAAAAAAAAAAAAAAAAAAAATTGAATAAAATTCTCAGATCCGTAAGCGCACGAAGCTAGTTTGAAAAGTTTTGAAAATCCAGACCACAGTTTTTTCAAATCTACTTTAGACCAAATTTCTCTCAAACCTGTCCTGAGGGCCGACGCACAGTCAGGTTTTCAGGATATCTCTAATGAATATGCATGACCTAAAATTTAGGGTTCCTTTTACTAAGCTGTGATAACGTTTTTAGCGCAGGCTAAACCCGCCCTACGCGGCTAGAACTATTGCCAGCTCAGTGCTGGCGTTAAGGTCTAGTATATGTGGCAATTCAGCGCGCGCGAAGCACGCACTAAAATCGCTATCGCAACTTAGTAAAAGCAGCCCTTAGGCTTAGGGACATGCGACGTCATTAAATAGCTTCTTGTGATGGCAAACACGTAAAGAGGTACGCAAGAGGCGGAGAGGAGGAGAGGTACTGGTGCCAGCACCCACGGCAAAGATGGCACCCAGGGTGGTCCACCCCCCTGCACCCCTTTACTGCACCACTGGGCATAAGGGGCAGGCCTAAGTGTGTAACTGATAGTACTCTCCTCCAGTGGCATAGTGAGGGTGAGAAGGGCCCAGGGAGGTGGCACCCTTCCTCCGCCCTCTTCTCCACCCCCCACCTGCTCCTTCCCTACCCCCTCCTGCCATCACAAGAAGCTCCTTCCACTCGCTGCTCGCGCTGGCCCCTGCCTCCCTTCTGACATCACTTCCTGGTTGCGGGACCAGAGCGCGATGCCAGAATGGAGCCGAGGCCGGCGCAAGCAGCAAATGAAAGATGCTACTCGCGCCGGCGAACATTTCAAGAGGTGCGCAATGGGCGGGGGTGCTCAAGCGGTGGGGAAGAGTGGAGGGGACACGTGGCATGGCAATTTGTGGTGCCACAGCCCCGGGTGCCATCCTCCCTTGTTACGCCGCTGCTTACGCCATTCGTCAGCACCCTTCTTGCACACCAATGCAGCTTAGTGCTAACATTCTGTAACAGCTTAGGCGTGCCCATAGCCATTTTAAAATTGTCCTTAAGGGAGCTCCTTTGTGGACCTTAAACTTGAGGCACCAACATATAGGAATGACATCATAGATTACAGTCAGGAAAGGAAAGAAACTTGAAATGGTGCTTTTCTTTGGTTGCAATCAAAGCAGTTTACATATCACATACAGTTACAGTACTCCCCCCAAATTCACGGAGGTTCCGTTTCAGGAACCCCCGCGAATTTTGAAAAACCGCAAATGCAGTTTTTCGCCTGTCAAAAGGCAGGAGAGGGCAACTGCGGCTCCGGTGGGTAAAGAAAATCACTCGCGGTCTGCTCTGACCGCCTCTTCCTGTAGTAAAGTTGGGCTACACCAATCAGGAGCTGCTTTGACACGCAGCTCCTGATTGGTGTAGCCCGACTTTACTACAGGAAGAGGCGATCGGAGCAGACTGTGAATGAGCGAGTCCGCGATTTGCAAACCCATGGGGGAACACCGTACTTATTTTGTACTTGAGGCAATGGAGGGTCAAGTGGCTGCTGTGGGAATTGAACCCCGTTTCTCAGGCCACTGAACTAACCACTAAGCTACTCCCCCACTTCTAAACATTTCAGATTATTTCTTGAACATCCTGCTGAACATCAGCCTCTTTCTAGGCAACTTGAGCAAGTTTCATAATAACCAGAACAAAGAAAATATATATACTGTTTATTCTCGAATATAAGTCGATCCAAGTATAAGATGAGGTACCTTTTTTCCCCCCCAAAAAAAGGATGACTCAAATATAAGATAGGGGGAGTAACATTCCCTGTCAAGATCCTGTCAGGATCTGTGCCCCTCTCCCTCCCTCACTCCCTCCCTCCCTTGCCAGGCTCTACACTCAGCCTTCCACCCTCCCTGCCAGGCTCTCCACCATGTTTCCTCCCCCACTCCCTGCTAGGCTCTGCACCTAGTCCCCCTCAGCCCTCCTTCCTCCTCTCTCCCGATGTCCTGCAGGCCTCCACTGGGCCTGCTGTATGACATGGTGGACCAGAATAGGAGGAATCCCTCCTGTCTCCTCTATCGGCTGACTCTGCCAATTTTTTTTACTTCCTTCCCACCTTCCTCCATTTTGAATCCCTGGTGGTGGAATGGTGTACTGGACAGGAGTGAACTTTCCGTGTTCCTGCCCCGCGCTGATCCCTCCCCCCCCCACAAATGGCTGCCTCAAGTTCTTCCCCCAGCAGTGTACTGGGCATGAGTAAGCTTGCCTCGCTCATGCCTGGCACTGAGCCGCTCGCTGAATGGCTGCTTTCAGTTCTCATAAGTCCCGTAAGAACTCAGGGCAGCCATTCAGCGAATGGCTCAGAGCCAGGTAGGAGTCTCTAGCGAAGAACATCCAGAAAGGAGATAAATCCTTCTTCAGGTATATCAGTGACAGAAATAAGAACTCAGGCGGGATAGTACGTCCTAGGAAACCAGACAGAGACTATGTAGAAGTGGACTCGGAAAAAGCCCAACTGTTAAATGAATACCTCTGCTCAGTCTTCACCCGTGAGGCGCCAGGACTCGGCCCTCAGCTACAGACAATTTTCAGTAGATTTTACAGTAACATAGTGACATAGTAAATAACGGCAGATAAAGACCTGAATGGTCCATCCAGTCTGCCCATAAGTTATACCCATTAAAAAATACATGATTAGATTAACTTGTCTCTTCTTTGATATTTCTGGGCCGTAGACTGTAAAGTCTGGTATTGTCCTAGGTTCCAAATGCTGAAGTTGCCATCTAATCAAGCCATTGTGACATCACTGCTGAGGTTGGCTCTTAGGCATTGGTGGACTGAGGCATTATGACATCACAATCTCAGCTCTGGAATGTTGCTACTCTTTGGGTTTCTGCCAGGTAACATAGTAAATGACGGTAGATAAAGACCTGAACGGTCCATCCAGTCTGCCCATAAGTTATACCCATTAAAAAATGCATGGTTAGATTAACTTGTCTCTTCTTTGATATTTCTGGGCCGTAGACTGTAAAGTCGGGTATTGTCCCAGATTCCAAATCCAGATTGCCATCCAAGCTCACTTCAGCCTATCCAACCAACCCGTTTGCAGGATATCTACCGTAAAGTCTAGCCAATAACATCCTCATGTTCTATATTAGTGGAGTTCCCATTGATGCCCTCCCCAGCCCATCCTACACTGAATCACCATATATGGGGGCACAGACCAGTAGATATGCTATTTTTAAGGAAAGGACACACTTAATTTTATATGCAAAAGTCAGTTAAGTCACGCTCAAAAGACTTACAGTTGTAGACAGTTTATAAAGGTAATTTTCATCCATGTGTTTTCTGAAGAACTCTTTTGAAATCAGAATACATTCGGCACCATCAGATACCAGCGCCATACTGAAAGTATCTTCATATACTGCATATGCCAGGCCCTAAAGAGAATTGATATATGATTGAATTTCATTGGAATGTGATTGACAAGTCATGCAATGTGCCGTCTCATTTAGATTTCTCAGGCTTTGCTCATGGGTATCATAAGCCTGAACAAGGAGTATATTGTATGCAAATATGTCAATTGATCATGTTCAAGGAATAGTGAACTGGAATGTACTTAGGTTTAGTTGGGTTTTCCTGAGTTAAGAAAAGAAGGCTGAAATCTAATCTAAGGGGCCCTTTTTGCTAAGCTGCATTAACCATTCTACATTCGTTTTGTCATCTGCTATGTACATGGTATTTATTTGTTTAATTTGGGGGGGGGGGGGCAGGAAGCATGTCCAGGGTGGATAATGGGTTAGCACGTGCTAACTGAATAATGCTGACTTAACATAGGAGCCCTTTAACCACTTCCTAAATAGGAGGCACTAATGGCTCATGTGTTAATTTTTTTTTTAATAGCCACGCACATGGCCAGAAAAAGTAACAGAAAAAAGGCTGATTTTATGTTTATTTATTTATTTTAAAAATTTCTATACCATCTAATTCATAGGCGGTTTACAATTATGCACATACATAATAGCTAAAACAGCACAAGAAAAGAACAAATCATCTAAAATTGAAATGCACTGTAATTCCTTAAAACAGGACAAGTCAGACCCTATAAAAAAGGCATCGACAAACAATTGTGTATTGAGGAGCTTTCTACAAGTCCCTCTTTCTGCGTATTTTCTCAACTGCCCTACCTGTGAATTTCATAATGTCACTCCAGCACAACAGAAGGTTATTGAGAAAGACATGGGAGAAGCCAATACTTGCCCTGGATCGGTAGCATGGAATGTTGCTACTCTCTGGGATTCTAGAATCTTGCTACTCTTTGGGAATTCTATGTGGAATGTTGCTATTATTTGGGGTTCCGGAATCTTGCTTACTCTGAAATAATGGAATGTTGCTACTCCTTGGGTTTTTGCCAAGTACTAGAGACCTGGATTGGCAAGCGTTAGAATGGACTACTGGGCTTGATGACCCAGTAAGGCTATTCTTATGTTCTTATGTCCATAGTGACTTTTCCTCCAGGAAATTGTCCAAACCCTTCTTAAAACCAGCTACGCTATCCGCTCTTACCACAACCTCTGGCAATGCGTTCCAGAGCTTAACTATTCTATGAGTGAAAAAATATTTCCTCCTATTGGTTTTAAAAGTATTTCCCTGTAACTTCATTGAGTGTACCCCGGTCTTTGTAATTTTTGATGGAGTGAAAAATCAATCCCCTTGTACCCGTTCTACTCCACTCAGGATTTTGTAGACGTCAATCATATCTCCCCTCAGCCAATGTCAAAAGCAAGCTTTCTCTGCAGCAAATTGAGTGGAAGGAGATAGTTTTAGACCTGCTTCCAGTTCCTTCTGTTCAGGCCACAGTGAAGCTTTAGAGTGATTGAGGTTGGAATGTTTGATAGAAAAAGACCAGAGAGAGACATGTGAAGTTCATGTTGCACCAGCCAAATGATAGGCAATGGCCAATATGTTAAATTGTTCGAACAACACCTTCACCCCTCCCCATTTTACTTCCTGGGGTGATATATCAGGAGGAGCAATTTTTTTATTTCTTTTAAATTCTGGAAAGAAGATAGGGAGTGGGGTGGGAGGGTGGAGCCAGGAACAGTGACCTGCAGAGTCTTATCACCATGCTAGGTGTGGCTTTACTCACACTATGGCTTGTGGCTTCTTATTTTATGTAAGGTTTCCTTAGTAATGGTGTTGCTTTTCAAATATTTTTGCAGTAAGCAGAAAATGGGAAAAAGAAGCTACACATTTTTAGGCTCGCCTGTCGGACATGGTTCATCTGGGACCTCAGTGTTGGGTCTTCCATGGTCCAGAAATGCTAAAACATCACAGAAGGGAATGAAAATAATGCACAAACTTTTATCTAAAAAATGGAAACTCTTTGGAACTTGATTCGCATCTAGGATAGCTCATTGTATAACAAACGCTAAGCATAACCACAGTAAAGACAAAAAAACAAAAAGAGAGAAAAGAACTGGGGCATCTTCTATGCTCCAAAAAATAACAGGAAAGCTCTACGGCTTTGATAAAGATATGACATAAATGCTCTCAACCTATAAAATGGAGGTAAAGGTGAATTATGTTACTGAAGGATGACTCGAGAGAATATAAAGTAATTATCCACTGAAGTGATGTGAAACATTTTTACTTTTTTTTTTTTTTTTTAATGTAACATGATGACGTGTCTGTTATTATTTCACAAATTGATGTATGTTGTGGGTTGCTAAACCCCGTTCTTTCACATTAATTATCCCTTCTGCTAAATGTGCTCATGCTATCCAACTTGATCAAATCTAGCATGAAGGGGCCTTAATGAGCGCAGCTGTATTTATCAAGCTGCACCAGCTAATTCTTTCCAGTTGCCAACCCCTGCAATCGACCGACCGACGAGCGTTATAGGAAGCCAGGGCTTATGTTCATTTCTGAAAGGTGGCCCACATGGCATGATGCCTCGGGACAAGAGGGCTCTGTATTCTAAGAAAACGTGCATGCTTTATTAAACGCTTCTGGCGCTTTCTGTTTCCTACCACACTGCTGCCGTTGATGCGATGAACAGACCTTTTGGAGTGTTCAGATCATGAAGCAATTTGTTGAAGTTAAAATTTTCAGAGATTTTTTTTTTTTTTTTTTAGCTCTACAGTCATCGTATTGCAACAGAGCAGGTATTATTCATTACGCTCCTGTTCGTTCTAAGTTTTTAAACCTTCCTTATTTTATGCTGGGCACAGAATCTTCCCCTTCCTACAAGCTTGCTCTTTTCGTTTAATGACTCTGAGACCTGTCCTCTTCTCACTGGCTGCTCTTCATATTTTTGTGGCTTCTTAATTGCATTCTTCTTCTTTTTTTTTTACTGGTCTACTTATTTCAAGATTCCCATGGGCTAGACACTATCATCATTTTAATCTCGGGATACAGTGTGTGAAAAAAAAAAACATGTGTTCTGCATACAAATGGTCTTATTGGAGGATTGACAGCTTGGGCCAGGAAAATTTATATTCTTAGTCATGAGGCTACATGATCTTTCTCCAGTAACTATTAGAATTACAAATGAAGGCAAAGCTTCTGCATACTTTCTCCTGAAAACTTTGATCAAAAATGTGCCTTTCTTTTAACAGATATGCCCAGTGCAATTGTATACATTTTGTTCCATGACTTGTCTTTTCGACCGTTTTGTATTTGTCGATAGGAAACATTTACGTTGCTTACAATTTTTTTATTTTTCACCCTTTAGGGGCTGTGTCTATAAGTGACTCTTTAGTGAGTTGCTTTCGTATCAAGATGGTATAAGGGATAAACAACTTGTTAATACTGTGTTTCCCCCAAAATAAGCCCTAGCATGATTTTCGGGGTATGTTTTAATATAAGCCCTACCCTAAAAATAAGCCCTAGTTGAAGCGCTGGATTCGCCGGCAGCAGCGCTTCCCCCTGCCGTGCAACTGAACCACAGCTGACCCTCCCATATTTCCATCATTCCCTCCTGTCCAAACCCTGCTGACCACCCAACTGTGAGACCGACATATCTTCCTCCAAACGGCAGCGTCAGCAGCAATCTAAACAGGCTGCTTCACGGCCTCCTCCCGCCGGGGGCATTCCTCTGCCGCATCACTGATGATGTCATCAGCAACGCGGCACACGGAAAGAAGAATCCCTTTAGAGCTCCCATATTTGAGCCCTAAACAGGAAACCTGCCCTAACAGTAGAAGTAGAAACTAAAATGCAAGATATCAGAAATGCACATTTCCCAAAGTTGTAAAGCGCAATAAACCGCATTCCGGTATAACTGGTATGTACGCACTATAATTACACAACAACCTGCAGGTGAAAGAAAAAAGCCTCAGAAGGCACACAGAACCATTTCTAATGTGCCTGATGAAATGAGCTGATGACCTCTAGCTCTATTTCATACCATTAAACATAGGCAAAGGGGGGGGGGAACCCTTTCACCATGCTTATTCAAATCGGCAGAGAAAAAGAACAATCATAAACAGTAATGTAATGTAATGTAATTTATTTCTTATATACCGCTATATCCTTTAGGTTCTAAGCGGTTTGAAGAAAATATACATTAAGATTATAAATGAGAAGTAAGAAGGTACTTAAAAAATTCCCTTACTGGCCCGAAGGCTCACAATCTAACTAAAGTACCTGGAAATTAATAAAGAAGAGAAAATAAAGATGGTTGAAAAAAGAAAAATTCTATGTGAACTTATAGGATGGAAATTAAACTGACAGTGAAGAACTGTATGAAAAATACATATGGAATGCAGTTAGAGAGGGTAGGTTACAATCTATTTATGGTATTTGTTTAATTGGAAGGTGTTAAGGTGGGTAATTTGGGGGAAGGTTATCTGAAGGTAGGTGAATCTTCTGGAGGTAAAAGAGGAGGGGTTAAAATATTTGGATGAATTTTTTGAAAAGCAGGGTTTTGATTTCTTTTCTGAATGTTTTGAGGTTGTCTGATATTGTCATAAGATTGGAGATGGAATGGTTGATTTTTGCTGCTTGTGTTGCCAGAAGGTTGTCAAACATTTTCTTGCGTTATGTGCCTTTGAGTGGGGGGAAGGCAAAAGGGTTCGAGGTTCTTCTGTGTCTTGAGGTGGAGATTTGGTTTAAGCGGTTATTTAGATAGGAGGGGGAAGAGCCGTGTAATGCTTTGAATATCAGGCAGTAAAATTTGAATTGGATTCGTGCTTGTATGGGTAGCCAGTGAGAGTCTAAGAAGGCAGTTGTTATGTGATCATATTTTTTGAGTGAGTAGATCAATCTCATATGCTTTAAACTCTTATGCACAAACTGGGTTATATTTAAGCCTAAACAACGTTTTTGTGCTGCCCCCACAATCAAAACTCAGTCTTCAAGACAGCCTCTAGACTATATTTAATATTTTTACATTTTTTTAAGTCTTCAGAGTGCCAACCACCAGCCAAATATTTTTAGGCTTATGTTATTTCATTGGCATATTTGTCTTCATCAGACTTGTTTTTATTTTAGCTAGTCCAGTGCTCTGTGCTTTAAATGTGCATTTTGGCCCAGATTCTGTAAAGTGCGTCCCTATTTTAGGCAGCTGTAGGCATCCTACAGCTGTCTAATCAGCCAATTGGGATGCACCTTTTTTTTTTTTTAATGCTCCCCAGGCAGGCTCTACCATCTCCCTAGAGGTAGAGACGCTTACAATGCTCGCCTACATTGTAAGTAGACGAGTTCGCTATACTTATCGCAGCAAGTGATCTCCCTGCCGCGGCTGCCTGTCTCTCCCCTTGATCGTCGGCAGGAGGGTGCCCAACCCCTCCTGCCGTAAGGCTGCCCACCCAACAACCCAATTGCCGGCAGGAGAGTGCCCAACCCCTCCTGCCAGAGGACACCGCCCCTCTGGACCCCCCACCCCCACGCTAATTCCCCCCTATGCTAACACTGCCCACCCCTGCTAACAGCCACCCCTGATGACCCCCCTAACCTCCCCCCCCAACTAACCTCTAAATTGTTGGCCGGCCGTCCGGGTCTTGCTGCCGTCCAGCCCACCTTGTCGAAATGAGGCGGGCCCACCTCTTCCCGGCCCATCCCCGCTAAGCCTAAGGCCTGATTGGCCCAGGCTTCTAGAAGCCTTACGCTTAGCGGGGATGGGCTGGGAAGGGGCGGGTCCGCCTCATTTCGAAAATCATGCTAGGGCTTATTTTTGGGGTAGGTCTTATTTTCAGGGAACCCCCCACTACACTTACAACTCGCGCTCTGAGCACTTACAACTCGCTCCTCTGCCACCCTCTGCCTTCCCGTTTGCGCTCTGAAGGGGTGTGTGTGGGGAACGTCCCACTACACTCGTGCTCTCATTGAGGGGGGCGTGCAATTTTGAGGGGGTCACGCGCTCTGAGGGGTATGTGTGGGGGAACCTTTACAATGACATGCTCAGGGGGTGTTCAATGCCGACGCACTCTGAATTAGAACATTGCCGCAAACCCTACCCCCCACTACACTTACAGTTGTGCCTCGACAATTCCGCTCCCTTCATGTGTACACTTGTCGGTGCGCACATTTGTCGGAGAGGAATTGTCAGGGTGCAATTGTCCTGCGCGCTATTGACGGTATACCTTAGAATCTGGTAGGCAAGGAAAGAGAATATAGGACCTGTAATGGTTTGTGCAGAACCAGGAAAGAGGTAATAATGATCCCTATCCAAGAGGAGGAAAAGGCCACGGGAAAGTCGGAAGGAGAGCAAAGTGGAGAGAAAAGCAAGCAATGAGAGGAGAGAAGGGCAAAAGACTGGTATTGGAAAGGCTTAAAAAATTTTTTTTTTTAATTCTCATTGAAGTGGTCTCAAAACTATTTCTGATAGGCAAATAATTGGCCAGATTTCCAGGTTCTCACCTTCTCTTGTTTCATCTAGTAGACCACATTCCCCTTCCTTCATGCATAAGAACATAAGAACTGCCATCTCCGGATCAGACCTTCGGTCCATCAAGTCCGGTGATCCGCACACGTGGAGGCCCAGCCAGATGTACACCTGGCGTAATTTTAGTCACCCATATTCCTCTATGCCTCTCGTAAGGAGATGTGCGTCTAGTTTGCTTTTAAATCCTAGAACGGTGGATTCCGCAATAACCTCCTCTGGGAGAGCATTCCAGGAGTCCACCACTCGTTGCGTGAAAGCAGAACTTTTTGACATTTGTCCTGGACTTGTCCCCCTTCAGCTTCAGTCTGTGTCCTCTTATCCGTGTCACAATCTCAGCTCTGGAATGTTGCTACTCTTTGGGGTTCTGGAATCTTGCTATTCTTTGAGATTCTGCCTGGAATCTCAGAATTGCACGCCCCCCTCAATGAGAGCACGAGTGTAGTGGGACGTTCCCCACACACACCCCTTCAGAGCGCAAACGGGAAGGCAGAGGGGTTCTAGAATCTTTTGTTACTCTTTGGGATTCTGGAATGTTGCTACTCCATTGTAACATCACTGATGAGGTTGGCTCTGAGGCACTGTGGAATGAGGCATTATAAGAACATAAGAAGCGCCATCTCCGGATCAGACCTTCGGTCCATCAAGTCCGGCGATCCGCACACGCGGAGGCCCAGCCAAGTGTACACCTGGTGTAATTTTAGTCACCCATATCCCTCTATGCCTCTCGTAAGGAGATGTGCGTCTAGTTTGCTTTTAAATCCTAGAATGGTGGATTCTGCAGTCACCGCCTCTGGGAGGGCATTCCAGATTACCTCTTCTTACTTCCTCATGCTTCTTGATACCCATCATTGTTCACTACTATCAGCGGAGAGGCTAATGGAGTTGTCACTTTCATGGGGCCGCAACGCCGGTAGTTTCAAGTTTCTTTATTTTTGATATACAGTTTATCATACAAGTATCTAAACGATTTACAATAATATGAAATATTTAAAAAAATAAAAGCTTATCTAAACTAAGATAAAGGGTAACGTCGGCATACTGACGTGCATGATCCATTAGGAGAGGACGGGAAGGAGAGATTAATGAATTCATCGAGATGAAAATAAAAATAGAAAGAGGAAAATTGGAAAGGGAAATACAGCTAATTCTTTTGTATTTCTGATTCTGCTGGCATGGACTCGTCCCCTACATTAGCTCTTTGGGACAGGAACTTGGCACCCTTTTATCTTTTGCATAGATGCAGGGCCGCCATCAGAAATTTCTGGGCCCCTTACTGAGCAATCCTATTGGACCCCCCACATACCCCTTCTTCCATGGGCCGAATACACACATACTTTTCTCTGTCGCCGCACTCTTTGACCAAAAGATTTGTAAGCCTGCAACCACGTCAAGGTAGACTCTTTCAGCAGGGCCCAAACCTAACCTAAACTAAACTAATCTATACCTATCTATTCTAAACTAACATATGTCTAATACTGAACTAATAACAAACTAACAAACATCTGCATAATAAATAATAGTGCTAGTAGCTATAATTCACTTTTGAATGTAAAATCTCAGTTAAGGATTTCTTTTGACCTTTGTAGGCCAGAAGTAGATCACAATTGCACAATATTTTTTGTAACAAGTATTAAATGTGTTTTTATAAATACTGTAAGCTTAATAAATATATCAGAAAAAACTACACATCTGAGCGCATATCTGAACATACACATCTGTATGATCCCATCCTCCTCAGCTTGCCTATAGCTGCATCTTACATGTTAAAAATGTACGATATGTTGATATGTACACCTTCCTTCCTATCCATCCTCCTCAGCCTGTCCTTACACATCCACAGCTGCATGTTAATGATGATGTATATGTTATGATGATAAATAAGTGCATAGGAGCACATCATTAACATGCAGCTATGGATGAATATATAATGATGTTATGAGTGTGCACCTCTTCCTTCCCATCCTCCTCAGCATGTCACATACAGCATGTTACATTACACAGACTTTGTGTAATGTAACATGCTGTATGTGACATGCTAAGGAGGATGGGAAGGAAGAGATGCACACTCATAACATCATTATATATTCATGAATCAATCTGATAATCATCACCACCAGGCTGTGTGTGTTATGGGATGGAGGAAGAAAGGTGCATGGGATGGAGGAAGAAAGGTGCATGTTTAAATTGCGCGGGGACAGAAATCCCACCCGTCCCCACCCGTCCCCGCCAAAGTCCCACCCGTCCCCATGAGGAATCCCTCCGTCCCCACCCATCCCCGCGAGGAATCCCCTCGGTCCCCGCCCGTCCCTATAAACTACAGAAATAGTTATTTCATTTAATTATGCTACTGAATTAAAGTCTCTGGTAGAAACTCATTTAAAAATAAGCAAAAAGACTTTATTAATTTGGAAATATTAATTGGGAAGAATACATACTTTGTAAACGGGTTTCTACCAGAGCCTCTAATGTTTATAAATTTTTATCAACACAACGAATATACTACTTTATCCTGAAGCAAAAAAAAAAAAAAAAGAATTTATTTCCTACCTTTGTTGCCTGGTTTCTGCTTTCCTCATGTTCTCATTTAATTCCTTCCATCCACTGTCTCTCTTCTTTCTGCGTCTTCCATTTGCTCTGTTACTGTGCCTCTCCCTTTCTCCCCCTCCCAAATTGGTCTGGCACCCATCTTCTTCCCTCCGCTCCCCCCATAGTCTGGCATCTCTGTCTTCTTCCCTGCCAGTGTCTTCTCCCCCCTCTGTCTTCCACATTTGCTTTCAGTGTCCTTCTCCCCCCTGTCTTCCCCATGTGCTTTCAGCGTCCTTCTCCACCCCTTTGTCTTCCCCATATCCTTTCAGGGTCCTTCTCCCCCCTCTGTCTTCCCATGTCCTTTCAGCGTCCTTCTCCACCCCTTTGTCTTCCCCATGTCCTTTCAGGGTCCTTCTCCCTCCTCTATCTTCCCCATGTGCTTTCAGCGTCCTTCTCCCCCTCCTCCTGTCTTCCCCATGTTCTTTCAGCATCCTTCTCCACCCCTTTGTCTTCCCCAGTGCTTTCAGCGGCCTTCTCCCCCCTCAGTTTTACCCATTTCCCTTAAGCGTCTTTTCTTCTCCACTCCACCTTTCCTCTCTTTCTCCCTCCCTGCCCCTTACCTTTGTGGCACTTCCCCACCCGACCGACAACAGAACAGGCCACGAATTTAAATTACCTTCTTACAGCAGCTGGAGTATTGAAGCTGCTGTAAGAAGGTAATTTAGATTCGCTGCTACAGGGCAGGGAGGTTTGTCGGCCGGGCCTGTTGTCGGTCAGGGGAAGCGCCACAAGGCTAAGGGGACCTGACCGGCTGTGCACACTCCCCCCCATGGCTGCACCGGGGCAGACCGCCCCCCCCCCCCCCCCCACTTTCGGTACACGACTGCCTTTTCCCTATCTGCCCTGCCGCAAGCAGCCGACCGGAAGTCTTCCCGATCTCAGCGCTGACGTTGGAGGAAGGGAGGGCTTTGCTTAAGCCCTCCCTCCGACGTCAGCGCTGACATCGGGAAGACTTGCGTTCTGCTGTGTGCTGCGGCAGGGCAGGTAAGGAGAAGGAGAGGAGACTATGCTTGCGACCCTGGGGGAGCCCGGGCCCCCTGTCAGCTCCGGGCCTCTGAATGCAGGACTGGTAATACTGCCCTGATGGTGGCCCTGCATAGATGAGGCAGCGATCTGTTGTACTCTTCAGTTTCAAGAAGCTTTATCACCAGCTTCTAAGCAGCAACTTTCACAGCCGTCATGCAGCTCCCTGCGCAACTCGGTCCAAAGCTCAACGCCCCGCAAATAATGTCAGCCCCCCTAATTTTCAAATCCTTCCACAGAAGGATTCATTCCCGGCCCCTTTTTGTCTTCATCAAAACTGTAGCAGCTTCTTTTTCATCCAACCCCTATCGCATTTCAGAATCTGGGATCCCAGCCCGACATTCACCTTCGCTTTGCTGTTCTACTCATCAATGTGTCCACAACCCCAACACCTGACACCCCTGTAGCCTTTCCAGCAACTTTCCAGTAAGCTCCAAATACTCAATTATCTTCAACCCTGCTGTTTTCTCACTACAGCAAACAGAAAAACCTCAATGTTCCACTTGAAAAGGGGGAACACACACACAAAAAAACATTCTGCTCAAGGATCTATCGTACGAGGAAAGGCTGAAAAATTTGCGGCTGTACTCACTCGAGGAACGTAGGGAGAGAGGAGACATGATCGAGACGTTTAAGTATATTACCAGCCATATCGAGATGGAAGAAGAGATTCTCTTTCTCAGAGGACCCTCAGCCACAAGAGGGCATCCGCTCAAACTCAGGGGCGGGAAATTTCATGGCGACACCAGGAAATATTTCTTCACCGAGAGAGTGGTTGATCCTTGGAACGAGCTCCCAGTGCAGGTGATCGAGGCAAACAGCGTGCAAGAATTTAAGAGCAAATGGGATGCCCATGTGGGATCCCTTAGAGGGTTAAGCCAAGGGAACCTGTCACCAGGAGTGGGATCCCTAGGATAGTAGACTTGGGGGTGGGTCAGTAGAGTGGGCAGACCTGATGGGCTTTGGCACTTATCTGCTGTCATCTTCTATGTTTCTTATACAAAAAAAACGTGGAGTAGATGGGCTGTATGTAATCAGGTTTATTAGAAACAAATAAGAAGTAATAAACAGAGAAGCAATATAACCAATAACAACAAATAATCTCAAATAATTTGGTTGGTGCAGATCGAGCTGATCTGCGAGGCAGAATCATCTATGTTAGTCAGATCAGTCTTAGGATACAATAAACCAAGTGCTGTCGTGCTGTAGAGATGGCGTAGAACCGCAAGGCAGGTGGGACCCTATGCGGTCCATGTTTTGGCATAAAAGAATGCATTCTTCAGGGGTCCTTGGCTGCGAATATAATAACGTGGCAATAAAACCATGCACAGCACACGTGAAATGCTAAGGTATCGTAGGATGCCAACAATGAATTTGAGAAAACACCTAGGGCTCCTTTTACGAAGCCGCGTAACTAACCCCCGCGCTAGCCGAAAATCTACCGCGGCCGGCAAATTAGCACACACTATTATGTGCGTTAAACTGCTAACGCGGCTTCGTAAAAAGAGCCCCTAGTATCTAAACACTGCATGTTTGAACTTGATATGTATTTGATATGTTAGTCGGAATAAAGTTTGTCACGAACGAAAACGCCAGCCCATATACTCCACTTTTTTTCTGCATTTGGATATGCAGAGCATTTTGTTTTGCGTTCTCAATACAGCACCCAGCCTACCTGCCTCCACTATGAGCTCACTTTCTGTCAGAACAGGACTCTCAGGGACTACATCTCCCAGTTCTCCCGTGAGCTCACGTTTCTTCTGGAGCTGTGTCGCATTCGCAATCAGTGTTGCGACAAAAGAACATATTTTGGCACACAGGATAGAGTCTGGATAACCAGTTATCTGATAAATGTTTGCTTCTAAATGACAGAATTCAAAACACCAGGCATTGATCATGAAAATGGTAATTTCTACTTCTTAATGATATATTATCCAAATCAGTAGCTTTAATAGTAGGGTTACCAGATTTTTGACAGAAGAAACCCGGACACACGGCCCTGCCCCATTCTGCCTTCAGCCCCACCCCATTCCACCTCTAGCCCCGCCCTGCACAGCATCATCTTTGTTTTCCGAGCTCTGGGCGTGCCTGGAGGGCCTTTGAGCATGCGTGGATGCGTGCGACATTATTTGCGCATGTTCAGAGTTCCCCCGGATGTAGCCGGAAGGTCTGGGCTTTCCAAAGCCTGGACAAACTACCAGGTTTTGGAAAGTTCATCTGGGCACCCAGACAGTCCTCTAAAAAGAGGACATGTCCGGGTTTTCCCAAACGTCTGGTAACCCTATTTTATAGAGTCACTGAAATGAAGATTTTTTTTTTTTTTTTTTTTTTAATACTCCTGCAGCATTAACTGGCCAAAAGTAAATTTATAGAAAACTTCTTATATTTTTATTTCACATCTAATTGATATTCTAGAGACACTATCAAGGGACCATGCACACCCATCTCATGACAGCAACAGTTTAGGAGCTTGGAGAGCAATTTCACAGTTTGAAATAAATCTCTGAGATATAGATGGCCGGGTTTTAGCATTTATCTTAAATATGAACACTGAAGAAACACTGATAAAAAAAAAGAAATCCATATCTGCTTCTTCGAGGAATTGCCTACAGTATTGTAACTTAGGGAGACAGGCTTTCATGAAAACAATTCTTTTATCCACTGAACTGTATCTGCTCCCCAGGACTTTGCTTTTCCTTTAAATGCTTTCCAGGTTAAAAAAAAACCCCAAAACCTTTCATTACACTATTTTTTCTTAATTATTTATTTATTTAAAAATTTTTTATAGCCCGCTACATCCACAGTTCTGACTGGGTTACATAACAACATTCATCAATAATAATAATACCCTGAGCGCACATGCGCACTTCAATGTTTGTGGCTCCGTGCGTCCGTTGCTCCGTGGCCTGCAGAGAAATTATACAGGGTAGCAGAAAGTTGGTAAAGTGTGCGCGGGCGCTTATGACGCATGAGGCGTGCATGTTCCATTTTTATGAGTGGCGGTTTACTTCTCTCAGCAATGGTTATTTTGTGCCAGTTGCCGTTTGCTGCTTGATTTAAAAAAAAAAAAAAAAAAGGTAGGTGGAAGAAGGCGCACAATAATTTACATCCCCCCTAAGATAATTTACATCCTCAATATTCCCCCGACATCACGGACCTCCAACGATATCCCCCTGACATCTACACACACACGGACAGGGGCCAAACAGCCTGGACTGACAGAAAAAGTAGCAGTGAAAGACACAGAAGGACAGGGAGCCAAACAGACGGGACATTGACAGACTGATAGAAAAGGTAGCAGTAAAAGACACACACAGAAGGACAGGGAGCCAGGGAGAGAGATTGAAAGAAAAGAAAAAAAACAGACAGCGGACAAGGAGAAATCAGCAAAAAAAGACATACAGTGGCCAATGAGACAGTCAGCAAGAAAAGACAGACAGCGGCCAAGGAGACAGTCAGCAAAAAAAGACATACAATGGCCAAGGAGACAGACAGCAAAAAAAGACAGACAGCGGCCAAGGAGACAGTCAGCAAAAAAAGACATACAGCAGCCAAAAAAACCAGACAGCGGACAAGGAGAGAAACACACAGAAAAAAGACAGACATACAGCAGCCAAGGAGACAGTCAACAAAAAAGACAGACAGACATACAGTGGCCAAGGAGACAGTCAGCAAAAAAAGACAAACAGACATACAGTGGCCAAGGAGAGAGACAGCAAAAAAAGACAGATAAACAGCGGCCACGGAGACACACAGAAAAAAAGACAGACAGCCCCCACGGAGACAGACCGAAATAAAGAAAGACAGACAGACATACAGCGGCCAAGGAGACAGACAACATGGTAAGTTTTCAGTAAATTTGTTTAACTGTTAAGTCTTCACATCTATTCTAGCACCCGTTAATCTAATGGGCTTAAACACTAGTGATAACTAATGTCAAACCAATATTCAACATGCAATTAAAACATACTAAAATGTACACTTTCTCTTGTACTATGGGCTCCTTTTACGAAGGTGCGCTAAGCGTTTTAGCACACACACCGGATTAGCGTGCGCTACAGCGCGTGCTAGCCAAAAATCTACCGCCTGCTCAAAAGGAGGCGGTAGCGGCTAGCGTGCGGGGCAATTTAGTACGTGCCATTCAACGCACTAAGGCGCTAGCGCGCCTTTGTAAAAGGAGCCCTATATGTACAGAAACTTATAAAAAGAGAAAAAAAAAACAGGCCTGCCTGCCAAAAAGTCAAGAAAAATATCAATTCATTTATATTCCCTCTCAAAAAATTATGTCAGAATTTTAAAAATTGCAAAATATCTTTAGTTGGATCTTTAATTCTATTATACCTTGTGAACATTAACAGCCCTTTCACAAAATTGATTCCCTGGGAGAACAGTATAGAAAATTGTGAAAGGTTTTAACCTCTGATAACCAGAGCTGGTATTGTGATGTCATAATGCCTCATTCCACCTATGCCTAAGTGCCAGCCTCATCAGTGATGTCACAATGGCTTCATTGTCCTATACTTGACTCACTTTTACTACATTTTGGTTTCTGGAGTGGCGCAATGGTTAAAACTACAGCCATTGCGTCCAAAGAACATAAGAATAGCCTTACTGGGTCAGACCAAAGGTCCATCAAACCCAGTAGCCCATTCTCACGGTGGCTAATCCAGGTCACCAGCAGTGTTCCCTCTAAGCGGGCGGGTGTTGTGAGCAAACTTTTTTCACTGTGAGCTAAAAATATCGGGCGCCAGCAAGTTATGAGCCAAATAAATATGTTGCTTTCTACCACAGAACTTCCTTACGTTTGTATGGAATCTATCCCCTTTCAACTTTAGAGAGTGCCCTCTCGTTCTCCCTGCCTTAGCTACTAAGTCTATTCCCTTCAGTACCTTGAATGTTTCTATCATGTCCCCTCTCAATCTCCTCTGCTCAAGGGAGAAGAGGCCCAGTTTCTCTAATCTTTCGCTGTACGGCAACTCCTCCAGCCCCTTAACCATTTTAGTTGCTCTTCTCTGGATCCTTTCGAGTAGTACCGTGTCCTTCTTAAAGTACCAGTGCTGGACGCAGTACTCCAGGTGAGGGCGTACCATGGCCCGGTACAGCAGCATGATAACCTTCTCTGTCTCTTCAGTCCAGCATCTGCCCCTTCCATTCACTGTCTGTCTTTCCCTGCCATCTCTCCTCCTGCCCCCCCCCCACCCCCCAATTTGGTCTAGCATCCATCATCTTCCTTCTGTTCCCCTCATGGTCTGGCATCTCTATCCTTCCCTCCCCCCTGTGGTTTTTAGCATATCTCTCTTCTCATTTCCTCCACTCAGATCTGATCATTCTCTGCTCTCTCTTCCCTTTTCTTCTCTGGTCTTCCTTCTCTATTTTCTGCCTCCATCTAAATTAAATTCTTTCTTACTATTTAGTCCCGTTTCCCTCTTTTCACTGTGTCTACACACAGCTTGTCACCCCTTTCCCTCACCCCTCCATTATCTTACTATTTTCTTCCCCCTTTATTTATCTCCTCCTTCCATCCAGTATGTGTTCTTTCCCCACTTCCATTCAGCATCTGCTCTCCCTTCTCAACTGACATCCATCTGCCTTCTGCTCTCTCTCCCTTCTTCTCACTTCCATCATCTGTCCCCTTCTCTCTCTCTCTCATCTCCTCCATTCCATCATCTGCCCCTTCTCTCTCTCTCTCCCCCCCCCCCAACTTCCATCATCTGCCCCCCTTCCCCTCACCTTTGTGGGTCACTTTCTTTCCCCTGAGGGTGGCTCATGTCACAGGGGAAGCTTTGGCCGAGCAGAACCGCTTGATTGACAGTGGAACTTACTTGATTGATGTCGATGCTGGGGCCCGTTGCCGTTTGAAGGAAAAAAAAAAGGTGGAAAAAAGGAACCTGTAAAGGCGAGAGGAAGGGAAACCTCCAGGACAGCTGCTTTTTGCCCTCCTTCAGCGGCCCAAGAGTTCAGACCAGCAGCGGCAGCTCTGTATGCTTTTAACTTCGGCACAGAGCTGCCCCTAATCAATAGTTTAGCGCGGTTTCATGAGGCAGCCTCGGGGCCTTTGATAGCCGGCCCGCTTCGATGATGCGATGTGGGCCGGCCTAGCAAAGGCCCCGAGGCTGCCTTATGAAACCGCGCTAAACTATTGATTAGGGGCAGCTCTGTGCCGAAGTTAAAAGCATACAGAGCTGCCGCTGCTGGTCTGGAGGTGCGGAGACAAGGCAGGAGGCAAACGCGGTGGAAGGCAGGAGTCCCGGCGAAGGCAGGAGTCCCGGCACAGCGACTGCAACAGGAAGTTGCAAGTCAGCTGACGCCGGCCTTTCGTTGCGGCGGGGACCGAATCCTTCGTGGACCGGCAAGATTTTGTTTGCGGACCGGCGGTTGAAGAACTGTGCTCTACACTGTGTGCGCTGCGACGAGAAACTTGTGCGCTGCGAGGTAATATTTTGTGCGCGTGCGCACGTCAACGCAGCTTAGCGGGAACACTGGTCACCAGTACCTGGCCAAAACCCATGGAGTAGCAATATTCCATGCTACCGATCCAGGGCAAGCAGTGGCTTCCCCCATGTCTTTCTCAATAACAGACTATAGACTTTTCCTTCAGGAACTTGTCTAAACCTTTCTTAAAACCAGCTGCGCTATCCGCTCTTACCACATTCTCTGGCAATGCGTTCCAGAGCTTAACTATTCTCAGAGTGAAAAAAGATTTCCTCCTATTGGTTTTAAAAGCATTTCCCTGTAACTTCATCGAGTGTCCCCTAGTCTTTGTCATTTTTGACGGAGCGAAAAATCGATCCACTTGTACCCGTTCTACTCCACTCAGCACTTTGTAGACTTCAATCATATCTCCCCTCAGCTGTCTCTTTGGGTTCAAACCCAAGTTACTTCTTTTGACTCTGGGCAAGTCACTTAATCCTCCCATTATTTATTTTTATTTTATTGTATCTTTAATGCATTCTTTATTGTAAACCGTTTTGAACCTCACGGTATAGCGGTATATAAGAAATAAAATAAAAATAAAAAATAAATTGCCCCAGGTACATGGGATAGATTGTGAGCCCACTGGGATAGAGAGGACAAAATGCCTGAGTACATTCCTGTAAACTGTTCTGAGCTTCCCTGGGAGAACAGTATAGGAAATTTAATAAATAAAATACATAAATATTGGGCTCAGAATCCAATCCTAGGTCAATGGAGAGTTAGATAGCTTGCCCAGGGTCACGAGGAGCCACAGCAGGAATTAAATCCAGCTCTCCAGGTTCTCAACCCACTGCATTAACCATTAGGCCCCTCTTCCACCCCACTGTGATTTGTATGGACATGAGGTGTCATTATTTGTACCAGGCTTTGTCCAACATAAATGCTGGTGCCTAAAATCAAGTGCAAAATGCCCTTTATAGATTACTTGCTTAGCGCAGATCTTTCTGACGCCTGTCTTTGGACATTATTTAAAGAATCAAGCCCTTAAGCCCAAATTTTAAAAATGGCGCTGTGAGTTAGGTCAAGACTGCAATGTAGGCCAGTTTGTAGCCTCTTAACTACTTTTATTTTTTTTGTGACTTTTATGTTTTTATATTTAAGACAGCCAAGGACCCTCTAAGACCCCTGAGGAAGGCATTTTTATTTTGCCGAAACACAGCCCATGTTGGGCCATTTTTATGGTATACATTCTTTGGTTTCTATCCTGTGGGTCACTTGTGACTATACATACACCCTTTGCGGATCGCTTGTAGATTATTGTTTTAAAGTTATTTGGGACGCTTATTAAATTATAAACTGGTACATCCAAGTTCAAGTTTCAAGTTTATTAAAATTTTGATATATCGATATATCCGATCTTCTGTTCCACAATTGTTTTGTGGTTTTGCTGCTTCCTTTCCTTTGTGGAACCTTTTGGTGCTATTTGGATTTTGTGGTTTTGTCTTCAAGATGATGGGTACACCCCCAAAAATTAATGCAGAGGCTTTACGCCCATTTCATGTTAATATTGACTATTAACACGCGGTAACTCCAAAAGATTAAGTGTACCTCAGTAAATGGTGTTTTAATTCTCTTCCAAGCATAACACTTTTCTAAAAGGTTACCAATTCTTTTACTAATGAGACCTAGAAATGCATCTTTCCGTTGCTTGAAATTATGGTCGCCCAGTGTAGTAAGAAAATAGTTTAAGAACGACAATGGAAATCGTAGATTTTTCTGGGTGCATGAAGAAACTCCGCTTTCATTATGAGCCCAGCAAGTTCACTGTTTTCTTTCTCTCAGGCTGTCAGTCTTACATAATTCAAACAGCTGGAAACCCACAAACAATTTGGGGCCAGACTCTGTAGAAAACGGTGCAGGAAAAATCTTCTCACATATTCAGTGCCATATGGCAAACTGCTTTTTCTTCTAGTCTGTAGCAACTCTTAAGCTCCAAGGAATCTGTAATTATATCCAACTAATTATCTCAGTTTATTTTTAAAGTGCTGGCCTTTCGTTTACAAGGAAAGAAAATTCTGTCTTCCCATTGTCACGTTCAACTGTGTTTGTACCACAGCTGCTGCTAGAAGAAAGAAACTGAAGAAGCCATGCTGTAAAAATTTGTACTTAGTGACAGTGTCGATACTCTTACTGTTTCCTCCGTGCAAATGTAGCATGAAAGAAAGGTACTGACAAGCAACTTTACTGCTTTATGGTTACTTGAGACTTGGATATGGCTTGATGTGTAGATAAAAAGTGGAATAGTGGAGCCTAACAGTGGAGTAGTTATGGGAAGAAAACACAAACCACAGTGGAGATTTGGAATGTTGGTGTGCAACTTTATTCTTCAAGTATTCTTTAAGCCCGTTACATTAAAGGGTGCTAGAATAAATGTGTCTGTCTGTCTTTCTTTCTGTCTCTCTCTCTCATTGGCCACTCTCTGTCTGTCTTTCTTTCTTTCTGTCTCTCTCTCTTTGCCAATTTCTGTCTGTCTTTCTTTCTGTCTCTCTCCTTGGCTGCTGTTTGTCTGTGTTTCTTTCTTTCTGTCTCTCTCTCTTTCTCCTTGGCCGCTTTCTGTCTGTCTTTCTTTCTGTCTCTCTCTCTTCTTGGCTGCTTTCTGTCTGTCTGTCTTTCTTTCTGTCTCTCTCTCTCCTTGGCCGCTTTCTGTCTGTCTTTCTTTCTGTTTCTCTCCTTGGCTGTTGTCTGTCTGTCTGTCTTTCTTTCTTTCTGTTTCTCTCTCTCCTTGGCTGCTTTCTGTCTGACTGTCTTTCTGTCTCTCTCTCTCTCATTGGCTGCTGTCTGTCTGTCTTATTTTCTTTGTCTCTCTTTGGCCGCTGTCTGTCTGTCTGTGTTTCTTTCTTTCTGTCTCTCTCTCTCTCGCCTTGGCCGCTTTCTGTCTGTCTTTCTTTCTGTCTCTCTCTCTTCTTGGCTGCTTTCTGTCTGTCTGTCTTTCTTTCTGTCTCTCTCTCTCCTTGGCCGCTTTCTGTCTGTCTTTCTTTCTGTTTCTCTCCTTGGCTGTTGTCTGTCTGTCTGTCTGTTTTTCTTTCTTTCTTTCTGTTTCTCTCTCTCCTTGGCTGCTTTCTGTCTGTCTGTCTTTCTGTCTCTCTCTCTCCTTGGCCGCTGTCTGTCTGTCTTATTTTCTTTGTCTCTCTTTGGCCGCTGTCTGTCTGTATGTTTGTCATTCTTTTTGTCTGTGTCTTTCCCTGGTCACTTGTCTGTCTGTCTTTCTTTATGTCTCTCTGTCTCTCTCCCTGGCCCCCTGCTTGGCTATCTCTCTCTGTTGTGCCATGCCTGCCTGTCTCTACATGGTCCCCTTCTGTCTCCCCCCCTGAGTAAACCAAGATTGCTGCCTGCTCCCCAGAACACCCCTCCCCTCAAAGCAGCCCCCTTTCTCTCTCCCCCTCCACATCCCTGTGTAGCAGTAGCAGCCGGATGCCTCGCAGCACCAGCACACTGTCCACTTCGTCCAGGCCGAATGACACCCTCCTGCCGTTGCTCTTGGTGCCACACATGCTGCACATGCCGCAAACCGATGCACACATGCCACACGCACACCGCATGCGACGCAAATTGAACACGGCCACAGAAGCACACAGCACGGCGTCAGGGATCACTGCCTCCTAAGTGCGCATGCGTGCTTAGGGATTTATTATAGAAGATTGTGTAAAATTGTATGGTGGCTCGACATGCACGTGTTTCGGCCATTACGGCCTGCCTCAGGACCATTAGTCCTTACGTAGATATGTTTGGGCAGTGTGGCTGAAAACAACTTGGCAACCTCAAAAAAGGTTCTCTCGAAGATTCCGTTTGGGCCACTCTGCTGAAGAGCGATCGAGACGCATGAGCAGACCATCCTCGTTGGCTGTAGATGCGAACCGCACATGCGCTTGCTCTCTGCACAAGCGAGGTCAAAACAAAGAGGGAGGGGTGGCTGAAGTTTCGAGTTGACATTTCAATGGAACAGAACACGCTTTAGCCAAGATTATGGAACAGAACACGCTTTTAACCCGCGGGTTAAAACCACGGGCTCGCAGGGCGGCAGAGAGCAGGAGAGTCGGCAGGAACAGTAAGACACTGGTCCTCAGCTGCCTACCTACTTATGCATGCCATTTCCCCTCATTTGCATGTACGGATCGGATCGGGCAGAAGGTTAGTGAATCAGGTTGCCTCAAGCCGCAGCCACTACGGTTAATGTGCCGCTGCTCGAGAAAGATTGCAAGACACTGGTTTAGAGAAAGGCATTTTCAGCTTTCCTGAAAGAGCAGGCTTTGGCATAGGAGGCGGGTTTCAGGGACCTGCATGTGTTTGTAGAGGGATCGGGAGGATGTGGGAAATGTTGCTTTGTTTTTTGGGGGTTTTTTTACTGCATGGCGTGGGCCTTGAAACAATAACGGATCCAGCTTGGGGCCTGCTATCTTTGTCCTGCTGCCACCAGGAACACTTTGATACTCCCAGCAGCAGCAGCAACATCAAACCAAACCTACCATGGGATTCACTGATCTACAAACCCCAGAGCAAGTTTTCATGAGCGAAATAGAACACAAACATGCCATCTGTCCACAAATTGGTAATTATGCCCCTACACTTTAAGCATTCGTAGGACAGAGAAATATTTACTCTACCTTAATGTAACAAACCATGAGGTACCAGTGAAAGGCACGAACCAAATCTAAATAAAAAATCAATAATAGAATAAAGCACAGTAATGATCATCTACCAGGACACGCTGAGCCACTGACCTGGAACTGCTTTGAACTGCAACAAATGTACTTTCCATGATTACAAACTGAAATCATAAAAAGCTAATTTGCCACAGTTCAAGGCTTCAGGGGCATAGCGAAATTCCTCAGTTGCCGTGCAGCTCAAAGGCACCGCAAGAATTTTCCAATCCCGTGGACTAGCAGTTCATCACAAGATTAGCAGATAAGAAATGCCGGATTGCAGGTTTTAAAAGTGCTCGGAGTGCAAGCCAGAAATAGAGAATCCGTTCTGCAGTTACTGATGAGAGAAACCAGCCCATGGCAGCCAGCAGAGCCCATCTCATCAGCTACTAAAGTGAAGAGGACCCCTCCCCAATGTAGCTGTTTAGAAAGGGATGAAAGTGTAAACTTTTGAGGCTGAAAGGGCTTATAGGTGAGAGAGGCAGTGCCCTTCTTAACCCTTTACTGGGCATTGTTGCATGTGCGGATCGGATCGGGCAGAAGGTTAGTGAATCAGGTTGCCTCAAGCCGCAGCCACTATGGTTAATGTGCCGCCGCTGGTTTTTTTTTTTTAATGGCTCTTATGGGATCTGCATAGGCGTGGATGCAATGACATCACGCGCAGGCGCTGGTGCGTATGACATCACCACCTCGCATCTGCGCATGTGCGGATGCCCCCCTCCCGATGCGATTTCTTTTCAAAACCCGGACAAAGTGTCGGGTTTTGGAAAGCTGTACGGACCCCCGGACATGTCCTCATAAGGAGAACACGGCCGGGGAAATCCGGACGTCTGGTAGCCCTATTATGAGAGATCTGCATCACCAAATGCCTGCTACAGCTCTTCCGCACCCCCCAAAAAAAATTTTTTTTACTACAACTTTTCACCATCTGCCAATTCAAGGGTTAAAACATACTTACAAAAACATCCCCCACTCTGAGAGTTTGGATATGAATATACAGCTGGAAATTTTCCCCACGTTCCGTTATTTTGGTCTTTGTTGCTGAAGAGTTAGCGGCCGCAGAGCCATCATGGTGCATTGAAGCTGTTGGTTCTTGTTTAAGTGGCCTTTTGTCGTGTTCTAGAACTGGCAAGAGATTCTCCTCGTCTTGAAAACTGCTTGAGAAGTTCTTCTTGGTGCTTCCATGCTCCCTGCTCTGAAATTTAAAAAAAACAAACAAAAAAACCCAAGGTGATGGCTAACTAGTAAACCTAAAAATGCCCCATAGAAGCCTTTTGGTGCCATGATCCTCTATTAAAACTGACTAGGATTCAAGCATTCCAGTTATAGGAAACAATTTATAAACTGTCCATAACAGGTCAAAGTTCACAAGAACTTTTCACCACCCACTGATATGGCATGAAATTTTAGAGAAAGTACAATGTGCACTTCCACTTTGAAACTTGCTATGGAACCTTTGCATTTGCTTTCTGTACAGGCAGAGGTTCTTTTGAAATAATGCGTGCTAAGGATGTGCATTTGGTTGAATAAGTGCATGGAAAATATTTGAATGCATATGAATTAACACACCTAAAATAGTTTGCATATGCTAAAATTTTTATGAATCAGTTTGAAACAAAATGATAACAATGTCTGAAGATCAGGGAAATGGTGCAAAAATGCCTACACAAAATAAGGAGTGGAATTGTCCTAATAAGACTGGTGAACACAAGCTATTGCAAAAATGTCCTTTTATTCATCCAATGGTTCAAATGACTTTATTCATCCAATAACTCAATGACTCGACATGTACATGTTTCGGCCAAACAGGCCTGCTTCAGGAGTCAAGAGCAGTGTTCTTCAACCTTTTTACACCTATGGACCGGCGGAAATAAAAGAATTATTTTGTGGACCGGCAAACTACTAAGACTGAAATTAAAAAAAACATTTCCGCCCCGTCTCCGCGATCTCGGTCCCCGCAAACCATCTGATCCCATCCGCACAAGCCTCAGTTATGATTTTATATTGAATGTATTTTATTAAAGTACAAAAAGAAACAATATTCTGTATAATTGTCATTTTATAAATACAAATAATACAGAGCAAGGATCAACACAACCCCTGTCTCTCCTCCCCTTCACATATATCCCCTCTACTATCAAGAAAACTGAATAAGCCAAATTATTGCAGAATGCTACACAGAAATATCATGCTAACAGAATACCATAGTCACACATGACAGGAATAGTATTAGGGCAGTGCTCCCTGGTCAGAGAGAGCCCTAAGCCAGCTGGAAGCTAAAGAATCCCTGCCAGGGCTTTGCAGTCTCCAGTTATGTCTAACACCAGCTCTAGCATGATATATATTTCAAATCTGATATATTCTAATGACAAAATAAAAATAAAATTATTTTTTCTACCTTTTGTTGTCTCTGGTTTCTGCTTTCATCTTCTTTTCACTCTCTTCCTTCCAGCATCTGCCCTGTCTCGTCAATCCTGCATCTGCCCCTTCCATCTACTGTCTGCCATCTCCCCCTTCCATATGGTATCTGCCTTCTTTCTATGTCCCTCTCCCCTTTCAATCCCCCTCTCTCCCTTTTACATGATTCATTCTAGCTTCACTGCTCTCTTCATTTTTATCTCTCCTACACCAGATCTAGCATATTTGTCCCTCTCTCCTTATTTCTCTGCTGACCCGGTTCCCAGCATCAGTCTCTCTACTTTCTCATTCCTGTCTCTCCCCTTTCCCTCATCTGATCTCTCCATTCCACCCAGATCTCTTCCCCTCCTCTAATCTCCCTGCCAGCTGTTTCTTCCTTTTTTCCTTCTCCCTTCCCTCCTCCCCCTATCCAACAGTAACTATCTTTCCAATTCTTTCCCTCCTCCCCTCCCAGCAGCATCTCTCCTTCTACCTCCCTCCAGGTCCAGTAGCAGCTCTCCCTTTATCCAGTAGCTTCCCAGGCTCCAACAGTGGCTTCCTCCCCTTCCCTCAGCTCTCTCCCCTCCCAGCAGCTCTCAGTACTTGCCTGCAGCAGCAATTCACTTAAGCAGCCTTGGGTCCTTTGATGGGTCACGCCGCCTCTGACGAAAGAGGAAGTTGCCGAAGTGAATCACTGCACTGGCAAGTATGAGAGCTGCTGGGAGGGGAGAAAGCCACTGTCGGAGACTCCCCATGATCTCACTCACCCATGCTCCCAAATTCCCGGGCGTGCCCTGCACATTCACCGGTCCTCCCCCCCCCCCCCCCCCCAAACAAGCCAGCACAAACAGCATTGCACCACAGGCCCTGCTGCCCAAGATGAGCTGGAGGCTCCTACCTGCCGCCCTGCCATCAAATCATCACCAGTGAGCTGCCTGCCAACAGGAAAGCTCAGGGCCAGCACCGCACCGCTTGAATACCTGCGGACGCTGTCAACAACCCAGTGCAGCCAGTGAACCCGAAGGCACCCTCTCAACCACCGGGTGCTGGCACGCATCCCGCACGTGGGCGGACTCTTGCCGCACAAGAAAGCCGTCATTGAGGGAAGGTCCAGACACTGCCGATGGCCCCAATCCACACATTGGCCCTGCACACTGCCTGCCACCAACACCACCATAGTCGGGGAGCCAAAGACTGGTGCCGCACCCGGCAGGAAATTTCAGCGGGTTGATCTCACCTGCCCAGCGCAGACAGGCAGGAATTTTCTGCGGACTGGCGATTGAAGAACACTGGTCTAGAGAGTCTTCTGGGTTATGCCAAATGATGTTTTGAATGATATATGAATACTGAAGTCAGTACTACGGTATAGAATCTTTTGAAACAATTCTTGGAGCCAAAAGATCATTAGGGATATCTTGAAAACCCGACTGGCTGGGGGTCCCCTGGGACAGGCTTAAGAACCACTGGTCTAGTTTATGTTATTGCTTTAATATGGAATTGTCCCATATGCCTAAGGGCTGCTCCAGCAACTTAGGAGTTAGTCGACGTTACAAAAAAAAAAAAAAAAAAGGTAATAATAGTATTTTCAGCACTTTTACTGCACAGGGTATTGCTATTGGGTACCTTTCCAATTCATCCAAAAATGTGCTTGTGCAACTAAGGAGTTGTCATCACGGGAAAAAAAAAGTGGGGAATCCAAGGTCAGTGAGGGAATGGGTGATAGCATACTAGAAATATTGGTATATTGCAAGTGTCTGTCCCAAAACATCAGTGTTTATTAGTTTAAACCTAAAATGAAAACAATAAATTATATCTTAGAACAGCGGTTCATAGACAACCCCGTGAAAGACAAAGGCGCGCGCCGACAACTGAGCGCAAGACAGAGGCACGCGCCGAAGAAAATTACAGTTTTTAGGGGCTCCGACGGGGGGTTTTGTTGGGGAGCCCCCCCAGTTTACTTAATAGAGATTGCGCCGGTGTTATGGGGGGTTTGGGGGGTTGTAACCCTCCACATTTTACTGTAAACTTAACTTTTTCCCTACAAACAGGGAAAAAGTGAAGTTTTCCGTAAAATGTGGGGGGTTACAACCCCCCAAGCCCCCCACAACGCCCCCACAACGCGGCGCGATCTCTATTAAGTAAAGTGGGGGGGTTCCCCCCACGCCCCCCCGTCGGAGCCCTAAAAACAGTAATTTTCTGCGGCGCGCACCTCCGCGCTGCGCTCAATTGTCTGCGCGCGCCTTTGTTCTGGCGCGCTTTTGACCTGACACCTAGAACAGCAGTTTCCAAACTGTGAGATCATGACCCCAAAAGTATTATGGAAGAAGCATGGACTAACAGTGGTAGAGCCTCCCCGTGCTAGAAATTGCTATCGCAGTTTCATATAAAAGGATGCTTTTATGTTTATTACAATTTTTGACCACACTTCGGTTTAGCAATACCACAGTTTATAAATAATAAAAAGTGAAAGGAACGTCATTAAAACATAGAAAAGCAAAAAGAAGAATATAAAATCCAAAAAATAAAAAATAATTAAAGTCTAAATAGTTGCCAAAGAGAGGAGTCTACTCCCAATATTTTCAAAGAAATGCCAGACCATGAACCTTAACCATTGATCTGAATTTTACATAAGAAAGCTCAGAGCGAATAAGAACTGGAAGAGAATTCCATAAACTAGGAACAGATGCAAAAAAAAGCGCAGAATTACGTGTTGAAGCCAATCGAACCAAATGAACCGGAGGCAAAGTCAATTGATGAGCAGATACCGAACGCACATTACTAGTAGACCTGTAAGGAACTAATAATTTTCCCAAATTGTCTGGTTGACCAGATTGTAGTGCTTTAAAGGCAAGTGTTAAAGCCTTGTGGATAAGATGAAATTTAACAATGGTACTCCTTTAAAAATAGGAGAGATATGGTCATATCACGGTTGGACTATTGCAACGCCCTGTACCTTGAGATTTTGGACTCAAGGTGCAGGGCCTTACAATTGGTTTAAAAAACCATGCAAGATTAATAGTTGGAATTATACAAAGAGAGCAGTATGACTATTCTTATTTTCTTCTGGTGAAATCTTGGAAGAATGGTTTCAAATTTTGGCTGCAGCAGTCACATTCAATATATGATTAAACTAACAATCTAACAATATTGCAAACCAACACATTTGAACCCCCCCACTACCACCACCACCACCCTTTTACTAAGCCATGGTAGAAACCTCTACTGTGGCAAGCCGCGTCCGCCTCATGTGAAGCCGGATCGAAAGGGGCGATCTCCCCTCCGCTCACCCCTAATCTATCCTACCCCCCTCCCCCCCCCCCCCTCGCCCTAGCCGATTGGCCCCAAGGCTTCGGCCGATTTGTGAGCGCTCCTCCCTAAGTGGTTCGGAGCTTGTTCTATCTTAAGAGGTCCTCCTCTCCTGCACTGAGATACACATCGGCCTTCCCTAAAGCATATGATATGAATGTGATATAAAATACGCACACTCAATCCTGATTTTTGTTTTCCATGTTCAGGACACAGACTGTAGAAGTCTACCTGGCACTGACCTAACTTTTCAACTACTGGAGTTGTCATCTAAACACCACCACATTTTGTTTTGATTCCGTTCTCTTTTTATATAGGGAACCTTTATGTTTATCCCACAAATTTTGAATTCCATCTCTGTTTTCTTCTTCATTGCTTCCTCCCAAATTTGAAATATATATCATGCTAGAGCTGGTGTTAAGCAAAAGATACTCCGAAAAGAAAACTGGCAGAGGAGCTTACAAAAGAGACCAACTGAAAGGCAGTATAGTCAACGAGTTCTGAGAGTGGTATTCTAGCTTTAAAGAATAAAACAGGGTAACAAACCCTTAATGAATAATCCTATACATAAATATATTATATTATAATATTGAAACGGGATATCCTCAGTGTGAAGAATTAGCAAGGGGAGTAGAACCTCCAGCGCTTAACACACCAAGGCAGAGGCAAGAAGCCCCTACCTGCACACCATCACTGGATATCTCATGTATGCCCAACCAAAACAGTGAAAAATAGTACAGTGAAAGATTACTAATTCATAAATTAATTAAGGCAAAAATACCACTCTGAGAACCCCCCAACCAACTTCAAAAAGAAATAAACGCAGACTTAGACTGGATTAGCAGGGGTCTCAAAGTCCCTCCTTGAGGGCCGCAATCCAGTCGGGTTTTCAGGATTTCCCTAATGAATATGCATGAGATCTGTGTGCATGCACTGCTTTCAATGCATATTCATTGGGGAAATCTTGAAAACCCGACTGGATTGCGGCCCTCAAGGAGGGACTTTGAGATCCCTGGATTAGAGAGTAGACAAAATCCTCCCGATAAGGAAAGTCTAACAGGAGACTGATTCCAAAAAATTATTCTTCAGGCAGGGTTCAACCAAGCCTGGTTTCGGAGATAAGATATCCCTTCATCAGGAACCTATTAAGACTGGAAAGCAAACAACGTGCAGGAGAGTAATCCAAGCTGGCTGGAAGGAGGGCGGAGCTGGTGTTAGACATAACTGGGGATTGCAAAGCCCAGGCAGTGCTTCTTTAGCTTCCAGCTGGCTTAGGGTTCTCTCTGACCAGGGGGCAGTTGCCCTAGTTGCACTCCCCTAACACTATTCCTGTCATGTGTGACTGCGGTATTCTGTTAGCATGATATTTCTGTGTAGCATTCTGTAATAATTTGTCTTATTCAGTTTTCTTGATAGTAGAAGGGATATATGTGAAGGAGAGGGATGACAGGGGTTTTGTTGAACCTTGCTCTGTATTATTTGTCTTCCTAACCAAAACACACATTCAGAGAGAAAGAGAGGAAAAGAAACAGGAGCATTAAGATGCTCAAGTACTAGTCACGTCCCACAATTTTGTCCTAAATTTTCTTTGTTGTCTCTGCTCCAATGTTCTCTAAATGAAACTATCGAAACAAGATATACAGTACCTTGGAGAGACATCCAGTCAAGGATTCTTTACTGTCGAGGCATTCTTTGCATCGCTTTGCTGCATTTAAACAAAACAAAGGTTAAAACGAAGTAACTGTGTCTGTTTTGTAAGGTTTTTCATTTTCTGTTTTCTACTATACATATTTAGTTAGATACTTTCTAGAACTGTTCAACAAAATCAATAGCAATTACTTTTGCTTCCCCAGCAAATGTTATTGAAATCATTCATCATTTATCTTGTTAAAGGGATCTTATGTATAGTCTAAAAATACATTTTTCTTTTTAAAAAAATCTTTATTAATTTTCAAATATTAACAGTGCTTTGTAAAAATTTTAAACATCAAGAATCAAACATCAAATTTTAAACATAAACGAATCAAGAAAAGCATTCTAAATATACAAACATTCTGAAAACAATCATTTTCTTCCCTCCCCCTTCCTCCCATTCATCCATAAAAGTATAACCACATATAGAATTTCAATACACTAAATACAAGAAATAATGATGCCTTCCCACCTCCCTCCCTTCCACCCTGGTTGTGTAAGGAAATTAACTAAAAAGAAAAGATACATGACAACTAATGTGATTCAACAAATGCTTTCAACGGGCTCCACACCCTTCTAAATGCATTACTATATCCCAAAAATTCAGCGTTCATTCTTTCATATTTGTAACTGCAACATAAGTTCGCTCACCAAAAAATATAACTAAGTCTATCATAACTCTTCCAATTGCGTGTAATCATCTGCATTGCTATTCCCGTCATTATTAAGAAAAGCCAGATATTATAACGATCCAAAGAAGGTTTAACATGTAGTAAAGTACTACAAATTATGGCTTCATAAGTCAATGGTATCGATGACCCAAGTACAACATTAATTTGGCCCCATATCGACTTCCAAAAATTAAGTATCAATGGATAATAGAATATCAGATGATCCAAAGTCCCTATATCAATATGACAGTGCCAGCTTCTATTAGATTTAGAACTGTCTAACTTTTGCAAACGAACTGGGGTCCAAAAAATTCTATGCAGCAAGAAAAACCAAGTTTGTCTCATAGATGCTGACGCATTTTTCTAATTGGTTTTTGTTGTTGTTGTTAAAAGGTAACCATATTCTTTAGCACTCTTTGATATATAAAATAACTATTTTTGAGACCCAACAGTGATGGAATTCATAAAGGCGTTGAATGAATGTAGAGGATATACATGTCCTCACGTTTTTAGAAATTTATAATTTATGGCCAAAAAGATCATCTGGTTGTTTTACCTTTATTGTTTGTTATCTTTTTACCTTTTTTATTATTATATCTGTTTATAATATTGTATTTTTAATATTGTGTTTTATGTCATATCTGTACCTAATAGGACCCCTGATGAAGGTGTTGGGTCCCCTGTTTGGTAAAAAGGTTTTAATATATAGTTTGGTTGTCACAATAAATTTTGCCTACATCGTTGTACATATCTGCAGTTTTGGCTTGTTTCTTCCTGGTTGGTTTTTTCACTGCAGACAAGGTTGGACTCCCCCCTTTTCGTTCCTATTAATTAGAAAATGTAGCATAAAGAAATAAAACAAAAAAAACAAAGGAAATAAGTTGTGTGCATGATACGCAATGAAATCAAACAAATCATGACACAACCCTATCCACCTTCGCATACAGTTCAAGCTCCCATTGCTGACCTACAAGTGTGTTTATTCTGCCACCCCTCAATATCTCTCCTCTCTCCTTATACACCTCCCAGAGAACTCCGTTCCTCAGATCATCTGCTCTTAGCTGTACCCTTCTCCACTGCCAATTCCAGACTTCATTCCTTTCATCTAGCTGCCCCCTATGCTTGGAATAAAATACCTGAGTTTGTCCGTCCAGCCTCTTCCCTTCCCTTGTTTAAATGAAGATTGAAAACCCACCTTTTTGATATATCCCTCAATCCTTAACCCTATTCCTCTGCCCTCCAACCCCATCAGCTGATTAACCGTTCCCCTTAACTGTATCCATGACATCCCGTTTGTCTGTCTTGGCCGTTTAGATTGTAAGCTCTTTCCAGCAGGGGCTGTCTTCTTTGTGACTCTGTACAGCGCTGCGTACGTCTGGTAGCGCTATAGAAATAATAGTAGAAGTGTGAAGAGTTTCATTCTTTGGGAAGCAGAGCTGAGATTGTGATGTCATAATGCCTCGTTCCACCAATAAGAACCAACCTCACCAGTGATGTCACAATGGCTCGATTGTCCTGTACTCCCCTCTGCCCTCCAACCCAGCCAGCAGATTAACCGTTCCCCTCAACTGTATCCATGATATCCTGTTTGTCTGTCTTGCCTGTTTAGATTGTAAGCTCTTTTGAGCAGGGACTGTTTTCTTCTTCTTTGTGACTATGTGCAGTGCTGTGTGCATCTGGTAGCGCTATAGAAATTATTAATAGTAGTAGTAGTATGTTAAAAATAGTGAGCTATGCAATAAAGTCTTGTCACGCATTTTAAGATGGTACCCCAACACTTTAATGTTTATGCACTAAGGCCCAGATTCTATAAATGATCATTAAAATTACCGTATTTTCACGTAGATAACGCGCACCCGTGTAAAACTCGCACACGGGTATAGCGCGCGGAAAACACAAATTTATGTACAGAAATTTTTATATACCGCGCACACCTGTATACCGCGCATGCTGCCCGACTCTCCCGTCGCTGCCCGACTCTCCTTTCGCCCGCCCCGACTCTCCTCTGGCCACCCCGACTCTCCTTTCACCCGCCCCAACTCTCCTCTCCCCCTTGAAGTTCTGTCCCCACCCTGAAAACCTGATGCCCCCCCCCGACGTCGATTCACCCCAACGCAGGACCGCTCGCACCCCCACCCCGAAGGACCGCTCGCACGCCCTTCCACCCGCACCCCCACCCTGAAGGACCGCTCGCACCCCCACAGCCTCCTGACCCCCCCCCCCCATCATGTAGAAGCTCCTACCGGTGTCCTGCTGCTTTCTCTTGGCGGTCCCGGCCCTTCCGTGAGCCCTGCGCCTGCGCTGCTTCCTCTTCTAGCAGTTCGCCCTTTTTCTAACGTCAAGCCCTCTTGCCCCGCCGACTCCCCGACTCCCCGACACGATCGGGGCAAGAGGGAGCTCAAGCCCTCTTGCCCCAGCCAACCACGGCACACCCGACACGATCGGGGCAAGAGGGAGCTCAAGCCCTCTTGCCCCCCCGACACGATCGGGCAAAAGGAAGCCCAAGCCCTCTTGCCCCACCGACTCCCCAACTCCCCGAAAATATCGGGCAGGAGGGATCCCAAACCCTCCTGGCCACGGCGACCCCCTACCCCCACCCCACACTACATTACGGGCAGGAGGGATCCCAGGCCCTCCTGCCCTCGATGCAAACCCCCCTCCCCCCCAACGACCGCCCCCCTCAAGAACCTCCAACCGGCCCCCCCCAGCCGACCCGCGACCCCCCTGGCCGACCCCCACGACACCCCCACCCCCTTCCCCGTACCTTTGTGTAGTTGGCCGGACAGACGGGAGCCAAACCCGCCTGTCCGGCAGGCAGCCAACGACGGAATGAGGCCGGATTGGCCCATCCGTCCCAAAGCTCCGCCTACTGGTGGGGCCTAAGGCGCCTGGGCCAATCAGAATAGGCCCGGGAGCCTTAGGTCCCTCCTGGGGGCGGGGCCTGAGGCACATGGGCCCAACCCGACCATGTGCCCAAGGTCCCGCCCCCAGGAAGGACCTAAGGCTCCCGGGCCTATTCTGATTGGCCCAGGCGCCTTAGGCCCCACCAGTAGGCGGCGCTTTGGGACGGATGGGCCAATCCGGCCTCATTCTGTTGTTGGCTGCCTGCCGGACAGGCGGGTTTGGCTCCCGTCTGTCCGGCCAACTACACAAAGGTAAGGGGAAGGGGGGTGGGGGTGTCGTGGGGGTCGGCCAGGGGGGTCGCTGGTCGGCTGGGGGGGGCGGTCGGAGGTTCTTGGGGGGGGCGGTCGTTGGGGGGGGGGGGTTTGCGTCGAGGGCAGGAGGGCCTGGGATCCTTCCTGCCCGTAATGTAGTGTGGGGTGGGGGTAGGGGGTCGCCGTGGCCAGGAGGGTTTGGGCTCCCTCCTGGCCCGATATTGTCGGGGAGTTGGGGAGTCGGCGGGGCAAGAGGGCTTGGGCTCCCTTTTGCCCCGATCGTGTCGGGGGGGGGCGGGCAAGAGGGCTTGAGCTCCCTCTTGCCCCGATCGTGTTGGGGGTGCCGCGGTTGGCTGGGGCAAGAGGGCTTGAGCTCCCTCTTGCCCCGATCATGTCGGGGGTGCGGCGGTTGGCTGGGGCAAGAGGGCGGGAGTGCGTGCGAGCGGTCCTTCAGGGTGGGGGTGCGGGTGCGAGTGCGTGCGAGCGGTCCTTCAGGTTGGGGATGTGGGTGCGGGTGGGAGCGCATACGAGCGGTCCTTCGGGGTGGGGGTGCGGGTACGTGCGAGCGGTCCTTCAGGGTGGGGGTGCGAGCGGTCCTGCGGGGGGAAGGTGAATCGGACGTCGAGGGGGGGGACTATGTAAAAAAAATTTTTGTACAACGCGCTAACGCGTATACCGCGCAAGGTTATGAACGGTTTGTAAAAACACATATAACGCGCACGTTATATGCGTGAAAATACGTTAGGTGCCTAGATCTGCACACTTAGATGCCTAACGTAATTATTAAACTTAACTGGCAGTGTTAATTGGCAATTAACTTGTAATTGACATTAATCACAATTAATTGGATAGTAGACGCCTAGGACTTTCAAGTGAGCACCTAGTCCAAGGCACCTGCCAGAAAGTAGGAGTGGTTAGGAGACAGATCTTGGGCATGTTTTACATGTAGGTGCCTATGTTGGACTTACACACCGGCATTTAGACCAAGAAAACCCTGGCATAAATATGGACACCTAACCACACCTAAGACCACTTTAGGTGCCCGCTAGGCATGATTCTGTGAAGTGTGCCTTTCATAGAAGCGCGCCAAAGCACCATAGTACTTGGTCCCTAAGTTTTAGATGTCATTTAGAGAATCAGGCCCTAAAAGCAGCAGCTGCACAAATATAAATGAAGGGTCAGAATCTCAATAAGTAGCATCTGTCTACTGTTTACTCTGGGCATGGAAAAGCCAAAAAATGAAACACCTGCTTCATGCCAGATGGTATCATTTTCCTATGAAAAGAAAGTCTTAAAATTCCATACTAGCTGGGTCAAATGAAGAGCTGGTTCGAAGGGGAGAAAATGTAGCTGCTTCTTCCCCAAATTAAGATGAAGAGCCCAACGTGTGCCCTCCCCCCCACACACACACACATGAGGAGGAAGCAGAAGGTTCTACAGCTCCAACATCTGCTCCCCCTACACACAGAATATTGCATTCAGCATTGTTACACAGGCTGGGAGGAGCACAGCTGGATAGACCCTTCCACCTTGCCATAATTGCCCTGCCTGCATTGCAAAGGGTGGAAGAAGGTCCCATGAAAAAAGAAGCCCAAAATGATGGGATATATTTCTGTATCTTTCTGCCAAACCATGTGTTAACTTAAAGACCACATTGTGTGCTAAACTTGGCTCTGTATATCCACCATTACTGTACAAATGTAAATTCATAATTTGTTTGTCTATGCTTTATGTATGCCAACCTTGTTACCCATTCTGAGCTCGTTGGAGAGGACAGGATATAAAACTAACCAAATAAACAAATAAATAAACATTTTTTTGGTCTCGAACTGCATTTCTTGGTACTTAAGGATCTTTCTTCTCTTCATTTGATTCAAAGACTAATGGCTTGGGGCCAATCCCTCTATAATGAATGCTGTTCTTTTACTACTATATCCAGAGTTCTGGCACCCAGCTTTTTATCAGTCAGGATGGGGATGTCCCAAGGAGATCATAACTTCTTTGTTTTCCACAATTCTCTTAGGGTCATGATCCCAATGCTTTTGATTTTATGATACTTACAGAGTTTCCAATGACTAAGATGTGTCACCTTGTTGTGCCTTTCTGTATAAAACTTTTCTGCCATCAGCACTTCACGGCCAACCATGACACGAGTAACTGTTTCTAGCTCCTTCTTACAGAATCTACAGATGTCTGTTGCTCCGTTTATTTTTTTCAATGCTTGCTATAAATCATCTCATCCATCATCCATTGTCCTGGGCCGCAAATATTACTAGCTCATCCTTAGGTTTCAATTCACCTCTCCTTAACCATTCATGTGTCTGATGTTGATTCACGAATGGTTCCTGGAGTAACATTTTGTATTTCCTGCCGTGCTTAGGCTTGTTGTTTCTCCACTGCTGATTCAGTTCCTTGAAGAGGTTTTTTTTCTCTTTCTTCGCATATTCTGCTGCTTCCATTCCATCTAATCATCAGAATGCTTGTCCAATTTTAATGATGCAACTGGATGCTATTAACTAAACCTGGAGGCCTAAAATACAGTAGAAGCTTGTTAGGTGTACTAAGAACATAAGAACATAAGAATTTGCCTCCGCTGGGTCAGACCAGAGGTCCATCGCGCCCAGCAGTCCGCACCCGCGGCGGCCCATCAGGTTCATGACCTGTCAGGTTATCTTGATTTAGCCCTATAGCCCCCTTGTTTTTATCTATTCTCTTTCTATACTCATACCTACCATTTTCTGTATCCCTCAATCCCCCTATCCTTCAGAAATCCATCCAATCCCTCTTTGAATCCACGTAGCGTACTCTGCCCGACCACTTCCTCCGGGAGCGCGTTCCATTTGTCCACAACCCTCTGTTTCTATAAGGCCCATCCCTCCTTCAGATCAAGGAATGTATTTTAGGAATTCACTGATTCTTATAGATGACTTCATGGGCATGGAGGAGTTTTCTTTTTCACACATCTAGTTTTTCAAGGTCATTAAGAGGCCAGTCTACAATACTAAAGGCATTTGATATACTACCCTATCTTGAAGAGGTTCAAGGCAGTGTACATTGCAGTTGATTAATAGCTTGTATCTTTTTCCATTATGTTAATGCACTTTTCGATAGCAGTTTTAGTCACCTATAATATTCCTTACTTATTTTTTATTTCAGTAATTTCTGCTTGCTAGTTGTTCCTTCCTCCACTCTTGGATCTTTATATACACCTTCCTGTTAAGTTCCTTGATCCTTTGTGGATCTGTAATTTACTGGCTATGGCTGATCATTATAATAACAAAAACAGCATCTTATAAATAGAACCATAATGCTTTAGATCTGTACCACAAATGGTCTAATTTGAGACATAAATGCAATTCTGGGGAGGGGCAGCTGGAGTATTTAGAATTGCCTTTTAATAGTGGCAGAAGGTTGTTTGATTTGTCTTTGTTTTGATGGGTTTTTTAGTGTTTTATTATTTTGAAAGACTGCCTCAAGTTTTATGATATGGATTAGAGAATGACATGGTGACAAAATTCATTACCGTTCCCGTCCCCGCGGATAACCGCGGTAAACAATCTTCATGTCATTCTTTAAGGAGAGAGGGAAGAATCAGAGTATGAATGGCCACAACCACTGACCCTCAAGCTTTGCTTTGAAGAATGCCGGTGTAGAAGGACTGAGGTTGAAACAGACACTACAGAATGACAGTCTCTGGTATCCAGAGCAGATATTGTGATGTCATAATGCCTCATTCCACCAGTGCCTAAGAGCCAATCACATCAGTGATGTCACAATGGCTTCATTATCCTTGGCTCACATAAGAATCAGAGTATGAATGGCCACATCCACTGACCCTCAAGCTTTGCTTTGAAGAATGCCGGTGTAGAAGGACTGAGGTTGAAATAGACACTAGAAAATGACATGGGATTATTTCCCACGGTTATCCGCGGGGACAGGAACGGTGATGAATTTTGTCACCGTGTCATTCTCTAATATGGATGATTACTACATCAGAATAAACAAATAGAAATGTAAATATATTTTAAAGTAATTTGCCGCTCTCTCTTTCTCTTCCTTAAAACATAACATCTTGCTTCTATATCACATAACCATGAGTTCAATGCGGTTTACAAAAATTGAATAATTAACAAGGAAAAGATCAGAAAACAACTTGTTGACCAGTTATTTAGAGAAAAGATAAGACTTCAATTGTTTTCTGAAATGTTCATAAGAATAAGATGACAAAAGCAATAAGCAAAAATCCTTATTATAAAAAGCTGCTTGGATGAAATCGGATGATCGTGATATTTCTTGCTTTTGCAACCTTTAACCGAGGGGAAAACAAAAACGGCATGTGATTGTGACAGAAACCACCATTCTGGGTTTCAAGGGCAAGTTGGATGCACACCTTCTTGCAAATCACATTGATGGATACGGATAAACAAGTCTTCATTGGGGAACACCTGGCTTGGCCTCCGCGTGTGCGGGTCACCGGACTGGATGGACCAAAGGTCTGATTCGGTGAAGGCGTTTCTTATGTTCTTATGATTTTCTGATATTCTCGTGAGATGCAATGAAGAATCCGTCACTTAAATAAAATGGGGCTTGACCAAAGGTGACTTTATCTCATATGCAACCCAACTTAAAAATGATGCGCGCCTCCACAGGGAGCCAGTGCAACTCATGGTAGAAAGGGGTCACGTGATTGTACTTCTTCAGGCCGTAGATCAATCTTACTTCAGTATTCTGAATTAGTTTCAATCTGGTAATAGTTTTCTTGGTGGTAACTAAATAGACAATGTTACAGTAGTCCAAAAGGCTTAGGGCTCCTTTTGGTAAGCCGCGTTAGGGCTTTAGCGCGCGGAATAGCGTGTTCTAAATTGCCGCCTGCGCTAGACCTTAACGCCAGCATTGAGCTGGCGTTAGTTCTAGCCGTGTAGTGCGGGTTTAGCGCACGCTAAAATGCTGCGTGCGCTAAAAACGCTAACGCAGCTTAGTAAAAGGTGCTCTTAATAGTAGCGACTGGACCAAAAGTCTAAATACTGAAATTTCAAAATATGGATTAATAGTACGCAGTTTCCACAATGTGTACTACCCCTTTTGAACTATGGCGTTATTAGATACACTTTAAGTATAGTAGGGATTATATCAACCTCAGGGGCCCTTTTCGTCAAACTGCGCTAGAGGTTTATAGTGCGAGCTGGCATCATAAATTCTCCGACGCTCAGAGAATTCCTATGAGTGGCGGAGCCAGGGCAGGATTAATTCGTCGAGGGCCCCTAGGCACCCAAGAGCACTGGGCCCTCCTGCCCCCCCCCCCACCCCACTCTGCGCCCAGGCGGAAACAGGAAGCTGCGTCAGAGGGAAGCTTTGGGCAAGCAGCACCGCTTGCACAATTACAGTTCCTGTTGCCTTTCTTACCCGCGTTGCTTGCTTGTTTTACTTTCCATCGATCTTGGGGGGGGGGGCCACGTTGCCGATCGGGGGGGGGGGGGACCCGCATTGCCGATCAATGCTGGAGGGGCTCATCGCCATTTAGAAAAAACAATGTTGATGCCCTCCTTCATCGGGCCCCCCTGACCATTTCGGGCCCTAGGCACGTGCCTACTTGGCCTATTGGTTAATCCTGCCCTGGGCGGAGCACTTACCTCGCCGGCCCGCGTTAAAAACCTCTAACGCAGCTCGATAAAAGGAGGGGTTAATAAGTATAAAACCTGGATATTAGAACAGAAAAATGATCTGTAAAACATATAATAATGAACACTTACAGAGTTGAAAGGACTTAAAAGCAATCTGAGGTTTAGGAGGTGTCATCGCCTTCAGGACTCTTACTGTGCCCTAAAAGATACCATTTCTTTAGCTCCATGTAATAGTATAATAATCTGTCTACCACAGTATAAACCATTGTCTTCAAATGTTAAAAAAGTGCTCTTGCAAAGTACATTGTCCTTATAATATTTTAATTTTAATTTGTTTTGTCTCTTTTAAAGATATCTCTTTTATTATTGCTGTATACCGCCTAGAAATCTGAATAAGTGGTATAAAATTTTTTTTTAATAAACTTGAAACTCTAATAAACTAATTTGTACTGTGTTCAATAGCACGTTCTAAAAATCAGCAAATACAAAAATATAGAGAAGTGCACCGAAAAAATATCCTTTTCTCTCCCTTTTATCCTTCGCCTGCAATTTTAAAGCTTATGGCGCCAGATATTCAGAGCTACTTATCCAGGTAAAAGCATTTCTGCTCAGTAAGTAGTGATATCATCTAGATCAGTGTCTCTCAAAGTTTCTCGAGCCGGGGCACACGAAAGGCAGCGGCCACGGCTTGAGGCATCCAGAAGTGCGCGGGCGTCACCGTGATGACATCACGTGTATGCGTGACATCATCACGTCGACATCCGCGCACAAGCAGAGGCCCTCCAGATGGGCCCTGAGACACCAGTAGGGGGTACCAGCGGGGAAGAGGGCCGGAGAGAAGGAGAGGCACTGGCGCCAGCTGATTGCCTACAGCAGTATTTCCCAACTACTTCAAGCTAAGTACCCCCTAAATCTAACAAATATCAACTGAGTACCCCAACCACAGACCTCCCTAGGCCCACCCAAGCTGTGCCCCAGATCCCATCCCCTTTACTAATTGTAATGCAATTTTTTCCATTAATTTTTCATATACACACACAATATACACAGCAGATATAAATTTCCAAAACTGACACATTTCAATCACTATATTGAAAATAAAATAATTTTACCTACTGGCGATCCTCTGCAGGCTGCTGTAATTAGCTTTAAAGGCCAGGGGGCACAAGGAGGACACTAGAGAGCAGGGGGTAACATGCAGGCCTACGGTGAATTGGGCAGCGCTGGCGCTGTATTGCGTAGGGAAGTCAGTTGGCAGGCGCCTCTCTTCCTCCTCAGTGTGCCGCGGCACACTAGTGTTTGAGATACACTGATCTAGATAGTAACATAGTAGATGATGGCAGATAAAGACCTCGCCAGTCCATCCAGTCTGCCCAACAAGATAAACTCATGCATATGATATGTTGTGATATAACATATGCATAACTGATCTTGATCTGTCCATGTCAATAGCAGAGGACTGGCCCAGTGATGTAGTGAGGGTAAGCGGTGCCCGGGTGGTGACGCTCCTCTCCTGCCCTCTTCCTTGTCCCCCCCCCGCCACGCACCCCCCTCCCTTCCCCATAACTTTTTAACTTCGGCACAAGCACCCACCAACTTGCTGCCCGCGTTGGCTTCAGTGATTTCTCTGACATCACTTCCTAGACTCGGGTCCCGGAAGTGACATCGGAGAGAGAGTGCGCCAAAGCCGACGCAGGGAGCAAGTTGGTGGCTCCTCGCACCGAAGATAAAAAGGGGGAGGGAAGGGACGCATAGGGGAAGGGACGCGTGCGGCGGGGGAAGGAGAGGGAAGGGGGGCAGAGAGGAGGAGGAGGGGTGCCAGTACCCCAAGCAAGACCTTACCCAGGGCGGACTGCCCTCCCCCTCTTACTACGCCACTGGACTTGCCTTATTCCCAAGGCAGACTTCTATGATCTGTGCCCCAGTTATGGCTAGACAGATCTTGATGGGCTAGAGTGGGCTTCAACGGCAACTCCAGTAGCTGGGAAATAAGGTCAGTGCCGGTCAAACCCCTACGGTCTACGCCCTGAAAATAGAAAATGATGATACTCAGAATCACTCCAGGCTGTCTGGTACTTCTTTCTAACCAATACCTAATGTATATAGAATAATTTATGAAATGCTGGAACATAGAAAAAAAAACCAAGCAAAATGGTTCAGTTCAATTTTTTCTTAAAGCATCTTAAAGCCCTCCCCCCCCACCCCTCATTTTACAAGACCGCAGCCGGCCACGGTGGTAACAGCTCTGACGCTCATAGGAATTCTACGCTACGGTTTTGTAAAAAAGGTGTGTGTGTGTGTGTGGAGGGGGGGGGGGGGGGTAAGTGAAGGAAAACCAACTTATCCTTTTCTAAAATTCTCCAATGTAGTTATGATTGCTGGAAGCTTCTACCTGATTCTGCCAACCCCCGTGTTTGATTCCATAGTATTAGCTGAATGTGGCTTCCTGAATCAAATCTGCAAGGTCTTGTTTGTTGGTTATCCCTAGCTTTGCAAAGCTCAGTCGAAGAATGTGCGGTCTGGATTTCCAGGCCACCGTTTTGAAATGCGTCCTTGTCGTCGATAGCTTCAGTTCTCAACTTCGTTGGCAGCAGCGAGCACTGAGCCACGGTCCCTCCGGGATGCTCAGCCTTTTTTAAAATCTAGGACACAGCTTTTAAGCCACTCTGTTGGCGTCCTGCCTTTGGTGATAATGCTAATTAAAGAGGGTACGCCACAGAGTAATATCACTTATTTCTAAGGTATCAGCATTTTTTCTGGACTTTCTGTCCCTTCTTTCAGCAAAAGCGTGCGCTAATAATTATGAACTCAGCAATAAATCAAGTGAGACCACTAATGATCAGTGCAAGAGCAGAAAAGAAAGCATCCCTAGTGGTTAAGAATAATGAATTTACTTACTGTTTTGATCACATATATTTTGGAAGATGCCTTCGAGTCTTTTGTAATAATGGTTCCTGGCCTATAAGGAAAACACAGTCGTCACTGTCCTTTTGATGATGGATTTGTTCACAGACTGCAGCACCATTTTATGAAAAGAAAAGCATAAATGTGATTTCCTTCTGGAAATACATTCTCCTTCCACCTTTTTTCCAACCCTGCTTTCCCCAAGATTTATTGGGATCTTGCCAGGTACTTGTGAACTGGATTGGCCACTTTTGGAAGCAGGATACTAGGCATGATGGACCTTTGGTCTATCCAGGGGCAATAAGAACATCAGAATAGCCTTAGTGGGTTAGATTAATGGTCCTTCAAGCCCAGTAGCTCATTCTCATGGTGGCCAATTCAGGTCACTAGTACTAGAACCCAAAGAGTAGCAACATTCCAGCATCTCAAAGAATAGCAAGATTCCGGAACCCCAATGAGAGCAACATTCTAGAGCTGAGATTGTGATGTCATAATGCCTCATTCCACAGTGTCTCAGAACCAACCTCATCAGTGATGTTACAATGGCTTGATTGTCCTACACTTGGCATGCATAAGAGCATAAGAACAGCCATACAGGGTCAGACCAATGGTCCATCAAGCCCAGTAGCCCGTTCTCATGGTGGCCAATCCAGATCACTAGTACTTGGCCAAAACCCAAAGAGTAGCAACATTCCATGTTACCAATCCAGGGCAAGCAGAGGTTTCCCCCATGTCTTAATAAAAGACTATGGACTTTTCCTCCAGGAATTTGCCCAAACCTTTCTTAAAACCAGCTACGCTATCCGCTTTTACCACAACCTCTGGCAACGCATTCCAGAGCTTAACTATTCTCTGAGTGAAAAAATATTTTCTCCTATTGGTTTTAAAAGTATTTCCCTGTAACGTCATCGAGTGTCCCCTAGCCTTTGTAAATTTTAACAGAGTGAAAAATCGATCCACTTGTACCCATTCTACTCCACTCAGGATTTTGTAGACTTCAATCATATCTCCCCCTCAGCCTTTTATTTTCCTAGCTGAAGAGCCCTAACCTTTTTAGTCTTTCCTTGTACGAGAGGAGTTCCATCCCCTTTATCATCTTGGTCGCTCTTCTTTGAACATTTTCTAGCGCCGCTATATCTTTCTTGAGATAAAGAGACCAGAATTGAACGCAATACTACAGATGAGGTCGCACCATGAAGCGATACAGAGGCATTATAATATTTTTAGTTTTGTTAAACATCCCTTTTTTAAATAATTCCTAGCATTTTGTTTGCTTTTTTGGCCGCAGCCACACATTGGGCAGAAGGTTTCATCGTATCGTCTACAATGTTTCCAAATGGGTCATTTTTGCGCATAGGATTTCTGGACTGGAAATAAGATAAGTGACTTTCATATTTTTTTTCACTTGTTCATTTAAATATAAGCATTTATTTGGATGCATGAAAGAACATTGGATAATATTATAGACTAGCTGATGCCCTGGCGTTGCATGGGTATTTAATTATAGCAATAACACTGTAAATGGATTCAAATAAAGATACTTTATAGTGGTGAATGAAAATATTTTTTACAGCTTTATAAAAAGTACAATATTCAAATTATAATGTGAAATATTTGACAAAATGAATACAATACAACTAACACAAAACTTGATTATAAACAACATTTTTAGTTTCACCTCCAGGAGCAAGAACATATACATTCTTGGGTGAACCCACCCTTCCCACGTGTGCAGGTGGGCCGCGAGACCCCCAGAACATATCACGCCAGGTAGTGAGGGATCTGCATACCAATTTACGTTCAAAGCGGTCCCACAGCTTTTTACATTTTTTCCATTGACTTGAATGGGTGAAATCTGATTTTCTGTTTGTAGCTCCGCCCACGTGTGCAGGTGGGCCGTGAGACCCCCAGAACATATCACCCCAGGTAGTGAGGGATCTGCATACCAATTTACGTTCAAAGCGGTCCCACAGCTTTTTACATTTTTTCCATTGACTTGAATGGGTGAAATCCGATTTTCTGTTTGTAGCTCCGCCCACGTGTGCAGGTGGGCCGCGAGACTCCCAGAACATATCACCCCAGGTAGTGAGGGATCTGCATACCAAGTTTCGTTCAAATCGGTCAAGCCGTTTTTGAATTAATGTGAGAATGGCATCTGTATACATTTTTTCCATTGACATGAATGGGTGAAATGTGATTTTCTGTTTGTAGCTCCGCCCACGTGTGCAGGTGGGCAGCGAGACCCCCAGAACATATCACCCCAGGTAGTGAGGGATCTGCATACCAAGTTTCGTTCAAATCGGTCAAGCCGTTTTGAATTACTGTGAGAATGGCAGCTTTTTACATTTTTTCCATTGACATGAAAGGGTGAAATCTGATTTTCTGTTTGTAGCTCCGCCCACGTGTGCAGGTGGGCCGCGAGACCCCCAGAACATATCACCCCCGGTAGTGAGGGATCTGCATACCAATTTTCGTTCAAATCGGTCCCACAGCTTTTTACAATTTTTCCATTGACATGAATGGGTGAAATCAGATTTTCTGTTTGTAGCTCCGCCCACGTGTGCAGGTGGGCCGCGAGACCCCCAGAACATATCACCCCCGGTAGTGAGGGATCTGCATACCAATTTTCGTTCAAATCGGTCCCACAGCTTTTTACATTTTTTCCATTGACTTGAATGGGTGAAATCTGATTTTCTGTTTGTAGCTCCACCCACGTGTGCATTTGGGCCGCGAGACCCCCAGAACATATCACCCCCGGTAGTGAGGGATCTGCATACTAAGTTTCGTTCAAATCGGTCAAGCCGTTTTTGCGTGATCGCGGCACATACACACACACATACACACATACATACCTCCGATTTTATATATATATATAGAATTTTGTGAAGTTTTTCTGACCAAGGATGTGTCTTCTTGTTTCAATATTGAATGAAACTGAATTGAAACAATTTGTCCATGAGGGACAATTTTTTTAGAGTCCCTCGTTTGGACACTGAGGTTTTTTTTTTTTAAGGAATTATTAAAAAGGAAATGTGATTAAGTTCCTTATCTGAGGGAATGTCAGGCTGAGGTTAACTATATTGTGGATGGTTGATATTGAGTGATTTATTTTTTGGCCATTCTAGCTTGTATCTAGCATTTTTTTTTTTTTTTGCGCATACCATGACGGTAATGAACCTCACTCCTGAGCCAGGGTATGTGGTGTAAGATCTCATCTCTCAGATTTACATCTAACGCTCACTGCTCCAAAGAGATCTTCCTTCTGGAGTTCTTAAGATGTTACATAAATAGGCAATTTATCCAGGTGTGCAGTATGCTGTTGCTTATGTACTGTACTTAGGGTGGGGAGTAGAGAATGACACGGGGACAAATTTTTCCCCGCCCCCGCGGCTACTCATTTTCCCATTCTGTCCCCGCAAGTTTTTCCCTGTCCCTGCCCCATCCCTGCAAGCTCCGTCCTCATCTGCACAAGCCTCAAACACTTTAAATTCATAAGTAGCAACATTCTAGAGCTCAGATTGTGATGTCATAATGCCTCATTCCACCAATGCCTAAGCTCCGCCCTCATCTGCACAAGCCTCAAACACTTTAAATTCGTAAGTAGCAACATTCTAGAGCTCAGATTGTGATGTCATAATGCCTCATTCCACCAATGCCTAAGCTCCGCCCTCATCTGCACAAGCCTCAAACACTTTAAATTCATAAGTAGCAACATTCTAGAGCTCAGATTGTGATGTCATAATGCCTCATTCCACCAATGCCTAAGCTCCGTCCTCATCTGCACAAACCTCAAACACTTTAAATTCGTAAGTAGCAACATTCTAGAGCTCAGATTGTGATGTCATAATGCCTCATTCCACCAATGCCTAAGCTCCGCCCTCATCTGCACAAGCCTCAAACACTTTAAATTCATAAGTAGCAACATTCTAGAGCTCAGATTGTGATGTCATAATGCCTCATTCCACCAATGCCTAAGCTCCGCCCTCATCTGCACAAGCCTCAAACACTTTAAATTCATAAGTAGCAACATTCTAGAGCTCAGATTGTGATGTCATAATGCCTCATTCCACCAATGCCTAAGCTCCGCCCTCATCTGCACAAGCCTCAAACACTTTAAATTCATAAGTAGCAACATTCTAGAGCTCAGATTGTGATGTCATAATGCCTCATTCCACCAATGCCTAAGCTCCGTCCTCATCTGCACAAACCTCAAACACTTTAAATTCGTAAGTAGCAACATTCTAGAGCTCAGATTGTGATGTCATAATGCCTCATTCCACCAATGCCTAAGCTCTGTCCTCATCTGCACAAGCCTCAAACACTTTAAATTCATAAGTAGCAACATTCTAGAGCTCAGATTGTGATGTCATAATGCCTCATTCCACCAATGCCTAAGCTCCGTCCTCATCTGCACAAGCCTCAAACAGTTTAAAATCATGTGTTCGAGGCTTGTGCGGTTAAGGCAGAGCTTACAGGAACGGGGCAGGGACAGGAACAGTGACAAAACTCACAGGGACGGGGAAAAATTTGTCAATGTGTCATTCTCTAGTGAGGAGTTCCCTTGACAATAAATTGGCCTCTTGCAACTATTGACAAGATAGACAGTTATTTGAATGACAGCTTGCTTGACGAGGGGGTTTACTGAGGGGGAAAAAGTGTAGAAATCATAGCTACAATGAAGTTGTGGACATTCATTTATACCAACTATTCATTTATTCAATTTTCTATACTGTTCTCCCAGGGGAGCTCAGAACGGTTTACATGAATTTATTCAGATACTCAAGCATTTTCCCCTGTCTTTCCTGGCGGGCTCACAATCTGTCTAATGTACTTGGGGCAATGGGGGGTATTAAAGGGCAAATTCTATAAGAAGCGCCCAAAAGTTAAATGTATCAAGTCGGAAGATGATATCTTCTGTCTCATGGGACCCTCGACCACCAGAGGGCATCCGCTGAAAATCAGGGGAGGGAAGTTTCCTGGCTACTCCAGGAAGTACTTCTTCACCGAAAGAGTGGTGGATCATTGGAACAAACTCCCGCTGCAGGTGATTGAGGCCAGCAGCGTGACGGATTTTAAGAGAAAATGGGATATTCAGGTGGGATCACTAAGGGAGTGAATTCAGGGGGGCGGATACTTGAAATGGGCAGACTTGGTGGGCTATAGCCCTTTTCTGCCGTCATTTTCTATGTTTCTATGTTTCTAATTAGGCACCATTCAGCGCGATTCAAGCACAATTGGGTGCCGTTTAGTGAATCGCGCTGAGCGATACCTATTTTGAAGGCGCCCAGTAAATAGGCCAGCTCTGGGCACAACTAAAAGTTAGGCGCCCAGGCGGGCACTTATGCACGCTTAAGAGCGGTGATTCTGTAAGAAGGTGCCTATCGCGTAGCCACGCCCACGCCTAGCATGCATAGCGCCTATTTTTTTGGAAGGCCGCCTAAATTTCTAGAGGCGCCTTGTTACAGAATCGAGCTTTCTTGATAGGCGCCTATGTTTCAATCAGTGCTGATTAAAAAGCTTAATTGGGCTTGTTATTCAAGTTTCAAGTTTATTAGGTTTCTTGATTAATCGCTTAATCAAACTTCTAAGCGATGTACATTTTAAAATTTACATTTGTTAGGTGACAATACAATAAATAAAAATACTTGAAAAAGGACAGAATTACACTCAGTTTAACATAATCATAACATTAGGTAAGAAGGAATGAAATACAATTCTTTAAAGTAAAGAGAAGACATTAAGGGAAAGTACAAAAGGTTAACAAAATAAAAAAAAAAAATAAAAAATAAAAAATATATATAATAAAGTAAAATAGAATGAGTTAAAGAATAATAAAATTAGTCTGCGAAGGCATCCTTGAAGAGAAATGTTTTTAAGTTACTTTTAAATTTTCCCAAAATCCTTCTCTTCCCTTAAAGCTATAGGGAGGGCATTCCAGGTCTGCGGTGCAGTAACTGAAAAAATAAATTGTTGTCTAGTATTTATAATTTTCAATGAAGGAATAGACAATAAGTTGTGTTCATTAGATCTTAAAATTCTCTTTGCTGAATATGGAATTAATAATTTAAATAAAAAAGCGGGGGTCATATTATAAAGGGTTTTGAAGATAATTATACACAGTTTATACGTTATTCTGTGAATAACCGGAAGCCAGTGAGCGTTTTTAAGAAGAGGTGTTACATGATCAAACTTTCTAGATTTGGTTATTAGTTTAATTGAGGCATTTTGTATAATTTGAAGACGTTTTATTTCATGTAAAGCAATTCCTTTAAAAAGAGAATTGCAATAGTCAATTTTAGACATCACCAAAGAGTGAATAAGGATATTAAGTGATTTGGGACATAGAAATTTAGAAATAGATCGAATTTTACGTAACCTATAAAAGGTAGTTTTCATGATGCTACTAATATGATCGTGAAAATTTAGTTTGTTATCGAAAATCACCCCTAAAATTTTAATATTATTAACTGATTGAAGGGGGACATTTTGAATAGAGATAGGAGTAACAAGAGGAAAACTATCCTTCCATAGAAAAAGCATAACGTTAGTTTTTTTAATGTTAGATAGGCGCCTATCTAGTTGGGCGCCTCTGAAATAGGTGCCTAACTTTAGCCGCTGGTTATAGAATTTGGGCCAAAGTGACGTGCCCAGGGTCACAAGGATTATGATTATTGAGAGCTTCTTAAGCGCTACTAATGACTGGGGAGTCAGTTCAGAGCGGTTTTGCATGAGCCATTTGCAAAGGCGTTACACTACACGAGCTTCTGTAAATGTGCTACGGTACATTAGCTTCTGTAGAGATGTTACCATAAGGAGTTGTGTGAGCTGTTACAATACATGGGCTCTATACTGAAATGCACGGAGCTCTTTGGTGGAGCTACAGAGTTATTAATAGCAGCTCAAGGGGCTCAAGGGTCTCTCGTACGAAGAGAGACTGAACAAATTGCAGCTCTACACTCTTAAGGAACGTAGGAAGAGGGGAGACATGATCGAAACATTTAAGTACCTCACGGGACGTGTCGAAGTGGAAGATGATATTTTCTTTCTCAAGGGACCCTCGGCCACAAGAGGGCACCCGCTCAAACTCAGGGGCGGAAAATTTCATGGCGACACCAGAAAGTATTTCTTCACAGAGAGAGTGGTTGATCATTGGAACAAGCTTCCAGTGCAGGTGATCGAGGCAGACAGTGTGCCAGACTTTAAGAATAAATGGGATACCCATGTGGGATCCCTACTAGGGTCAAGATAAGGAAATTGGGTCATTAGGGCATAGACAGGGGGTGGGTAAGCAGAGTGGGCAGACTTGATGGGCTGTAGCCCTTTTCTGCCGTCATCTTCTATGTTTCTATGTTTCTATGATGGGTCATTTGGCCTTTATCTGCCATCATGTTTCTATGTTTCTGTAACCAGAAAGTTCTATGACATCACAATGCAGGTGTAAAGAGCCTTAGCCTATAGGAAGAGGAGATGCAAATGTTAAGAGCCTTAGCCAATAGGGAGAGGAGGAGAGAGTGGCTGCTGCAGACACCAGAAAGTATTTCTTCACAGAGAGAGTGGTTGATCGTTGGAACAAGCTTCCAGTGCAGGTGATCGAGGCAGACAGCGTGCCAGACTTTAAGAATAAATGGGATACCCATGTGGGATCCCTACGAGGGTCAAGATAAGGAAATTGGGTCATTAGGGCATAGACAGGGGGTGGGTAAGCAGAGTGGGCAGACTTGATGGGCTGTAGCCCTTTTCTGCCGTCATCTTCTATGTTTCTATGTTTCTATGATGGGTCATTTGGCCTTTATCTGCCATCATGTTTCTATGTTTCTATAATCAGAAAGTTCTATGACATCACAATGCAGGTGTAAAGAGCCTTAGCCTATAGGAAGAGGAGATGCAAATGTTAAGAGCCTTAGCCAATAGGGAGAGGAGGAGAGAGTGGCTGCTGCAGACACCAGAAAGTATTTCTTCACAGAGAGAGTGGTTGATCATTGGAACAAGCTTCCAGTGCAGGTGATCGAGGCAGACAGCGTGCCAGACTTTAAGAATAAATGGGATACCCATGTGGGATCCCTACGAGGGTCAAGATAAGGAAATTGGGTCATTAGGGCATAGACAGGGGGTGGGTAAGCAGAGTGGGCAGACTTGATGGGCTGTAGCCCTTTTCTGCCGTCATCTTCTATGTTTCTATGTTTCATGTGAGTTTGAACCCACAACCTCAGGGTGCTGAGGCTGTAACTTTAACCACCGCGCCACACCTAAATCCTCACACCTAAATTAGGCACAACTGTCCCCACTCTTCCCACCCCACACACTTATTCTACGAGCCACATGAATAAATTCCAGGAATGCCCCCGATCTGCCTCCTTTCAGAACCAAATTCAGGCACCCTATTCAATAATCGTGATCGTATTAGGGTATCCCACAACTGAATAATATAATATTAAGGGAAGATAAACTTCATAGATCCCTAGTTAATAGTACCCCAAAGTAGTTTATATGATTAGCAAAACATGTCGGTGAATGTTATGTCCCCGATTTACACCACACGAATGAAAAGCTAAGTACTAACTATTCAAGATACAATATATGAGAATATATGAAAGAAAATGTATTCTATCTATTTAATTATTTAAACTGACTATTTAAAACTATTTAACGTTTAAATGAAATTAATTTATTAAATGATACTCTCTTATGATACGATGGCGATCTAACAGGTAAAGCTTAGCGTAATGAAATGTATTGAACTCTAAGTGCTGTTGCTGAGGATCATAAAAACCACTTTGGGGGTACTATAAACTAGGGATCTATGAAGTTTATGTTCCCTTAATATTATATTGTTCCTTTTAGAACCATGTATAAAATTTACTTGTGGACCCTGCACCTATATTTACACATGCAACTTTTAATTCATTCCAATTAGTACCAATAAAGGATTGTTAAGATCTCAATTGGTGCTAATTGACTCATTCCAATTAAATTCTGTGTGCAAATCGTGCATGCACCCAGATTTGTGTGCACCATTTTTAGCGCCTTTTCTGCAGTAGAATTAGTCTTAAGCGTGTCAACGCGTGCAAACTCAAGGATTATGGTTTATTGAGCAAGATGGCTTACAATGCCATCACATGGGTTGAGCATTGCTTGGGCATGGGTGATACTGCCACTTACAGAATTCAGTAAGTTGCACACGTAAGTTACATGCACCCTTGCTAGGGTTACCATATTTTCTTCCGCAAAACCCTGGATATGTGACCCCGCCCCATTCTTCCTCTAGCCCTGCCTCATTCCACTGCAGCCTCACTCAGTTCTACCTTCACTGTTTCTGTGCACTGTATGCAGAGTCCAGTTTCTTACTGGTTCAATTTAACCTTTGTCTATGTATTTCTATTTTATCCCCCCCCTTTTACAAAACTGTGGAGCGTTTTTTTAGCGCCAGTCGTGGTGGTAGCAGCTCTGATGCTCGGAATTCTATGAGCATCAGAGCTGTTACCACCATGGCTAAAATACACACTACAGTTTTGTAAAAGGGGGAGGGGTTAGTTTGTGATGACATATTCCATACTAGGCGAAGGTGTTTTCTGTGTTCTGTGTGTTCGAAAGACATGGTTTTTTGTTAGGATTGACTGCAGGATTGATCTGTACTAATAATAATAATAACTTTATTCTTATATACCGCCAGCAATCTTGCGACTTCTAGGCGGTTTACAATACGAGAACTGTAAATACAATAAAGAGAAACTTTACATACAACGAATTAATGAGTATAGCAGTGTGCATCTGATAACATTAATAATGTTTACGACAGTTTATGTGCTGCAGGCTAGGAAGTGCCAGGCTGCTTACACAGAAGTAGAAGTATTCCGTAAATTGAATAGAGTGTTCATGGTTGGTGATTAGGGGTTGAGGTTAACAGTTTATAAGTACAGGTATGTGATGATGTTACGAGGGGGGTTGATGTTCCGGTTCATTACCTAAGTATTTCAAGAATAGGTAAGTTTTTAGGTGTCTCCTGAATTCTTCATAGTTGTTTGTGTGTGCAATTAGTTTTTATAGGTCTTTACCCCATATGGCTGCTTGATACGATAGCAGTTGTTGATGGTGTCTTATATTTGCACCCTCTAGCCGGTGGGGAGACAAATTTCATGTGTGTTTTTCTTTCATGTCTGTTGGTTGGGAATGAGAAGAGGTCTGTAATGTATTTTGGGGCTAGACCATTTAATACTTTGAAGCAAAGAAATCCTAGCTTGAACTTCGTGCGTGCCTCCATCGGCAGCCAGTGTAGGAGTTGGTAGGAAGGGGTTATGTTTTACAATGGGTGTATTGATGTTGTACTGCTCACTGCATATGTAAGATGCTGCCTTTTCCTAGGTACTCATGTGTGACGTGTGGCTTGTTACTAAAAATCATGTTTTTCGTACAGATGGGGGGGGGGTGTCAAAAAATGATGGGCTCCGGGTGTCACATATGCTAGGTACGCCACTGGTGTGATATCATCTGCGCATGCTCAGAGGCCCTCCAGATGTGGCCGGAGCTCATCGGGGCTTTCCGAAACCAGGACAAATGCCGGGGTTTTGGAAAGTCCGTCCGGGACCCCGGACAGTCCTCTCAAAAGAGGACATGTGTGGGTTTTCCCTAACCCTTGCAGCTTGTAGGCATCTACAGTTATGCCAAATCTATGGCTGGTTTAACCACAGCTGCGTACATCAAAAAAGAACATTTTTACGGGAAGGGGTAAAACACGGACCTCACGGACCTCGCAGATCTAAACCCGTACGGCCTTAAAAATCTGAGGTCCGTGTCCCTGCCGCTTGTAGTTTCTGTCGCTGACAGACCTTGATGAGATTTGAGCGCTGACGGATCCGTCTCAGCATAGGAAAGGAAAAGTGTTAGGATCCATCAGCGCTAAAAATCTCTTCCAGGTCTGTTAGAGCCAGAGACTAGTGCTGGAGTTTGGAGACTTCTTTTCCGAAACGCACGGCCAAAACCTATGTCCCCGCTCTCTTGGCTTCTGCTCTGCCGCTCCAGCACTAGTCTCTGGCTCTAACAGACCTGGAAGAGATTTTTTGCGCTGACGGATCCTAACACTTTTCCCTCCCTATGCTGAGACGGATCCGTTAGTGCAAAAATCTCATCAAGGTTTGTCAGCAACAGCAATTACAAACGCCACGGACACGGACCGACACGGACCTCAGATTTTTAAGGCCGTACGGGTTTAGATCCGCGAGGTCTGTCAGGTTCGTGAGGTCCGCGTTTTACCCCTTCTCCATTTTTACTTAAAGAAGATTTCCACTGAAGAAGCAGAAATGAGGACCTACGCTTCTCGCAATGCGTGACTGGTTTGCGTTATTGCAGAGTCAGAAAAGCAGCATAAATCTCTGTTATTTATAGGCATTCAATTAACAAGTTTGATTTCTTTTGACTTCGATGTAAAATATAACTGGAGCACAATTTCCTAAAAGCAGCATTGTTGATATTCAGCATGTAAATTAGAGTCTACCCCAAAAAAAACAACATAAAATTGTCACGATGATGAAAAAGGCAATTGACAGTTCTTGACTGCTTTCTATGCCATTCTGCACAAAAGCCAATAGCATTTGTTACTTAATGGTAAATGTGCGCTTGTTTTGTTCATTGATAGAGCTGTGCTAAACAATTTTCCTATTTACCTCATTATATTATTATCTTCTACATTAATGCATTAGCCTTATAAATATTGAACAACAGAGGTAAATGCTCAAGTGATAATATCTGAAGGTTGCTAATATAAGTAGTCACTGTCAAGCATTCAGCTAAATACGGAAAATGTAATGTTGAACTACGTGTGTGTGTGTGTGCGTGCGCGCACGTGTGTCTGTGTCTTAAGTTTTCAATTAAAAATGACATAAGCAGTTTCCAGAATGGAATATAATGCAATGCGGTTCATAGACAGTTGCGCGCAAGACAATCGCGCGTGGACAACTGAGCGTAAGACAAGTGAGCGCTAGTCAATTGAGTGCGAGCACAATTGAGCGCGAAGACAAGCTAGCGCAAGACAATTGCGCACAAGACAACTGAGCGCAAATTCTTTTCTGTAATGTGCACGAGCGGGACAACTGAGCGCAAGACAACTGAGCGTGAGACAACTGAGCCAGAGTCATGTGAGCGCCGGCAGGTGAGCGCAAGACAACTGAGCACCGGCAGGTGAGCGCAAGACAACTGAGCGCCGGCAGGTGAGCACAAGACAGCTGAGCGCAAGCCAACTCAGCGCCGGCATGTGAGCGCAAGACAATTGAGCGCTGGCAGGTGAGCGCAAGACAGCTGAGCGCAAGACAACTCAGCGCCGGCATGTGAGCGCAAGACAATTGAGCGCCGGCAGGTGAGCGCAAGACAATTGAGCGACGGCAGGTGAGCGCAAGACAATTGAGCGCAAGACAGCTGAGCGCAAGACAACTGAGCATGAGACAACTGAGCGAGAGTCATGTGAGTGTCGGCAGGTGAGCGCAAGACAACAGTGCCGGCAGGTGAGCACAAGACAATTGAGCACAAGACAGCTGAGCGCAAGACATCTGAGCGCCGGCAGGTGAGCGCAAGACAATTGAGGGCAAGACAGCTGAGCGAAAGACAAGTGAGCGCCGTCAGGTGAGCGCGAGAAAACTGACAACCGACAACCCAGCGCAGACAACTGAGCGCAAGGGCTCCGACGGGGGGGGGGGATGTTGGTGGGGAACCCCCCCCCACTTTATTTAATAGAGATCTCGCCGGCGTTGGGGGGGGGGGTTGAGGGTACTGTGAGACCGGCTACCAGAACCAGATGTCATAGTGCCGCGCGATTGTCTTGCGCGCAATTGACCTGTCACCATGCAATGCATTAGAAATGCACAAAAGCTAACTGGGACCCACTGAAGAACCATAACATGGAAAGCACATCGGGGCTCTTGGTTTATTAAAATTGACTCAGAGTCTTGAAACATTGCCGTTTCTCTTTCCGGCTTCCTAGTTTCTGAACCAGTGTGTCGCACACCTTTTTAAGCAGCGGTACACTAATCTCGGGGCTGTGGCTGGAGGCCACCTGGAAATGCGCGAACATCGACGCGATAACATCCCACACAGGCGCGGCATCATCAGCTGTGGCCCTGAGCTTCCTGTTACCGCCCGTAAGGGGGGAGGGGTGCTGCAGAAGGAGAGTTGAGGAGGAGCAGAGGCGCGAGAGGCATGCCATGTAAGCAGTTAGCCAGTGCCAGTGCCTCTCCCCCTTGCCGGCGTCTCGCAGCACACCTGGAATCTGCCGCGGCACACAGTTTGCGATACACTGTTCTGGACCAAATACGGTCACCCTACAGCCAAACAGTCAAAAAACCAAAAAGCAGGGGTAGAAAGATGACTCTTTGCCTGGTGAAATGTGCATCCACATGCATTCACAATACCCAACTTGGGCCCATGTTTCAGCAAAGGATTGCCTTCTTCAGGGGTTATTATATCAAATATCGGGAGCCATAAGCACCAAAGGAACTTGCAGCAATCAAATATAATATCAATCAGTAAGACAGGAAAAGGCCACTATGGCAAGAATTTTCACTTTATCGTGGCTACCCAATACCGCTGTGTTAGAGACATTTTACCAAGAAAAGAGTCATCTTTCTAAGCCAGTGGTCTCAAACTCGCAGCCCGGGGGACCACATGCGGCCCACCTTGTACTATTTTGAGGCCCTTGGTATGTCTATCATAATCACAAAAGTAAAATAAAACAGTTTCTTGATCCTAGAGAAAAACATAGAAAAACAAGTATAAGGATTTCTGTCAGCATTCCTAGTGATTTGGCCACACAGAATGGGCTGGGGCCATGTGTCTGGATTTTTCTGTAGAAAAATCTGGTAACCCTAGTCATAGGAAACAAGAACTTTATGGAGTCCCTGTCTCCTTTTCCTCATCGTCCTTTCATTTCTTCGATCTGTCCCCCCTTTTGTTATGCTATTCTACTTTCCTCTACTCTTTGGCCTGATTGATCCAGAGCCCATTCCTTCTTCACTGCCACTCCATATATTGTAGTAAGCCTCCTTGCTGGAGCCAGCTTCCACTCCTTTCCCTTCTCCTGCCTCTTAGATTTATCCACTGAATTTTGAATGCAATTATTACATAACACGGACAGTTGATCAAAACCAAGATGTGATGCTGGGTAAACCTTGCCCTGATGAGGTCCAGCCTCCGAAACAAGAACTGAATCAGAGCAGTGACTAATATAACCCAGAAATTCCTAGAAATAAGCTCCACTTGCAAACGGTACCTGAAGCAGGTGTGTGCGCAGATTCTCGGATTGTTGTAAGGAAGCTTTTCAACTGGCCAGCCCGATAGAACTTCTATGCTGTGAAGAAGCTTCATGTATTCTGGACCTTCATGGGACTTACTGTTCACAAATATGTTCAAAAAATCCTGAGAACAAATTCAAAAAAGAAATAAAAAAAACAGATGAGGGAAGCACAAACCAAAAAAAACCCCCAGGACCATGGTCTTGAGAGACCATGGTCTGGATTGGAGAGTGACCATTGGAGAGTGACCATGAAAGCAAACCCCAGCTCCTCTCCTCATCACACTACCCTCACTGTCACTTATTTAAGGTTCTGACTTGGTGATGGTAATATCAACAAGGAGCAATATTGACTGTAGAATTCAACAAAATAGACGTAAAGCAATTCGAATGAGCTCTTTTTTCCTATTACATACATCTAATTAGAAGATGTCATTTTAATTTTTTTTCAAATTTTTTGTGCTAAATCTATATTTTTTGGTTTGGAAAGCATTTCTTTTATATAGATATCGAGCTGTCCAGAAAATGAGGTTGCTGGAAATAATGTGTAGACCAGGGGTGTCAAAGTCCCTCCTCGAGGGCTGCAATCCAGTCGGGGTTTCAGGATTTCCCCAATGAATATGCATGAGATCTATTAGCATACAATGAAAGCAGTGCATGCAAATAGATTTCATGCACATTCATTGGGGAAATCCTGAAAACCCAACTGGATTGCAGCCCTCGAGGAGGGACTTTGACACCCATAGTGTAGACCATTGCTTATCAAACTTTCTGTGGCCATGACCTCATTCACATGCAACTCTCTCAGGCAGGCCAATTAATTCATCACGGAGGGGCCCCCAGTCATGATCCCAAATGTGTTGTAGCCCATAGTTGAGAAGACCTGATACAGACAGGCAAAGTGCAAACATGAGCACATGATCATCAGACTAAATAAGTGTTCTCTTTATAAGGGCTGCATTTTGAATAAAATTTTAATTGCACAATTAAAGGTGTGTTATTCATCTGCCTCCCCTCCCCCCCCCCTCCCCCTCCCCACTGCAGCTCTTTGTGAATCTGGTCAAGTCACAGTTGCCCAGATTCACAAGGAACTGCTGTAGGAAGAAACAAACAAACAAACCTTAAATCACACAATTAATCACAATTACAAATTTTAACAAAATGCAGCCCTACAAAAATGAAAGAATAAAGAGTACGGAAAAGATGAAAAAAATACAAAATACAAATTGATAAATTACAAATTAAGAGTCCCTTTTACAAAGCCACGGTAGCAATTACCGAGGGGCAAATCCATGCAGCCAATTCATTTCCTTTGTGCTGTGTCACATTTATAGCGCCAGCGTCCGGTATAGCTACCACAGCTTTGTAAAAGGGGCCCTAAAGAATCTAGAATAGTATGCAGAATAACTATATACAGTCATACGGTCTTCACAGGCTACTTCAGAAAAAGAAGCCTATTCCTTATGAAAATATGTCTAGTTTTTTTTATCCTGTTATTCCATAGGTGAAGGTTAAGGATCAACAGACTGTGGTACTGGGGAGTGTGTGGTGCAGTGGTTAAAGCTACAGCCTCAGCACCCTGAGGCTGTGGGTTTAAATCGCTCAAAGGATATGAAGATGAAAGTGAAACATTCGTAAAATCGGCACCTCGGAAACCGAGTGTGCCTCAATTTACGAGCGCCTCCCCCCCTGCGATCTGCCACCCTCTCCCCCGCGATCCGCCACCTTTCCCCCCCACGATCCGGCACCCTACGCTCGCGTCGCACCCCCTCCCCGCCGCGATCCAGCATCCCCCAGGCATCCACCCACCCACCCGAGAATCTCGGAGAGAACGGGAACCCGAAGGCCTTGAGCATGCGCAGATGCTCAAGGCCCAGCAAAAAGAAGAAGGCAGATCTTCGGGCACCGGCACCGGCATGTCCTGTGCGTTGGTGCCAGTGCCAAATGGGGGTAAGGATTGTGATTGGGTGGGTGGGTGGGTGGGTGGGTGCCTAGGGTATCCGGATCACGGCGGGGAGGGGGGTGCCGGATTGGGGGAGGGGGGCGCCATGAGCGGGGGATGGCGGATCACACGAGGGGGGCGACATGAGCGGGGGGATGGCGGATCACACAGGGGGGCCTTCATGAGCGGGGGAGCAATGCCGGTTCTTGGGGGGGGGGGTAGAGCAGCACCGCTGGTCTCGGGAGGTGGGGGTGGGAGGGAACAAATCAAGCGAGTTTCCCTTAGTTCCTATGGGGAAACTCGCTTTGATATACGAATACTTTGGTTTACGAGCATGCTTCTGGAACGAATTATGCTCGTAAACCAAGGTTCCACTGTAAGTTAAAAAAGTAAAAAAGCTCTGCCGGGAACGAAGGGCCAGTGTATGCACAGACCATCTACAGTCAAGGAAGATGGTCTGCGCATGCTCAAGGATCGCTCTCCAGCTATCCGAGCAGTCGATGGGGGCGTGCCAACGATCATCTTCATTTGCATGCAGGCCTTTAGTGAATTCATCGGCCTGCCTGCAATCGCCCACAGATCGGGCACAGGGAGGCACATTAGTGAATCTAGCCCCAAATCTTTATCAGAGGACAGACTTTCTTGAGCTCATTGTCCATGATTACATTTGATTGATCTAATACAATCAAGATAAAAATAACTAAATCCTCCCTTCCCCCCAAATGGCTGCATCTCCAAAAAATCAAAATCCAGTCTAAAATATCTACAGCAAACTCAGCTCCACACGACCATGCAGAATCTCTTTTCTGTGCCCCAAAATGTTAGGTTTTGAAGAACTTTGTTCAGTAGCTTGAACACATGGCTGATCTCTCACTTGCCTTCTTCCACACCCCCATGCCGAAATAGAATCGACATCTGTTACTATGGTGCAATGAAGGGAATCCATTACAAATATCTGATTAAATTGTAAAACTGTAGGTGTCAATGAAATCGCTTGTACTGTAACCATTGATTAATTGCATAGCTGCTGTCTAAAGTCTGTTGCATTCCTAGGCAGTGTTTTCAATTTTAACTAAATTCACTCAGCTAGAAAATGTCAGCTGTACAAATGTAAAGACAATTGGTACTGTGTTGTTTGCTAACAGATTTGAGCTAATATATGAAATGAAGTGATTCTTTACATCATACTATACCCTGTTATGTCCATATGCAAGTGTAGCAGGATGGAAAATATTATGCACCTTAAGGGTGGAGTGTGTGGTGCTTATATTTTACATGACTGCCTGAAAAGGTTTAAAAATTAATGCTGTAGGTTTCTTATAGGGCTGCTTATTTATTGAATGTGTGACTGCACCTGCATGGAGTTCAGAGAGGGTTTGCAGACTTGCTGGCTCCAGGGGATAGTTGGAAACTTAGCTTATGGGTTCCAGCAGTTTCTGGGAGCCAGGTAAGGAAACGTCAGCCTCAGGGCTTAGATCTCTGAAGAGGGCGGGCTCGTTGAAAGTAGCCCTACCTCCAGAAGTTTCAAGTTTCAAGTTTATTGGCTTTTAATATACCGACCATCAACAAATATCTGGCCGGTTTACAATAAAAATTTGAAAGGAAAAATTAAATAAATAAATAAATAAATAAATATAAAATAATGAAAGTGTACACTGAAGACATTAACTAGACAGACTTGAAGGTGAGGGAGAATGGGAAGGATGGGGGGAAAGTTACATGTTAAAAGAAGAAAGAGGGAAGAGGGTAAAACAAATAGGGTGGGATCGCTTTATAAAAGCGGTTGGTTAAATATAAAAAGAAGAAAAAGATGAAGGATGGAAGTAAGGGGAGAAATAATAAAAAAAAAAAAAAAAGAAAAAAATATATGTATATAAAGGAAAATCTAAACACAGGAAAAGGCATCGCTAAATAAGAAGGTCTTCAAGATTATCTTAAATTTGTCAAGTTGATTTTTGGATCGGAGTAGCTGTGGCAGAGCATTCCACAAGGTTGGGGCTACTACTGCGAAGTTTATTTTACTAGTGTAGAAGAAATCTTTTATAGAAGGAATTGACAAGAGTTTCTGATCGGCTGACTTTAGGAATCAAGGGCCACTTTAAAAATATCACAGTGCTACTGCGGCTCAAAAAAAATAATGAACAAGCGCTAACTCTGCTATGGCAAAGAAAGAATAGAGAACCACATGGAGAGAGAAAGAAATGACTATAAAGGAGAATGAGACAGATGCAGGAAACAGATGTTAAGATTGTTGCAGGGAGAAACAGAAAATCACAGGGTCAGAACGAGAGGTAACAACACTTCTTCAGCAGCAAGCAGAATTCAGCAAAGCCTTTTGTAAAATACCACTGAAATGATGCTTGTCTCTAGTGAAAGGTCACTTGGACACACAAAGTCAGAGGCGTGAAGAAAGTAAAAGAAATTTATTCACAGCATGCATGTTGGACCCCTGAGCTTATCCCTACAGGGGTCCTTAAGGACAAGAGTGATGCCCACTTGCTCCTCCTACCCATCGCAGCTCCATGGCAAAAAATGTCTGCCATGACCTCTAGTGGCAGTCTCACGGTATTTGCAAGGTCTAAAGCTCAGGTTTATGCAAAAAGTGTATAAGTCTGAAAAATCACCATCCTGAAAATGTATTTTTTTTGAAAAATCAAAATGCAAAGTAAAATTATCTGGTTTTGCAACAGTTTCAAACAAACGAGAGAAATAGAAATTAATAATGGTTGCAAAGAACTTTCTTTTGTGCAGCATCGGTTTCATAGCTGCGATATTCTACATTCATCACCAGACCACAATAAGTGGATACAGATTAATGCAGAAGAAGAATGGGATTCCAGTAGAATTATGGTATGCTACATCTCTTGATGACAGTGCTAAATAAGTTCTCTATGATTTATGATATTAAAATGGTTATCATTGAAGTTATTAATGACTTTGCTACATTCTTTTGTGTGTCACATTATATTCAATGAAGCTATTATTCTTGAGCTGTAAAATAGTTCTCAGATACTACCAAAATATCTCAGCGCAGCACTTAAATGGGTTTTATCGGGACTCAGTTTTGTTGAAAAGTAAAGTGGATCTGTGGAGAGGAAGGGGGGGGGGGCAGATTTGAGCTGCCACTCACACTGGGCTCCTTTTACAAAGCGGCTACTGCTATGGTAATTGCTCTGGTGCCCATAGGAATTTAATGGGTGTTGGAGCGTTTGCCGCACAACAGCCACTACCGCTGTTTTGTAAAAAGGGGGGGGGGGACTGTCTCTGACTGTTCACACTCTTCCTTCTTATCCTCATAGACACTATTGATGAACAATTAATAGAGATTGAAATTTAAGGATCAGGGATGGAGCTTTTTGCCATTGTAAACCTGGTCCCCCAATGAAAGGGAGCAACAAATATTTGTACAAATTCACATAAGAATATTTATTACAAATTTGCAAAAAGGACTTATTGAGATACCTGATAAAAGAAAACAAATTCCAGGATTTATTACGAATATGCAAAAACACCTAAGAACATAAGAAGTTGCCTCCACTGGGTCAGACCAGAGGTCCATCGCGCCCAGCGGTTCGCTCCCGCGACGGCCCATCAGGTCTATGACCTGTGAAGTGGTTCCTGACCATTTCTATAACCTACCTCTACTTCTATCTGTACCCCTCAATCCCCTTATCCTTTAGGAACCTATCTAAACCTTCCTTGAACCCCTGTAGCGTGCTCTGGCCTATCACAACCTCCGGAAGCGCGTTCCATGTGTCCACCACCCTCTGAGTAAAAAAGAACTTCCTCCGCCCCCCAATCCCTGCTGGGACATTTAAATTTGGCTGCTCGGGCAGAGAAACCATCTAGCAGCCGTTGCTGCTGCTCCTTTAAACCAGCCCTCGCGACCCCGAACCAGCCCGACAAGATTCCTCACTGAAGAGGCTGTCAGCCTAGTTGAAACACCGACGCTGATCTTACTGCTGGGCGTGCGAGCTTGCTCCGCCCCCAATCCCTGCCGGGACATTTAAATTTGGCTGCTCGGGCAGAGAAACCGTCTAGCAGCCGTTGCTGCTGCTCCTTTAAACCAGCCCTCGCGACCCCGAACCAGCCCGACAAGATTCCTCACTGAAGAGGCTGTCAGCCTAGTTGAAACACCGACGCTGATCTTACTGCTGGGCGTGCGAGCTTGCTCCGCCCCCAATCCCTGCCGGGACATTTAAATTTGGCTGCTCGGGCAGAGAAACCATCTAGCAGCCGTTGCTGCTGCTCCTTTAAACCAGCCCTCGCGACCCCGAACCAGCCCGACAAGATTCCTCACTGAAGAGGCTGTCAGCCTAGTTGAAACACCGACGCTGATCTTACTGCTGGGCGTGCGAGCTTGCTCCGCCCCCAATCCCTGCCGGGACATTTAAATTTGGCTGCTCGGGCAGAGAAACCATCTAGCAGCCGTTGCTGCTGCTCCTTTAAACCAGCCCTCGCGACCCCGAACCAGCCCGACAAGATTCCTCACTGAAGAGGCTGTCAGCCTAGTTGAAACACCGACGCTGATCTTACTGCTGGGCGTGCGAGCTTGCTCCGCCCCCAATCCCTGCCGGGACATTTAAATTTGGCTGCTCGGGCAGAGAAACCATCTAGCAGCCGTTGCTGCTGCTCCTTTAAACCAGCCCTCGCGACCCCGAACCAGCCCGACAAGATTCCTCACTGAAGAGGCTGTCAGCCTAGTTGAAACACCGACGCTGATCTTACTGCTGGGCGTGCGAGCTTGCTCCGCCCCCAATCCCTGCCGGGACATTTAAATTTGGCTGCTCGGGCAGAGAAACCATCTAGCAGCCGTTGCTGCTGCTCCTTTAAACCAGCCCTCGCGACCCCGAACCAGCCCGACAAGATTCCTCACTGAAGAGGCTGTCAGCCTAGTTGAAACACCGACGCTGATCTTACTGCTGGGCGTGCGAGCTTGCTCCGCCCCCAATCCCTGCCGGGACATTTAAATTTGGCTGCTCGGGCAGAGAAACCATCTAGCAGCCGTTGCTGCTGCTCCTTTAAACCAGCCCTCGCGACCCCGAACCAGCCCGACAAGATTCCTCACTGAAGAGGCTGTCAGCCTAGTTGAAACACCGACGCTGATCTTACTGCTGGGTGTGCGAGCTTGCTCCGCCCCCAATCCCTGCCGGGACATTTAAATTTGGCTGCTCGGGCAGAGAAACCATCTAGCAGCCGTTGCTGCTGCTCCTTTAAACCAGCCCTCGCGACCCCGAACCAGCCCGACAAGATTCCTCACTGAAGAGGCTGTCAGCCTAGTTGAAACACCGACGCTGATCTTACTGCTGGGCGTGCGAGCTTGCTCCGCCCCCAATCCCTGCCGGGACATTTAAATTTGGCTGCTCGGGCAGAGAAACCATCTAGCAGCCGTTGCTGCTGCTCCTTTAAACCAGCCCTCGCGACCCCGAACCAGCCCGACAAGATTCCTCACTGAAGAGGCTGTCAGCCTAGTTGAAACACCGACGCTGATCTTACTGCTGGGCGTGCGAGCTTGCTCCGCCCCCCAATCCCTGCCGGGACATTTAAATTTGGCTGCTCAACGGCGCACAGCCGTTCGGCGCGCCGGCTAAGGCGCCTGATCCTTCAAAACTTCACAACAAATGAGAAAACCCCCTACAAACAACAAACTTAAACCAAATTTAAATCAACACCTCAATCAATCCAAACCAACATCACTTAGGGGCGTGGCCTGACCGCCACAGAGACCACACACATGAAATAACTACTCCTCTTCACTCACACTCGAAGTTGATTAAAAAGTGCTTAACAAAAATAAATAAATAAATAATAATAATAATTTTTACAACTTCACCAAAATATAACTGCCTAAGTCCATATGTCACCTCCAAAATCGGCGAAAAATGAAAATGCTCCATCTGCGTCAACCGGAGGGAAAAAGCTGAAACCTGATCTGAATACGCCAGAAAAAATGGCACCGAAAAACGATGAGGCTTCACTAGACCTGCTCCTGAAAGAAATAAGATCAAATAGGGGAATAATTCAGGAGCAAGTTGAAGAAATCAAACTTTTAAGAGGTGAAATTGAGGCAATTAATTCCCAGTTTGTAGATGCCCGACACCGTTTAGACGCCCTGGAGGAAAAAACATCTGTCATATCATCACTACAAGAAACGGTAACTAAACATGATAAACTTATTATCAATTTACAAAGAAACTTTGAAGACCTTTCTAATCGCAGCAGAAGATCCAATTTAAGAATCATTGGACTACCTGAATCATCGGAGGGATCTGATATGATTTCCTTTCTTTCTACTCTTTTGCCTGCTACCCTGGGTCTTATCTTTTCACCTCCTCTGGAAATAGAGCGAGCTCACCGTGTACCGTCTCACCTTTCTTCATATGCCTCATCTCCCAGACCCATAGTGGCTAAACTGCTCAGATCTCAACAAACGCTCCAAATTCTAACAGCAGCTAAATCTAAACCTCAACTGCTACATCAAGGCAAGAAGTTCTTCATTGTTCCAGATCTAGCTAAAACTACAGCTTTAAAGAGAAAAGCATTTCTCTCACACCGACAGAAACTTAAAGATATCGGAGCCAAATACGGTCTTATGTACCCAGCCAGGATGAAAGTAACTTATAACAACCATACTACATCTTACACTGATCCTGAAGAGCTGGCCGTATTCCTAGATTCTTTGAAAATACACTGACACATTGAACTCTCATTATCTCGATTTGCCTTTATGTTCTCTTGCTATAATCTATATGACTATATAATTTATTGTTTCATAAATAAGCACACCACTTTTAGGTTCCCTAAATTTTAACGAGTGTGAATTAAGTAAGTTGTTCCATACGAGCTATTTCTACGTGCTCATAGAAGCACTCTTATACTGTATTATTTTAAACATGATAGTAAGGTCACATCTCTTTCTGACCTTACATTATGCTGTTACTAATAGTATATTTGCTCTTATTTTTATGTTTTCTTTCTTTCTTTCACTTCCTTCTGGCAGAAAATGTATAGATGTGAGATTTGTTAGTTGTTCACCTATGTATACCTCCGTGCTCATAGGAGCACCCTTGAACTGTTATACTATAAACATAGCAATAAGGTCCCTTTTGACTACATTGCATGCTGATATTTCTTGCTTTTACTCTTTCTTCTCGTATCTCTCTCTGTTCTTCTTCTTTCTGCTTTCTGACAGGAGTGTCCTTTATATTTTGATATATTATGTTGATTCTCCGATTTCTCTGAAAATGGGCGGATTCTACTGCATTGTAATAATACTTATTATGACTTATGACTGACTTACACATTTTTTCTTTTAATGTGAATGGTTTGAATCACCCTATTAAAAGGAAAAAGATAGCCAACTATATCATTAATAAACATCCTGATGTGGTTTTTCTACAGGAAACTCATCTCACGCCTGCTACCACTTTGAAATTCCAACTTAAGGGATATTCCACTCACCTATATTCTCCTGCAACTCTACGTAAAAAAAATGGGGTATCAATATTGCTTAATGATAAACTTTCTCCTGTTATTCATTCCTCTAAAACGGATACAGAAGGTAGATGGTGTTTGGTACATGCTGCGTTACACTCGGTGGATTTTGTTTTTCTTAATATTTACGCTCCAATTCTAGACCATCCAGAATTTTTTCATGAGCTTCAGACGGTATTGATGGAATATGGATCTTGTCCTCTAATATTAGGTGGCGACTTCAATCAAGTTCAGGATATATATATTGATAGATCATCATCCTGTAGATATTCGAAATCCAAGTCCTTCGCAGCCTTACATGCCCTTAAAGATGCCTTTTCACTAGTCGATCCCTGGCGGTTATTTAATCCAAAGGGTAGGGAGTACTCTCACTTTTCACCACCACACAATACATACACCAGAATAGACTTCTTTCTTTTATCCTCTTCCCTAACTCATGACCTTACAAACACCATTATTCATCCGATCTCCCTTACGGATCATGCGGCTATTTCTCTGCATCTACTTCTCTCTGAGCCTCGTAAAGAATCTCCATCTTGGAGACTGAATAATACTTTACTCTTAGATACTGAAATAGCTGAAAAAATAAGATCCTTCACCACTGAATTCGTTGAATTTTATTCCAATGACCCTGCAGTTTGCCCTTCCATTGTTTGGGAGGCTTACAAAGCTACCATTAGAGGTGAATTAATTAAGCTCGCCTCCTGGAAAAATAAACAATCCATGCAAAAAGAGAAAGAATTAGAATCTTCTATCAAATTGTTAGAATTACAACACATGTCTGCTCATTTGTATGACCCGTCCATACATCAACGTATACAAAATCTTAAATACGAATATAATACTTTGGTTTCGTGCACAGCCAGGAGGGATATTTTTATTTCATCCTCGGGTCACTACATGGGTGACAACCTCATGGGCCGTCCTTTGGCTAGATACCTTAAAACTAAATCTAAACGTTTGCACATCGCAGCTGTTCAAGACCCGTCAGGACAGATGGTTAAGACTAGGTCCCTGATTTCTTCTCAATTTGAACAATTCTATACCTCCTTATATAAATCCGAACACTCAGCCTCTGACTTTGAGATAGACTCTTTTCTTGCTCCCTTGATTCACTCATCCTTATCAGATTCTGTAAAAATGGAACTTGATTCCCCTATCACTATATCTGAAATAGAAGCTGCAATTACATCCCTGCCCAATAGTAAAGCACCGGGTCCAGATGGCTTCACTAATGAGTTTTTCAAACAATTTCGAACTCTTTTGGCCCCTCATCTTCATACTTATTATGAATTTCTACATTCTACTCCAGATAAACAATTTAATTTTACTGAGGCTACTATTGTAGTTATTCCTAAACCTGACAGAGATCCCACCTTGGTTAAAAATTTCCGCCCCATTTCTCTTCTTAATCTAGATTATAAAATTATGGCAAAACTTCTTTCTCTGAGACTCAATAGAGTGATCCCCTCTCTAATTCACAAAGATCAAGTAGGATTTATTAAACACAGATACATAGGTGATAACTTACGCCTCTTCCATCATGTTAATGCCCATGCTAAAACTCTTTCAGATCCTGTAATCGGCCTGGCTGTTGATGCTGAAAAGGCCTTCGATCGCGTCGAATGGCTCTTTCTTTTCCGAATCCTGAAATGGTATAATTTTGGTTCGTTCTTTATAAAATGGGTTGAAACCCTGTACAAACAACCCACAGCTCGAATCTTGATCAACAATTCCCTTTCCAACAAATTTTCACTTCACAGAGGCACTCGCCAAGGCTGTCCACTCTCCCCTTTATTATTCAACCTAGCTCTAGAACCTCTCCTTTCGGCCATTCGTCAATGTCCCTCAATTAAAGGCATTTCCACTTCCTCTCGACAGATTAAATTAGCGGCATATGCTGATGATGTTCTTCTCTTTATCCGAGATCCTACTAATTCCCTTCCAGCTCTCGTTAACATCGTCTCTCGATACTCCTTGCTCTCTGGATACTCAGTTAATTGGGAAAAATCGGAGATTTTCCCCCTTAATGATCATATTTCTCCCTCAGACCTCACTCAATTTTCTTTCCCATGGTCGCGTGGGGCTGTGAAATACCTAGGTGTCTTGATACATAAAGATCCAATTCACGCTCAAGATCTTAACCTGTCTAAAATCAAAAACGTAGTCCTGAACACTATATCTCGTTGGTCTCCACTATATTTATCTTGGTGGGGCAGGATTGCTTCCATCAAAATGACTCTTGCCCCCCAAATAAACTATATCCTCTCAATGCTCCCATCTTTATGTAAGAAAACATTTTTTCAGTGGCTGGATAAAAAAATTTCTGAATTTGTTTGGAATAAGAAAAAGCCTCGAATTGCTCTTACCAAATTGAAAGCCTCCAAAGTTCATGGCGGTTTAAATTTACCAGATTTCTACTTTTACTATATTGCATCATTGGCCAAATATGGAGCTTATTGGATCACGGACCCCTGTTCCCAGGACCCTCCAGCTTGGTTCGAGATGGAACAATTTATATGTACACCACTACATGTCTCTTGTATGGCAACAATTCCAATCCCTAGACATTTGAGAAGATACTCTCTGTTGAGTGCGACGCAGCATGCCCTTCATCTATTAGATGCGATAGCAGAAATTTCAATCAAAGATAGCCCATTTGTGTCTATTTGGAACAACCCCAAACTCCAACACAACGGAAAGTCACTTTCATGGAAAAGATGGCAGCAGGCTGGGCTATGGTTTCCTCATCAAATAACTACTCAGACCTCTATTGTTCCTTTCAACACACTCTGCTCTACATACTCATTACCTCCTTCCACATTTTCTCAATGGCTTTCCCTCACTGAAGCAATATCCTCTCAGTCCCTACGATTTGACTTTGAGTTATCCATTCACACTATACGCCATTGGTCTTTACTGGCTATATCGAAGGGCAAAGCAATCTCTTTATTTTACAGCATACTAAGGGACAACTCCTTTATCTTTTCTCCTCATTCCATGAAACACTGGGAATCCATACTAACAACCCCTCTTACTGATGTTGACTGGGATCTTTTTTGGTCCTCGACAAATCGTCCTCTCTTATCTTCCAGAGTTTCACAGTCAATGTTCTTCGTCATGTGGAATGCGGTATGGACTCCTTTTCGGATGTGGAAAGCCAACCTTAAACAAAACTCTATATGCTGGAATTGTATGAAGGAGGCCGGAACCCTTGATCATATGCTCTTCCACTGCACTCCAGTTCGCTCCTTCTGGTCTCGCATTTGGGACACTATAAAGCATGTTACTAACTGTTCGGATGAACTTTCTTTGGATATTATAATTCTCAGATCTCAGCACCCCTGCTTTGTTCTTTCGAATTGTCCTCCTAAACTTATTGACACTATGTTTGTGACTGCCCTTATGCATATATTGAAGAATTGGAAATCCTCTTCATCATTGGATTATACTTTTTGGTGGAAATCTTTGTGCATGTATCATAAATTTGAATCATATGCTTATGAGAAGAAAAATATTGCTCGACTATCCATGAACATGACACTATGCAACTCACCTTGGAAATTCTTAGACTCCTATGTTAGATCTGTTTCATAGACACTCCTGTCCTTCTCTCTTTCTCTTTCTCTCCTTCTCTTTCTTTTATCTTTTCTCTCCTTCTTTCTTTCTTTCTGTTTTCTTATAAACAGTCCAAGTACTTTGGATCTCTTAGAAGGTTTCAAACCCAATTACAATTGATTGTAGTTACTGCTGTGTTACACTAAGTGTTATTAGTTTCGAGATCCCGGTGTCGTATATGTATCTGAATGCATTTTTGGACTGTATCTTTTCATAAAGCTTAATAAAAAAATATTGAACATAAAAAAAAAAAAAAAAAAAAAAAAAAAAAATTCCTAGCGTTTGTTCTAAACCTGTCCCCTTTCAATTTCTCCAAGTGCCCCCTTGTACTTGTGGTTCCCCACAGTCTGAAGAATCTGTCCCTGTCTACCTTCTCTATGCCCTTCAGGATTTTGAAGGTTTCTATCATGTCTCCTCTAAGTCTCCGCTTTTCCAGGGAGAATAGCCCCAGCATTTCCAACTTGACAGTGTATGAAAAGTTTTCCATACCTTTTATCAGTTTAGTCGCTCTTCTCTGAACTCCCTCAAGTACTGCTATGTCCTTCTTGAGGTACGGCGACCAGTACTGGACACAGTACTCCAGATGTGGGCGCACCATTGCACGATATAGCGGCATAATGACTTCCTTCGTCCTGGTCGTGATACCCTTTTTAATGATACCCAACATTCTGTTCGCTTTCTTTGAGGCTGTCGCACACTGTGCTGATGCTTTCAATGTTGTGTCCACCATCACCCCCAGGTCTCTTTCAAGGTTGCTTACCCCTAGCAATGATCCCCCCATTTTGTAGCTGAACATCGGGTTCTTTTTCCCTACATTGCATTTCTCTATGTTAAAGCTCATTTTCCACTTTTTTGCCCACTCTTCCAGACTCGTTAGGTCCCTTTGCAGGTCTTCGCAGTCTTCCGCGGTTCTAACCCTGCTGCAGAGTTTGGTGTCATCCACAAATTTAATAACCTCACATTTTGTTCCCGCCTCCAGGTCATTAATAAATATATTGAACAGGAGCGGTCCCAGCACCGACCCCTGTGGAACTCCGCTCGTGACCCATTGCCAGTCTGAGTAATGGCCCTTTACTCCAACCCTCTGTTTCCTGACTGCCAGCCAGTGTTTGATCCATCGGTGGATATCCCCTTGCACCCCGTGGTTCCACAGCTTCTTAAGCAGCCTTTCGTGGGGTACCTTGTCGAAGGCTTTTTGGAAGTCAAGGTAAATGATGTCTATGGATTCCCCTTTATCCATCTGGCTGTTTATTCCCTCAAAGAAGTACAGTAAGTTCGTGAGGCACGACCTTCCCTTGCAGAAGCCGTGCTGGCTCTCCTTCAGCTGTCCATTGTTTTCTATGTGTTCACGGAACACTGGTTAAAAGACCACGCTTTGGCAAACCAACTGTATCAGGGACAAAGCCAGTGTAAGGGTACTTGGTGCCTCAGGGGAAACTTCAACTTTGGGGTCCTTTTATTAAGGTGCGCTAATCGATTTAGCGCATGCTAAATGCTAAGACATCCAGTATATTCCTATGGGCATCTTAGCATTTAGCGTGCTAATCTTATGGGAGGGGTATGGGCAGATCAGGTAGCATTCCTAGAAGTTATACACAATGTTATAGAATACTTTCATTTGTGCACCTAACTCCCCAAAATTAGGCACCACAATTGACATCAGTTTTCAGCAGACGTAAGAGGCGGTGCTGAAAAGTTCTCAGCCCGACCTAGAAGAGAATGACGTGGATATGGTTCAATCAATGATCTGAAACAGTGTCAAAAACAGAGAATTTTGTTTCTGCAGATTGGCACTTAACGAAATAAGACAACATTCTTTTCAGCATTTAGGAAGTTGGTTGGTTGGGCTGAGAAATTTTCAGCACCTCTTTCACGTATGAAGGGTTTCAGTGTCTGGTAACCAGAGCTGAGATTGTGATGTCATAATGCCTCATTCCACCAATAAGAGCCAAACTCATCAGTGATGTTACAATGGCTTGATTCTCTTATACTTGGCTCACTTTTATTATAGAGGAAGGGGTGCTGAAAAGTTCTAAGCCCAACCAAGGAGAGAATGACCTGGCTATGGTTCAATGTCAGAACATAGAATTTTAGTTCTGAAAATTGGCACTTAATGAAATAAGATAACATTTAGCTACAGTGGCAAAATAACGCTCAGAATTTAGGAAGTTGGTTGGTTGGGCTGAGAACTTCTCATCACCCCCTCAGATGTAATAAAAGTGAGCCAATATAGGACAATCAAGTCACTGTGACATCACTGATGAGCTTGGCTCTTATTGGTGGAATGAGGCATTATGACATCACAATCTCAGCTCTGGTTACCAGACACTGAAACTCTTCACACTAGGAGCGGGTGCTGAAAAGTTCTCAGCCCAGCCAAGAAGAGAATGACGTGGATATGGTTCAATCAATGATCTGGAACAATGACAAACATAAAATTTCATTTCTGCAAATTGGCACTTAATGAAATAAGATCACATTCTTCAGCTGCAGTGGCAAAATAATGCTCAGAATGTAGGAAGTTGGTTGGTTGAGCTGAGAACTTTTCAGCATCCCCTTGTAAACACTGGTGCCTTAAGTTGGGCCTGGGGATCTCTTCTAAGCACTATTTTAATGTATTGCAAACTGTACGCTGTGGCACAGGTGAGATTGAAGGTATGCCGCGAAACGTTAGCAAGGAGGAGAGGCACCAGCACCAGCACCAGCTGAGAGGCACGTCCTGTAGGCAGTCAGCCATCACCATTGTCTTTCCTCCTCTCCAGCACCCTCCCCCCCCCCCCCAGAAGAGTAGTAATTGCAGCCTCAGGGCCCCGGCTGGAGGACCTCCACACATGCATGTGACATCATTGCATCGATGTCCACAAACTTCCAGATGATGTCCAGTCAAGGCCCTGATTTTAGTGTGCTGCAGCTTTAAAACGTTTACGGGACACTGCACTATCTTATAAAGAGCGCTCTGTGTGGAACACCCTTTACAGAATACTAGTTTAGCACAGATTTTTCCAGTGCGATACGTAGGCATCATTTAATGAATACAGCTCTGTATGTTCAGAGAAGGTGGACAGGGACAGATTCTTCAGACTGTGGAGAACAAGTACAAGGGGTCACTCGGAGAAATTGAGAGGGGACAAGTTTAGAACAAATGCAAGGAAGTTCTTTTTTACCCAGAGGGTGGTGGACACATGGAACATGCTTCCGGAGGTTGTGATAGGCCAGAGCACACTACAGGGTTTTAAGGAAGGTTTAGATAGGTTCCTAAAGGATGAGGGGATTGAGGGTTACAGATAGATGTAGAGGTAGGTTACAGAAATGGTCAGGAACCACTTCACAGGTCACAGACCTGATGGGCCGCCGCGGGAGCGGACCGCTGGGGGAGATGGACCTCTGGTCTGACCCAGTGGTGGCAACTTCTTATGTTCTTATGATATGTAAAACAAAAAGAAAAAAAATACACTGAATAAGTATAATTTTTAAATGTTTGAATAAAATGAGTGGTTGGCTACAGTACCCCAAAGCATTTTCCTCTTTTCAGGAAGGCTACAGTCTTTGAATAAAGTTCTCCCGTCTTCTTGTTGACTGACACTTTGGTGACCACAGCAATGCCCGACAAAATCAAGAAGAAATTCTGAGGAACATGACCTTGTCTGATAATAACTCGTCCTGGTCCGAAACTGTAGAAGGAATGGGGGGGGGAAAAAAAATCAATGAGCCATCAGTTTATATGTTAATTTAGGATGGAACACTTTTCATTTATGGCCTCTTTTACAAAGCCGCGCTAGTGGCTGCCCCGCGCTAACAGCCCCGAAGCCCACAGAGATTTAAAGGGCTTCGGGGCTGTTGCCGCATGGCTTTGTAATAGAGGCAGTTAGTGTCATTATAGGGATGAGAGTTTACATTCTAAGGATCATTACTGTTAGTTAATCTGGTAACCCTACCCTAAACTGACTGACTGTAGGAAGTAGTTGAGTGGAAGGTAACATAGGCTAGTGGTAAATGGAGCTCATTCCAAGGAAAGGGATGTTACCAGTGGTGTGCCACAAGGTTCTTCGGCCGACTCTTTTTAACGTTTTTGCAAGCAATATTGTTGAACAGCCGTCTGGTAAAGCTTGCCTGTTTGCAGATGATACTGAAATCTGCAGTAGGGTAGACACCCCTGATGGTATGGATAACATGAGGAAGGGCCTAGCAAAGCATGAAGAATGGTCCGGAATTTGGCAGCTCAGATTTAATGCTACAAAATAAAATTTAGTTTTTGGTGCAGAGGGTATGTCTGGGAGGTGGAGAGGGGCGGGTTTATAAAAAATCAGGTAATACGTCAGCATGGCCACGTGCTAACTGATCAGCACAGGTTTAAAGCATTAGTCCCTATCTGGGTTAGAGGTCTGCACGGGAACGGGGATTGCGGGAATCCCACGGGAGTCCCGCTGGAATCCCCCCCAACCCACGGGACTCCCACGGGGACCCCCTCTGGCCCACGGGGACCCCCCTCTAGCCAACGGGACTCCCACGAGGATGGAAGGGTTTGGAAGCAGGGTTCGCCATATAATATAATGGACACGTCAGCCTTAGTAAAAGAGGGGGTTTATAAGTTAATTACCTGAACAGAAAACCAAAAAAAGGGTTCCACCAAAGAGATTCCACAAGGAAAACAGCAGCGCAAACACAAAAGAAACTGTGGAATTGATGATCCTGTCAGAAGTAATTGCTGCTTTTTATGGGGACGGGCGGGAATGGAGGTAATTCCTTGTGAGGATGGGTGGGGACGGAGAGGATCCTGGCGGGGATGGGTGGGATTTCTGTCCCCGCGCAACTCTCTAATCTGGGCTTCTCCTTCTGTCTGTTTGCTTATGTATTCTGTATTACGGGTACCGTATGTGCTTTTGTTGGCAGCTATTGCAAGTTTTGCAGTGTTACTTCTGTTTGCATATATGCTCCTTGTGTCATGCCTGTTTCTCTGGTTGCCTCTTTATTTTTATTTTTAATTTCTTTATTCATTTTAAAGCCATAAGTAAGTGCAAAATAAAATACAATCATATAATTCTATAAAAGCACTTAAATACAATTATAATCTATGACAAAAAGGTTATCACCCCCCCCCCCCCATAATTATATCTAAGGACTACACTCTAATTGAGAATTGAAAAATACATTCTAACCCGCCCTCCCACCCACCCTGGACGTGTATGACCAAAGGGCATAATTAGCAATCACTCTTTGCAAAATTTTGTCAATGGCTCCCAAATCTTCAGAAACTTCTTATAATATTCCTGATGTATGGTCATATTACGTTCCATCTTAAAACATGACAGAGAGACTCCCACCAGAAGGAATAGTTCAGTCTATCCCAGTTTTTCCAATTCCTTAGAATAAGCTGTTTGGCAACCCCTGTCATAATAAATAGAAGTTTGCCTCTTTAATAAAAATTATATATATATATATTAAAAAAAATAGGTGGCAGTAAGAGCTCACACACTAATGGCCATGTGCTAATTATTATTTATTTCTAAAATTTCTTAACCGCCTACAACTAAGCGGTTTACAGCGTAAAACATTCACAATGCAAAGAGCAACATATAACGCTACTTTCGATACATGCATTTATCCCACTAAAAACAGCAGGGAACTGCAGTAGGATTACGTATCATCAATCGTTAATGAATCAAGAACATTATTTTTTAAATATTTATCTGTATTCATTTTAAAACTTTAAATAAGTGTGATACAGTATACAATCAATTTACATTTAACCTCACTTAGAGCTCTTACATTACTCCTTCAAAACAAATACCCCCTTCCCCTCCCAATAGATCTTAAGTATCCCACCCTCCCCCTCCCCCCTCCCTGGATGTGTACAATCAACATAGGAAAATAAAATTTTTTATCAATCTTTACTGTATTTTTCTAACGGTTCCCAAACCTTCCTAAATTTCTTTAAATGCCCCTGCTGTATGGCCAGAACACGTTCCATTTTGTAAATGTGACACAAAGAATTCTACCAAAAGGTATCGTTTAGAGCAGGGGTAGGGAACTCCGGTTCTCGAGAGCCGTATTCCAGTCGGGTTTTCAGGATTTCCCCAATGAATATGCATGAGATCTATTTGCATGCACTGCTTTCAATGCATTGGGGAAATCCTGAAAATCCGACTGGAATACGGCTCTCGAGGACCGGAGTTCCCTACCCCTGGTTTAGACGATCCCAGTTTTTCCAATTTTTTGTAATACGTTGTATGGCAACCCCTATCATGATGAGTAAGAGTCATACATTATTCATAGTTCAGATTCCTCTTTAAACATCTCCCTTCTACATAGCATCAGAGGAAGGCATCTACATGCAATTGAGTTCTTAACATTCGCTTATACTGTAATCGATCCGAACAGGTTCTCAGGATGCCAGGGAGGAGATTCCGTTGTTTTACTCCTGCCACGGACATCAGTGCTATTCTTGTTTTTTTTCCATACCGGACAGTATTCTCCTTCCTCGAAATTAATCTCGCTGTACTTTCAGACCTTAAGCATCTCCTCCATATGACCATTAATGGAAAACTGAAAATCAGCCATTTTACCCTGCGGAAAAAATGGCCTTAGCACATGGGAAAGACTCACAAAAGAGCACGCTAAGGCCACTTCTTGCCAGAGCTTAGTAAAAGGCCCCTTCGTTCCCAGGACTTGAAATGAGTGATCTGGGAAAAAGAAACACCTGAAAATTTGTTAGGAAGAGAGCAAGTTTCAAGTTTCTTTATTTTTGATATACCGTCTATCAAAATACATGTCTAGACGGTGTACATTATAAAAGATTATAGGAAACGGTATGAAAGCTGGTTAAAAATCAAGAGTCAGGCTTCAAAATTATATTCCTTGCACAGAATATGGCTACTATGTGACATCAATATGACTTTAGGGGTACTAAAACCCTTTTGGTTTTATAGACCTGCTTGAAATACAGATATACAGTCGCTATTACAGCATTGATCTAAGTGCCGATTAAAGAGCATAAAAGCTTTGCAGAAGCCACAGAAAATTCTCGCTGTAACTTGTAATGCACTGTTTTACAGAAGAATCCATTTTTATTTCTTTATAATATGTTATGCTTAGAAAGTTTCTCTTGCTATATTAAAAGTTCTATATCCAAACTGACCAATATTACTGCTCCAAGTATAGAGTACTGATGTTTCATGAAAATCAATGTATTCACTGTGGGTTCAATTCAAATAAAATTAACCCCCTCTTTTACGAAACTGCGATAGCGGTTTCTAGCAGGGGGGAGCAGCGCTGAATGGCTCGCGCTGCTCCCGACGCTCATAGGAGCTCAATGGGCGTCGGGAGCAGCGCAGGCCAGTCAGCGCGGCTCCCCGCACTATAACCTGCTATCGCAGTTTCGTAAAAGGAAGCCTAAAACTTTTGGAAAATTATGCAGACAAAAGATATTTGGCAAGTTTTGTGTCGAGCAGCTTTAGCTAAATGCCGAACTGCCCATTCTAATCTTATGGGCAACTCGGCATTTAATTCACGTGGCTTGATAAAAAGTGGGGAGGGGTTAAATTGTTCAGGACATATATACTGTATATCTTGAAGAAAACAATAAACAATTCCCTGGAACTGTGGCTTTTAGATTGATTCCTGCTGTCACTTGTGTAATACGTTACTGGCTTCATTTCACTATACATTGTTATTTTTTTTTTTTTTTCAGATATGTGGAAACATTCTCCTTACATCACTAACATCTGGAAATGAGTGGAAAAGCCTACTGAGAAAGTTTCCAACAAATTATCAGCTCAAGGGGCAAGAACTCAACGTGCTATTTCAACTTTCACTCACCACGCTACCTGAATGAAATAAGTTCAAGAGCACAATTACATGAACCAGTGCATCGGTAATGATTTGCACAGCCAAGTGAAAAAACTGCGTGGGGGTGGGGTGGGGTGTCAATGCAGAAAGTTAGCACAGATGGAAGCATATTGTTAGTGCAATGTCTGCACACAATTTCCTGGGTGCACAGTGGATAAAAAGGGTTTTGCGCAGAAGTTAACTCTGCACAAACCTTGCATTATACACCAATGCACAGCGAATTATAATCAGTGGTAATTAAGTTGTTAGCTATTGCATTCCAGTGCAGAGAAGTAAGCAAATGATTTAACGGCGAGCACGACAAAGGAACAAAACAAGCTCCAAGCCACATAGGGAGGAGCGAAGACAAATCGGCCGAAGCCTTGGGGCCAATCGGCTAGGTGTAAGGGTGGGAGGGGGGAGGGGGAGGATAGATTAGGGGTGAGCAGAGGGGGGGTCGCCCCTCTCAATCCGGCATCACACGAGGCGGACACGGCTTCCCTCCCGCTCACCCTCGACTCAAAAAACTTTTCCTTTCCTTCGACAAAGGAACTTAAACCGCCGGATTTCACAAGACTAATTTAAAAGAAATTAATCTGTGGTACACCATATCTGTGCATTAATATAGAACTTTATTCCATTCATCATTTAAGTAGAGCTGGCTCAGTGGTTCTACTTACTCTAGATCAAGGGTTCTGAACCCAGTCCTCAGAACATACCTGATCAGCCAGGGTTTGCATACAGTGGAGGGAGTACATGCAAATTTCTCTCATGCGTATTCATTGTGGGTAGCCTGGAAACCTGACTGGCTAGTCGTGTCTCAAAGCCTGGGTTGAGAATCACTGATCTAGCTGAACCTTCAGCTTTGTGTTCTCATCAATTAACTTCCAAGCCTCTCTCTCCAGAAAAAGGAGGACAGATTTAGAGATCTGCATGGGAATGGGGATCGCGGAAATCCCATGGGTCCATGGGAAACAGGGATCCACCCCCAGGTCCACGGGACTTCTGCAGGGATCACCCCACCCCCCAGGTCCTTGGGACTCCAACGGGGATGGCCGCTGGTTCTCTGGGATTTCCACAGAAATGTAAGCTTACCTTTGTTCCAATGTTCCCTCTAAGCTTCTTCGATCCCTCAGTGCACCAGTTGCTGATGGCCACTCACATGGGAAAGCTCTGTAAATCCACCAATCAGGGAGACAGAGCTGGAGCTTGATGTCCAATTATAAGCATTTCCTTGTAGAAGTGCTCCTGACTGGTCATCAAGCTCCAGCTCCTTCTCCCAGATTGGTGAATGTGCAGGCTCTCCCAGTTGGGAGCCTTGGCGTGAGACCTCCCCTGAAGAATCTCGTTGGCTCAAGCCTGCCACCATTCACTGTGGCTATGCAGAGGAGTGTGGGAGAGACTGGGCAGCATAACTGTGCAACTCTGGAGCCAGACTACCCTGCATTAAACCGGTGTCAGGTCAAAAGCGCGCCGGGATAAAGGCGCGTGCAGACAATTGAGCGCAGCGCAGAGGCGTGCGCCGCAGAAAATTACTGTTTTTTAGGGCTATGATGGGGGGGCGTGGGGGGGAGAACCCCCCCACTTTACTTAATAGAGATCGCGCTGCGTTGTGGGGGCTTTGTGGGGGGTTTGGGGGGTTGTAACCCCCCACATTTTACTGAAAACTTCACTTTTTCCCTGTTTTTAGGGAAAAAGTTAAGTTTACAGTAAAATGTGGAGGGTTACAACCCCCCAAGCCCCCAACAACGCCAGCGCGATCTCTATTAAGTAAACTGGGGGGGCTCCCCAACAAAACCCCCCCGTCGGAGCCCCTAAAAACTGTAATTTTCTTCGGCGAACGCCTCCATCTTGCGCTCAGTTGTCGGCGCGCGCTTTTGTCTTTCGCGGGGTTGTCTATGAACCATTAAACCGCTTCAGCCCAGCAGGTACCAACATTAAATTTGTAACTTAAAAAAAAAAAGAGCGGAGGGAGAGAGAATTACTGTGCCTGGCATCTTCTTTCTGTTCATCAAATTCTGCCTTAAATCTACTTCTTTGGGATAGCATTTTGTTGCTATGCCAATTCCACCTAACTGGGGAGAGGGAGGGAGAAGGGGTATTGGTTTTATGTCTGATGTCTGGCTTTGCTTTGAATTTTCTGTAAAACTCAATTAAAACTAAAATCAAAACTGTCAGAAGTAATTGCTGCTTTTATGGGGACAGGTAATTTTTAGGGGGGGGGGGAGACATAGGGGATTCCTCGCGGGGATGGGTGGGGATGAAGGAGATTCTGGTGGGAACAGACAGGGACGGAAGGAATTCTGGCAGAGACAGATTAGGATGGGCAGGATTTGGGCAAGGTGGGATTTTGGCAGGGTGGGATTTCTGTCCCCGCGCAACTCTCTAGTATAATCCTTATCATTCTAGGACTCTTGAGGAAGGCCAACGGCCAAAACACAGACCATGTTGGGTCCGTTGTACCATCACTGTTTATATCATACAGACTTTTTATTGTTCTTAATGAATGCCACTTTTCATTACTTTTTAATCTCTTTTGGATTTTTATTCTTCCTGTATCAATCCAGCTATTTTTTTTTTTTTGTCCACTATCTTTTTTAGGATCCATAAAAGACATAAGAATTGTTTGCATGTGTTACCAGGAGCAACAACCAAAAAGGGGATTGGGTTCAACTCTATCTGCAGTGGGAAAACCGAGCAGGAGCAAACAAACAGAACTGCAGATGTGTATAACCACGTAGGCAAAATTTATTGTGACAACCAAAAAAAATATATTTAAAACCTTTTTACCAAACATGGGACCCAACACGGTCCGTGTTTCGGACAACCTTCATCAGGGGTCCATGGTAGAAAAGGAAAAAAAACAAATGCCACAAAAAATTGCAAAGAACAAAGTTCAGTAGAACAAAGCAAACTGTATTTTCGCCGAGCGTCACATGTGATCGTGAAAATTCACAAAAGTGAGTTTGCTTTGTTCTACTGAACTTTGTTCTTTGCAATTTTTTGTGGCATTTGTTTTTTTTCCTTTTCTACCATGGACCCCTGATGAAGGTTGTCCGAAACACGGACCGTGTTGGATCCCATGTTTGGTAAAAAGGTTTTAAATATATTTTTTTGGTTGTCACAATAAATTTTGCCTACGTGGTTGTACACATCTGCAGTTCTGTTTGTTTGCTCCTGTATGTGTTACCAGGCATATACAAAGAAACTTTAGAAAGAAAGAGGCTCCCATAGGAAGACCTTAGCCTTCAGCTGTAGAAAAGCCTTCTGCCTCATCTGAATATACCTGACAAAACATTTTTTTAAAAATCATGATATTTGACAAATATAAGATTTAAGGTGTAGGGAGGGGGGAATTTTATTATTACAGGTTTTATATAATAATGGAATATATAGATGGGAGGGATGGGAAAGGGGTAGGGATAAGAATTTATGTAATGTACCAATGATTGTTTGTAAGTGATGTACTTTTTGTTAATGTGAATGAATATATTTACCACTTAATGTAATTTTGAAAATGAATAAAGAATTAAAAAAAAAAAATCATGATATTTTGACCACAAAATTGTACATTCTTCTATCAAAAATACTCTTTCAGAATTAAACCCCTTTCCTTCTTTTAAAAAACTGTAGCACAATTTTTAGCGCTAGCCACAGCAGTAACAACTCTGACGCTCATAGAATTCCTATGAGCATTGGAGCTGTTACCGCCATAGCCTGAGCTATAAACCGTGCTACCATTTTGTAAATGGGGGTTAAAACAAGTTTTTTAAAATTGCCAGAGATGGAGGAGGGAAGGGTGAGAGAGAAGTGCCAGACTCCAGGGGGGGGAAGGGAGGGACTGGAGGTATAATTATTAGTTAGAAGACTACAAATTATTCAAAACACAGTTGTAGAAATTATATACAAAGCCAAACAATGTGTTCACGTTACTCCTCTATTAAAAGATACACACCGGCTATCCATTTCTCATCGTATAACATTACAAATTCTGCTTTTTACGTTTAAAACAAAACTAGAACATTCCCTGGCCTTTATCAACAGATTAATTCTTCCTTACACATTCCACTGTCAAAATCTTCTAGCGCCATTCCATCGATGCGCGCCCTATTGTTCATGACACCACGCGCAAATCCATCTTTTCTGTTACAGCACCAACCTTAAGGAATGCTTTGCCCGCTCATCTTAGGAAAATGACGTATCAAAGTTCAGATCAAATCTTAAAACGCTTTTGTTTAAAGACGTATATGATGCATAAGACGGAGTGGAGGAGTGGCCTAGTGGTTAGGGCCGCAGCCTCAGCATCCAATGAGTTTCAAGTTTATTTAAATTTTGTTATCCCGCCTTTTCAAAGTGGCTAACATTCATAAAACATTCAGCGTGGCTCCCCGCGTTAGAAACTGCTAGCGCAGTTTCGTAGAAGAGGGGGTTGAAGTGTGTGGGGAGTGTGTGGCACAGTGGTTAGAGCTACAGCTCCTTGTCACCCTGGGAAGTCACTTAATCCCCCATTGCCCCCAGGTACATTGGATAGAGTGAACCCACTGGGACAGATAGGGAAAAATTCCCGAGTATCTGAATGTAAACCACTTAGGACTCCTTTTATCAAGCCACGCTAGCGAGGTTAGCGCGTCGGACATTTCATCACGCGCTAACCCCCGCGGCCGGCTAAAAAAAACTAACGCCTGCTCAATGCAGGCGTTAGCGGCTAATGCGGCAGGTGGTTTAACGTGCGGTATTACGCGCGTTAAACCTCTACCACAGCTTGATAAAAGGACCCCTTAGTTTCAAGTTTATTAAAAATTCAATATAACGCTAATCATAAATTCTAACGCGTTTAACAATATAAAATTTAAAATGGGGTCCAGTTAACAAACTTTTAATGACATAACATTACTTACATGGAACAATAGGATGGTGGGGAGAAATACAATTTAAAAGAAAGGAAGAACAATTAAGGATAATAACATAGGGAAAGGGAAAAAAAATAAATTTTGTACAGGAAATGAATTTTTATGTTGAAAATGAGCTAGAAAAGTTCCACAGACCAATTAACAGTCATATGCGTCTTTAAATAAAAAGCTTTTAAGGCCACCCTTGAATTTATCTAAATTCTGTTCAGACCTTAAATATAATGGTAACGAATTCCATATTGTTGGGGCTATCGTTGCAAAAGAAGAGGCCCTACAGGTACTAATAATTTTTAGGAATGGGACATGAAGAAGATGCTGTGAAGTAGATCTTAATGTTCTCGGAGGATCGTGTGGAATCAGATATTTATGGATAAAAGTGGGTTCCTTGGTTTTGAAGGTGATTAAAGCAGTTTTGTAAGTGATACGGTGATGGATAGGTAGCTATAAGTGGTAAATAAAATACAAAATTCAGTTTTGTAATCGTCCAACAGTCTGAGATTTTATTTGTGGTTGTCTCACTTATATATACACTGTTTATCTATCTATCTGTTTTGTTTTAATATGGAGCGAAACAAAAACCCTCTGGGAAAAGAAAAAGATGTCAGGCAGAAGTGGCAAAATCACAGCAAGACACCGAAAGCAAAGGTTAGTTTTCTGCGCTCCCTGTTCATCTGCTGCAGTTGCCTCGGGGAAAAGATGGCGTTAATGATCAACCACTCTGCTTGGAAGCCCTCAATGACTCATCATCAAGGATGTGGTAGCAATTTAGGACAATATGCGCAAAACTACTTCGTCAAATGATGGATGAAAATGACACCAGCCATATTTCAACGCTACTGTGTTTGCTTCTGGGGAATCTATAGCTGAAACAGCAATCATTGGGTGAAATAGTGCAGAAAAGGTTGAATACATCAACATTACATGAACGTTTCAAAACTGCAAGCTACCTACAATCTCTCTCAGGCACAACAAACAAATGTCTCTGCTTTTACATGGAGAGGTCAAGACGTATATTGACGAATGGAGACTGTATCACTGTAGTTACAATGGAGAACAACCTGGGGTCTAGTGATCATCATAGTGTAAGATTTAAAGTAAATGTTTATGGTTTTTTGAAAGCTTCTATACTGCTACTAATGACTGGGGAGTCAATTCAGAGCGATTTACATGAGCTTCTGTAAAGGTGTTACAATACAGTTAGTGTTTTCTGAGATGGTTATCAATGCACACACATTCATACCATAATCAATCATCCTACGTAAATACACATATAATACTAGCATAGCATGTACTATGTTCATACTAAATCCTACTTATTTGCACACATTGGGCCAGATTGGGCCTAAGCGGCTTTTGAGAATTGCACACAGACGTCCTATATAGAATCGCATCTGTCCTGACGGACAAATGCCTAACCTCACCTAACCACCCTGATCTCTAAACAGCATCCATGTCACAGATGCCAGTTAGAGAGTCGAATTGTCGCTGAGCTGATTGCCACAAGGGAATCTCTCTGCAGTGATCAGTTTATTGATCACGGCCTTGGCAGGGAGCCCATCCCCCCTACAAAGTTGGCCAGCAGGAGGCATGCCCTCTCCCTCCTGCTGGAACCCCCAAAGCCCCCACCCCAAATGTCCACAGTGGGAGGAATGCCAAATTCCTCCTGCCGCCACCCCCAGGGACATCCCCTGGCAGGAAGGATGCCCACTCCCTCCTGCTGCTGGTCCCATCATCCCTGAAGCCCCCCCCCCCCAAACATTCCCTGACTGCTAACACTCCCCAACTCCACTCCTGACACTCCTCGGCACCCCAAGATCCCCCTGATACTCCCCAAATGCCCCAACATCCTAAAATCCCCCTGCCAGCCCCAAACTCCCCTGAATTCCACCCGTACCTTAATCTGATGGCTGGCAAGAGGGATGCACTCCCTCTTGCTGGCAGGCCCGCCACTTCCAAATGATGGGTGTTCCCCTTCCTGGTGCATTCTGGGATTCACCGGGGAGGGGCCTAAGGCCTCTCCCAGAGGAGGGGCCTTAGGCACCTAGGACAACTGAAATCCTAGGCGTTTGGGGGTGTCAGAGGAATCTTGGGGTATCAGGGCATTCGGGGAGTGTCAGGGGGATCTTGGGGTGTTGGGGTAGTGTCAGGGAGTGTTGGGGTAGAGTTGGGGAGTGTAGAGTGAAGTTTGGGAGTATTTTGGGGGCTTAAGGAGATGATGGGACCAGAAGCAGGAGAGAGCGGGCATCCCTCCTACTGGAGGATGTCTCTGGAGGGTGGCGGCAGGAAGGAGTGGGCATCCCTCCTGCTGGGGGATGTCTCAGACTGGTGGCGGCAGCAGGAATTGGGCACTCCTCCTGCCGTAGACATTCAGGGGTGGGAGGGGGCTTAGGGGGCTCTGGCAAGAAGGAGTGGGCATCTCTCCTGCTGGTCGACTTTGTGGAGGGGACAGGTTCCCTGCTGCAGCCGCCTAAGCTTGCCTAAGGCCACTTCCAGTTGAAACCACGCCCATGCCTAGCCTTGGGAAAGCTTAAGGAGCCCTACTCACCTTCCTAGGCTCGCAAAAATGCCTACAATTCAGGTAGCCTGCTTCGGGATGTTTTTTTCCAAACATGAATCCCAATTGGCTGGTTAGACAGTGGTAGGATGCCATTTATAGAATTTGGCCCATAATACCTGTATTGTGTTCTATATTCATCTTTGATTTATATACATGCTGATAATTCTAGTTATCTGTACTTTGTTTATCATATCCTCAGCAATTCTGGGTATCTCCACTGTGTTCACTCTATCATGTTCCTAGTGGGGACCAGCCAACAACTATGTTGTTTTATTACTTAAAGTAGTCTGTGAAGAGGAGGGTCTTTATCCCTTTCTTGAACTTTCCGGTGCCCTTTTCTAGTTTTAATTCCTTCAAAAGGTAGTTCCACCACCTTGGAGCCATCACTGAGAACATTCTCGTCCTAACGCTTTTGTATTTGATGTCTCTGAAAGAGGGTATTTCCAACAGGTATTCTTGGCTCGAGTACAGGGCATGTGCTGGTGTAAGGTAATGTAGTCTGGCCACTAGATATTACGGTTCCACGAGATGAATGATTTTGTGTGTCAGCAACAAGATCTTGAATGTCACCCTGCTTTCAATCGGGAGCCAGTGTAACTCTTTCAGTAGCGGGGTGGCACTCATCTGCCTCAATTTTCCCAGCAGAAATCTTGCAGCTGCGTTTTGTACCATTTGAATTTGCCTGATCGAGTACTTTGGAACGCCCAGCAAGATTGCATTGCAGTAGAATACTGCATAAGGACCAAACTATAGAAGAACAAGGGTTCTTGATTTCAAAAGAGCTGACTGGATGACGATAATTAGCTCAAAGAAGCAATGTTAGGTGTAGGATCCAAGAGTTACAGAAGAATTATGGATGGCAACAAAACAAAGCATTACAATGATAACAAACCATTGTGTCAGGCATGTTATCAAGAGAAAGATAATAAAGGGGTTACTAGGGTGTACCAAAGAAATAAGAAAAAAAGCAAAAGGAATATCTTGCAGGAAAAACACTAGAATAGATTAGTAAAGAGGAGGACCAAAAAAACCAAACAAACCAGATAATCAAAAATAAATAATTTGATTAATATTTACACTCAATGAAGATAATGAACCAAAAAGGCAAGAACATAAGGAACTGTGGTATGAAGAAATCGCCCTTTAACAAGGATGCTTTTGCTTTTTTTTTTAAATTTAAGGCCCCCTTTTATCAAGCTGCGGTGGTACTGCTGCCTTGAGAAATGCTCTGAGGCTCATTCAATCGCGTGTCGGAGCATTTATCGTGATGGCCCACGCAAAAACGCTTGATAAAAGGGGGGGGGCCTAAATAAATAACTGTACTGATCGACCTGAAGTGGCGTAGTGAGGATGACAGGTGCCCGGTGGTGGTGGTGCCCCTCTCCCACCCTCTTCCCCACTCCCTCCTGCCGTGTGCGTGCACTCCTTCCCTTCCACCGTACCTCTTTAACGTTCACGGTGCGAGCAGCAAAACCCCCAACCTGCTGCTCGCGCCAGCGTCGGCTCTTCCACTGACGTCACTTTCTAGGCACGGTGACATCAGAGGAAGAGCCGACGCTTGCGCGAGCAGCAGGTTGGGGTTTGCTGCTTGCGATGTGAATATTAAAGACGAGCAAGGGAAGGGGCATGCGTGCGTGTTAGTGGGAAGTGAGGTGAAGGAGTGGGGGGGAGGGGAGAGGAGGGGAGAGGAGGACAGGTGCTGGCGCCCCCACCAAGACAGCGCTCGAGGCAGACCGCCCTCCCTCTCCCCCCTTACTACGCCACTGTCTACCTGTACTAGCAATTCTATCGAATGTCCACGCCAAACTAAACTGTCCATTGCAACTTCCTGGGTAACTGACTCTTGGAAAGTAATCCGACTTTCAATTGAATAGATAAAGGCGGAATAAAAAACCTGATTAACATAACATGGGAAGTGTGTAGTGAAGTCATTAGAGCTACAGCCCCTGGGGTTGTGGGTTCAAATCCCACACTGCTCCTTGTGACCCAGGGAAAGTCACTTAATCCCCCAGTGCCCCAGGTACATTAGATAGAGTGAACATAAGAAGTTGCCTCCGCTGGGTCAGACCAAAAGGTCCATCGCGCCCAGCAGTCCGCTCCCGTGGCGGCCCATCAGGTCCATGACCTGTAAGGTGATCCTTGTCTATACCCTTGGATCCCCTTTATCCATTCTATCTATACCCTTTCATAACCTATCCCTACCTTTATCTGTATCCCTCAATCCCCGTATCCTTCAGGAATTTATCCAATCCTTTGAAACCCGGTAGTGTACTCTGTCCTATCACAACCTCCGGAAATGCATTCCAGGTGTCCACCACTCTCTGAGTGAAAAAGAACTTCCTAGCATTGGTTCTAAACCTGTCCCCTTTCAATTTCTCCGAGTGCCTCCTTGTTCTTGTGGTTCCCAGTAGGCTGAAGAATCTGTTCCTTTCTACCTTCTCTATGCCCTTCATGATCTTGAAAGTTTCAATCATGTCTCCTCTGAGTCTCCGGGACAGATAGGGGGAAAATGCTTGTGTACCTGAATAATTTGTAATCCCCATAGAATTGTAGGATATGCAGATTAAAATAAATGAATAAATAAAACATGCTTGATTTAAGAATGGAATAACAGAAATATTTTCACAAGTAACAACAACAACAAAAAAAAAAAACCCAACACATTTCTTCACAAGCAGGTAGTTTTTTGATGTACCGGAACAACAGAGAGCAAACTAGAGAAGCTGATATGTTACATGCTGATAGTTTAGGGTCATGAAATGGTTAACTGTTGTTTAAAATATTGCTCTGGTCTGAAGAAAGTGTACAACCTATTGACTTCATCTGCTTAAAATGTATGTCCCTACCTTACCACATTGTAAGCTGAATAGATAAGAGTTTGAGCCATGATGTACCCTGCCCTTCTGTACATTTAACTGTAAGAGTTAGATAAGTGTCCTGCTAGTGACCTGCTAGTATGAGCTTAGAACCAATGAGTGTTAAGAAAAGTAACACGTGAAAAGCTTTTTCTAGAATTCAGTTGTATAGCCAGAAAAATGAATAAATATCTCTGTAACTTCCTGGTTTCGGCACTTCTGAGCCAGCTTGGAGCTCAGGGGTCCAGCATGCATGCTGTGAATAAAACTCTTGTACTTTCTTCACGCCTCTGACTTTGTGTGTCCAAGTGACCTTTCAATAGAACTGAGGAGACAGCTGTCCCCCCTTATCACTTGAAGCCAGAAAGGTTACAAGAAACTGAGAAGAGCGAATGTAAATCCCACCTGCAACAGATGCTCCCAGAATGGAGGAGTAGGCTAATGGAGAAGATGGGGAACTGGGTTCAATTCCCACCGTAGCTTGCTGTGACTCTGGGCAAGTTACTTATCCCTCCGTTTCCCCAGAGGATTAAAGAAGAAACACAAGCTTAACATACTTGGACAGATGGTCAAAGGCAACTACCTGCACTCCCAAAAGACTTGACTGAGTCCTTGAATGGTTTTAGAAAATCTTCACAAACATACTTGTGGAGTTCTCATTTGCTACTACCAAAAAAAAAAAAATTTATTATTGAGCATGTATCTTTTCTTTGCCAGTTCTTTGCTTGGCTTTATGTCTTTTATTACTTGCCATTATGGTGGGGGTGACTGTTTTAGACCTGTGGATGTGTATATTATTTTGTAATGCCTTGTCTGTTGTCGACTTGCTCAATAAAGAAATATTATATATAAAAAAAAAAAAATTGTGTTTATGATCACTGATGGGAATTATTGATCTTGTATCTGTATAGTTTAAGAAACGCTATGTTGCTTTGTTAACAGCACAAAAAAATTCAAAAGGAGGAAATGGGGTGATCGTTCAAAATGACTAATCCCCAAAACACAAACAACACAAAAAGAACGCTAGGCTCATAAGCAACGCATGTCAAAGCAAACGAAAGAAAAAAGCCTCAGTAATACTCTACCAACCACACATCACAGGCATAAAAATCTTTCGTTGCAGAGACAATTGCAAAGCCTAATTACAAAATGAAGGGCTCCTTTCACTAAGCCACGTTAGCGGCTTTAGCGCGCGTGACTTTTCATCACGCGCTAACCCCCGCGCTAGCCGAAAAACTACCTCCTGCTCAAGAGGAGACGGTAGCGGCTAGCACGGCCGGCGGTTTAGCGCACGTTAAAACCGCTAACTCGGCTTCGTAAAAAGAGCCCAAAGTGATGAAAAACTTCAAGAGTGCATAGGAGTTCGAAATTTGTCAAACAACTAATGACAACTGTGTGCAGCCAGCTTTGTGCAGCTAGCCGACGATTGTATCACAGCCACACTGCTATTTCATCACATAGAACAGGAAATAAGAACTGTGTAAACGCGCTGCTAGTCCTCATAGATGACCACGAACGCTCACAGTCTATGCAACAAAGTTCATGATCTGCAACATGGGCCATTTGGCCTTTATCTGCCGTCATGATGTTAGAGGCAGACCTGGATATTGTTGCTATCACAGAGACATGGTTCAGTGAATCCCATGGATGGGATGCAAACATACCGGGATATAATCTTTTTAGGAAGGACAGAGATGGTCAAAAAAGGTGGAAGGGTAGCTCTCTATGTAAAGATCAATATCCAAGCAACTGAAATGGAAGGGACCCGGTGAGAGGAAGAAACGATATGGATCGCTCTGAAAAGAGAAGATGGAACTTCTATCTAAGTGGGTGTGGCCTACAGACCTCCGACTCAATCGCAGCAAATTGATAAAGATCCGATTGTGGATATCCAAAAGCTGGGAAAGAAAGAGGAGGTGCTGCTGTTGGGAGATTTCAACCTGCCGGATACGAACTGGAAAGTTCCGTCTGTAGAATCGGAAAGAAGTAGGCTCTGCTCAGACAAAAAGTGACGGAACCCATAAGGGAAAAAGCGATATTGGATCTGGTCCTCACAAATGGGGAAAGTATCTCTAATATTCCAGTGGGTGCCCACCTGGGAAGTAGCGATCATCAGATGGTTTGGTTTGATATAACAGCTACAGTGGAGAGCGGACACACATAAAGTCCTAGATTTCAAATGTACATACTTTAATAAAATGGGAGAGTACCTGAAGAAAGAGCTGTTAAGATGGGAGGACATAAGAGAAGTGGAAAAACAGTGGTCTAAGCTGAAAGGAGTGATAAAAATGGCTATGGACCTTTATGTGAAAAAATTAAAAAAAAAAAACAAGAGAAAAAGGAAATCGATATGGTTCTCCATACTAGTGGCGGAGAAAATAAAAGCAAAAGAGTTGGCATTCCTGAAATATAAAAAAACCCAAGAAGTTGAGTACAAAAAGGAAGCCAAGTGAGAGATACGTCTGGTGAAAGCGCAGGCGGAAGAGCAAATGGCTAAAAATGTAAAAAAAGGGAGACAAAATTTTTTTTTCAGATATATTACTGAAAGGTGGAAGATGTAAAATGGAATTGCAAAATTAAAAGATACTGTGAACCGATATGTGGAGAGTGATGAGGATAAAGCAAACGCGCTAAACAAATACTTCTGTTCTGTGTTCACGGAAGAAAATCCAGGAGAAGGACCAAGATTGTATGGCAAAGCAACACAAGAAAATGGAGTAGATTCTACGCCATTCACGGAGGAAAGTGTTTATGAACAACTTGAAAAAATGAAGGTGGACAAAGCGATGAGACCGGACGGGATCCATCCCAGGATACTGAGGGAGCTCAGAGAGATTCTGGAGAGTCCTATTAAAGACTTGTTCAACAAATCTCTGGAGACGGGAGTGGTTCCTGAGGATTGGAGAAGAGCAGATGTGGTCCTTATACACAAAAGTGGTCACAGAGATGAAGCGGGAAAGTACAGGCCGGTGAGCCTCACTTCGGTTGCTGGACAAATAATGGAAGTGTTGCTGAAAGAACGGATAGTGAACGTCCTAGAATTCACAGAGAGAATTTAGTTGGACATGCACTTGCAGTGCACGTCATGACCTAATTTTATGAGACCTTTTGGTGTGAGCAAGGTTTATAAAAATGCCCTCTGTAATATACACTACAGAGATTGTGCTGAATTAAAACATTTTGGCCACAGAAGTATAAATACCCTGCTACAGAACATACTCTCAAGATGTCACAGAAAACAAAGGGCCTTGCTAGAGAAATATTTGCAAATAAGACGCTTCGGAAACATGCTGCTCGGTTTTTGAATTTAAGACCTTGATTTAAACAGAAGCACAATCGTCTGAATAAACATCAACCGGTAACAAAATACAGCAAGACACGCTGCCTTTCCCCTTTCCCCACTCTATGTGATGATATAAATACTGATTCCGTATAGGTATGTGTTGATCCACTTATAAGCTTATACAAGTTAATCTAAGATATATAGATTCAATATTTCACTTTGCCAAAGCAATTTATTTCCACTAGAAAATGGGATGCCTATGAAATAAAAATAGGGTATTTTGAACTGTTATAAGTCTACTGCATAATTGAAATATTACTCATTGGGGACACAATCATTTATTACCTGTATAGTTTTCAAGCTTTGAATCAAAGTAATTACATTCACGGTGTCATTTAGGAAAATAATGGCATGACGCTCTGTGAAAAGCAGGCAATCACTGAAAAAGAGTCTGCTGATATAATAGCACCAGCTCTGGGCTTCTCCTGCCTCATTCATTTTTACTTTATTATAACGCTAAATAGCTCATTCTGCTCTGCTTCACTGGAGTGACAAATAAGAGCATTAAATGCTGTGTACACGGAGAGTGAGAGAGAGAGAACAAAGAAAGGGGACAGTCACTGAAATAAAAAAAAATAGGACTGTGCAGCCTGGTTTTGAGTTCATAAATTATGCAAAACAACATTTCGTTGCAAAATATATATTAATAAACGTGAAGGCTCTGAGTTTTATAGCTTGATTGAATGCAGTCTTTATCTAGTGTTTTTCACTCTATGTGTCATCCAGACCGTACCAAGTAATTCAGGGGTGGATCACGCTTCCAGTGTCATCACTTTCCAGAGACCTCTTCGAAGAACTTACCACTCATACCAACCAGCTCTGGCTAATTTCTCCTGTATGTGCATCGGGTATTCTGCGTATGAATCGATGATGGCCCGTAAAGACGATATTGCCTGCAGTAGATAAACAGATCGAAGGCGCACATGAACCTGTAAACTAGATTTTGGTGGCCCTCTTTCAAATTCATGTAAATCCAAGGCAAAATTCATTTTGTAGTAGACCTGAATATAATGGGCGCATTTGCATTTGGCTCATGCTAAATCGGCTAGCACGCTGTAGTAAAAGACCCCCTAAATTTGTAACTTTGATTGAATGATTCCTGTAGATTAGTTTTGTTAATCCACTTTGAACCTAATTATTAGGAATGGGCGGACTATAAGTACCACATCCCATCGTAATACATAGCTGGTTAGCACCGATATGAGGTTAAAACAGGCCACACAAATAGCAGGCTTGTCTTTAACCGCTAGGAACTGAACTGGTCAGCGCTTAATAGTTAAGTCCAGTTGGGCAAAACTGAAACCGGAAATTCAATGCCAATCGCCGGATATGGCAAAGCATTGAATTTCCAGGTTCAGCGCAGGCAGCAGGCCTTAACCATGCTGCCCCCTGCTGGCTGACTATCAGCCCCATTGTTTTTCTCTCCCATAACTCTGATGAACTTTGCTCAAAACTGCATTGGCTCTACAGTGTTAGTCTTACCAACTTGATTCCTTCTGACGTCCGATTTTCTGGTGGACTTGACAGGACCAGCTGTGCTTCACTGCTAATCATTCTCTGCAGAAGGAAGACACAGTAACTTCTTCAGTACCAAAGACGTTTTATTTTGTCATACTCAGTGAAGGATCATCCCTGTTTAACTGCTACTATTTGTCTTATTTATTTATTTAAAAAATGTATATCCTGCATAGCCAGCACTTCTGTGCGAGTCACAAATAAACATACATAATAGAGGGGGGGTCCTTTTACTATGGATGTATTAGCATTTAGTGCGTGCTAAATCGGTGACCGTACCTTAGTAAAAGATGGGGGAAATACACTGATGTCAGATATTGTCCTGCCCTGTTGGAGCAATTTGGATTTGTTTTTTCCATGGAGGCTGATTCAAGATAATCCCTTCCTGAGGAAGCACGCACAACGCGAAACTCGAGTCGCAGGGAATGACTTGTGTTTCTTGGCTTCCAGAGGTTTTATAAGATGCATGAGCACTTTATAATACAAAGCCGCCTGTTACGTGACCAGTCGTTGTGAACTAACCACCATAAAAGATAAGTCATTTTATATAAATTGATTTAAAAATTTACGTGGTGGTATGGACATAAATAGTACTATGATGGTCTGATGGCAGCCTGTGTTTTGTATTATACACTTGAACACTAAAGGTTGTGAGTCTGAGCACTATTTAAAAGGAAAAAAAATTAAAAATGAAGTATAATATATGCAATATTGTGATATGAATGTAGTGATATAGTATACTATCAAAATTAGATAATATTTTATTCCTTACATATAGTTAATAGAAAATACACTGTAACCAGAAACAAAAGACTTGTGGAGAGCTGGATGTCCAAGATAAAGGCTTTATTAGAGCACATAGATAATCCACATAAAAATGTCTAGGGACTAAACCACTGGAAACATATGGCACCAACACGGTCCATGTTTCGACAATACTGTCTTTCTCGGGTATCCCTTTAAGTCCTATAAGCAGGCTTGTTGATTAAATAATAAATAATAATAAATTTAAATGATAACTGACACAATTCAAACACTAAATTGAAAATAAAACCATTCCCCCTACCTTTGTTGCCTCCCTCTCTCCATGCTGTGTCTCCCTCCGGCGGCTTTGTGCATACTACGGTTGTGAGGAGGAGGGAGCCAGCCACAAGATAACGCCGGGGGCGTCGGACCGCGGGCCACATAAAACAGTCAGGCAAGCTGGATTTGGCCCGCCGGCCTTGAATTTTACACCTGTGGCTTAACTGAACTGAGAGGCGGGACATGCAAACAAAACTTATCCGCCTATCATAAAACTCGTGTCGGCTGATGAACATGTCACAACGCTCGGCAAAGGTAACATAGAAACATAGAAATAGACGGCAGATAAGGGCCACGGCCCATCTAGTCTGCCCACCCCAAAGACCCTCCCCTACCTTTCTCTGTGAATAGATCCCACGTGTCTATCCCATTTGGCCTTAAAATCAGGCACGCTGCTGGCCTCAATAACCTGAAGTGGAAGACTATTCCAGCGATCAATCACCCTTTCAGTGAAAAAGAATTTCCTGCTGTCCCCGTGCAGTTTCCCGCCCCTAATTTTCCACGGATGCCCCCTTGTTGCCGCTGGACCCTTGAAGAAGAAGATATCTTCTTCCACCTCGATGCGGCCCGTGAGATACTTGAATGTCTCGATCATGTCACCCCTCTCTCTGCGTTCCTCGAGTGAGTATAGCTTTAATTTATCCAGCTGTTCCTCGTACGGGAGATCCTTGAGTCCCGAGACCAACCTGGTTGCCATTCTAGGATGGTCTCGGGTACAGGAGCATCGTTTTGCAGCAATCTGAAAATGACACAAAGAATTTTAAATTCGATGTGTACGCTAATAGGAAGCCAATGCAACTCCTGCAAAATAGGCGTGAGATGATCAAATTTATATGCCCGCACGATAATACATGCGGCCGCATTCCGACAAGGAGCACAAATTAATTTTGAAATCTATTTCAGCTGTTTTATAGTCTCGAGGTTGCTTACTTTCCATTTACACAGTCTCTAGGATGTTGATTCAACAGTTAATTATTTGTTTTATTTCAAAGAAGGCCAATACTTTTAAATTTAAAAGATACCATCTTTTCCGGTTATCGGGATCTGCTATGAGTGATAGGCCTGTCTATGTTTAATTGCTTTGCCTCAGGTGAAACACCTGCGTTGTTCGTTATAACATTTTACAGTTCAACGGACCGAGCATTTGCTTTCATATTTTACCACTTTAAAAATATATATATATATATTTCTCACAGATAATAGAATGAGTCTCTGCACTAAAACACAGCATGAATATTAAGGAGGTTTAACGTCCATGTGAAATAGGGTGCTATACATAAAGGACTTAGGGGGGATTCATAAAGCAATGTTAGGACCTTAACATGCATTATTTAGCCATTGACGCAGTGGCGTATTTAGGCTATGTAACACCCGGGGCCCATCATTTTTTACACACACATACCCCCATCCCATCATTTTTTGACCCCCCCCCCTCCCCCGCCCTTGGTACGCCACTGCTTCAGTTCGAAAAAGGCTAAGAAGCTGGCGGGAGCAGCGAAAGCGTCCTTTAAGGACCCCTGACGAAGGTTTGTCCGAAACACGGACCCTGTCGGGTCCCTTGATTGGTAAAAGGGTTTGCATATAATTATTTTGTCACAATAAATTTTGCCTACGTCTTGTACAGATCTGCAGCTTTGTTTTGTTTGCTCTCGGTTGGTTTTTTACTGCAGTTTAGGTTGGGACCTTTTTTTCTCTTTGTTTTGCTGCCCTGAAACCCTTCATTCTACTTCTGGGAGGCAAGCCTGCTCATTGACACTACGTAAAGGCTGGCCAAAGATTTAAAAGTACAGCGCCAGGAGAAGTGGGTGGGGGAGTCGGGACCTGTGCTGCAAAATTCTTCTGACTAGGGCGGAGCCTTTGCCCCCCCCCCCTTAACAAAACAGCATTCCACTGCCTATGAAGGAAGCCTACTCATGGGTTTCAGTAGAGATATTTGGCACAGAGAGATAGATCTGGGAGTCGTCAGCATAGAGGTGACACTGGAAGCTGTGGGAGGAGACCAGCGCTCTGAGTGAGCAAGTGTAGATTGAGAAAGGGAGTGGTCCCAGGACAGAGCCTTGAGGTACACCAATCGATAGTGGGAAGGCTGTGGAGGAGGAACCACCATTGCATGCATTGAAGGTGCAAGGCCTGGAAGTGACGTCAGAGAGGAGACACCGAAAAAGTTAACATTACTTTAAAACTCTTATCATAGCTCACATATAGGAGGGAGACAATTCACATCTTAGAGAGAATTATAACAATAAAATAATATAAAGTGAAAACCACACTTGTAGCGATACTTCCTCAAATTTCTACTTGGAGTCAATTTTTAGGGTCTTTGGCCTGTGATTTGCTTTTCTTTGTATAATTTTATGGCTAAACTCTTTTTCTGTTACATAATGTTTCATCTATGTATATAAATCAATAAAAAATGTTTTTAAAAAAGAGAGGAGACGTCGACACGGGCAGCAAGTTCAATAATGCTGCTCATGCAGGAAAAATGAAAGAGGTACGAGGGAAGGGAAGGGGAGGGTTGTCAGAGCGGAGGACGGGTGCTTGTGCCCCACGCAGACGCCACCCCCCCCCCCCTTACTATGTCACTGACTAGGACTCAAACACAAGTCGATGACATCTAACATAACCTTATTATCCTAAGTTTGTAGAAAATGTTCTTCAAAACCTGTGAAGAAGGGTGCTATTTTGAGAAGAGCCAGATGCTCAAGACGAGAATCAACTCGCACAGGCACCACCGCTTCAAACAGGCCTAGGTAACAGAATCAGTGGATCCAAACACTATAACAAAATATTGCATTATGACAGCAAGCATCCACTGTCCAGTTCCACCATTAATTACATTACATTAGTGATTTCTATTCCGCCTGTGCCTTGCGGTTCTAGGCGGATTACAGATTAGAAGAGATCTGGACATTACCGAGAGAATTACGTAACAATGATTACCGAGAGAATTACATAGCAGTGATTCATGTACTTTACATGATAAGGTAGAGAGTTACAAATTATAAGATTTCTGGATTTTTCCGAAAGAATTACATAGCAAAGAATCAAGTGTTTACAGGATACAGTGGAGAAAATCAGTGTATACGGGTTACAGTAGAAAAATTACCTAACAATGCAGGAAGAAGTTTGGTGGATACTGAAAAGTAGATGCTATTTAGGAATCAGAATATTTTTGGTGGGTATGGTTCTAGGAGTTGACTAATGTGTTATTCACGGGGGGGGGGGGGGGGAGCATGTGCGAATGGGGAAGAGATTTATCCTGGACAGGCATTCCAATAAGCAGAAGGAAAGAATGAAAAAAAAATCTATCAGTATGCACTTAAGGCCCAAATTCTGTAACCAGCGCCTGATGTTGGGCACCTATTTCAGAGGCGCCCGACTAGACAGGCGCCTGTCTAAATTGAATGACAAGCTCAATTAATCTTTTTAATCAGCACTAATCGGAACCCAGGCGCCTATCAAGGAAGAGCGGTTCTGCAACAAGGCGCCTCTAAAAATTTAGGCGGCCTTCAAAAAAATAGGCGCTATGCACGTTAGGCGTGGGTGTGGTTTCGTGTAAGGCGCCTTGTTACAGAATCGCTGCTCTTAAGCGTGCTTAAGCGCTCGCATGGGCGCCTAAATTTTGGTTGTGCCTAGAGCTGGCCTATTTATTGGCCGCCTCCCAAATAGGTCCCGCTCAGCGTGATTCATTAAACAGCACCCGATTTTACTTAAATCGCGCTGAACGGTGCTTAATTTGACGCCTAACTTTTGAGCGCTTCTTATAGAATTTTCCCTTTAATATGCAAAACAAGATAGAAAGCTTTTTTTTTTTTTTTTGCTTGTCGCGTTCCTCTGCTTTATTTGTCTTTCCAACCAACCCTTCTATTGCAATCCAAATAGAATGCAAAGATCAGTTACACGTCACTGCCACCATTGTTGCAGCACTGGAGAGCAACAACTTTGTCCACACGCGATTCTAATTCAGTAGTTTTCTCAGGGGACTCAGAACCCAAGTAGTATGTTCTTATCACGTGATCTGCGCTACCTGTTACTATGAACATACCACCGGAGCAGAATGAGGAACAGGAAATCTGAACCCCGGGTCTGGATCTCTCAGTAAATTTCAATGGGCGAGAATAAAGCTTGAGATCATGACCCTAAGAGAACGGTAGAGAATTTAGAGGTTATGTAATCAGAGATGTCCTCATCCTGAGCGATAAAAAGCTGGAATCGAGGAAGCCGGACATGCCTCCTCTTTTACTAAGGTGCGCTAACCGATTAGCGCGCACTAATCGAATTAGCGCGGGCAAAAACACTAATGCATCCATAGACTAACATGCACGCGTTAGCATTTAGCACGCGCTAAATGGTTAGCGCACCATAGTATAAGAGGGCCATAGTTAATAAAAGAGAAAAACGCCAGCATTGCGGCTCCTGTCAAACTTAGGCACCGTTAACATAGGCCAGGGTTTTAAAGGCCTACATTTCTGGCACCTAATTTTAACTGAAAATCACGCCTAATGGCGCCCATAATCAGGCCTACTTTGAACTTAGGGGCCACTAAGGGCCATGATGTAGCTGCTATTCCAACGCCTATCAGGGTAGGTGCTTGCCGGCACCTACTTCTTGTTTTTATTGGATTTTTAATTGGTTTTAAAATGGGGCAGTCAATTACTGTGCCAATTAAACCAAGTCAAGCGACTAAGTCAGGCAAGGGTAAGGTGCCTACTGCTGCCTAATTCATGATGCTGTTTTTAGGATCTGGGCCTAAATCTCTGCTTTCTACGGCACTGTTTTACTTGGTATATCACAGATCACTGCAACATATGAGTACGACACCTACCTCCTGTTTAGCTTTAAAGTAGGCTCGGTCAAAAAGAAGGTTGCTGGTCTGTCTTGTAGCTCCAGCATACTCAAATAAGGACATCAGTTGAGCTCTGGATGCCGCATGCTCCCTGCGATAAATAATGGCGAAAGTATAGAAATGCAGATGTAACATCTTGCTATAGGAAATGACTCAGCATCTTTATATGATAAGGCCATTTGGAGCTAAAATCAATCTGAAAATGTATTGTGACAGAAATGACAAGGAATGTTACTGAGAGCAATACCTCGCCTCTTTCCTATTTGGGGTCATCTGTGTGTGTGTCTGTGTGTGTCTGTGTGTGTATATGTGTGTATATGTATATGTATGTGTGTGTATATGTGTGTATGTGCATATGTATGCATGTGTGTATATACATGTGTGTATATGTGTATGTGTGTATGTATATGTGTGTTTGTGTGTGTATGTATCTGTGTGTGTATATATGTGTGTATGTATATGTATGTGTGTGTATATATGTGTGTATGTATATGTATGTGTGTATATATGTATGTATATGTGTGTGTATATGTGTGTATGTGTATATGTATGTATGTGTGTATATTTGTGTATATACATGTGTGTGTATATTTGTGTATGTTTGTGTGTGTATGTATGTATGTGTGTATATGTGTGTGTATGTATATGTATGTGTGTGTATATGTGTGTATGTGTATATGTGTGTGTATGTATGTGTGTATATATGTGTGTGTATATGTGTGTGTATGTGTATATGTATGTATGTGTGTGTATATATGTGCATGTGTGTGTGTGTGTGTATGTGTGTATGTGTATACTGTATGTGTGTATATGAAAGATCAGATGTAGTGACATCTACATTCTTTCATATGCGACTATTGAATAGTGGTGCAGACAATAATCATTGCAAAATTAGATTATTGGAATGCCCTTTATTTGGGAATTGCGTTATCACAAAGTAAGGCCTAAAGATGATCCAAAATGCTGTAGCACACTTAGGGCCTGTTTTACAAAGCCGCGCTAGCGGCTGCTGCGCGGTAACGGCCTCGAAGCCCATAGAGATTTAAAGGGCTTCGGGGCTGATGCCGCGTGGCTTTGTAAAACAGGCCCTTAATCTGTGCTGTGAGAAAGTTTGAACATATAACACCATGGTTATAAAAACTTCATTGGCTGCCTGTAAGGTTTTGAATCATTTTTAAAATAATAATGTTGGTATTTAAGGTTATCCGTCGGGGCATTCCTTGGTATTTGACATGGGTGATGACACTCTATCGACCGTTCAAAACCTTATTGTCTGAGGGGACGATACGACTGTCATTGACAGACTTTTCGAAAGTACATTATGAAAGCATAAGAACATCTGCTATTTCTTTAGCAGGAGTGATTACTTTATGGAACAATTTAACAGGACCTCTGAGAGCTCTTTTGGATCTTCAAAAATTTAAGAAGGTATTAAAAACCACTCTATTCATGGAAGCATTTAAATGATTGTTTACTCTCGATCTATGAGAATATTCTTACTGATATATGTGGCTAACCATGTCAGGTGTTGAAGAAATTGTAATATTTGTTGTTTGTTTGTGCATAACTATTGGATGTGCCTGTATTTTATGACTGTATTTTGTAAATTGCCTAGGAATGGGCGGGTCTTTGACCTAAGGGCCGCCGCGTGAGCGGACTGCTTGGCACGATGGACCACTGGTCTGACCCAGCAGCGCCAAATCTTATGTTCTTAAATGTGTGTGTGTGATTTATACATTGTGTTCAGCTGCTCTGCCACCTTGATTCTTACTTTTTCCTGATTGTAATTTGTTATTTTTGTCTGCTTCAACTGGTGAAAGGTGTGTGAGTACAGCTAGCAGTTACAGATCTTGTGCTACGTGATGGTGAGTCGCCAACAGCAACAGTTGACCACGATCCATTGATCAAGATAAATAGTGGTTACTGTTGTCCAAACTGGGCACTTTATGGAGACACACACATACATACACATATATATACACACATATATACACACACATATACACACACACATATATACACACATACATACACACATACATACACACACATATACACAAATAGAATACTGACCAGATTTCAGCCTCGTTTGGATGGAAAGCCAATTTGTGCTGTTATGGGACTTACAAAATGAAAAGAAAGAACCCTACTTCATTCGGAACACAACACGATAGACAACTCACACCAGGAACCAACAGTGAATATTTGAGTCTTGCCTGGCTGCCAGAAGTTATCTAGGTGCCGGCAGATATTTAAATTACCCAAATAAAGTTAAGGCAGTCTTTTTGCCACCAGGTATGTAAATCCTGGCTCACACACACACAAACACGCCGGACTTTGGTGCACCGACAATCACGCGGTGACATTTGCACACAGGACATATATGCGCCGCCACTTCCGCCACTTTTAAGGCTTTCTGTTAACGCTGTGAGGGGTTGTGTGTGTGTGTATGGGGAATCCCCCACTACATTTACAAGTCCTTGCGCTCCCGTTGGGGGGGGGTTGGGGAGGAACCCCCCAAGTACACTGAAAACTCCCGTTTTCCTTTCCGTTTTTGCTGTTCGGAAGTTTTCAGTGTAATGGAGGGGTTCCCCCCCCCCAACGGGAGTGCAAGGACTTGTTAATATAGTGGGGGTTCCCACACACACACACCCTCACACTGCTAACGGAAAGCCTTAAAAGCCGCGGCACACCAAAGTCTGGTGCACTTTTGACGGGTCACTGGCTAAGTACTGCTGAAGATCCAGGAATTACTCTCAATAAATTATTTCAGATATTGGGCCCAAAGTGTTGTGACCTTTTGAACAGATTTCAATTAATTTGATCCATTTTAGTGCTGGCACAGTGATCTCTCTGCCCATGGGTTTCATGCAGAAAAGTTTGCTGGTGCAGACATCCATTTTGAGTATTTTAGATTACTGTAATATTATATATTTAGGGGTTTACAAAAAAAATACTAAAAAAACTGAGATTGATTCAGAACACTGCGGTTTGCCTCATTTTTGGATTAAAAAAATGGGAGTACATTACCCCTTTTTATCAAAAACTTCACTGGTTGCCAGCAGTGTTCCCTCTAAGCGGGCGGGTGTTGTGAGCAAACTTTTTTCACCGTGAGCCAAAAATATCGGGCGCCAGCAAGTTATGAGCCAACTCGCCCGATTCTCCTCTCGCCGCCCTGCCATCTGCCGTACGCCTCTTCCGATCGTGCGCTGTGACGAGAAACGTGTGCGCTGCGATGTAATATTTTGTGCGCCAGCGCACGCCAGCGCAGCTTAGCGGGAACACTGGTTCAAATGGTTTTATTTATTTCCCCAAATTTATTTTTGTTATACGCATTGAAAATATTTGATATTGCGTTTAAATCAAAATCTCAATAAACTTGAAACGAGTGCCCGTGAGATTGTGGGAGGGTTAAATACTCAAAACTTAGAAGTTTTTGCTACGCCAGCTTTCTGGTATCTTTACATACAGTGGCGTACCTAGCATATGTAACATCCGGGGCCCATCATTTTTTGGCACCCCCCCCCATCTGTAAGAAAAACATGATTTTTAGTAACAAACCACACGTCACACATGAGTACCTAGGAAAAGGCAGCATCTTACATATTGCAGTGAGCAGTACATCAATACACCCATTGTAAAACTAAACAAGCCAGACCAGCACAGATCAATCCTACACCGTCAATCCTAACAGAAAACCATGTCTTTCGAACACACAGAACACAGAAAACACCTTCGCCTAGTAAGGAATATGTAATCACAAACTAACCCCTCCCTCTTTTACAAAACTGTAGTGTGGATTTTAGCTACGGAGGTAACAGCTCTGATGCTCATAAAATTCTGAGCATCAGAGCTGCTACCACCAAGGCTGGTGCTAAAAACGCTTCACAGTTTTGTAAAAGGGGGGATAAAATAAAAATACATAGACAAAGGTTAAATTGAACCAGCAAGAAGCTGGACTCTGCATACAATGCTTCACAGAAACAGTGACACATGTCTCCTAAAGCAATAAATAAATAGAAATTTTTTTCTACCTTTGTCTTCTGTGGTTTCTCCTTTCCTCATCTTCTTGTAACTCTCTTCCTTCCATCCACTGTCTGCCGTCTCTCTTCCCCTATATGGCATCTTCTCTCCTTCTATGCCCCTTCCAGAAACTGTATGCCTCCCCCTTCCATCTCTCCTTTCACCCCATTGGTCTGGCATCTCTCTCCTCGCCTTCCCTCTCCCACACCTCTCCTCATAGTCTGGTATCTCCCCTTCCCTGATTCTCTGGCATCTCTCTCCTTTCCTTTTCTTCCATCTTTCGCTCCCCCTCCATGCTCTCACATCTCCCCCTTCCTTTTCCCTTAGACTGGCATACCTTCCTCCTACGCTCCAAGCCCTGGCATCTCCTTTAATTCCCTCCCTCATCTTCCTTCTCCCTCCAGCTGGGTACCGCAACACTCTTCCCTGCAGCTCTGCACTTCCCCACAATTGCCATGCTTCGGTTCCTCTTCTTCCTTCCTTCCTCCCCCCCCCCCCCCCCGCGGGACCCTGCGGCACCATCAACTCTTACTCCCTCTAATGTCGGCCCTGCAGCTCCAGACTTCCTCGCACCTTCTCCCCTCCCCCTTTGGATCGCTATTATTTTAAATGTTATAGCCGCGGAGCTGTATCCATCAGTGGAGATGTCTAACCTCGGCCTGCCCCGGAACTCTTACTGCAACAGTGACTTCCTGTTCCTGCCTAGACGGGCGTCTGCTGCAGTAAGAGTTCCGGGGCAGGCCGAGGTTAGACATCTCCACTGTTGGATACAGCTCCGCGGCTATAACATTTAAAATAATAGCGATCCAAAGGGGGAGGGGAGAAGGTGCGAGGAAGTCTGGAGCTGCAGGGCCGACATTAGAGGGAGTAAGAGTTGATGGTGCCGCAGGGTCCCGCGGGGGGGGGGGGGAGGAAGGAAGGAAGAAGAGGAACCGAAGCATGGCAATTGTGGGGAAGTGCAATCCCCCCAATGCGTCCCCTTACCTTACCGACGCGTGTGTGCGCTGTGAAGAGAAACTTTGCGCTGCGATGTAATATTTTGTGCGTGAGCGCAGGCCAACGCAGCTTAGCGGGAACACTGGTTGCCAGTAGAGTCCAGAGTTCTGTTCAAGTTTTCCTGTTTTTGTTACAAAGCAGTTTTTGGGATGCTACCAAATTATCTTGCTTCTCAGTTTTCTTTGAACTATTCTAATAAGAGTACATGTAGAATAAATCTATTAATTACCCTTCTCTAAAATCATGTCAATATAAGAAGTTTATTGATAGAATTTTATCATTCCAGGCTGCTAAATTGAATACATGGCTTGGAAAACCTATATTAGAGGCTATTTCTTATTTTGACTTTAGAAAATCACTAAAGACACGCCTGTTTGACATGTTTATATCTTAGTTGTGGTATTGTTCAACTTCTCCTTGCTTTTTAACCAATGTATTCCTTTTTTTGATCATTTTAATATGTATTTTATATATTTTGATTGTATGTTTTTTTTTTTACTTTGTTGTGAACCGCTTTGAACTTTTGGTATAGTGGTATACAAAAAATAAATTATTATTATTGCATCCATGCTTTTTTCTCTACTTTTTTTTATTTGATATGGTATTTTCAACTGATAATTAGAAAGCTGTAGCCTCCGGTTGGAATTAATATCTCTCTAGGAGCGTTTGGCACTGAAGTTCATTTCACTTTTCACATTTTGAATTGGTAAAAGGGTTTTGCATCTCCCAAGCTGTTAGAAGTAAATGTTCTAACAGGAATTTGATTGTGAGTAGGAATATCTAATCCTGTTACTTCCCAAATTCTTTTGTGTGTTGAAACCAGATTATGTCCTCATGCACACCTCAACTCAGAAATCTGAAACGCCAATACTTCAACTAAAAAAAAAAAGAGATTTTAAAAAAAAAATCTTATATATTTAACAAACTAATGCCTATTGTTAAATTTTAACAAATTAAAGGAAGCATTTTATGTTTTGTTTGAAATTATGAGATCGTTTAAATGTGGGTTATACAAATAGAAAAGGAAACAGAGGGGATGGTGAGGGGACAGTACCAATATGATGGCTATGGGGTGGGAAAGGAAAAGAACCGACTAGGAATGGTAAAGGGATGGTAGAAATATGGTGGTGATGAGGTGGGTATGGAAACAAATTAACTGGGGATGGTGAGGAGATGGTAGAAATATGATGGAAATGGGGTAGGACTGGAAAATAATTGACTTTGGACGAGTGGCTCCAAGTTCAGCGGGAGTCCTCCACCTAAAGTCCTGCCAGTAGGTGGTGCTGTTTCACTATCGCCTTTTCAATAGTGAGGGACAGGCAAGCTCTGCAGGACTCCAGGGAACCTGCCTATCTCTAGCAATTAAAGCACAGTATTGAAGCAGCACCCCCACCCCACTGGCAGAAATGCAGTTGGTTGGAGGACTCCCAATCAGCTTAGAGGGAACACGCTTCATGAACGTCATGGAAAGAAGGAGCTCTATAATGTAAGAGTAGGGTTACCAGACGTCCAGATTTCCCCGGACATGCCCTCCTTTTGAGGACATACCTGGGGATCCGGATGGCATTTCAAAACCCGGCACTTTGTCCTGGTTTTGGAAAAGCTTCTGGCAATGAGTGATGTGGGACAGCATTTGCACATGCACGGATGCAACGCACGTGACATCATCGTGTCACACCAGCACATGCGTGAATGACGTCCGACGTCACTATTTACTCATGCAGGTCAAGGGGGCGGGGATGGAGTGTGGCCAGCCAGAATGGGGTGTAAAATCTGTTTGGAAAATCTGAACCTAGTGAGCAGGACCCTTGGCCTTTCCAAGTGGCCAAGAGGATTCACCAATGCCCCAGCCTCTTTGTGGTACATCGTGGCACTAAAACCTAACTGCCAAATAAGGGATTTTCACATGACAACCTACAATTTTAACTAGAGTCAATCACTAAGGAAAGAAGATAAGTCCTACTCCAAACCAATTTGGGACTTTGAACTCACAGGGGAGAGAGAAAAGGATTGGATAAACTGCCTTTCTGTGGTTATAATCAAAGCAGTATATGTAGAGTTACCAGATTTCCTCTTTAAAAAAAGAGGACATGTGGCCCCGCCCTGTTCTGTTTGGCATCTTTCCTTCCCTTTTCTCCCCATCCCCACGGTCCAGCATGCCTCTTACCCTCCACATGCTATCCCCCCTCCCCAGTGTGGGATCAGGTGCTTGCTCACCCAGCGCTGCTGTAACTTTTTGGCTGTCGGCAGCTTGAGTGAAGCAAGCTGCCATTGGCAATCCAGTACAGGAAGCAGTAGCAGAGAGAAAGCTTCCGGGTCACCAAAGGCAGCATTATTTGCTTCACTCATGCTGCTGACAGCCAAATGTTACAGCAGCGCCAGGTGATCAAGCACCAGATCCTGCTGGGGGGGGGGGAGATGGAGGTCTCTGGATATGTGTAGGGGGGGAGGGGGACTCTGGATAGATATGGGGGGGGAGGAGGACTCCAGATAGATGTGCGAGCTGCTATAGGGTTACTAGATATATTGGCCAATCAGGCACCACAAGAATCGCAAGCAGAAAACACTAGCTCCTACTGTCTCGCTTATAGGAAGACAACTGGATGTCAGAGGGCAGTCCTGAGCTAAGAGGGGAGAGTCAAAAATATGTACAAGAGATCTCACAACTAGGATTGTACAAGAAGAGAGACTTATCCAATATTGGGTAGTGTTGGGAAAGAGGAAAAATACCGAGGAGATGCAGAGTGAATACACTTGTAGGTCGGGAAGAGGTAGGATGTTCCAAGCATACGGTACAGCGAAGCAGAAGGGACTGAGTCAGGATTTGGCAGTGGAGGAGAAGGGCATCAGCAGGACAGGGCCTGTGTGTGAGCAGTTTAATTACAGCATGGAAATAGTTTCAAAAGCAATTGCAAACAGGTGTGCGACGTAGAGCTTTTTTTTTTTTTTTTTTCCAATAAGACTATTTCAAAAATAAATATGCCGTTTCTGAGATGAAACACATTGAGCTCAGTACACTTTAAAGCAAGTCCATTTGAAGCACTGTAAAATCTCATCTAAGACATGAAAAAAAACTGAGACGGAAAGAAATTTTAGCCACTATCAATATGGACTTGATTTAAATTGATGACTTGGGGCAGTATTTCATAGCCATGTTCCAGAGGCATTCAAAGTGGTCTGGTTTCCAGGATATCCATACCAAATGTGCATATGTGACTGTCAAAGGTGAACAAATATACAGTATATTACACTATACATGAGCAATCTGCTTTAGAGTTGTGCCTCTTCAATTTTGTTCCATTATGGCAGTGGTCGCCAACCTTTCTCATGTAAAGGAGCACAGTGTGAATATGAGAAAGCTCTGAAGGCCATCAAAAGAGTTCAAGCTTACACATATTACTAAAAGGTTCTTTAATTAAGGTGCGCTAACTGATTTAGCGTCTGCTAAATGCTAAGATGCCTATAGGAATATAATGGATGTCTTAGCGCAGCTTAATAAAAGGACCCCCAAATTTGTAAATCACCTTGATCTGCTTGTTCAGACTGGGTATTAAACATTAAAAATTAAATTAATACTAATTCTACAACACTTTGAGGATATATTTTAAAAAACTCACTTTAGATAGATGCTGTCGTACGTAAAAGTTATTTTACTTTATGGAGACTACGAACAATTACACCCTATTTTGAATTTTCAGCCTTTAAATTGTTGGTCCAGTCATTACTGTTGAGTCTCTTTGACTACTGCAATATTGCTTATTTATCATTTACTAAGAAGGAATTATTGAGATTATCATTGGTACAGAACACAGCAGTTAGACTGATTTACGGATTGAAGAAATACGATCATGTTACATTATTTTATTGCGAATTGCATTGGTTGTCTGTGGAAACTCGGGTATTGTTCAAGTTGGGCTGTTTGTGTTTGGTTTTATATGGTGCAACCGCTACTTATCTGGCTAATAATTTTTCCATAGCTACGCACAAATGCAGTAGAAAAACTCATGCTCTGTTCAATTTCCCTTCTGTAAAAGTAAGAAATTCCTAAATCACTCTTTAGCATCTCAGGCAGCTTCTCATGAAAAAGAATTTTGATCATTGTTGCTCACAGCTGTTTCTTACAGACATTTTAGAAAACAGCTAAAAACCTATCTTTTCTCCAAATACCTGACTAGCTGACTCATTCAAATATACAATTATGTTTAATAGTAACATAGTAGATGACGGCAGACAAAGACCCGAATGGTCCATCCAGTCTGCCCAACCTGATTCAATTTAAATTTTTTTTTTTTTTTTTTTCTTAGCTATTTCTGGGTGAGAATCCAAAGCTTTACCCGGTACTGTGCTTGGGTTCCAACTGCCGAAATCTCTGTTAAGACTTACTCCAGCCCATCTACACCCTCCCAGCCATTGAAGCCTTCCCCTGCCCATCCTCCACCAAACGGCCATACACAGACACAGACCTGCAAGTCTGCCCAATAACTGGCCTAGTTCAATCTTTAATATTATTTTCTGATTCTAAATCCTCTGTGTTCATCCCACGCTTCTTTGAACTCAGTCACAGTTTTACTCTCCACCACCTCTCTCGGGAGCGCATTCCAGGCATCCACCACCCTTTCCGTAAAGTAGAATTTCCTAACATTGCCCCTGAATCTACCACCCCTCAACCTCAAATTATGTCCTCTGGAAAAGATTTTGTTCTACGTTAATACCCTTTAAGTATTTGAACGTCTGTATCATATCTCCCCTGTCTCTCCTTTTCTCTAGGGTATACATATTCAGGGCTTCCAGTCTCTCCTCATACGTCTTCTGGCGCAAGCCTCCTATCATTTTTGTCGCCCTCCTCTGGACCGCCTCAAGTCTTCTTACGTCTTTAATGTTTATAATCTTTTGTAAACCACGGAGAACTTTTTGGTAACGCGGTCTATAAGTATAATGTTATGTTATGTTATGTTATGTTATCAACTGTAGAAAATTCCTTAAAATGAGACACCTGAGTAACACGCACAAGAAATTTGTCCGCAGCCAATTACTATATCAAATTTGCAAGATTGAAATTAATGCATTTACGGGATTTGAAGACCCTTTCGGCCAACTGTTTGAGGGCCACAATGGAGGACTTTGGTGACTGAAGGCTGGAGACTACTGCATGGTACCATGCGCACCCATTTTACGCTGGGTTTTTATTAAGCGGCGTAAGAGCATTTTACTGCAGGCAGGCGAGGTAAATGTTCCGAGGCGTCCGTTCCAAGTAGTTGATGTAAAACAAACCTGTGAAAATATTTCTTCACACAACATGTAATTAAACTTTGGAATTTGTTGCCAGAGAACATGGTGAAGTGAGTTAGCATAAAAAAAGGTTTGGATAATTTCCTAAAAGAGAAGTCCATAGGCCATTATTGAGATGGCTTGGGGAAATCCACTGCTTATTCCTAAGATAAGCAGCATAAAGTCTGTTTTACTACTTGGGATCTTGCTAGGTACTTGGGACCTGGGTTGGCCACTGTTGGAAACAGGATAGTGGGCTTGATGGACCTTCGGTCTGTCCCAGTATGCCAATTCTTATGTTCATAAGCCAAATAATGCTCTAGATGTGGTACCCTAGTTGCAGTTGGCAGACTATTTGAGTGCAAACAAGCTTATATTGTTTCTTTAGACGTATTTGATGACCCATGATATAGGCTTATGCTGAAACTTGGCCAAGTCAAGTCCTGCTTCAATAAAATATTATGTTTGCATTTTGGGTTGTCCCTCACTCTTTGGACTACCTTTGCTGACATCGGAAGCCAATGCGGGCAGTATGTTGGTGGCTGCTCATGCCAGAGTTAAAAAGGTATGGGGAAGTGGCGCATGTGCATGTGAAGGGTGTTATCACCCCGGGCACCGCTCACCCACTGGACACCAAAGTCATACCACATCTATTTTCTATCCCTAACCATGCCTAACTTTGTAGGTAGGCGCCATTAGGTACCGCTTTGAGTTCCACGTGGAACTCTTAATGAATTGTTTTTGCATTATTTTTAGTGAGTCAATTAATGAGGCAATTAAGCTCATTAATACATTTTCAGTTCCACGCAGAACGCAACTAGATGTCTCCAATCGCAGCGCCTAGCGTCACCTAACTTAGGTGCCGTTTATAGAATCTTGCCCTTTATGTTTCATATCATTTAGAATACAACAAGCCTATGTCATCTAGTGCTTTTTCTTTCAAAATGAATGCACATCCCTGTTATAAACAGTTGTTATTGATATCTTGAATGCTAGACTGGTTATAGAAGCCTGCAGTACAGAGTTGATAAAGACGCTATTCCTTAGCTTAATCCTTGAATCTGTCAGCCCTATATTAGAGCTTGATTGAGATATTAATGCTTTCAAGTTTGATTAAATTGCAGTTTCAAATGTCAAAGCGATGTACAGTTAAAAATTAGGGGAGAAGGACTACATTTATTACATTAAGACATGTACAGAAGGGAAAAGGGTGGAACTACAATTTAAATTAAAGAACAGAGAGGCAGAAATGGTGAAAACAAGAGGTAGGGGGTAGTTTTGTTCATTAAAATTAAGATAGCCTCATAAGAAGTTCAAGTTTTGAATGCGTCTTTGTAGAGCCAACACTTTAATGCTTGTTTAAATTTGTTAAGGATCCTTTCTTCCCTAATATAACCTGGTAAAGAGTTCCATATTTGTGGAGCTGTGACTGAAAAAATAGTATCATGTCTTGTATAAATTATTCTCAAAGTCGGAATAGAAAGAAGATTTTTGTCCTCCGATCTTAAAGTTCTTATGGGAGTATAAGAAGTCTCTTTTTCACCAGCAAGCATTTTTTTTATGCAAGACTGATCAACTTAAGATATTGCTTCTGCCAATTACTCAGAATTTGTGATTTCTAAATGTAGAATGCATAACTTCCTTAAATCTGATCCTTGGCAATATAATACGATTCCTAGCAAGGTCTTGGTCATTTCAGAAAGCTGATATTTTTCCATGACAAGTTTCAGATTAATTCTATTCATTCTGCTTTTCAGATGGCTAAAGTCACTGGTGTCAGGGCAAAAGTACGCCTGGACAAAAGCGCGCGCAGACAATTGAGCGCAGCGCGGAGGCGCACGCCGCAGAAAATTACAGTTTTTACGGCTCCGACGGGGGGGGGCAAAGGGGGGAACCCCCCCACTTTACTTAATAGAGATCGTGCCGCATTGTGGGGGCGTTGTGGGGGATGTGGGGGGTTGTAACCCCCCACATTTTACTGAAAACTTCACTTTTTCCCTGTTTTTAGGGAAAAAGTTAAGTTTACAGTAAAATGTGGAGGGTTACAACCCCCCAAACCCCCCACAACGCCGGCGCGATCTCTATTAAGTAAACTGGGGGGGGCTCCCCAACAAAAGCCCTCATCGGAGCCCCTAAAAACTGTAATTTTTTTCAGCGCGCGCCTCCGTGTTGCGCTCAGTTGTCGGCGCGCGCTTTTGTCTTTAGCGGGGTTGTCTATGAACCAAAGTCACTTATAGGCTAGCACAGTGATTTTGAGGCTCTTACCTGTAGATTTTAATGAGACTCCGTATAACCTGTACGACCCGAACTGCTATACGAAACTTATGCAAATGCTAGAAAACAAAAAAGAAAACCAACTATGATTTTACTAAGAACTGACACATGTCTACATAAAAACATAAGAGTTGCCTTACTGGGACGGACCGAAGGCCTATCAAGCCCTGGAACCTGTTTCCAGCAGTGGCCAATCCAGGTCACAAGTACCTGGCTCTACCCTCCAATGTCAATCCCCCCTTGGGCAGGACTCAGCAGTATTTAGCTGGTCGGGAATGACTCTGGGCCAGCTACATAGTGCTAATATGGCTAACCACTGATAAGCCACCGGATATGGACTCAGGTTTGAATTTCCTGGTTCACCATCAACTGCAGTCTGAATACTGGGCCCTATGAGTTTTAAGTTAGTTCCAATATTGTGACGGAGTATCCTGAAAGGGATGTAGCAGCATGCTAGACTCCCTCACAATCTCCAAGAAATGTATTAAACACAAAAGAGCAAACAAAGATGTCTGAAGCAAAGAGCCAATCAGGGTACAGGAACTAAGATTACCAGAAATACAAGGCACACATAGGTATGGGCTAACTATAACATTCTTAAGAGACAGAATGTTTCATTCTGGAAGGCAGCTAACTTTCAAACCAAAAGTCAAAGGTTTAAGGCTGGTTGATACCTGATAGATATTAACACTGGAAGAAAAATTGCTAAAATTTATGACACTGGAATGTCTGTCATTTCAAGGTTTATTCCTGCCTTTTCTGGTCAGAAATAAATTCATATCCCTACTTTCATCAAAATGCATCTCCTTGTGTGCTCTCTTTTCCCTGCTGTTCAAATACAGTTGCTAAGTAAAAGGCCTCTATATAGATATGCTTTAAGCATGTTTCTGCAGATTATATCAGAAATAAATATTGATGGCATTACAAAAACCCATTATTATACTGGAAGGAGACAGACAATTAGACCCTTATCACAATACTCCTTTTAGCCCACAATATTAGAAGAAGGAAATCCATAAAAATAAATCAATGGAGCAAATTCAAAAACAGAAAATCTTTAAAAGAACCAAATAACTACTTTTGACTGCACAACTCATGTTCTTCAGATTATAGACTTAGATATTAACTGCCAGCCTCCCTGGAGTGGATCTGGCATTCAAAAGCCTTCTTAACTGTTTGGGACCTACAAAATCAAAACCAAGCCGTAAACTTTTACAAATATGCACAGGGAATCCATAAATGAAGTTTGCACTTGAAGCTACACATTAGGGGTTTGCAGGTCAAAATCTTTAGGCCCCCTTTTACAAAGCTGCAGTAGCGATTCTCCCAGGGCAAATGCGCCGAAGCCTATTCAAACCTTATAGGTGCATTTGACCGCAGAAGACATCGCTACCGCAGCTTTGTAAAAGGGGCTTTTAATTTGGTTTAGTTTCCTGCATCATTTACAAGATTTTTCATTTTGGGGGTTTTTTTTTTTTCATTTGGTTTTGTTTTGGGGGCAATATGATCCATAGTGCACCTTATTGCTGAAATGGTACACCCTGAGCAATAGAGTGCACTACTGGCGACACAAAAACAAAACCTACTTTTCTTTCCCTGTCATTTCACCCTCACTTGGAATACTACGTCCAGCACTGGTCGCCGTACATGAAGAAGGACACAGTACTACTCTAAAAGGGTCCAGAGAAGAGCGACTAAAATGGTTAAGCGACTAGAGGAGTTGCTGTACAGTGAGAGATTAGAGAAACTGGGCCTATTCTCCCTTGAAAAGAGGAGACTGAGAGGGGACATGATCGAAACATTCAAGATAATGAAGGGAATAGACTTAGTAGATAAAAACAGGTTGTTCACCCTCTCCAAGGTAGGGAGAACGAGAGGGCGCTCTCTAAAGTTAAAAGGGGATAGATTACGTACAAACATAAGGAAGTTCTTCTTCACCCAGAGAGTGGTAGAAAACTGGAATGCTTTTCCTGAGGCTGTTCTAGGAGAAAACACCCTTCAGGGAATCAAAACAAAGTTGGACAAGGCCGCCGCATGAGCGTACTGCTGGGCACAATGGATCACTGGTCTAACCCAGCAGTGGCAATTCATATGTTCTTAAAAGTTACTTGAAATCTGCAAAAGAATATCATGATTCACTAAATCAAAGGCACATAAAAGATCAAATTGTAACAACACGTGGGATCCCTCGGAGAGAGAAAGAGATAATGGTTACTGCAGATGGGCAGACTAGATGGTCCATTTGGCCTTCATCTACATCAAATAGCACCATTCCAAACATACAAAAAGAAAGAAAGGGAACTAAATGAATGGTTCGACTCTGAATTACTAACTCTAAAACAGGAACTGAGAAAACTAGAAAGAATCTGGCAAAAATCAAACAAAGAGGAAGACAAAATACACTGGAAACAAAAATTGAAAAACTACAAAAATCTGATTAGAGGAAAACGAACAAAACACTACGCACAAAAAATAGGGACACCCAAAACAAATAGCAAAGAACTGTTCAAGTTGGTAAACAGACTAACAGACACTACCCAAATCATGCTACAGGAAAATGAATGTACACTTCCCCCTCCCCATTCGCGGTTTCAGCAATCACGATTTCACATATTCGCAATTTTTTGGGAGGGGGGAAAAAAAGAAACCCCCCCCACAGTTTAGCCTTCCCCCCGGCGTCCTGGCCTTACCTGGTGATCTAGCGGGCTTTCGGGGCAGGAGCGATCTTCCTACACGCCTGCCCCGTGTAGATCGCCAATAGGAAATGGCTGTGGGGAGTTCCTGTTGTAGTCTCGAGAGACTACGTGAACTCACGGCAGCATTTCCTATTGGCGATCTGCACGGGGCAGGAGCGTAGGAAGATCGCTCCTGTCCCGAAAGCCTGCTAGACCACCAGGTAAGGCCGGGATGCCGGGGGGAAGGCAGGAGGGAGGCGGGGGGTGGGTCAGAGCCGGACCAGAAGATATTCATGGTATTTCACCATTTGCGGTCCGGCTCTGCCCCTATCCCCTGCAAATCCGCAGGGAGAAGTGTATACCCTCAGCAGAAGCCCTTGCCACTTTCTTCAACAACAAAATCTTAGACGTATGAACGACCATACCTCCACCCTCGCCCAACTTCGAATTCCAACTCGGACCCCACGAAAAAGAACCCAGAGTAGACATACTTTGGAACCATTTTGAACCACCAGACTGGCACCAATTTCTAACCCTGTTCAATAAATATACAAAATCAAACTGCCTACTGAACGTATGTCCTTCCAAGACCTTGAAAACAGCCACACTAGATTTTAAAAAGGATCTATTTAACTGGGCAACAACCACTCTCACGGAAGGAACATTTCACGAGGAAATGGGACATAAACTGATTACACCCATCCCTAAGGATTAAAAAAACTCATTAGCCCTGAAAACCAACTACAGACCCTTAGCAAGCATCCCCTTATTTACCAAACTACTTGAAGGATTGGTCAACTTGGAGCTAGTAAACTATCTAGACAAATTTAGCATACTCAATGAACACCAATCAGGATTCAGAAAAGGTTTTAGCACTGAGACAGTCCTAGCCTCAATCCTTAATCACCTATATGGCCTATTCAGCAAAGGAACAAGTGCTCTGATTTTACAACTAGACTTCAGCAGTGCTTTTGATCTTGTTGATCACGAAATAATGCTACACTGCCTAGATGCAATAGGACTTACGGGAAGAGTAAGAAACTGGATACAGGGTTTCCTAACAAAAAGATCATACTGTATGGTTAGTGGTGGGACATACTTAAACTCCTGGAGAAACCCCCTCAGGAGTACCACAGGGTTCACCACTATCACCTACACTATTCAACATTTACATATCATCCCTAGGACGCTTACTGCAAAAGCTAAACTTAAACTATTACATATATGCAGATGACATTTCCATTTTAATCCCAGTGAACAGCATAACAAACGAGACCTCAGAATACATCTCTCTTATTATGACCGAAATAGAACACTGGACAATCAACTTCAAACTGAAACTAAACACAGAAAAAACAAAAGTCTTCCTTGCAAGCCCAACGGACAAAATTACCAAATCAGCGTTACATATAAAAGATCACGACTACCCGATTACTAAAACAATAAAAATATTGGGAGTCACATGAGACACACATTTGACAATGGTTGAACACACGAATTCAGTGGTAAAAAAATGTTTCCTGACATTATGGAAACTAAAGACCATCAAAAAATACTTCAACCCATTATCATTTAGATTACTAGTGCAATCCCTAGTACTTTCTACACTGGATTATTGCAACATCATTTATATGGGTATACCCAAAAAAACAGTGAGAAAACTTAGAATTGTCCAGTCCAGAACACAGCGGTCCACTTGATATTTGGACTGAAAAAAAGCGACCATGTCAGCCCCTACTACAGACTACTGCACTGGCTGCCAGTCAAGGCACGAATAATATTCAAGTTCTCTTGCATATGCTACAAGCTAGTCTGGGGACTGACTCCTACATACTTGCTATCTCACTTCATATTATACAATTCCATAAGACAAACCAGAAACTGCAATCTATTTGCATATGCAAGCATTAACGGCTGTAAATGCAAAACCTTTCTGGATAGAACTTTTATGTACCAAGCAAACAAACACTGGCTAGACAACTACATTAATGGAGCTAGACTGACCTACGTAGCTTTTAGAAAAGTCATAAAAACTGCCTTATTTGACAGATATATCACCTAAACATAAACCCCCTCCAAACACTAATTCCAATTAAGAACATAAGAACATAAGAAGTTGCCTCTGCTGAGGCAGACCAGAGGTCCATCTCGCCCAGCGGTCCGCTCCCGCGGCGGCCCATCAGGCCTATTGCCTGAGCAGTGGTCCCTGACTATTTCTATAACCTACCTCTACTCCTATCTGTACCCCTCAATCCCTTTGTCCTCTAGGAACCTATCCAAACCTTCTTTGAAGCCCTGTAACGTGCTCCTGCCTACCACAGCCTCCGGAAGCGCATTCCATGTATCCACCACCCTCTGGGTGAAAAAGAACTTCCTAGCGTTTGTTCTAAACCTGTGTCCCCTTTCAATTTCTCCGAGTGCCCCCTTGTACTTGTGGTTCCCCATAATTTGAAAAATCTGTCCCTGTCTACTTTTTCTATGCCCTTCAGGATCTTGAAGGTTTCTATCATGTCTCCTCTAAGTCTCCGCTTCTCCAGGGAGAACAGCCCCAACTTTTTTAGTCTGTCAGTATATGAGAGATTTTCCATACCCTTTATCAGCTTAGTTCCTCTTCTCTGGACTCCCTCAAGTACCGCCATGTCCTTCTTGAGGTACGGCGACCAGGACTGGACACAGTATTCCAGATGCGGGCGCACCATTGCACGATACAGTGGCAGGATGACCTCCTTCGTCCTGGTCGTGATACCCTTCTTAATGATACCCAACATTCTGTTTGCCTTCCTTGAGGCTGTGGCGCACTGCGCCGACACCTTCAATGATGTGTCTACCATCACTCCCAGGTCTCTTTCAAGGTTACTTACCCCTAGCAGTGATCCCCCCATTTTGTAAGTGAACATCGGGTTCTTTTTCCCCACATGCATGACCTTGCATTTCCCTATGTTGAAGCTCATTTGCCACTTTTTGGCCCACTCTTCCAGTGTCGTCAGATCCTTTTTTTCCTAATATGTCCACCCTGAAAATTCCTAACAAATTGTATTCTGCAATTTGCTCTTTTTTCTAAAAGGGCCCCTCTGAAACTCTAAATAAACTGTATATTGTAATTCGCTGTCATCCCTTCCCACTCCCAATTGCTGCATTTTTATTGTAACTTGCTGATAGTCCAGCTCTCTTCGATATGAACCGCCTAGAAAATTCTTAACAAATTGTATTCTGTAATTCACTACTTTTTTCTAAAAGGGCCCCTCTGAAATTCTAAACAAACTGTAAATTGTAATTCGCTACAATTTTAAGATTCTGCATACTGTAATTCCACTGACTATCTGCATATTGTAACTCGCTGATTGTCCAGCTCTCTTCGATGTGAACCGCCTAGAAGTCGCACGATTGTGGCGGTATAGAAGAATAAAGTTATTATTATTATCATCATCATGTTTTTACTCTCACTTACTCCCCAACCCCCCACCACCACCACTTTTACAAAACTGTAGCGTGGTTTTTAGTGCCGGCCACGCCGGTAACAATTCCGACTTCTCTTTTAGGAAATTATCCAAGCCTTTTTAAAAACCCTGCTAAGCGAACTGATTTCACAACATTCTCCGGCAACGAACTCCAGAGTTGAATTACGTCGTTGAATTACGTCGTTTGAAGAAATATTTTCTACGGTTTGTTTTAAATCTAGTACACTGTAGCTTTATCGCATGCCACCACTCAGTATTTTATAGTATTTTATAGCCGTCTCTTCTCAGAGCTGAACAGCCCTAGCCACTTTGGCCTCTCGGCAACAGCCGAAGACACTAACGGCGGCCAGTTAACAGCAGGGCGGGAACTTGGAAAGTTTGCTCCTGCCCACTACACCTCCACCGGCGATCGGCAATAGAGGTATGAGGCTAGGACAGGGAGGGCGGAAGGGTGCATAGCCTGATAGGGTGCGGAGTCTGACGGGGGAGGGAAGGAAGGATGCTGGGTGCAATGCCTGACAGGGGAAGGAGGGAAGGGTGCTGGGTGTAGTGCCTGGCAGTTTGTGACTAGGATGGAACTATTTTTTTTTATATATTATGCTTACCCACACAAACATCTGTTATTCTCAATTGATGCTTGTTAATATGTCTGTGAGCTAATAGAACTACAGCCAAGTTTTTGGGTTTTGTTTTTTCACTATTCTATAGTCTGCTTCAGCTATTTAGTTTGATTCCACGAATGAGCCACTATAAGTGGGAGGATGGTGCAGATGCCTTGGTTATAGGGATTGTTTTTCTGAACAGGCTAACCAGCATTTATATTAGCATGGGGAATCCAGCTAATTACTTTAATACAGTATTAGCAAGCCCACATTTAGTATAATCTGAATAGTATGAGCACTTATCGTTGAATGAACCCTTGACAACCACACTTGAGGAAAGAGTGATTCACTTCCTTGGGGATAATCACTGTCCTCCACATTCTAATATAAACATATCATTGTAAGTGATTACAGGGTTCAATTGACATTGTATTACCAATAAAATTACCTCACAAAGCCTATACCTCTTTTTCTTGTTACAGTCTTTATTTGGTGGGAGGGGATTTGTTTATATTTTAATGCCTGCAGATCTGATTTTCAACTTTGTGTTGGGGGAAAAAAAAATTAGAGTCCTTTAACAAAAAAAACCCCTCTGTAGACCCAGATTTCTCATAGGACTTGTTATACAATATTTTGTATAGTGCATAAATGCAAGGAGCGTTCAATAATTTATCAACCTGAGTATGAAAGAAAGTAGCAAGCAAGTCGAAACAAGTCTGTGCAGGTTGTGACGAGTGCTGCCCAATTCAGGGAAAAAGCTTTCGATTCAATTCAATTCAGCCTATTGAATTGATTTTTTTGATTCGATTCTCCTGCCCAATTGGGTGTTGTTTTTTTTCAAAAGTCCAAGCGGGTTTATTTTGTAGCCTCTTCATCCACCCCACCCCCTTTGCCCTCTCCTACCCATGCTGGCGCCGTGGTGTAAACAAAATACACATACAAAAAAGACTTTTCCTCTCTCCGTTAGGTCCTAGCTCACATTCGCTGTCTAACACCAGCTCAGGCAGGATACACACTTCAAATCTGACATATTATAATCAGAAAACAGAAAATAAAATTATTTTTTTCTACCTTTTGTTGTCTGCTCATTATTCAAATCATGTTGGTTTCAGGATCTGGTTTCTGTTTGTCTTCTGTTAACTTGCTTACCAGGGTCTCCTGCCCATTTGACGTTTTCTTCTTTCTCTGTGCACACCATCCATCTTCCATCTCTGTCCTCCCTTCTGTTTCCCTTCCCTCCCCCAGTCCATCATTTCTGTAATGACCACTCCCCCCCATCCAGTATTTCTATCCCCCCTCCTTCCACACCATCCCTTGATTTCAACTTCTCTCCCTTTCTTTTCCCTCCCTTTATTCCATTATCCACTATCTCTCTCCCTCTCCTGTGTTTTAAGACCCATTCTTTCTTCCCCTCCCCCCCTTCGGTCCAGCATATGCCTCTCTCTCTTTGGACCCCCTCCCTCCGTGTACTTCTAATAGCTACACCAGGGAGCCCCCCAAAGGCCGGCATGTTTTCCCCTTCTCCCCACCATCATCCTGTTTCCTCCTGGCCCCCTGGTCTTACTTTCCAAATTAATTATGGCCTGCAGAGGATCCCCAATGATGTAGCAATTCTAGTAGGCTGCCATCGGCCTCCACTGCACGATCCCTCTGCTGAGGTCCTGCCCCTCCTCTGACGTCATATCCTGTTTTGGTCTGGGATGGACCCCGGCAGAGGGAGCGTGCAGCAGAGGTGATGAAATATGTTTTTAAAAGCTTAATATATTTTGGGAATGCTAGAAGCCAATCTAGGCCTTTCGTTTACCAAATCATATCATTAACATAATAATATAGTAAATGACAGCGGATAAAGACCCAAATGGTCCATCCAGTCTGCCCAACCATACACGCTCTATAAATTAATGATTTAATTTAAAATATCCTTTTTCTCAGAGCTCCGCCGGTACTTTGCTTAGGTTCCATCTACTGGAGTCTCTATCAAAGCCCTCTCTAGCCCATCCTCAACTGAATTGCTGCACAGGAGACACAGACCGTACTAGCCTTAGTTCTTCAATATATACCATTATTTTCTTATTAGATATCCTCTGTGTTTATCCCATGCTTTTTAAAACTCTGTCACCGTTTTCCTCTCCGCTACCTCCCTCGGGAGCGCATTCCAGGTATCAGCCAACCTCTCCGTAAAGGAGAATTTCCTAACATTACACTTGAGTCCACCACCCCTTAACCCCAAATTATGGGCTCCTTTTACTAAGCTGCAGTAGCGTTTTTAGCGCACGCTAAATAATAGCGCGTGCTAAGCCCCGCGCTATGCGAAAAAACTAATGCCAGCTCAATGGAGGCGTTAGGGCTAAAACCACTAGCGCAGCTTAGTAAAAGGAGCCCTATGCCCTCCGGATTTGCCATTTTCCTTTCTCTGGAAAAGATTTTGTTCTATGTTAGTAGCTTTCAAGTATTTGAACGTCTGAATCATATCTCCCCTGTCCCTCTTTTCTTCTGGGGCATACCTAGTCAGGGTTTCCAGTCTCTCCTCATACGTCGTTTGGCGCAACCCTCCTACCATGTTCATCACCTTTCTCTGGACCGCTTCAAGTCTTATGTCCTTTGCTGGATACGGTCTCCAAAATTGAACACAATACTCCAAGTGGGGCCTTACCACCGACTTGTACAGGGGCATCAACATCTTCTTTATTCTTATATGGAATCTCACAATCTAAACAGCATGGCTTCTATTCTTAGGTGTTTATCAATGCATTTGCCATCTCATTAGGGGTTCTTTGAGGGTATGAATAAACAGTATTTCTGAGGCATATACTGTTGATGGGAACCTCTTCCTGTTGATTAAATATATATATTTGCAGTTTAAGTATAATTGGCCTAGGAAATGCACAAAAATAGAGTGGTGTATCCAAGCTAGGCCAAAGTACTAGAGCAAATGATGTGTTTCCTGTTTATAGCCAATAAGCACCTATTTTATTCTTAGCATTAGGGTGTTTCATCAATATTGGTTAAACCTAAAATTAGAAGCTTAATTATATTTTAGCTGTGAAGCACAATAAGAAACTGAAAATTCAAATCTCACTATTGTTACTTTTTCTGACCTTGGGTAAGTTATTTTTCCTCTCAAGGTACCCAATAAGACTACAAGCTTTTTTAAGGAAGAGACTTGCATTTATCACCATTGTATAGTGTTGTGTATTTCTAATAGCTCTATACTTCAACATAATTGTCTTTATTTAATTTTCTGTTTATTTTTGTACACATCCAGGACAGGGTGGGTGGGTGGGGGTGGGGGGATTTTTTTTTTTCTGCTTTATTTTTTGATTAAATTGGTGGAAGGGAGAGGAGGTATATTTTTCATCTGTATTGTTATTGATGGAATTTAAGTGCTTACATTGATTATTAATGTTTATATAATTCATGGCACTTAGTGTTAGTTTTTAAAAATTAATAAAGATTATAAAATTAAAAAAAAATAACTCTATCTCAGGGATAGGGAACTCCGGTCCTCGAGAGCCGTATTCCAGTCGGGTTTTCAGGATTTCCCCAATGAATATGCATTGAAAGCAGTGCATGCAAATAGATCTCATGCATATTCATTGGGGAAATCCTGAAAACCCGACTGGAATAAGGCTCTCGAGGACCGGAGTTCCCTACCCCTGCTCTATACAAACATTATTAAAATAAGAAGTAATGCTGCCCAACATCATCAGTGACATGACAGAGGGAAGGATCTGGCAGGGAAGGCCACAAAGCAGCCCGTTCAGAGTGCTGCCATTGCTGCTGCTTTAGGAGGCCTTGGAGGTATGTCAGGTCTCACCAGGGTGGGGTTGCTGAATCAGTGAGTCCGATTTTCTCAGACAACGAATCGATTCAAATTGGCAAATCGGGCAGCACTAGTAGGAAGTACTGTATTAGCTAGGGTTCCTTAGCCTGAAAAAGAGATGGTTCAGGGGGAGATATGATAGAGGTGTATAAAATACTGAGTGAGTAGAACAGGTAGATGTGAATCCTTTGTTTGCTCTTTCCAAAAATGCTAGGACTAGGGGGCATATGATGAAGCTACTAAGTAGCAGATTTAAAACAAACCAGAGAAAATCTTTCTTCATTCAACATGTAATTAAACTCTAGAATTCATTGCCAGAGAATGTAATAAAAGCAGTTAGCTTAGCAAGGTTTAAAAAAAGTTTGGAAAATTTTCTATAACAAAAATCTATAAGCCATTATTAGGATGGAGTTGGGGACGTTTCGATTTTCATGATGTTTCTTAGGCTTCATTGGGCCCCATTGAGCTTCATAGGCCCTGGAGGGATGTACCAGCTGCACCCCCCTCTCCTCGAGCCTGGGTGTATAGAATGGAGCAATAAGCAGTTAGTGGCTTGGCATCAGAACTGAAGCACTCACCTAACCCAGACAAAGCCTCAAAGTGTGGGGATATTGCTGGATTGCGAGAGCAGGGCGCTGTCATTTTGCTTTGCAGATGATGATAAATTGTTACATAGATTTGATTGCAATTTTCAGGGTCTGGTTTTTCCTGCATTCTAGTTGAATGGCTTAGGGATAGGAGAACATTTAACTATCATATGAGAAGGAGTCGGTTCTGAGAACTTCTCACAAGCAGAATCCAGACCACAGGTGGAGCATAAAAGAGACCAAGGCCAAAGGACATTTTCCCAGATCTTGGCTATTTCAGATAGAACTGTTTATATAATTATTTTTCTTTTGTTCTTTCTTTCTTTATTCATTCATTCAATTTTCTAAACTATTTTCCCAGGGGAGCTCAGAATGGTTTGCATGAATTTATTCAGATACTCAAGCATTTTTCCCTGTCTGTCCTGGTGGGCTCACAATCTCTCTAATGTACCTGGGACAGTGGAGGATTAAGTGACTTGCCCAGGGTCACAAGGAGCAGTACCCACAACCTCAGTGTGCTGAGGCTATAGCTTTAACCACTGTGCCACACTCTCCTCTTAGGGGAACTCCTTTTGGGGGGGGGAGAGCCAACCAGCCCTAATGGTTCAGTTTTCTTACAATAAATATGATTTTTGTTTTTCTTTATTAGTAATCTTTTTAATTACTGAATTTATTTGGTCTTCTTTTTTAATTCCTTAGTATGTAAGCAATTGTGTAGTCAGGTGCTTTAGTTAGATTGTGAGCCTATTGGACAGCTAGAGATATTTTTTCCAAGCACCTTATATTAGTTTGGCATTGTTTGTGAACTGCTGTGAACTTCGAGTGAGGTATTGGCGGTATACAAATAGAAATTGTATTGCAAATGTTCCAGTAGCAGATTATGGTCCATTGCCAAAGGCTGCTGAGAGATCCTGGGAAACTAAAAGAGCTTCCGTACTTCTGTTTAAAGATGCAGGAACCTTGCTCAGAAAGTACCATGCTACAGGCTGTACTATTGCCACTGGAAGCAAGAAAGATCCTGCATGGATGGAGTCTTGGCTACAAGATAGCAGAGAAGACCTCGTGGGCTTCAGGAGAAGGGCAACAAAGGGGATATTTTTGTTTCTCTGCTTTTACAAAGTAATGGCAAGGACTAAAGGTGCATTGGTAACTTTTGCAGAAGTTGCAGCATTGTGAGACTTCTAAAAGGCACGTTTTAAGCATTACTGGAATTGCCTCTTTGATAGTAGAGAGCACTGCTCCAGATGGGACTTTTGGCAATTTTTTTCCAGGCATGTTTTCAAATTCCGTTCTAATGGAATTAGGCAGAGCAAAAGGAAATAGCACAGCACAACATGGTTTCCATGATTTTCCATATTAAATAATGTAAGATATGCAGGCAAAAAGAAGGCCAGACTGATTAATTTCTTCATTGAGCTGCAGTTACGATGTTTGGGATGGTGACCCTGCAGAGATGAATCGAAACTATATACATAGGTGAGTAATAACCTGTTGGGAGTGGGAGAAAAGGCAGTGAGGAGCCTGATGGTAGAATATACAGGCAGGCTGTCATTCTCGTGTGCTCTGAATTAGAGAATGACACGGGGACAAATTTGTCCCATTCCCACAGGAAATCAATTTCCCCATTCCGTCCCAATTAGTTCTGTCTCTGTCTCTGCCCCATACCTGTAAGCTCAGCCTTAACCACACAAATCTCAAACACTTATGATTTTAAAGCGTTTGAGGCTTGTGCAGATGAGGACAGAGCTTAGGCATTGGTGGAATGAGGCATTATGACTTCACAATCTGAGCTCTAGAATGTTGCTACTTATAAGAACATAAGAAGTTGCCTCCGCTGGGTCAGACCAGAGGTCCATCGCGCCCAGCAGCCCGCTCCCGCGGTGGCCCATCAGGTCCATGACCTGTAAAGTGATTTTTGTCTGAAACCCCTTCATTCCCCTGTTCCCTTCTATCTATTAATCTTCTTGATCCTATCACTATCCCTATCTGTATCCCTCAATCCCCGAGTCCTTCAGGAATTTATCCAATCCCTCCTTGAAACCCTGTAATGTGCTCTGTCCTATCACATCCTCCGGAAGTGCATTCCAGGTGTCCACCACCCTCCGAGTGAAAAAGAACTTCCTAGCATTGGTTCTAAACCTGTCCTCTTTCAATTTCTCCGAGTGCCCCCTTGTTCTTGTGGTTCCCAATAGGCTGAAGAATCTGTCCCTCTCCACCTTCTCTATGCCTTTCATGATCTTGTATGTCTCTATCATGTCTCCTCTGAGTCTCCACTTCTCCAGGGAGAAGAGCCCCAGTCTTTCTAACCTGTCTGCGTATGAAATGTTTTCCATACCTTTTATCATTTTTGTCACCCTTCTCTGAACCCTCTCAAGTATCGCCATGTCCTTCTTTAGGTACGGTGACCAATATTGGACACAGTACTCCAGATGCAGGCGCACCATCGCATGATACAGCGGCATGATGACTTCCTTCGTCCTGGTTGTGATACCCTTCTTAATAATACCCAACATTCTGTTTGCTTTCTTTGAGGCTGCTACGCACTGTGCCGTTGACTTCATTGTTGTATCCACCAGCACACCCAAGTCTTTTTCAAGGTTACTTTTCCCTAGTACTAACCCTCCCATTTTGTAGCTGTACATCGTGTTTTTTTTTTCCCTATATGCATGACCCTGCATTTCTCTACATTGAAGTTCATCTGCCATTTGTTCGCCCACTCCTCCAGTTTGTTCAGGTCTCTTTGTAGGTCTTCACATTCCTCCACAGTTCTAACCCTGCTACAGAGTTTAGTGTCATCCGCAAATTTTATAACTTCACACTTCGTCCCTGTTTCTAGGTCATTTAACAGCAGCAGTCCGAGTACCGACCCCTGCGGAACACCGCTCGTTACCCTCCTCCAGTCCGAGTAGTGTCCCTTCACTCCAACCCTTTGCTTCCTGCCTGCCAACCAGTGTTTAACCCATCTGTGTACATCCCCTTCCACCCCGTGGTTCCACAACTTCCTGAGCAGCCGCTCATGGGGTACCTTGTCAAAGGCCTTCTGGAAGTCAAGATAAACGATGTCTATGGGTTCCCCTTTGTCCATCTGGCTGTTTATCCCTTCAAAGAAGTGCAGTAAGTTCATTTGGCACGATCTTCCTTTATAGAAGCCATGTTGGCTCGCTTTCATTAGTCCATTTTTTTCTATGTGCTCACAGTTGCTGTCTTTTATCAGTGCTTCTACCACCTTGCCCGGAACTGAAGTCAAGCTTACCGGCCTGTAGTTTCCTGGGTCACCTCTCGATCCCTTTTTAAAGATAGGTGTAACATTTGCTATTTTCCAGTCCTCCGGGATATCCCCAGTTTTCAAGGATAGGTTGCAAACTCATTGGAGTATTTCCGCTATTTTGTTTCTTAATTCTTTTAATACCCTTGGGTGGATTCCGTCCGGGCCCGGTGATTTGTCGCTTTTCAGTCTATCTATTTGTTGGAGGACATCCTCATGGCTTACTTCTATTATCGATAGTTTTTCTTCTTGGTCTCCATCGAAGATCTCTTCGGGTTCTGGTACATTGGATGTGTCCTCGTTTGTGAAGACTGACGAGAAGAACTTGTTTAACCTATCAGCTACCTCTTTTTCCTCCTTTATCACTCCCTTTCTGTCTCCATCATCCAACGGTCCTACTTCCTCCTTCACCGGCTGCTTCCCTTTAATGTATCTGAAGAACGATTTGAAATTTCTTGCTTCCCCAGCCAGTCTCTCTTCGTATTTTCTTTTCGCTCTCCTGACTACTTGGTGACATTCTTTTTGGTGTTTCCTATGTTCCTTCCAGTTTTCCCTGGTTTGGTTCTTTTTCCATTTTCGGAATGATTTTTTCTTGTCTCCTATCGCCTTCTTCACTTCATTGGTTATCCATACCGGGTCTTTTGTTTGATTTTTTTTGCACCCTTTTCTAAAACTGGGGATGCACAGATTTTGTGCTTCTTGCATTGTGTCCTTGAATAGGGACCAGGCTTTCTCCATGGTCTCTGTTTTTCTTGAGCTGTTTCTGAGTTTCTTTCTCACCATTGCTCTCATAGCGTCATAGTTCCCTTTTTTGAAGTTGAGCGTTGCCGCTGTGGTTCTCTTCCCTTTTGATGCTCCTATTTCTAATTTGTACTGGATCATGTTGTGGTCGCTGTTTCCTAGTGGACCTACTACCTCCACTTCCTTTGCTGGTCCCCCTAGCCCACTGAGGATTAGGTCGAGAGTGGCATTCCCTCTCGTTGGTTCCTTAACGAGCTGTTCCATGAAGCAATCCCTCACAGTCTCCAGGAATTCTGTTTCCCTCGCGCAGTTTGAGTTTCCAATACTCCAGTCTATCCCGGGGAAGTTAAAGTCCCCCATTTCCGTTCTTGCATTCTCGCCTCAATTCTGCTTCCAGCTCTTTGTTGTTTGCTTCTGTTTGTCCAGGTGGGCGATAGTACAGTCCCAATTTTATGTCAAAACCATTTCTTCCTGGTAATTTAACCCATAATGATTCCAGTCCTTCCGCCTTCGTTGCCGTATCCACTCTGGTCGAGTGAATGTTGTCCTTTGAGGCTTGTGCAGATGAGGACAGAGCTTACAGGAAACAGGACAGGAAAAGAACTCGCGGGGATGGGACAGGAAAATGAGTTCCCGCGGGGACGGGAAAAATTTGTCCCTGTGTCATTCTCTACTCTGAATATCAGGTCTTGGTGAATTACTCATGGAAACTTTTTAAAAACACACTGGTGGCCAAATATCTCCTTGAACAATATTACACCCCACCCCCCCCCAACACACTTTACAAAACTGTGTAATGGTTTTTAGTTCTTTTGTCCTCTGCCTACACTGTGAATGTCCTTTTGTAACCCGTTCTGAGCTGTTGAGAGGATGGGATATAAATCTAAATAAATAGATAAATAGGGCTAAATCCATACAGTAATATGGCCAGCTGTAAACTTTTTATGCCTTGCGTTTAATGTCCATCGAGTTCGGGGTTGCGGGTGGTAAATTTGTTCAAAGTAGATTGGAAGAGTACAGAGAAAAACCCTTTTGAGAGACGAAAATCTATGGTTTCTATGACATTTGTTTTAAAAAGTGCAAGTGCATACAGCTGTGTTTAAGGATCGCAAATATTTTGTAAATTCATCTGAGCACCGTAAATCCCCGCGCTCTTATTAAACCAGCAAATCTGGGAAAGCAGTTGACACACAGTTCATATTGCTATTCCACTGAACTTTTAAAATTTGAAGAATATCAGAACGTTTGCAAGGATAACCTATTAACAACAGGTGATAGAACTGATATGATTATTTTAGGGTAAATATCACAATTAAGCTATGGCATGGCATTAATATTTCTGTGGGGAATATTGTTTGACTGTTGTACATTTCACAGTAGACTTGGGGCTCCTTTTACTAAGGTGCACTAATGTTTTTAGCACGCACGCTGCATTGCCGCGCGCGGTAACCCCGCGCTACGCGCCAAGAACTAATCCCAGCTCAATGCTGGCGTTAGCGTCTAGCATGCGTGGCAATGCGGAACACGCTAAAACCGATAGCGCAGCTTAGTAAAAGGAGCCCTTGGTGGTTCCTCTAAGTCAGGGGTCCCCAAAGTCCCTCCTTGGGGGCCGAATCCAGTCGGGTTCTCAGGATTTCCCCAATGAATATGCGTGAGATCTATGTGCATGCATTGCTTACAAAGCATATTCATTGGGGGAAATCCTGAAAACCCGACTGGATTCGGCCCCCAAGGAGGGACTTTGGGGACCCCTGCTCTAAGTAAAGTAATTCATTTTATAAGTTCAAAAGAAAAAAAAAACAACAACCATTTTAGTTGCAAGATAGGTGAAATACTGTATTCTCAGAGGTGAACATAGGAGCAAGCGAAGTTTCCAGTGGGTCTCATCATGAGCACAATATTTATTGCTGTGCACTAGAAAATGTATTTATTATTACTCTTTGTAGGACGGTTATATTCCCCTTTTGTGCGCAAGTAAATAAAGGAATTTAAAGAGATCCGTATGTCGTTATTTGAGGCTTTTAGGAGGGAAATAGCTGTTCTCTATCAGATTTTCTTATCTAACCCCCTTCTGTTTAACAAAACCACAGCGCGGTTTTTAGTGCCAGCCAGTCAACCAAGTAAGGGCCTGTTTTACAAAGCTGCACAGCAACAGCCCGAAGCCCTTTAAATCTCTATGTGCTTCAGGGCCGTTACTGCGCTGCACCACTAGTGCAGCTTTGTAAAACAGGCCCTAAATGTATCCTAACGCTCTATTTATAGTCGCTCTATTTACTCTTATCCTCTGTCAGTTCACAGTTTCGGTTTGAAGTAGTCTGAGGAAAGGATAGTTTTTATCCCTTTCTTGAATTTTCCGGTATCCTTTTCTGTATCCATATAAAGGACACCAAAGAAGCTTCAAGAAATAATGAACAATTCTGCATGCTGCAATTGTTACAATGATCTATCTAAACTTGCATTTTTACCCAGATTCTATAAACAGGGCGCCCGAAGATAGATGCCTACATCATCACACCTAGCCAATCTCTGTGCCTAAATTAGTATTTTTTTTAATTTTAGATTTTTATTGGTTTTCAAACAAAAACAAACCATACAACTCAGAAAGAACACCCTCCATACTGTTACAAAATCGAAGGTCTACATAAAACAATGGAAGAATACAACAGCATCTACATACCTCCCCCCTCCCCGAGAATAACCCCCTCCCCCATCTGCAAAGGACAAGTATCAGGCTCAAGTGCTCCCCTATCCCTCTAAATATTAAATTTCTAAATAATAACAGTCCAGGTTTTCAATGAATACAAATAGTATCCTCTACGTTTGGCCACATATAGTTCCATTTTCCCCATCAATGATAATTTCACATTCCATTCACTCGTATAAGGTACTAGGGCTGTTTCCAATAAGCAGCTTTGAGGCATTTAATTGCCGCTAACGCCATGCGCAAAACTCTGGTTTTGCCATCTGGCCTCACAAATATTAAACATCCCCAGTAAGCAGGCTTGAGGAGTAACAGAAATACGGAACCCCAACATTTACGACAAAGACCCCCATCACAGCCCGCCAACAAGGGACTAACACTGGGCACTCCCACCAGATATGTAAAAAGGTGCCCACTGCAGCGTAACACCACCAACAGGTAGCTGATGATTGAGGATACATCTTATGAAGCCTCTCTGGGGTATAATACCACCTACTCAATACCTTGTAGGCGTTCTCCTGTATAAGAGTGCAAGTGAACACTCTGCCCACCTCCGCACATATAAGCTCCCACTCTTTAGATGAAAAGGACCAGTGTAGATCATGCTCCCAATGACTTTGTAAACCAAAATTTGGTATCACCTGTTCCCTTAAATATTGATAAATTATGGAGAGAGGCCTGAGCACTCTCTGTAATGTCCCCAAAAGTTGTTCTAATTGCTCAATCTCAAGTAATGGAATCGTATCCTATCCTCTAGCACAATGGTTCCCAATCCTGTCCTGGAGGACCACCAGGCCAAATGGGTTTTCAAGATAACCCTAATGAATATGCATGGAGCAGATTTGTATGCCTGTCACTTCCATTATATGCAAATCTATCTCATGCATATTCATTAGGGCTAGCCTGAAAACCAGTTAGAGGGACGTTCAGCAGCTGCAGGGAGGCATCCAGCCAGGGTAGGAGACACTGCTGTAAGTAGGGTGGGCGGGGGCCGAGTCACGCTGATGCTTAACTAGGGCTTATTTTTGGAGTAGGGCTTATATTGCGAGCAGACAGAAAAATCATGCTAGGGTTTATTTTCAGGGTAGGTCTTATTTTCAGGGAAACACAGTATTTAGGCCAAGCAAATCTTGGCATAAATAGAGGGCGCTTAAGATTCAGGCCCCTTCTGGAGTCTAAGTTAATTTTAGGTGTTGCTAGGCGCGATTCTATAAATGGTACCTACTCAAGATTGGCGGGCGCTATGTGCCGCGTTCCTTGGCGCCTCTGTGATTTAAAAAGCAATCTCAAAGAAGCAACGTAGTACAAGGTTTATATCAATAAATACCTTATTGGCAACACACATCCTTTTATCCTTAGGCAGCACAGTGCCTGTAATTCCAGGAGTATGTAGAAAACTGGATGGTGGAGAATTTCCCTCTTTCATTAGCATTCCTGCTTCATCCTTATTGCTGTCAGTTCTCTCCTTGTCAACATCTCCGTGCTCCATTTTATTTATTGGAGACCTGTCAATTGCACAAGAATAATATAAAGCAGATTAGTGTAAGGAAATAAGGTATATCTGGGCAAAAAGCTAGACTAGGTAAAAAAAATCTGCACTTCAATGCAGCAGCCATTTCAAGTCACGGAATTCATCTTTCCCTAATCTGAATTTCATGACTGTAGATCTAAAGTAGGCATTAAATTTGGATACCTTTGAAATAACAGCAGAAAACCCCAGACTGCAGAAGCCATGCTGAAACAAGCATTTGGGCCTCCAAAATTTGGATTCCTATCCAAAATGTTGTATTTATGGCTTAAAGAGATCAAAGGACAGATGGGAGAAATAGTCTCCTTGCAATGGACCCCCCAGAGATCTTGGCTGGAACTGAATTTGGATTTCGAAAGAAAATGAGCTTGGCGGTGCCAGCTTTGGTGCTTTTGAGGAAAGTGCAGATGCAATTTGAAAGTGTTAGTTTAACTCGGAGAGTAGGGATCTCAGTGGATCCTTATAGCGGTGGTTTTCAGCCTTTCTTCTGTTGTGACAAGCAATGTTCATGCGTGTGGCAGAACACAAACGCACAGCTAAACAAAAACATGCAAGCAAAAAAATATATATATTTCTCTGTTAAAAATTATGCAAAAGAAATATAAACTATTCTTAAACAAAATTAAAATGAAGGCCCGCTGCTACTAAGCCGTGGTTTCTACCATGGCCCAGGAGCTAAATGCTCCGACGCTCATCGGAATTCTGAGTGTTGGAGCAGCGTCGGAGCATTTAATGCTCCAGGCCGCAATAGAAACCTCTACCATAGCTTAGTAAAAGGGGAGGGGGGGGGGTAAACCTGTTAAATTGTATTTTATTTTCAAAGAAGTTTCAATCTTCATTTACTTATCAGTGAGAAATCTTGGACTATGTTGCTTACGGTTTTTTTCCATATGGGATTGAATTGTAGGAAACTCCATAATAAAGTTATTGTCAACATCATAAAGGCCCAAATTCTGTAACCAGCGCCTAAAGTTAGGCACCTATTTCTGAGGCGCCCAACTAGATAGGCGCCTATCTAAATTGAAGAACAAGCTCAATTAAGCTTTTTAATCAGCACGGATTGAAACATAGGCGCCTATCAAGAAAGCGCGATTCTGTAACAAGACGCCTCTAGAAATTTAGGTGGCCTTCAAAAAAATAGGCACTATGCATGCTAGGCGCCTTCTTACAGGATCACTGCTCTTAAGCGTGCTTAAGCGCTCGCATGGGTGCCTAACTTTTAGTTGTGCCTAGAGCTGGCCTATTTAATGGGCGCCTCCAAAATAGGTTCCGCTCAGCGCGATTCACTAAACAGCACCCAGTTGTGCTTGAATCATGCTGAACGGTGCCTAATTAGGTGCCTAACTTGTAGGCGCTTCTTATAGAATTTGCCCTAAAATGTTTATCCATTTTAGATTCTATATAGCTTATCATACGTAACAAATATATTTTCAAATTCTGCTGCCACCTTAGTAATAGCAACACAAAATCCTTGCTACTAAAAATTCAAAATAAAATCACTAGTTTTCAAGGACCAGTTATGTCAAAGAACGATGCTTGTCCGGGCGTTTGTATCCTTATGCACGTGGACGCTCATAACATTAACAGACTTATTTTTGGCTTTAAAACGAATATATATATATATATATATATATACATATATACCTTGGTAATAGTAATATATATATATATATATATATACTATTTAAAATAATAGTAATATACTATTTAAAATGAATAAAGATATATATATATATATATATATATATATACACACCTTGGTAATAGTAATATATATATATACTATTTAAAATAATAGTAATTATATATATATATATATATATATATATATATATTGTAACAAAGCGCCCAGCTCACTATGCTTAATGGGGCTGGACCCTGTTCACCTTTTGCCTTCACTCCTGCGTGCTTCCTAAAGGTAGGAAGTCCTGCTGGACCCTTCTTCATACATAGGACCAAACAATCAAAAGAATCAGTTCCTGGTACTCATTCAAACAATTTATTGAGCACTGGCATGTGAGTCTACTTGTACACAGTTCAGACTCCACACTATAAAGTAAGTCCAACAAAACACAAATATGTGGCTGTTACAAAAAGGTATATCACAGCTCACACCTTCATTCAGGTAGTTCAAAAATCCTGACAAAAACTCAAAAGTTAATATTGTCCAAGTCAGCAAATGAAAGTCCAAAATATGCCGTTGCCTTTATCATTCACCAGGACAACCAGCTTCCTGTTAGCACTCCTTACGGTGCTGAGTACAAGCCTTTAGATTGGACCGGCTTGATCCCCAATCAGCTCAAGTAAGCTGCTGGGGGAGGGGAGCAAGTGAATTCACTATTAAACTCTCTGAAAACAGAATGCCCAGAATGGCCCCACTAACCCAACCTAGTTGTTAGTGAATTCTCCCCACTTGCTTAACTTCCCTCAGTTACATTCTTCAGCAGAAAAAATATATAAACTTCCTGCTTTCCTGACTCTTTAAAGTGGAAAAACAAAAACGTTTTTTTTTTTCCTTTTCCTTGCTTCAGCATAGCACAGCAGCATCAGACATACACAATCCCAAACGAACTTATTTTCAGGAACAAACAGTCAGAGCAATACTGCTACATTGGTAATCACCCAACCCAGCTACTTAGCTTAAATCCATGCCGGTATCTTGAGTCAGTTCATCTGGTTGGGAACATTCCATCGGCTCTGGAACTGCTTGCTGGTTGAGCCCCAGGTCAGTATCTGCTTCAAGCATTTCAATATCCTGGGAATGAAGCACTGCCTCAGGTGAGCCCTCTCCTGTAGCTGGCTCAGGGAAGACTAACTTTCTCCTTCTGAGAGCAGCCTCTAAATTGCAGAGCCGCCCACGCCCTGTTCTCACAGGAGGAGGAGTTAGTTGCACTGCCTGCTTAGGCTTGACTGGTTTCCTGCTTATCACCTTCAGCTGGGGAACAGTAGAGGAAGAGGCATGACTCAAAGGCTGTTCTAAGCTGTTCCTCTCTAAACCCTCCACCCCCTGCTGCTTGTTTGCTTCAGGGTAGAGAGTTGCGCGGGGACAGAAATCCCACCCGTCCCCACCCGTCCCTGCCAAAGTCCCACCCGTCCCCACCCGTCCCCGTGAGGACTCCCACCCGTCCCCACCCGTCCCCGCGAGGAATCCCTCCGTCCCCGCCCGTCCCCGCGAGGAATCCCTCCGTCCCCGCCCGTCCCCGCGAGGAATCCCCTACGTCCCCGCCCGTCCCTATAAACTACAGAAATAGTTATTTCATTTAATTATGCTACTGAATTAAAGGCTCTGGTAGAAACCCATTTAAAAATAAGCAAAAAGACTTTATTAATTTGGAAATATTAATTGGGAAGAATACATACTTTGTAAACGGGTTTCTACCAGAGCCTCTAATGTTTATAAATTTTTATCAACACACCTAATATACTACTTTATCCTTAAGCAAAAAAAAAAAAAGAATTTTTTTCCTACCTTTGTTGCCTGGTTTCTGCTTTCTTCATATTCTCATTCAATTCCTTCCATCCACTGCCTCTCTTCTCTCTGTGTCTTCCATTTGCTCTGTTACTGTGCCTCTCCCTTTCTCCCCCATCCCAAATTGGTCTGGCACCCATCTTTTTCCTTCCACTCCCCCCATAGTCTGGCACCTCTGTCTTCTTCCCTGCCAGGGTCTTCTCTCCATTCCCTCTTCCCCATTTCCTTCCAGTGTCCTTATCCCCCACCATCTTCCCCATGTCCTGTCAGGCAGCATCCTTCTTCCCCCTCTGCCTTTCCCATGTCCTTTCAGCGTCCTTCTCCCCCCTCTGTCTTCCCCATGTCCTTTCAGCGGCCTTCTCCCCCCTCTGTCTTCCCCATATCCTTTCAGCAGCCTTCTCCCCCCCTGTTTTCCCCATTTCCTTTCAGTGGCCTTCTCCACCCCTGTTTTCCCCATGTCCTTTCAGTGGCATTCTCCACCCCTTTGTCTTCCCCAGTGCTTTCAGGGTCCTTCACCCCCCTCTGTCTTCCACATGTGCTTTCAGCATCCTTCCCCCCTCCTCCCGTTTACCCCATGTCCTTTCAGCGTCCTTCTCCACCCCTTTGTCTTCCCCAGTGCTTTCAGCGGCCTTCTCCCCCCTTAAGCGTCTTTTCTTCTCCATTCCACCTTTCCTTCCTCCCTGCCTCCACCTTTGTGGCGCTTTTGCACCCGACTGACAACAGAACAGGCCCGGTCGGACAAATCTCCCTGTCCTGTAGCCGCGAATGTAAATTACCTTCTTACAGCAGCTGGAGTATTGAAGCTGCTGTAAGAGGTAATTTAGATTCGCGGCTACAGGGCAGGGAGGTTTGTCGGCCGGGCCTGTTGTCGGTCGATCGGGGGACCTGACCAGCTGTGCACATTCTTCGGGGCGGACCGCCCCCTCCCCCCCTCTTTCGTTCGCCATTGCCTTCTTCCTACCTGCCCTGCCGCACACAGCCGACCGGAAGTCTTCCTGATGTCAGCGCTGACGTCGGAGGAAGGGAGGGCTTTGCTTAAGCCCTCCCTCCGACGTCAGCGCTGACATCGGGAAGACTTCCGTTCGGCTGTGTGCTGCGACAGTGCAGGTAAGGAGGAGAAGACTACCCTCGCGGCTCGAATGCAGTGCACTGCGATCCAACCCCGCAGGAACCCCCGCGACCCTCGGAGGCGTCCCCACGGGATCCCCGCGACCCTAGGGGGCGTCCCCATGGGATCCCCGCGACCCTAGGGGGCGTCCCCACGGGATCCCCGTGACCCAAAGGGGGAACCCGCGGGATCCCCGCGGGTCCCGCGGGATTCCCGTCATCCCCGTTCCCGTGCAGCTCTCTACTTCAGGGTTAAAGGGAAAGTCCAGCATTTTCCTTACACTGGGCTTAATCTTCTCTCCCTGATTAGCCCTTTGAATTAAAGGACTAGCTTTTGCACTAGCAAAGCTTGGCACGAGCCCAGCTCTAGGGCTAGGTTCGTGACAATATACTATTTAAAATGAATAAAGATATATATATATATATATATATATATATATATATATATATATATACCTTGGTAATAGTAATATATATATATACATACTATTTAAAATAATAGTTATATATATATATATATATATATATACTATTTAAAATGAATAAAGATATATATATATATATATACCTTAGTAATAGCAACACAAAATCCTTGCTACTAAAATTTAAAAATAAAATCACTTGCTATTAGTTTTCAAGGACCAATCATGTGAAAGAACGATGCTTGTCCGGGCAGTTGTATCCTTATGCACGTGGACGCTCATAACATTAACCCTTATTTTTGGCTTTAAAATGAATAAAAATATATGGAACACGCAGATAGGAGTGCGCATGCGCGGCTAGCGTTTTATTATATAGGATGCCAAATACATATATCACACACACCCCCATCTACATATCCAAAAAATTGCACTCTAAATTTAAAAAATGTCTACCCACCCACAAGTACCCGACTCCTTAATAACCATCTGTGCCTACAAACTGGGAAGACCAGAGGTCCAGATAGTGTACAAGCAGTGATGTAGTAGTGGGGGGGGGGGGGGAGGGCAGAGAGGGCCTTACAGTAATGCCATGAGGAAAGGAGTTCTGTGGAGAGCTGTGGTGTTCTCTATATCTGTATGAACGCTCAAATCTTGTCCAGATGTGTATTTTTTTTTAAATCTTTATTAGTTTTCAATTATTAACAGTGCAATACAGTGAATTTAAACATAAACGAATCAAACAAAAGCACTTTAAATATACAAATATTTCAACAACAAACATTTTCACACACACCCTCCTCTCCTTAACTCATGAAAATAAAACCACATGTATAATTTCAATAAAATAGATATAATGAATAATAATTCTAATGTTTTCCCATCTCCCTCCCTCCCACCCTGGATGTGTAAGGAGGACAGATAAAAAGAAAAGGTACATGACAGCTATTGTGACTCAATAAATGATGTCACTGGGCTCCACCCCCTTTCAAATGCACTTCTATATCCTCAAATTTCAGCATTCATTCTCTCATATTTGTAGCTAGAACATAGGTTTGCCCACCAGAAAGTATAATTAAGTCTATCATAACTCTTCCAGTTGCATGCTATCATCTGGATGGCTATTCCCATCATTATTAAGAAAAACCGGCTTTTATAGTGATGTGTATTTTCTACTCTGTAGTGTTCTTTATAGTGTATACGGGAGTATGCTTATGTCTAGATGTTTGTGTATTCTTCCACTGGGGGAGCGTGCATATTTGAGTGTACTATATTATTCTTGTGTTTTGCAAACTGCTTTGAATTGTATCATGGCTGCGGAAGGCGGTATGCAAATATGCAGGGTTTAATGTGTAGGCAAAGAAAGAAGTGTAACTGTGGAGGTAGGCGAGGGGGGGGCAGCTGAGCCAAGAGGGGGCAGCAACAGAAAAGAGGGACTGAATTAGTGACTCTTTTCTGCTCTGTTCCAGGCTCACTCCATCTCCTCAAGGTTAGGGTTACCAGATTTTACGCATGTGAAATCCAGACCCATGGAGCCGCGTCTGGAGGGCCTCTGAGCATGTGCGGATGTGACACGATAATGTCACATCGCATCTGCACATACTCGGAGGCCCTCCAGACCCAGACCCAAGCTCAGGGCCTTCCAAAATCAGCACTTAACTGGCTATGGGGCACTGCATAAAGATAGGACTGATTTTATATGGTCCTATTTATGTGGTTAACTTGGCTGGATAGGTGCTGAATATCGGCCAAGTGACAAATTCACCCCCAGAATGCCAATTGGAAAATCTGGCAACCCTAGGAAACTTGGACAACAAAGTACAAGTGACTAAAGTGCTCAGGAATTGATCCAACTATTGCCCTTTAAAAACAAGATCCTCCACCTCATTATAAACTAAACTAAACTAAAGCTTAACTTTATATACCGGGTCGTCAACCTAAGGAAGCTCGACTCAGTTTACAACAATTACATAAAAACTAAAGAAAGTTTACAATGATTAAATAAAAACTAAAGAAAGTAATAGCAAAAGTTTCAAAGAGATTAGTTTTCAAACTGTTTGGCAAAAAAAACAGTTTTTAGAAGTTTGCGGAAAGATTGGAAAGAGCTCAGAATTAAGGGGAGTTCATTCCATAGTTGAGAAAGTTTAACTACAGGTCGTATGAAGATACCTGTGCCATTATTACCTACCATGGTCCAGCCTTGCCATAAATTTCCATATCCAATATAGTTACCTATATAACCTTCAAAAATGCTCTCAAAACATGGGGAAATGCTAGAGATGATTTTTTTTTTAACTATAAAAAGGTATGTAAGCATACTGCCATCTATTGGCATGCTCAAAGTATTCTCACTATAAGTAATTTCTCTTGGTGAAGCAATAGCAAAAGGCACAAGAAGCAAACCAGACTAGATTTTGAAATTTAAATAAAAAATGTGTATTTCCTGAACTAAGATGCACAGACTTCTGTGCCCGATATTCAGAAAAAAACCAAAAAAACAGTGATGCAGCAGTGTTGATGCTGACCATATAATGCTTAAAAAAAAGGATCCAAAAATGCAAATCAGCAATATACATCCGCAACTCTATTTGCAAGCTTAGAAATGCAACTGGCTATTATTCTGATGCTGTCACAGTGACAGTTTTTCTTAATAGCTTGGCATTTGGGTCAGGGGAGGACAAAATCTACTGAGGGATTAAGGGAGCAACCCCATTCCCCTAATCCCTCCAGTGGGCAGCTGTTTACTAAATCCTAAACATGCTTAGAAGCAAATGTAAACCCCAACATCAATCTTTTAGGACATAGGGCTAGATTCATTAAGCCCACCGAACGCGTCCCGACCCCTTTGTGACCCCGACCCGATTCACTAGCTTTCCTCCCATGCGTATTTGCACCTGATCTGATTCGTGCATGCAAATGAGGGGAAATGGCATGCAAAGTAGGAAGGGCCTCGATTCACTAAACTTATTCAGGCACACCGACTGGGCTGGCCAATCCAAAACCAAGCGACTGCTGAGGACCAGTCGCTTACATCCTTGCCGACTGTCCTATAGCCCTGAAATCACTTCCCCCATACATTACATTACATTAGTGACTTTTTTTCTGCTAGTACCTTGCAGTTCTAGGCGGATTACAAAAGAAGATAACTGGACATTTCCAGGAAAATTACAAATTAGGGTGCTGTTTACATGGCTGAAACTTTGAAGGGAAATTTACAAGAATGGTTGAGACTTTGAAGGGAAATTTACAAGAGCGAGGATAGATATGGAGATGTGTTATGATTTCTTGATAAATTTTTTGAGTAACAGGGTTTTGATTTCTTTTTGAAATGATTTGAAGTCGATCGTTGTTGTCAGCATGCTGGAGATGGGGTGATCAAGTTTAGCTGCTTGTGTTGCTAGTAGGTTGTCATACAACTTCTTGCGCTGTGTATCTTTGAATGGGGGGTAGGTAAATGGGGTCTGAGTTCTCCTTTGTCTGGTTGTTTTGTTCCAGTTTAGGTGATTGTTTAGATTTGTGGGGGGCTACATTGCCATGTGCACTAGACCTTAACGCCAGCATTGAACTTACGTTAGTTCTAGAAGTGTAGTGTGCGGTAATTTCCTGCGTGCGCTAAAAACGCTAGCGCACCTTAGTAAAAGGAGCCCAGAGAGATGTTGGATCATATGTTGTTCTTTTGTCCATTGATTCTCAGTTTTTGGAAGTCAATATGGGGACAGATTAATGCAATACTTGAATTTTCATTCCCGTTAACGTATGAGCTAGTCATATGCAGAACATTATTACATGTTAAACACCCCCCATAGATCATTATAAAAGTCGTCTTTTCTTAATTATGACCGGGATAGCTATGCAGATGATAACACATAATTGGAAAAATCATGATCGTCTTAATTTCTTTTTTTGGTGGGCAAATTTATGCTCCACATATAAGAATGAGAAAATGAATGCGGATTTGTTAGGACATGGTCAGATATTTAAATTGGTTTGGGGACCATTGACATCTTTTATGAATGTAGTATAATTGAATTGGGTTTTTTTTTAATTTGGTTTACTTCTATTCACATCCAGGGTGGGTGAGAGAAGGGAGAGAATACTTTATTATTATATAAGATTAGGATTTGGAAAGTATAAATATGTATTTATTATTGATTTATTAATTATTTAATAGATGGGTGGGTGGGATAAAGATACTGTATGTGTATATTTATAAGCTGAATGTGCATTTTGTGCTTTATTCTCTGATTGCTAACATGTATATTGCGCTAAGTTTTTTGGAAAATTAATAAAATATATTTTTTTAAAGTTGCATTTAAGTACTGTTAAAAAAACATGCAAATACTTTAGCTTATACTAACAATGCAATCATTCTTTTTTTTTAGTTCAGAGAAAACCAAAAAAACTCTGTGGAGTGACGATGTTCCTAAATGGATTTTATTTGAAAGTATCAAAGTTCCAAAGGTACACTAAAATCATCCACATAAAATAATTCCATCCACATAAAAGGAAATCATCCACATAAGAGCCTTAAAGGACCTAGTCCGCTAGGGATACAGGACCCATTGCAAATGCAAGCAGTGTCTCACTTCCGGCTCACCACACTAAACTAAACTAAACTAAACTAAACCTTAGGTTTGTATACCGCGCCATCTCCACAAGCATAGAGCTTGGCACGGTTTACAGGGTTAGGTTGAAAAGGAGCTACAATGAAGGGTTATAGGAAAGGAGCTAGGAAGATAAAGAAGGTCAGGGTACCAAAGAGCGGGAGGTGTTAGATTTTGAAAAGAGCCAAGTTTTCAGGTGTTTGCGGAAGGAATGGAGGGAGCTTGAAATTCTGAGCGGGGATGTGAGGTTGTTCCAGAGTTCTGTGGTTCTAAAGGGGAGGGATGTTCCTAGTTTTCTTACGCGGGATATACCTTTTGCAGAGGGGAATGATAGTTTCAGTTTTGGGGAGGATCTAGTGGAATTAGGGTTAGAGGAGTTCCAGAAGAGTGGGATAACGGGAGGGAGGATGTTTCCCACGTACTCACCTTTATAGGACCCCCAGGGAACCCTGAAGAAGACTTTTTGTCGAAACGCGGACCGTGTTGGGTCCTGTATCCCTAGCGGACTAGGTCCTTTAAGGCTCTTATGTGGATGATTTACTTTTATGTGGATGGAATTATTTTATGTGGATGATTTCAGTGTACCTTTGGAACTTTGACACTTTCAAATAAAGTCCATTTAGGAACATCGTCACTCCACAGAGTTGTTTTTTTTGTTTGTTTTCTCTGGATTTTCTTCTTTGTGGATATTTTGGGGTCAATTCCTTTTGGTTTTTTTTTAGTTCAATCATCTTTATTGATAATTTTCGGTATAACATACATTTAGGGCTCTTTTTACAAAGGTGCGTTAGGGTTTTTAGCGCACGCACAAAATTACCACGCGCTATAGCGTGCAGTAGCTGAAAATCTACTAGGGTGCCTCTTGAGATTTCAGGTGTGCCACGGCACAATGGGGAGGAGGAGAGGCACCGGCTGACTGCCTAGAGGACATGCCTCTCATGGCGAGAAGCATGTCCTATAGACCAGTGTTCTTCAACCGCCGGTCTGTGCACCGGAGCCAGTCCGCGAAGGACCAGCGTCCCCCGCAAGCACCAAGTTAAAAAGGTGGCTCACTGCAAATGCCTCATGGACCACTCACGCAAAAACACCAGTGCAGCTGTCCTCCAACACCTCCAGGCAGCGCCGGGGCTGCCAACGGGGGAGCTCGTAGGAACCTGGTGCAGTGGCCAATGGGCAACGCTGGGTCAAAGGCCACTGGAGATCTGGAGGCGCGTGAGTCCACCGACCGTGCTGCCCGAAGGCATCCGCTGTGCATGCACAGAAAGCCACCGCCTCCCCGGCCTGAGCTCTCCTCTCAGTCCTCTCCAGAAGGAGCGGAAGATCACCTCCCACTCCCAGACCCGGCCAAAAGGAATGAAGGTCCTGCTGCTGCAACACACGGCACAGAACTGGAGCAGCAAGACAGGGCACGAGACGCGACCTCCCGAGCCCCCAGGTAGGCTGAGGAGAAGCTTCTTAATAGGAAAATCACTCCCCCCCCAACCCGGTCTCCCTTGGCAGTCCACACTATCACTCCTCAACCGCCGGTCCTCAAAACAATTCCTCCAATTCTGACAGTCCATAGGTACAAAAAGGTTGAAAAACACTGCTGTAGGCAATCAGCCGGCACCAGCGCCTCTCCTTCTCTCCAGCCCTCTTCCCTGCTGCCACCCCCTTCTGGCGTCTCAGGGCCCATCTGGAGGGCCTTCGCTCATGCGCGGGCGTTGATGTGATGATGTCACACATACACGTGATGTCATCATGGCGACGTCCACGCACTTCCGGATGCCTCGAGCCACAGCACACTACGTTTAATGTGCCGCGGCTCCAGAAAGTTTGAGGGACACTGACATAGAGCGAGGGGAAGAGCATGAGATGTGACATAGTCGTCTCCTGATGAAACCAACCATGTTACTTTGGATCCTGTAAGCAGATGGAATGCGCTCCCGAGAGAGGTGGTGGAGAGTAAAACGGTGACTGAGTTCAAAGAAGCGTGGGATGAACACAGAGGATTTAGAATCAGAAAATAATATTAAATATTGAACTAAGGCCAGTACTGGGCAGACTTGCACGGTCTGTGTCTGTGTATGGCCGTTTGGTGGAGGATGGGCTGGGGAGGGATTCAATGGCTGGGAGGGTGTAGATGGGCTGAAATAGGTTTTAACAGAGATTTCAGCAGTTGGAACCCAAGCACAGTACTGGGTAAAGCTTTGGATTCTTGCCCAGAAATAGTTAAGAAGAAAAAATTTTAAAATTTAATTTGAATCTGTTTGGGCAGATTGGATGGACCATTCGGGTCTTTATCTGCCGTCATCTACTATGTTACTATGTTACTATGTAAGACACTTTACAAGTGCTATCCTTTCCTGAAACTGTAGTTCATTCCTCTTCTGTTCTGCAATCAATAACTTCACAAACTGGTCTTGCTGTAATTACTGCAAGATACTCATTTGCCTTCCAGATAATAAATGCTATCTAATAAAAAATATATATATATATATATACCACCATATGTGAATATTTCCAAAGGGGGAAAAAAAAATCAGTAAATCACAACATCCCGAGTTACTTACTTCCAGTCCTCTGAGTTAAATATTTCCCCACTTGGTTAGCTGACATTTTTTTTTTCTCTAAATTGACATTATTAAGACTTTTTTTCTTAAAATATACATACCTGCTCTTAGGAAGTAGACTTTCTACAGGACAAAAAGAATAGATGCAACCACTGACTGATCCATAAAATGTTGAGGAAAAACAATTTCTTGGTCACAGCACTGTGAAAATACGCCTGAACTACAGCTTCATGTTAACACCTCAACCTAGTAACAAACTCTAGTCTAGAGATATAAACAATATTATCATCATTCAAGTGCAGGGAGTTTCAAGTTCCACAGCTCAGTGACAGCGTGAGCGAGGTCCTGGTTTATTTACCATTAAGAGCTAAACTATATTGTTGCTAGGTTGATATTTACCAAGGAATCACATCCATCTTTCTGATTTATTTACTGTGCACACAACTTGGCTTTTTACTCTCTCAGAACTGAAGCTAGTAGTATGCAAGGATGAATTAAGTAGAAAGTTTACTTAACTCTTCAGAATGCTTTTTCAGTCAGTGCTACATGCCAGGGACATATTAAGCAAAAAACAAAAGGAATTGACCCCAAAATATCCACAAAGAAGAAAATCCAGAGAAAACCAAAAAAACTCTGTGGAGTGACGATGTTCCTAAATGGACTTTATTTGAAAGTATCAAAGTTCCAAAGGTACACTAAAATCATCCGCATAAAATAATTCTATCCACATAAAAGTAAATCATCCACATAAAAGCCTTAAAGGACCTAGTCCGCTAGGGATACAGGACCCAACACGGTCCGCGTTTCGACAAAAAGTCTCACTTCCGGTTCACCACTCAATTGTTTCCCACGTACATACCTTTATAGGACCCCCAGGGACCCCTGAAGAAGACTTTTTGTCGAAACGCGGACCGTGTTGGGTCCTGTATCCCTAGCGGACTAGGTCCTTTAAGGCTTTTATGTGGATGATTTACTTTTATGTGGATGGAATTATTTTATGTGGATGATTTTAGTGTACCTTTGGAACTTTGATACTTTCAAATAAAGTCCATTTAGGAACATCGTCACTCCACAGGGACATATTAAGAACATAAGATTTGCTGCTGCTGGGTCAGACCAGTGGTCCATCGTGCCCAGCAGTCCGCTCCTGCGACAGCCCTTAGGTCAAAGACCAGTGCCCTACTAGAGTCTAGCCTTACCTGCATATGTTCTAGTCCAGCAGGAACTTATCTAACCTTTTCTTGAATCCCTGGAGGGTGCTTTCCCCTATAACAGCCTCTGGAAGAACGTTCCAGATTTCTACCACTCTCTGGGTGAAGAAGAACTTCCTTACGTTTGTACGGAATCTATCCCCTTTTAACTTTAGAGAATGCCCTCTCTTTCTCTTCACCTTGGAGAAGGTGAACAATCTCTCTTTTTCTACTATGCCAATTCCCTTCAATATCTTGAATGTTTTGATTAATGTTCCCTCTCAGTCTCCTCTTTTCAAGGGAGAAGAGGCCCAGTGGGGCCTTGGGGTCTGGGCCCTCCTCTCTCAGTTTTGACTCGGGTCCTTCCAGACCACATAAAAAAAGAAAAAGGGCAACACAAAAAACCTACATCAGTGTCTCTCAAACTGTGTGCCCCGGCACAGTGGTATGCCCTGAAGAAATTCCAGAATTTTACTTTATTTTAAAAAATTCCTTTCACTAAACTAAACTAAACCTTAAGTTTATATACCGCATCCTCTCCATGAATATAGAGCTCGGCACGGTTTACAAAAGTTTAATAAAGGAAGAGAATAGCACATTGAGTTTGGTGGATTGAGAATAGGGGAAGAGGAGAGCGTTACGTTTTTGTGAAAAGACTGGTTTTCAGATGCTTATGGAATAGTTGGAAGGAGACCTGAGTCCGCAGTGGGGTAGTAAGGTTATTCCAAAGCCCTGTAATTCTGAAAAAAATAGATTTTCCCAATTTTCCCACATAGAGGATACCTTTTAGTGAGGGGAAGGAAAGTTTGAGTTTTATACACTTGAAAAGAAACATAGAAACATAGAAGATGATGGCAGAAAAGGGCTACAGCCCATCAAGTCTGCCCACTCTGCTTACCCACCCCCTGTCTATGCCCTAATGACCCAATTTTCTTATCTTGACCTTCGTAGGGATCCCACATGGGTATCCCATTTATTCTTAAATTCTGGCACGCTGTCTGCCTCGATCACCTGCACTGGAAGCTTGTTCCAATGATCTACCACTCTCTCTGTGAAGAAATACTTTCTGGTGTCGCCATGAAATTTTCCGCCCCTGAGTTTGAGCGGGTGCCCTCTTGTGGCTGAGGGTCCCTTGAGAAAGAAAATATCATCTTCCACTTCGACACGTCCCATGAGGTACTTAAATGTTTCGATCATGTCTCCCCTCTCCCTACTTTCCTCGAGAGTATAGAGCTGCAATTTGTTCAGTCTCTCTTCGTACGAGAGACACTTGAGCCCCGAGATCATCCTGGTGGCCGTCCGCTGAACCGATTCAATTCTGCGCACATCTAATGTAATGTAATGTGGTCTCCAGAATTGCACACAGTACTCCAGATGAGGTCTCACCATGGCCCCGTACAACGGCATTATGACTTCAGGCTTTCGGCTGACGAAACTTCTATTGATACAACCCAATATCTGCCTTGCCTTAGATGAAGCCTTCTCCACTTGATTGGCAGTTTTCATGTCTGCACTGATGATTACTCCTAAATCTCGTTCTGCTGAAGTCCTAGTTAAAGTTTCTCCATTCAAGAAGTACGTCCTGCATGGATTTCCGCTTTCGAGGTGCATGACCTTACATTTCTTAGCATTGAAGCCTAGCTGCCAGGTTGAGGACCAACTTTCCAATGACATATAAGTTGTATATGCACGAGTCTGTCAATGTTATGAGCATCTGTGTGCATAAGGATACAACCACCCAGTCAAGCATTATTCTTTGATGTGATTGGTCCTTGAAAATTAACAGCAAGCAATTTTAGTTTTATTTTTAATTTTTATGTAGTAGTTATCCTAACTTGAGCAACAAAGCTATCAAGGCTTTGTTACCATTTTGATCTTCTTATCTTTGCAAACTTGGATTTTCAGCTCTAACAGAAATTAAATAAAAAAAAAAAGAGAACAAATGTTGATGGTGGATAATGAAATGTGTTTGCTTGTCGAATATCGAGCTGCGTTTTGAGTTAATTTGCATTCAAAACTAAGCACCTCTATCGCATTGATTAGCAATCTATCTACTTTAGTTTCACCATTATTACTATTACCCATACATAGCTTAAAGAACTTTAAATAACTCTCAAATTTATCCCTCCTTTTACAAAAGTGCAAGAGTTTTTTAGCGCCAGCCGACACGCAGAATGCTCTGCACTGCTCCGACAGTAATAGAGTTCCTAGGAGCGTTGGAGCACAGCAGAGCATTCAGCATGCTGGCCGTTGCTAAAAACCTTTTAATGCGCTTTTGTAAAAAGAGGGGATAATGTTTTGTTGGTTTTGCAATTTTATAATTTCAGTTATAATGTGCCACGAAAAACATTTGCTCCGTTTAGTGTGCCAGGTCTAAAAAAGGTTGAGCGACATTGCTTTACATCAAGGAAAACCAGTCTACAAAGAGAAGGAATGGGCCACAGGAAAAAAGCAAAAGGAAAGCACAAAAGCCTGACACCAAGGAAAATTAGTCCACAAAAAGTCGGGATGAATCATGGGATAAAAAAGCAAATGGATAGCACAAAAATCCTACATCAAAGAAAACCAGTCCACAAAATGTAGTGATGAACCACACCCACATAGGACTTGGGTGGAGGTTCTCAGAAGTAGTAGCTGGAAGGGATTCTGAGGCCCCACGAGCAAAAGAAATTAACAGGCACCTCCACTGCCCTTTGCTCCATCTCATTTATTATAGAACTGCCTCACAAGTGTATTTACTATTCATGGTAGCATTTCCTGATACTGATCTCACAAGGTTAGCACTGGCAAGTGCCATCTGCAAACACTAAATGCACTCATGATCTAGCTCTCTAGAAGCAAAGATGGAGTAATGAGAAACAACAAACAGTTGCTGAAAAAATTACGACATTACCACCGCATTCTAATCGCCAGGACGTCCAAGTGCCGATAATCAAAACAGTATTTCTATACGTCTAATGAGGTCTTCCAGCCTCTGTAAGTCCAGAGCATGAGATGGGCGTGATGGAGGTGTGTTATGGGGGCGCTTTGGGCAGTCTCAAGGGCGGGTTACCAGTCCTGCCTGCATGGCAACTGGACATTGCTATAGGAGCAGGTAAGAGAATGCTCCGGGCTCTCTAACGTCAACATGCCTTAATCTTCAACAAAGAATCACAAATTTATGGGACCTGGGGCAAGGAAGGTAGGAGAAATCCCCGGATCCATGAAGAGTGAGATCAGAGGCACACAAAAACACACACAAAATGATGGCAGGAGCCGCCAAAGAGGTCCATTGTCCTGCGGGCCTTGCATTGAAGACCACTATGCTAGTCCACACAAAATTGCATAAATTAACATTTTTAGGGGTTATGCTGCATAAATGGATGAATATCTATAGAAATGCAGCTTATGGCATCTTTTTTTTTTTTTTTTTGTCATGCTGAAATCAAGAAATAAAAATAAAATATCAGGCTATCTTCTGGAAATGTCCTCCTGTGCACAACTTTTTGCCTTTAGGGGAGCCTTCACCATCTCTGAGGCAAACACTTCCACTCTTTTCTAAAAGCAGAGCGACTTCTCTTTTAACACCTAGGGCTCCTTTTACTAAGCTGCTTTAGGGCTTTAAGCTGGCGTTAGTTCTAGCCGCGTAGCGCGGGGTTAGCGCACGCTAATCTGCTGCGTGCGCTAAAAACGCTAGTGCACCTTAGTAAAAGAAGCCCCTAAAGAAGGATGCATCCTGGGACTGAAAATGGGTTATCTCTAATGATATAACTCAAGTTTAAAATCAATTTGAGGAAACACAATCAAAAGTGAGTTTGACAATAAGCTAGGAAAAGTCATCAGCTTAATCCTTGCCAATAATCTTGCATTTTCTGGGCTGCATTATGAAAATGTCATTCCTGCAATGTTCGGAGCTTCCATCATGTTCCTGCTGCTGCTTTTATTTACATATCATTATGCTAAGGAAATTGAAAAGAAAACTTGCCCCTGCACACTACCATGATGCATGCTAGTTTTTCCATGTTTTTCTGATGAGTTTATGGTCCATTCTATGCATTTATGCAAACAGAGCTCACTGATATATTTTTTTAAAAACCAAAAAACAACAATGACAGCAAACATAATTCTCATTTATTTGATATGCATGAAAACCTTGCCTGTATATTTTCTGCTCAATGATCAAATTCAATAGATACCTACCGGAGAAGATAAAGAGCCCTATTTTAGATAGAAAGAGGAGAGGAAAATTGAGATGTCCAGTTCAGAATGTGTTCCAATTCCCTCTATATTTTACAAAGGCTTTGCTGAACATAGAGCCTTTTGCAAAATATGAATGAGGGTAAATCAAAAAGTAAAGGCAATAGAAGTAACTGTGAGCAATTTAACATATCACTTTTCCACATAGTCCCCATGCAAGACGATATATTTGTTGTATCATTCGACTAGCTTCTGCATTCCTGCAGAGTTTTTCTGTTGCTCCCGAAGCCAGGTGAGCACCTCTTCGGGTCGCAGTGATGCACCCGTGTCTCAACGCTGGTGACAATTCTTTCCTGATGGTGTGAATAACATGAGGAAAGACCTAGTGAAGCTTGAAGAATGTTCTGGAATTTGGAAGCTAAAATTGAATGCTAAAAAAATGTAAGGTCATGCATTTGGGCTGCAAAAACCTGAGGAAACGGGACAGTTTAAGGGGTGAAGAACTTTTGTGTACCAAAGAGAAGCAGGAGTTGAGTGTGATAGTATATGATGATCTTAAGATGGCCAAACAGGTTGAAAAGGTAATGGCAAAAGCTAGAATGATGCATGGGTGCAGAGGAAGAGGGATGGCCATTAGGAAAAAGGAGACATTGATGCCCCTGTATAAGACTCTGATGAGACCTCATTTAGAATATTGTGTACTATTCTGGAGACCACACTTTCAAAAAGATATAAACAGGATGTAGTCGGTCCAGAGGAAGGGAACTAAAATGGTTGGTGTTGTATAAGGCGTACAGGGACAGACTTAAGATCTCAATATATATACAGTACTTTGGAGGAAAGGCAGGAGAGGGGAGATATAGAGACGTTTACATACTGTAACTATGTGGCTTAAATATGCAAGTCCAGAGGAAACTCCAGAGTGAGAGGCCATAGAACGAGGTTACGAGGTGATAGGCTTAGGAGTAATCTAAGGTAATACTTTTTCACACAAAGAGGTAGACACAAAAACTGTTTCTGAATTCAAGAAAGCATGGGACAAGCACATAGGCTCTCTTAGGGAGAGAGGGAGGTAGTGGATGCTGCAGATGGACAGAATGAATGGGCCATTTGACTTTTACCTACCATCATGTTCCTATGTTTAAATTATGAGACACTACCTCTTGAGGGATCTTTAAATACAATTGAATTGTTTCCATAGGTGTGCTGGCTGAGGGCAAGTGGGATGTGTAAGAGAGAAGAGAGGCAGACTGGCTGCGGGTCTCTGTGTTGGTATAGGTATCAATCTGCTTTAATTGCCTAAGAAACCTATATATATATCTATTGACGGATACACTGTTTAATCGTATTCTTTTGCATTTGATACATATGTATAGACTTAGTCCTCATGCCCACTTTAGCCTCCCCCAAACAGTTTCTTGTTCTGTATTTGGTGAAGGTCTGTGTTTTGTGTGTGAAGAAGTCATCTCATTTAAAGTTATTTTATGTGTGGTAATAATGGCAGGTGGGGAGACTGGGGAGGAGAAAGATTGGGAGTGCAGAACGGTTTACATGAATGTATTCAGGTACTAAAGCATTTCCCCCTGTCTGTACCAGTGGGCTCATAATCTATCTAATGTCCTTGGGGCAATGGGGGGTTAAGTGACTTGCCCGGGGTCATAAGGAGCAGCGTGGGTTTGGATATGGATTTTACAGAATACCTAAAGAGATTTTATAACCCAGAGTGCTACCATAATATGAAGTCTGAATTTCAGTGTCCAGGCTACGGCTAGCCCATTTAAGCAGCCCCTGCTAGCCTCACCAATACACTTAAAGCACATCTGGCCAAGGATTGCAGATGGGAAAGATCACTGTATGGGGGGGGAGGGGGGATGGACAAATTAGCAAGGGGCAATTAGGGTGCCTCTTAAATCAAATGAAAGTGAGTTGGTCACAAACAGTGGCAGTTGTTATACATTCCTTCTTCTGGACCCAGCACCTTCCCTTTGATGCATTCAACCCCCCCACCCCCCACCAAACACACACACACACAACTCCAGCAGAGCAGAATATGACAGAGGAAAACTCCATAGGGCTGGCAGAAGGTAGTTATGTTAATCATTACCACTGATAAAGACAGGTTTGAATGTAGTCATGGGGGAAGGGGAGAGATTCTGGATCACATGGAGGGATTCTGGACCTAGAAGGGAGGGGCAAGAGGGAAGAGAGGGTAAGAAATGCTGAAGCACAGGAATGAGTGAGGTAGGAATGTTGGATCCAGGAGGGAGCAGTGGGGGGGGGGGGGGGGGGGGGAGGGAATAAAGAGGAAAAATGGTGGACTACAAGGAGGGAGGTGGAGAGAAATACTGGACCATGAAGGGGCAGGGAACGGGGGCATGGCAGGATGAGAGACGGAGAGAGGTGGCACCATGGAGGAAAGAACGTTGCAATACTTTTTACCTTCTATTTCAGGGGTTCTCAAACAATTGCCCTACAGCAGTGGTTTTTGCTAATTTTTAAACCAAAGCCACTTTGAATCCAAATGAACTGAAGGAGAGATGCCAAATATCCTCCCATGTGGGGCCACAACAGCTGCAAAACTGCTGACCAGCACATTTCAATAACATGCATACCCACCAGTCTACTCTCAAACTTTTCATTAGGATAGGGGTGTCAATTTCAAACTCAATCACATAAGGGGCCAAAATCTAAAACATAGGCTAAGTCACGAGCCAAATTTTTTAAGATACTTAGGGGTCATTTTATTAGGGTACGCTAACCGATTTAGCGCATGCTAAATGCACACCTTAATAAAGACTTTTCCTCTTTTTTAGATTCTAGTTCACACTTGCTGTCTAACACCAGCTCTGGCAGGATACACATTTCAAATCTGACATATTGTAATCACAAAACAGAAAATAAAATTATTTTTTCTACTTTTTGTTGTCTGGTCATTATTCAGATCATGTTGGTCCCAGGCTCTGGTTGTCTTCTGATAACTCGCTTGCCAGGGTCTCTCCTGCCCATTTGTCGTTTCCTTCTTTCTCCGTGCTAACTATCCATCTTCCGTCTCTGTCCTCCCCTTCCGTTTCCCTTCCCTCCCCGGGAGGTCTGGCATCTTTCCTTTTTTTTTGTCTCCATCCCCGCAGCTGCAGCAATGGACCCAACCATCCCCAGATCTACCATCTTTCCTTTTCTCCTTTCACTTCCCAACTACCCTCCTATCCAGTATCTCTATCCCCCCTCCACACCAGCCCTTGTGCCCAACTTCTCTCCCTTCCTGTTCCTTCCCTCTCTCCATTCCATTGTCCATCTCTCTGCCTCTCCTGTTTTTAGACCCATTATTTGTTCCCCTCCCCCAACCTCAGTTCAGCATATGCACATCCCTTTGGACCCCTCCTTCCGTATACTTCTACATCAGGGCATGCCCCCCCCCCCATCCCAAAGGCCTGCATGTTTTCCCTTCTTCGTCCCAGTCTCACTTTTGAGATTTGGCCTGCCATTCCTTCCATCCCGGCTTCCCAGTTTCATCTTCTAAGCAGCATCTTTTAAGCAGGTTGCCTCAGTCTCCGTAGCATGTTCCCTCTGCCGCAGTCCTGCCCCTCCTCTGATGTACAGGAACGTGGCAGAGGGAATGGGCTGCGGAGATCAACGACAGCCTGCTAAGTTTGCTATAGCTGACTGGCGATCCTCGGCAGGCTGCTTAGAAGATGAGACCGAGAAGCCAGGATAGAGGGAGGGAAGGAACGGTGGACCAAATTTAATTACCCTGCAGGCCAAATTTGACACCCCTTCTTTAGGGTATTCTCAAGAAGATGGAAATTTTATTTTTTACTTAATATATATTTTTATTTTATTTTTTTAGCCCACAATATATATAGAAGCAATCTGAGAAATATGATAGAAAAAATAAATTACTTCAGATCTTAAGTGTCCAATTCTCTGCGACTAACTGGTTAAGATATATCTCTGTGGGATGGTTAACTACTACATGATTTTCCCTTGCCATTATAAAATCTAGCGCTTGTTTGGAATCTGTAAACAAAAGGTTTTTTAGAGTAACAAAACATCAACAAGGAAATTTTTACAAAAATGAACCCCCCAGGTCAAGAACTCTAGGTTTATACCCAGGAAATTCTCTTCTAGCCTGGGTTCTAGATAATCAGGAAATATATGCACTGATGATCTCATAAATTGCTGATATATAGCGGAAATAAAGTCTCAATATCATATTATGGTCCGATTCTAAAGAAAAGTTACCAAAAGAGTCATTCTAGATGTAATTACTTATTTATTTATTTTAAAAGTTTCTATACCATCTAATTCCTAGGCAGTTTATAAATGTGCACATACATAATAGGTAAAAACAGCACAAGGATTCATGTTGAATGGCTTCTTGGTTTTCTTCCCTTTTACCAGATGATAGTTTGGAGAGAGGTAAATTGCCTTCACTACAGGGGGAAGATTATCTTCAGGCCACTTTGAGGAAAGCATTGTTCACACGTCCTCAACTTCCGACATCAGTTTGGCTTCAAGATGGCCATTTTCAAATGCATTATTTTCATGTATTAAGAAATACCTTGTCCTTCGAGTATGTGGCTCTTAACTTCCTCTTTCTGTTGTGAACTTGGGTGGTTCAGCATTTCCTCTCTTCCCTCCTGCCTCTCCCTCCTGGGTCCAGCTTCCAATCTTGTGATCCAAAATCTCTTCCTCTTCCCCCACATCTACTTTCAAAATTGTCTTTAGCACTGGCAATGATTAACACGCACTACCTTTTACCAACTCAGGGGAGATAATGATAGAGAGCTATAAAATCCACTATTGATTACAGTGGAATGGGTAGATGTGAATTGCTTGTTTTCCAAAAACTGTCCCATTCCTGTAAGCTCTGCCTTAATCCCACAAGCCTCAAACACTTACGATTTTGAAGTGTTTGAGGCTTGTGCAGATGAGGACAGAGCTTGCAGGAATGGGGCACGGACAGGGGAAAAAACTCTCCGGGACGGGGGAAAATGTGTCTCTGTGTCATTCTCTAGTCAGGACCCAAATAGATGGCTTCTATTGCAACTCAAGAGCCAAACGTTCAGCCATGTTTTCAGCATATCCTCGGTGAGCATGCATGAAATATGTTTTTTGCCTAGGAGATTCATGAAATTTATTTCATATATACAGGACCTACCTGTCCACTAGGAAGCCTATCTGGCCACTTAAGGTAGTACAATTTAGGGGATGGAACCCACACTTGGGGCTCCTTTTATCAAGATGCAGTAGGCGGTTAACAGGCGGAATACCGCACGTTCAACCGCCTGCCGCGCTAGTCACTAATGCCTCCATTGACAAGACGTTAGGTTTTTGGCATGCCGTGAGGGTCAGCGCGTGATGAAATTTCCGATGCGCTAACCCCCGTAGCGCACCTTGATAAAAGGAGCCCTTGGTCTCCAGGATCTCTCTCTTGTCCCCCCTCCCACCGTGGTCCATAGCATCTTTGTTCTTTCTTCCTTCTCTCCTCCACCACAAAGCGTTCAGTAATTTACATCCCTTCTACAGGGGAAGTGACATAAAAGTCAGCATCTACAGAAGCATCATGGCCAGTGCTTGGTCTTGAGCATCTGTGCATGCTCAAAACCTGTTGCTATTCCCCCTCTGAACATTCTGAGGGGCAGGAGCTAGAAAGCCTTCAGCATGTGCAAATGCTCATAGCTCCATACTAGCTGTGATGTATTTTCTATAGATGCTGACTGCTGCACCACAATCCTGGAGGAAGAGAAATAAACCACTGAACACCTTGTTAAGACAGTGGAAGTTGAGGAAGGAAGGAACAAGAGAGATGCTGAACTTCAGTGTGTGTATGTACTGGGGTGGGGGGAGGTGGAAGTCAGAAGAGTTACGAGATAGAGGAGGAGATGCTGGATGCTTGTAACAAGCTGCTCGAATCCCAACAGCAAGCTCCGTCTCCAGCAGTGTTCAAGGCCCAGTTAAAAGCCCACCTCTTCGAGACCGCTTTCAATTCCTAACTCCTCTCACCTTGAGTTCCAGATTTTTAATCCTATATGTCTTGCCTGTCCAATTTAATTATAAGCTCTTCTATGCAGGGGCCATGTATTAAACGTCAAAATGTATAGTACTGTGTATGCCTTTCAGCACATTGTAAGTGAAAAATAGTAGTAGGATGCCACAGAGGGGGGAAGATAGGGGTGGGAGATGGTTCTGGAGTACAGACTAGTAGGGAAGTGGAGATACTAGAAATGAAAAAGAACTACTACTACTACTACCACTTATTTCTATAGCACTACCAGATGTATGCAGCTCTGTATAGTCATGAAAAAGACAGTCCCTGCTCGAATAAGCTTACAACATAAACATACAAGACAAACAAATAGGATGCCATGGATACAGTTAAGTGGAATGGTTGGTGGGCAGTGGGGTTATGGATTGAAGGCTACATCAAAAAAATAGGTTTACAGTCTGCTTTTAAACAAGGGAAGGGGCTTGGCGGACAAACTTGGGTAATTTATTCCAGGCATAGGGGGCAGCTAGATGGAAGAAACGAAGTCTGGAACTGGCAGTGGAGGAGAAGGGTACAGCTAAGAGCGGCTTGTCTGAGGAACGGAGTTCTTTGGGAGGTGTATAAGGAGAAGAGAGATATTGAGGGGCAGCAGAATGAACACACTTGGAGGTCAGCAATAGGAGCAACTATCTGGGTTTCTGCCAGATACTTGTGACCTGGATTGGCTACAGTGGAAACAGGATACTGGGACTAGCTAGAGCATTGGCTTGAACCGGTGTGGCTATTGTTATGTTCATCCCTTTCAGGGGGAGGAGGGGGAACTGTCTTGATTATAGAAAATTGTTAAAGACTCAACTCTTTGATAGGCTGGTATCATAATGCATTCTGCTTCATTTTTTTTTCAATCAAGTTCCTTATATTCAACTTGATGTATTTTATCTGTTCTATTACTTCTTTCCCTTCCATGCCGGTATTTTCTGCATTATATTGTAAATGCATTCTGTCTTTATCTGTTTTTAAGTCCATTATTCTAATTTGTATTTTATCTATATCCCATGTATTAGCTCACCTTGTTGTGAACCGCCTAGAACTTTTTCGGTATGGCGATACATAAGAATAAAATTATTATTATTAAAAATATCCAATACCCGGGCAAACGCTGAATAAAAAGCACCTCCAGTCAAAGCAGAAAAAAACCCAAAACAGACCCCCCCCCCTAAATACCTCTAACTGCATGAAAGGAGGGCAATTTATGAGGGGGGGGGTGTCAGATAAAAGGCCTAAAATTTGAGAGGGAGGGAGCGTGAAAGTTCGCTTAAGCGCACACACTTGAAATAAAACTGCCCAGATTCGCTACTTGATAGATAACAACCGACTCGAGAAGCAACACCTTAATTTCCGCGAGCAACCGGGGCGGGAAGCTCAAGTCTCGAGCCTTCCCGTCGCCAAGGTAACTCGCGCTTCCCTCCCCCCCCCCCCCCCCCCCGCTCTCCCATTCGCGTCTCGCGCCGTTCGATGACGCAGGCGCGCGCGAGGGGAACCTTCGCGAAGGTTCCCGAAAGGCCGCCGGCGGTCTCCGGAAGAGCCAGCGCCAGCCGACCGACCCCCCCCCCCCCCCTTCTTTCTCGGGGCGGAGAGTCTCGCGTCTTCCGTAGGTGGCTTCGCCGTGCTCGGGCCATTCGCGCTCTCTTCCACCATGTCGCTGCTGTGCTATAACAAGGGCTGCGGGCAGCGCTTCGATCCGGACGCCAATGCGGACGGTGAGCATCTGAGAAGGGGGGTGGGGTGGGGTGGGGGCGTTATAGGCGCAGGAAGCCCCGCGTTATAAAGAGCGTTGTGCAGTTGTAAGGGTCTTTCGTTGGGAGGGCCAATCAGGTGGCCAGATTCTTGAGGGCATCAGGAGTGGCCGGGACTGGGTCCTTTCTCTCCTTATCTACTGGGCTTTTTCGGGAGTGGAGTTGCTGTGATCCAGCCTATGGATATGCCCGTGATGCATCTTATGGCAGGGGTGTCAAAGTCCCTCCTCGAGGGCCTCAATCCAGTCTGGTTTTCAGGATTTCCCCAATGTATATGCATGAGATCTATTAGCATACAGTGAAAGCAGTGCATGCAAATAGATCTCATGCATATTCATTGGGGAAATGCTGAAAACCCGACTGGGTTGCAGCCCTGGAGGAGGGACTTTGACACCCCTGCCTTATAGGGTTAGTGTTACTAAAGAATGGTAAAGGGGCGCTGTTAAATACCGTTGCATAAGAAGAACACTGTGCTGATGAAGCGATGCTGGGGGGATTCTGGGCTGGCACTTATTAGCGGCTGGAGGGCTAGATTCCTCCATCCCATTGTCCACCGGCCCCCCATTACAGCTCGAGTTCTCAAGCAAAGTTCTGGGTGTCACCTTAGACTCTTCTCTATCCTTCAACGAACATCTCCAATCCCCGGTGAAGAAATGCTTCTTCAGCCTTCACATGCTAAGGAAAGTCAGACCCTATTTTCACCAAAAACACTTCGCAGTCCTAGTACAATCCATCATCCTCTCCAGATTGGATTATTGCAATTCTATCTACCTCAGCCTAACCAAGAAAAGCCTCCACAGACTTCAGCGGATTCAGAACGCCGCAGCTAAGCTTGTTTTCGCGAAAAGCAAATTTGATCACGTCTCACCAATCCTGTCTAAGCTCCATTGGCTCCCAGTAATCCCCAGGATCCACTTCAAATGTGCGTGTCTGGCCTACAAGATCCTACATGGCATCCTTCCTGCCGTTATCCCTCTATCCTGGAACTCCCCAACCCCTACTTCCTCCAGATCCTCCCAAATTTTTAAACTATCCTTCCCTTCCATAAAAGGTATTTCCATGTAGGCAAACTTGGGTCATCCCTCCCCTTTAGAATCACTGAGATCTGGAATAACCTCACCTCCCCTCTCCGAACCTCAAGCTCCCTCCAACTCTTCCGCAAACACCTAAAAACCTGGCTATTCTCAAAACTGTAACACTTCCCCCCTCTTAGGCCTCTCACCTTCCCCCTTTACACCTAACTCTTTAATCTCTCCACTGTAGTTCCTCTCTCATCTTTCTTCCTGTAAACTGTGCCGAGCTCCGCATTCGTGGAGATGGTGCGGTATATAAACCCAAGGTTTAGTTTAGTTTAGTTTAGATTCTCAAAAAACCAACAGGGGGCTGTCATTATTGTAGCGATTTTAAAAAGCGAGCCATTCTCTAAAAGCTATGCATGCAAATGACGTTGGCAGAGAGTAGCGAAGGTTCGCTAAATTTGTATGGGCCCTTCATTGGTGATGGCGACTGGCACATACGCAAAATAAATGCAACCCCCCTCCAACAAATCGAAGATCAGCAGGCCCCCTCCCCCGTGTTAGTGATGGCTGACTAGAGGAATGCCTACTCCCTCTGACCAGCAGGCCTGCATCTTCAAGATGGTGGCCCTTCCCTGGGGAGGGGGTCTAAGGATCTGATTGGCCTAGCTTGTTAAGGCCCCTCCCTGGTGCATCCGGAGAAGGGGGTCCAGGCTGGCCCAGAAAGCAAAGGTACACTTCTCCCTCTGTATCCACTGAGAGTTGGCCCGCAAATATAAAAAAACCGCAAATAATATTCGGGCTGGTTCTGCCCCTAACCCCTGCTTCCCCCCAGCTATTTTAAGCCCTGTAAGCCCCCCTTAATCCTTACCTGGTGATCTAGCGGATTTTTGGGGCAGGAGCAATCTTCCCATGCTCCTGTCCCGTGCAGATCGCTCACAGGAAATGGCTGCCTTGAGCTCCCGTAGTCTCTTGAGCCATTTCCTATGAGCGATCTGCACGGGGCAGGAGCGTGGGAAGATCGCTCCTGCCCCAAAAACCTGCTAGACCACCAGGTAAGGCTTAAAGGGGGGCTTAAAATAGCCTGAAAAATTAAAATGTTTTTTTTGTTGTTGTTTTAAAATTGCAAATTACCAAATTCGCAGATGCTGAAACCGTGGATTCGGAGGGGGAAGTGTATTTGTCTGTAGCAGGTGCTCTCCAAGGAGAGCAGGCATATATTCTTACAACCCATCCTCCTCCCCTAGTTGGCTTCTTAGCTTTGTTTCTGAACTGATGGTCCTATGAGGTGATGTCGGGCAGAAAGGTACCGGCACATGCATGCTTTGGGCACTGCCTAAAGATAAAAGGTGACAGTGCAATTGATAGTGTTCATACTGGGTTCTGTGGATGATGTCACCCACATGAAAGAATATCTGCTTGCTGACACCAGAGAACACCTGCTACAGGTATCTTTGCTATCTTGTACTGAATGGTGTGCACTCATGGTTGCGGCTATTTTTTATATAATTTTTCAAAGTAAATAACTTGCTGATTAATTTATATTTTTTTTCCAGATGCCTGCACCTATCATCCAGGTGTACCAGTTTTCCATGATGCATTAAAGGTGTGTATTGGATATACTTGGAGAGAGACAACCCATTGTGCAGATCTTTGACTAGATTTAAAACTTTTCAGAAAGTTGAAGTAGATATTTTACCCATCTGTTACAGTAATTTTGTTCTTTCAAAATGAGATGTTTTATGTGTACATGTAGTGAATAATGCACCACTTATGCAGTTTCCTGCGCACTAAGGCCACTTTTGCCTTAGCATTAGTAAAAAGGACCCCAAAGAACTCTGCTCCAGATATTCCAATCAAATTACTGATATAACATAAGCATATGCTAACCAATAAATATGTATTAAAGCCACTTTGCCGCAACTGGAAAATAGCTCTTTCCCATTTTCCGAATTAATGGCCATGCATTGCTGCCATTGGCATGTGGCCATTAAAGGAAGTTACTGTGTGAGCTCTTACCAGAACCCATTTTATAGGCGATAAGGGCCCAGATGCTAATCCTGCACTAGTGCTGCCCGATTCACCAATTCACTTTGGGGAATCGATTCATTGTCTGAGAAAATTGGACTCGCCGATTCAGTGGCCCCCCCACCCCGGTGAGACCTGACATACCACTGAGGCCTCCTAAAACAGCAACAGCGGCGGCGCTCTGAACAGGCTGCTTTGTGACCTACCCCACCGGGGCTTCCCTTTGCCGCATCACTGATGATGTCATTAGTGATGCAGTAGAGGGAAGCTCTAGCGTGGGCAGGCCATGAAGCAGGCCGTTCAGACCACTCCTGCTCCTGCTATTTTAGGTAGCATTGGAGGTATGTCAGGTCTCATGGTGAGAGGGTTAGTGGGGTGTTTCTGCACAGGGGTATGGGAGAGAGAGGGGATGGAAAACTACTGCACAGGGGGATGAGTGGGAGGGGAGGAAAGCTGCTGCTCAGGGGGATGGGAGGGGAGGAAAGATGCACATGGGGGGAGTGGAGAGCAAGAATTGTTGGGGTGGAGGAGAGGAAGGGAGAGATAAAACAGTTAGCAAGGGGCGAGAGGGAGAAATCCTTCATATGTTGGAGGGGAGGGAGACAGGTTTGGAGAAGAGACAGGGAGAAATGTTGGACATAGGGTGGAAGGTGGGAGAGATGATGCATGGGGAGAGAGAAAGAAATGTTGCAGATGATAATGGAGAGGAGGAAAGGAGAGATGCTGCGCAGGGAGGGGAATAGAGAGGTTTGACCCAGGGCACAAGACAGAGAAAGGATAGACAGTGGGAAAGAAACAAATATTGGATAAGGCAGTAGAAGGTAGAAAAAATAATTGTATTTTCTGTTTTGTGATTAGAATATGTCAGATTGCCAGAGCTGGTGTTAGACAACGAGCATGAGTATTTTTTTGTTTATTTTGTTTACACCACAGCACCGGCGTGGGGTTGGAGAGGGCAAAGAGGGTTGGTGGGGGGGGGTGTGGAAGGACTACAAAATAAACCTTCCAGGATGTTTAAAAAAAATGCTCGATTGAGTTGGAAAAGCAAATCGAATCGAAAAACCTAGGGGCGTCCCCACGGGATCCCCGTGACCCGAAGGGGGAACCTGCGGGATTCACGTCGTCCACGTTCCCGTGCAGCTCTCTACTCTTCACCCCAAACACGCCCCCTTGGAGAAAAATACAAAATGTTTTTTTACTGTGCAGTGTGAAAAGGATTTAGGTCCCAATTCCTGCCCCATACTTTCTCTGTCTCTGTCATTTGTAAGTCAGGTACCTGGGGACATATCTTAAAGACCAGAAATCATCTTCCAAAACATGTCCAAATTTTATTATGAGTTTCACATCTTTATATGAATCAGGTTTGTCAGCATGTGTCAGCATGTGACGTAAACATAAACCATATATGGACACAGGTCACATGAAACTTTAAACACATCAGCATTTTTTCTATCTGGAGATTGAAGTCTACAGAGGGTCAGAAAAAGCCTTAACCAGCAGAGCTTCTAATCTAAATCTGTCTGTAAATACGGCTTAGCAAAACAATTGAATTCACTTCACAGCATCTCTGTTTAAACATACATGTCCTTGTAGTATTTTCAAAAAGGGAAAGACAAACAGGGTCTGGTATTACAGCCTAAAACAAGGCCTAAGGACTTGATACGTGTCCCTTCAATCCCCTCTTACGTCATGAAAATGACGTCATAAATACACAGCATGAACTGGAAGGGAGTGATACTCTAGATATGTCTCTCAAGGAGGGGTTTTTTAGGAGCTGTAATACGAATAACACAGTACATGAGCAGTCAAGACAAGAGTGCAAATAATAAGAGATTATAACAATAAAAAGGTCTTTTACCCAACCCTGCATTCAACTAAAGTGCTGATCCCAAGAATTAGATAAATCAGAGTTACATTTGAACTCAGCAAAGAGGTCTGCTAATTTCTGAATGTCCATAGTAGGACCTATATTGCCAGAAAGAAAAGTACAACAGCATAAAATACTGGGAATAATTTTTCCAGCTAGAATCCTATCTAGGGCCACACGATTTTGAAAACCATCTGAGAAGTGGAGCCTAATTGATCAGTAATATCTTGCAAGGCGTCCCTAGAATAGTTCACAAAGCGTTGCTGATTATAATAATTTTAATTAATCCGATCAACATTCTTATTAATAGTAATAAAGGGAATAAGGAGCCTTAACCTGAGCTCGGGCCTTAAATTCATCTGGGACCCCTCTTGGGACCCCTATAGCATCTATGTACACATGTGATCAGATTTATATCAAGACAAATAAAAGGAAAAACCATGTGAATAGGAAGGATGCCTTTCAGAAAAATATGCAGGAGCATGGTAACCTTAACTAAAGTGCACTGGCCTATCCACTGACTGGGTAGCTTAACACGGAGCCAAAAGTCTCCATAAAGCCAGTAAATATCAAATCTGATGCAGCAACAATGGGGCATACCTATGAGCCAAGACAGAACAATAACCTGGGGGTAAATTACCTACAAAACTACCATGTGTCAGATTAGAAACATGACATGTGTAATTGCCCTTATAGATGATAACGGCAATATCAAGCTTTTGCTGTCCTGACAACAAAGGGTATTTTAGAACACTGCAGTGCACAAAGGGGATAGGTAAAATTAGAGGAGATATTGGTAAATAACCCAAAAAAGCATGGTTGGATACAAGGAGGGAGGTCCAGAGGTACGGTTCCTAGATGGGGTCTAGCTTGAGCACATATGTAACAATTACTCTTATTATGTTGATCAGCAGTGAATTTCATCCATTCTAACCAAAGGTTACGTTCTGAAAACCCTACCTCAACAGCCACAATATCTTCAAAAGTGGGATTGGCAATAGCCATCATGTCAGTAAGTTTATTGAATGTAGGGGCCAGTGGGTTAGTATTTTTTGGGGCCCCCACAAAATGGCGGGAGAGGATGAGTGGAGGTATATAGATCCCGTAAGAAAACTGATGGGTCGGATAGCTAGACCCACCCTTAAACCACATGTCCATAATGTACATACCTTCATCAGTAGGTCTAGGGTTGTCAATAGTAAGAGAAAGCTTAATAATTTGTGCAGGAACACTTTTCCTATAACAGTGTCCAACCTTATGAAGGGTCATACAAGTAAGCAGTGATTTACCATTTTGGTCCACTGTTTTTCAGAGTATTTTCTAGTTTATAAACCCAATCAGTATCAATATTCCACCATACCACTCCCCAGAATGCACACTTATCCCCCCAACGTGAGTCAGTAACATATATATATATATGTCTTTAGTTTTAGGAATCTCTGAGGACTAATGGCACAGCCTTGGGATATCAATTGATGAACAGTCCACAATGTCACAATACTCAAAGGAGAAGGTGGCAACTTGCACACTGCTGGAATTATACCAAAGGGTAGCATACTGTCGGTCTTTTCTGGATTCCAATTGAAGGACAGCCTTTGCGAGGGAGTAGTCCAGCTTGACGTCGTGTTCGCAAAGAGGTGCCGGGGGTGCTGTTTACAGCAGAAGTGTCATTTACAGATGGGTATAGGCAGAAAGTGTCGTGGACCCAGAACACATCATCCCTGTAGACCCAGTTAGAAATGATCCATACAGGGAGAAAAACTAGCAGCAGCGGTGCCAGTAAGAGAATGATAAAGTTGGTAGAATGCTGCAATGAGATCATCATGTTGTTCCACTGGAGGAGGTGAAATCTGTGCAGGGAAGACTTGCTTCTGGGGTTTTTGGTTAACCCTCTTCAAGCGACTTGTGTGGATCCAAACAGGAAACTCCTCAGTGAGTGCAGCGGGCCTGGTCACAGCGATCACAGTAGTGGGAAGGCCAAAGGGTAAATCCGTCTGCTTCCGATCCTTGGAAAGCTGCTGGATAATCACCAGGCTGGAAAAAATGGGTAGGAATCTGTGGAGAGAAAGGAGAAGTGCAAGACACGTTTCTTTGAACAAGCCCTAATATTTCAATTAGGTTTTGGACGTATTCCTCCTGTATCAAGGGAAAATCTACCCATGGGGTGGGGAAAGGTCATCCCGTGAGAATCTCAAAGGGAGAGCAGCCAGATGTCTGTGCATACAGAAAGAGATACTTGAAAAGAAATGCTTGAAAAGCATTCCAAATATCATTCAGCAGCTGTACTCCAATGTGATCCAAATAAGAGATAGAAAACAAGAGAAACCATGTTGCCTGTACTGAATGTGGCAACATGTAACAATACCAATTCATTTACTTGATATAGCTATGGCAAAAGAGAGACAATACTCAGTTACTTAAGGTTCTTAATTGAACAATCCAAAAAGATATGTTTTTGCGTGCTGCATATAACTATTATGCACCTCAAAGAGACCATACTGATGTACTGAATGTATTCAGAAATGTATACTGAATGGATCATATGTAGGGAACACCACGAAATAAACGCTGTATAAAGTAAAGCTTTTTCTTAAACATATAACCCCTAACTAAACTATATTCAGAATATAAAAGCTATAAGTAAAAGAACATTGCGCAGTTAGGCTAGTAAGAAGTTGAAAAAGAGCTCTAGAAATGGCCAATATTATGTATCCTGGGGTACCCACTAAACTAAAACAAGTAGACATGACACAGACAAAACAAAAAGTTTTAAGCGTGGAGCTATTACTCCATCTGTCAAGTGTACAGGGCTGAATTTAACTCTGCAAATAAACACATTGATATAAAAAAACCAAAACTACAAATAATGTATATCATAACTATCTCATATTTGGAAAAAGGCATAAAGCTAATGTCTCTTTGGAGCGTCTCTATCTCTGCAGTGATAAAGAGGACTTGTGGAAAACATTAGAAATATCTGTGCCAAAACGGATCTGGGATGGCTATGTATAAATCCGGAAAAAACATTTTAAATTAGCAACATCCTAATTTCAGCTAAAACAATAGAAAGGAATTGTATTTTCCAATTTATTTTCAATTCACAACCGTGCCAGCTGTAATTATTGAGCTATATATATCTGTATCAAGGAGCAAAAGGTCAAGAATGAAAATATCACTAGCAAGAAGTTAAAATGTCGAGCGAGCACTACGATAACCAATACCATGATATTGGGCAATGAATAAGGGAGAGCTAGCAGCTGGTATCCAGGGTTTCCCCTCTGTGCACCAAAGTCCGTCCAAAAGGGCGGCTTTGGGCACCTGCCAAACGCCAGGCATCAAATTCAGAGGGGGGGGTAACAAAGGACTGAAGCTGTGAAAAAAGAGAGGAAGAGAATCCTGTTCACCCGTGAGACCCAAAAGCCCATTTAAAAGAAGGGCTTGTACGTCGTGAAAAGTATGAAGGGTAATGGGGTGACCTAGGGTCAGAGAAGTAACCATCTCTACCACCATAGCACAAGCAGCCAGGGCTTTCTTGAACAGGAGTGACGATAGAAAAAAAGGCAACAGAGCATAACTTACCGCCATGTTCTCCCTTCATGGTGTTACAATAGTCCCAAACAAAGAGATAAAACATGTGGGCATAAGCAGGAGAACCCAAACTTGAGCTAGAAACCAAAGCACATTTCATAAGTCCATCTGATAAGAGCAGTCATTTCAGAAACCAAGGTCTGTCTCAAAATCTGGTCATAGAAGGAACAAGCAGAGATCCATTGGCGGCAGTTGACCAATCATAGCAAGAAAAGTAAGCATGTCTTTCTTGGTAGCTGGGTGGGGCAGACCCAGAACAGCAGCAATGCAGAAAGTGCAGATTTTCCTCTGACCATGAGACAGGACAAAACCCAGGTATTTCACTTCAGATGTACACCAGTGCAGTTTATTTCATGACACCTTGTGACCACACACAGACAACCATTATAAAAGGTGCAAACTATCAGCCTGACAGGTCTCCTGAATTATGGAACACAAAAAGTTGTACAAAATAAGGATAGGACCATGAGGGGCAGTGCATGACTTGTAGAATAGGCCGAAGGACATTCCACACTAGGTATACTGTTGCTTAAAGGTGAAGGCAAAAAAAAGAGCTGAAAAGCCTCACCAACAGGGACTAAAATAAAACATTCTTTAGGACAATGACAGAAAAAAAAATCATTGGCTGCCGGTGGAATGGTGGAAGAAACATAAGTGCAATGAGAATTACCAAAACACTAACAGCCCTAAAATCTAGGACGAAACGGGGAATGCCATCAGCTTTGACAACAAGAGCGATGGACGTATTATAAGAAGAGATGGTGGTTTTGATAATGCCGGAGAAAAGTCAAGAGACAAGCAGTGGAATCTCACCTCACCAAGAATGAGTAACTTCAAAGAAGCACTATAGGGGGTCAGTGGAAGCCCAAACAGAGAAGTCTGGGGGAAGGGACAAAAAATGTTCACATATAGGCTTGGATAGTGTGGATTTAACAGAGGAAATGCAGACTGCAAGCTCTGGCAAGCTCCTGCACCTGGTTCACATTCTTGCTACCAACCCAGAGTTTTCAGTTTTGTCTGAAACCAGGTGGTGAGTTTTGGCCAAAAGCTTTCAGACAGTTTTGTGTTGTTTTATTGCTGAATCTGAAAAAAGCAGTTTTTTGTCAGCTGTTTTTCATTTCTTGCTTCTGTATAGAGGAAGATAATGGGCTACTACTTGACATAACCTTTACTTTTTTTTTTTGTAGGGCTGGTCATGTTGTAAGAGAAGAACAACAGATTTTTCTGATTTCTTAAGCATTGTGGTAAGTGTGTGTGTTTCACAGATTGCCTGCTCTATATTTGTAGAGAAATTCTGCCTTGGTTCATTTTTTGTGGACAGGAGGAGTGACTACTTAACTGGGCAGTTATGTTTGCTGTTTTAATTTTTGCTGTGGGGGTTAAGAGCTGAAAACCCCCTTGCAGCTGCCATCTCATTTTGTTAGCTTCATAAAGTTCTCATTAGCATGTATATGAGCTTTAATTTTTGCTGGCTTATCAAAAGACTCAAAAGCTATTCCCATCTGTACTGGGAAGATGCCAGTATGGAATTCCAAATAGCGCCAAAATGGCCCTCAGTGGCATAACTGCTGTCCCTAACTGCAACTACAGAGTGGAGGAGTAGCCTAGTGGTTAGCTTAGCTGCCTGAGAACCTAGGGAATCGGGTTTGATTCCCACTGTACTGGACAAGTCACTTAACTCTCCATTGTCCCAGGTACAAAATAAGTGCCTGTAAATAATATGTAAACCACTTTGTAACCACAGAAAAGTGGTATATCAAGTTTATTCCTTTACCTTTTCCCTTCATTATACATTTACCTTATATATCATGTCTGTCCAAGTTAGATTATAAGCTCTTTCAAGCAGGAACCGCCTGTAAATGTCAAAATGTACAGCGCTGCGTACGCCTTTACTACTAATCTAATCTAATCCTTAGGTTTGTATACCGCATCATCTCCACGTTCGTAGAGCTCGACGCGGTTTACAGTAGGAGAAATAGGAAGGAACTACAACAGAGGGTTAGAGGTAGAAGTGTGAAGAAAATTTAGAGGACTTGGGATGCCAAGATATAAGAGTTTCCTTGATTCCTAAGTTGGAGGGAGACTTACATTTTTTGAGAAAAGCCAGGTTTTCAGATGTTTGCGGAAAACTTGGAGGGAGCTCAAGTTCCGAAGAGGGGAGGTAAGGTTGTTCCAGAGCTCAGTGATTTTGAAGTGGAGGGAGGTCCCTAGCTTTCCTGTGTGGGAAATGCTTTTTAGCGAGGGGAAGGATAGTTTTAAATTTGTGAGAGGATCTGGTGGTATTAGGGTTTGAGGAATTCCAAGAAATTTATTTACTACTATTTATTATTTCTAAAGCACTGAAAGGCATACGCAGCGTTGTACATTTTAACATACAATAGACAGAACATATCGATGTTAAAAGTTTTTAAAAAAAATGTATCTCTGTAAAAGAAAGTGATGTAATTGCAGGTAAACAACAAAACTTTTCCTTGATTTACCCATGAAACAAAAGATATCCACAAAAATGTGCATTCTAACTGAGGAGTAAATTAGGATACCCTAATAGCTAATGTTACCCCCTTTAGCTGAAATAACTGCAGTGAGACACTTCTTGTAGTCATTTACCAGTCTCTGATATCAGTCTGAGAAAAGTCTGGCCCACTCCTCAATGCAGAATTCTTTCAGCTGTGAGATGTTTTAGGGGTTTCTTACATGTACATCCTGTTTGAAATCACCCAACAGCATCTCAATGGGATTAAGATCGGCCACTCCAGCACTCTCCATTTCTTAGTTTTCAGCCAGTTGTTGGTGGATTTAGTTCCTTAAATTAAGTAATAATTTAATAACTCTGTGTTTTATTTGGTTTCTTATTGTCTAATATTACATTTAATGTGATATATGCAATATATCCAATATAACCATTTAATGTGATTATATGCAATAATGGGGGAAATCGAAAGGGGGTAAGTTCCTTTTCACATAACTGTAGTATCATGCTTCTCCTCGGAGAAAACAGTTATCTATAGCAGACATTTTCGAAGGTCAGCAGGGTACACATTCTCACATGATCTCCCTTCTCCCCTAGTTCAGTTTTGTTAGCTAGAAACTTGGCTGGCGAGATGCTGCCTGACAGCGGCAGGTGGGGAGTCAACGTGCATGCTTGATGCAATGCTCTAACGAGCTTTACTAAAGCTGGAGAACATTTCCCACACAGAGTTCCATTGAATGATTTCACCTACATGTGAGAATATAGTATCCTGCCTCACATGTTTTCTGAGGATAGCAGCAGGATATATAGTCTCACACCTGGTACAGGTAAGTAACTTTGTTGCAATCTATTTTGTACATACGTTCAGGTTAATTACTTGTAGCCTACAGCTACTGTAAATGAATCCTGCTAGATACATGCATAAGTTACTGTATAAAAAGCGATTCTTGTCTTGGCAGGGCTGTACCAAGGGAAAGCATAGTAATGAAAAACCACCTGAACCAGTAAAACCAGACGTGAAGACTACATCTGACAAAACAGAGCTAGCAGACTTGAAACCTAAATTTGAGGAACATATAATTCAGGCACCAAAACCTGTGGAAACAATTAAAAGACCAAGGTATGTATATAATACTGAATGCATTTCAATTATTTCATCATCTGATAGACCAGTCCAGATGTGCAGGTTATAGACTTCCAACCATTATATGGAGGCAGAGAACATATGTCTAGGCTCAAACCCATGGTATAACAGGTTGTAGGAGTATGTGCTCCAATAAAACTCTGGCTTCCAATAACAAATAAAAGGCATTAAGTTATATATGAGAGGAAAAAGGATCTCAGAAACCTACTCAGAACTGATGAAATACTAAAAATTTTTATCGTGTCAGCTCAAAAATTTAGAGATCCCTTCAATGGCATCTGATGAGCCAGTCCTGTTTATTGCAGTCCTGTATATCCCCAGAAGAAGCCAATTTATGTTTGGCAAAATGGATACCGTCAGGATTGGACTGTTGAAAATACTTTAAGATAAGTTTGAAGGCTCTTATATTTCAAGTCAGCCATTTCTATATAATAATAATAACAGTTTATATACCGCAGGACCGTGAAGTTCTGTGCGGTTTACAATGCTACAAATAGAGTTGAACTTGCATAGTTGAAGAATAGTGGCTAGCAGTTTAAGGGAACAGTTGTGATGGGTGGGATTGGGGTGGGAGAGATTGTGCAGATTCGCTACCTAGGTATTTCAAGAACAGGTATGTCTTTAGGTGTTTCCTAAATTCACCATAGTTATTTGCGTTTATAATTAGTTTTTCCAAGTCTTTGCCCCATAATGCCGTCTGGTAAGAGAGAAGATGTTAATGGTGTCTTTTAAATTTACATCCTCTAACGGTGGGGAGATGAACTTCGGGTGCGTACCTCTCTTGTGTCTATTGGTTGAGAAGTGGAAGAGGTCATTTATATATTGAGGGGCTAAACCGGTTAGTACCTTAAAGCAAAAGCATCCCAGCTTGAACTTCGCACGTGCCTCCACTGGCAGCCAGTGCAGGAGTCGGTAGGAAGTGGTTATGTGATCTGATTTCTTCAACCCAAGGATCAACCTGACCGCCGCATTCTGCACCAGTTGCAGTCTCTGCATGTTCTTCTGGGAGATTGCCAGATGGGCGATGTTACAATAATCGAGATGGCTTAGTATTAGGGATTGTACAAGAATTCTGAATGATGAAGCGTTAAAGTATGCTCTAATAGACCTAAGCTTCCAGAGAGTAAAAAAACCCTTTCTGACTAGGGAGCTCACTTGGTCTTTCATGGTTAGGCCTTGGTCCAGTATTATCCCCAGAGCCTTCATTGTAGGTTGAATAGGGTAGCTGAGTTTGTTGATGCATAGTGGTGTTGTGGTGACAAGTAGATGTGGCGAGGTCACGAAGAATTTAGTTTTTCTGGATTGAGCTTCAGTCTGAATTCTGTTGTCCATTGTTCCATCAAGTTTAGTACTTCTGTAGCCATGGGGGTAGCTTCAGAGAGAGAAGTGGTGAACGGGATAATGATTGTAAAGTCGTCTGCGTAACTGAATACTTTTATACCTCACTGGGCCATCTGTGCGCCTAGTGATGACATGTAAACATTGAAGAGCAGTGGGGATAGTGGTGACCCCTGTGGAATGCCAGATGGGTTTCTACAGGTATTAGAGAGGTTGGAATTGAAACGTACTTGATAGGTGCGAGACATAAGGAAACCTTGGAACCAGTTTAGAACCTCGCCTCTGATGCCAATTGCGTCTAAGAATTGTAACAATTTCTCGTGATCGACTAGGTCAAAGGCTGAACTCATGTCAAATTGCATGCTCAGGGCGTTATGGCCCTTGCTGAATAGGGAGCGTAAGTAATCCAGGATCGCTGCTATCACTGTTTTGGTGGTAAACAGAGGTCTGAAGCCAGATTGGGTTTCATGTAAAAGAGAGAACTGATCAAGGTATTCCATCAATTGGGTATGTACCAAACCTTCCATGATTTTTACAAAGAGTGGGATGGATGCTACTGATCTATAGTTAGTTACCAATGCTAAGGATTGTTTACGATTTTTTGGAATTGGGGTAATTATAATTTGACCGTTATTGGAAATTTTCCAGTTTTAAAATTATTGGTCAGATAGTTCCACAATGTTAGTTTAATGTTTAATGGGGCTGCTTTCAAAATGTCAGGAGGACAGGGATTAAGAATGCAGTGTGATTTAGTGTACTTGTTATATAGTTTGATGTAATTATTCCATTCTAGATCTTGAAAGGAATTCCAAATCATATTCACTGGTATTTCATTTTCTTGTATGTTGGCTATTTGTTGTGCACATATGTTGTTTGTCGAACAGTTGTTTCTTAGGTTTATAATCTTTGAATTAAAATGTTGAGCTAGATCGTTTGCTGAAGGTGGCTTAGTATTATGCATGGATTGAGTGTGGCGTGTGGTGTCAAATAAATTTATAACCAAGTTGAACAGTTCTTTTGTGTTGATTCCTTTAGAACTGTTATTGGATGTATTAATTTTGGATGAATAGAATGCTTTTTGCATCTGATTATATTCAATGTGCATCTGATTATATTCCAGAAAAAAAGTAAATAAGAAAAATAAATACTAAAATCTTTTTTTTTTAATATACACAAATTGGGGTGTTTGAGAATATGAGAAGTTTTTTTTACAGGATCTGTGATTGAAATCTGGAACTGATAAGTCTCGGACTTAAATCTTTTAGTATTTCATCGGTTTCTGAGTGGGTTTCTGAGATCCTTTTTCCTCTCATATATATAACTTCACGCCTTTTGTTTGTTATTGGAAGCCAGAGTTTTATTGGAGCTTGGGCTATTTGTTTGGCTTTTCAACCCATCTCATTTGTTGGGTAGTGTAGGAGTATGTGCCCCTGACACTAATAACGGGTGCTTACAGAGCCAACTTGTGCCTGAGGCATTGTGAATACCTAGCATCAATTAAGCGGTGCTAGTCTCCAATATAGATACCTTTACTATGAATTAAAACTCATTAGAAATGAGGTTGGAGGAGAGTAGCGAAGACTCACTAAATTTGCATATGCCCATCACTGGTGTTAGCGATGGGCACATGCGCAGAAAAAATGCAAAAACACCACAACAGCAGGGGGGGTTCTTAAACAACCTGGACCAATCAGAGCCTCAGGCCCCTCCCCGGTACATCCCAGGTTGCATCGGGAAGTGAAAGGCCCATTTTGACGAGGCGGGCTATCAGGCCAGAGGGAGTAGGCATCTAATTAAAGGTGCAGGGGAGAGGGGTCGGAGGCAGGGGGGAATGTTGTGTGGCAGTGGGAGAGAATGGGCATCTCTCCCGCTGCTGGGGCGAGGGTTTCACTTGGCAGCGGGAGAGAGTGGGCATCTCTCCCACTGCAGGTGTGGGGGGGTGTTGTGTGGAAGCAGTAGAGAACGGGCATCTCTTCCAATCCTGGGGGGGTGAGGGGGGGTTGCTTGGCAGTGGGAGAGAGTGGGCATCTCTCCCACTGCGGGGGGGAGGGAGGGTGTTGTGTGGCATTTATTTGGGCCTTTTTTTTTTGTCCTCAAATCTGTTTATATTTGAGTATAAACAGTAATTTGTATTTAATCAAATCATGATAGTTTTTTAAACATCCCTACAGTGTTATCCATTTCATATGAGTTATGTGAAGGTTTTCTCCCTGTTTGGGTATGTGTTTGGGGGGGGGGGTTAGAGTTTGGGGGATTAATGATTTTGTCTTGTCTTATTTTTATATGTATAATACGCTTTGAAAGACATTGGCAGGGATGTGTGAAAAGCATTTTTATACATGTTTTACATTTTTTATCTAATATATTTTTTAAAATAGCCCAGATGAACCAATGATAAGATTGCAGTTAAAAATTTCAACATCTCTGAAGCAAGCATTAGAACGACTGAAATTGCCCTCCGAAAATGAAAAAGAAAAAGGTATTTGTTATTACTTTTTCATTTTCACACATAATCCCGTCTTCAAATGCTTTCTAATAAGGAACCAACTTGGAGGATCTGAAAAAGAGTTCAAATGCTGGATGGACTTGACTGTTTACTTATCTGTCAGCTTTATTGCTTAGGCTCCCCAAATTTTGGATTGTATATTTTTTAAGATTGATTAGGTTCATCGAGCACAGAAAAGATTTTACATGATATACTTTTTGTACAGTTGATTCTTATTAAGATGGAGAAGTGGTTTTGTAATTTTTTAAATATGCTTTAGCTCTTTAATCTTGCTATCACTGACAAGCAATACTTTATCATTTCACAAAGCTGAGGTCTCTCCTTAATTGCAAAATTAAATAAAGCTGCCTCTCTAGTGTTTTGGGTTGTTTTTTTTTAGTGTATGCATGTGTTTGTTCTCCACCTTGCAAACAATGTTCTGAAAAGGAATAATTTCGAAATTTTAGAGCACCTTCTAATTCCCTGTCCTGAAGTAGGATTGATTCCATTCCAGAAGCAAGTCTTAGAACAGAATTCTAACTTTTTACATGTTGTAGGCAAGTTTGGAGGTTTGGTCTAATTTGATCTGCTAGAGTACCACATATTGACTTTTTGCAAATTGATTTTTGCAGCAGAAAATGATGATGAGATCAAGGTTGGGACTTTATGTAAAAATGGAGGTTGTTCTAAAGTAAGTGACTTTTGTCTTTGTATTTTGAAGTTTTCTTGTAATACAATATGTTAACTAGTCTTTAAGCCTGTTATATTAATGGGTGCTAGAATAGATGTGTGTGTCTGTCTTTCTTTCTGTCTCTCTTTCCTCGGCTGTCCACCACCACCCCTTGCCTGCTCCCCCTGTCCAGCAGAAGTCCTTATCCCTTCCTTTTACCTCCTCCATGTCCAGCAGCACCCATTCCTTGCTCCCCCTGTCCAGCAGTAGCCCTTCTCCCTTCATTTTACCTTTTACCCAGTTTTCATGGTGGTCTGCAGTAGTTTCAGGGTCGCAGCGTCGTGGAAGAAAGGCAATGTTTAAACTGCCGCAGACTCCTACTGATGGGGAGACTGCCGCACACTCTACTGCGCATAAGGAAACCGCTGAATGAAACAGTCGCACTCGTCTCCTACTTCCCCACGCGCCTCAAATCGAATTCGGCACAAAGGCACACATCAAGGCGGCAGGGATCACGCCGTTTCAACTGCGCATGCGCGGGTAAGGGTTTTATTATAGAGGATACTACAATAATCATGCCAGAAATCCAAATTATTAATTCACTGTGTTACTACTATATATCGTGTTTAGAATTCCTGCTAACTAGTATGTTTGTGGCATAATTAAGTTACTCGTGATCTTAGATTAGCAGTTCATGAAACCTGCACTTAATAGGCTGGCTTACTGACTGGGCCAACGTATCTTGAACTATGACCTGACCTAGGAAACAGTACTCATGAACCGCAACTAAATTTGATTCTTGATTCTCAGTGATGTTGGCTGCAGTTTTTATTTCCATTAATTTATTTTAACACACATTAATACAGAATGCATTGGATGCAACACTTTGATCTTTGTTCTAATTACTTTATTTTTAGTTTACTGGGGTTTTTTTTTCTTTTTTTACTAATGGTTCTTTCAGAAGCAGACTTTCAGCTCAGAATTCAATATCGGTACAAACAAGTTTTAGTACTTCTGTTTTCCAAGGACAATCGGAGCAAATTGGTTGCACAAGTAAGATATTCAACATTTGGTCCCTAATTTTGGAAAGGTTTGATGACAGTTTTATCCTGATTGTCCATGGAGAACACCATATAGATCTGCCACACATTTGGGCTGATGTCATTCTGATGTCTACAGACTGGACACACTTTCTCCCAAAGCTCAGAAGAGTCTCTGGAAAACATTCTGGCATGCTTGGATACTTCCTGCCTAGCAGCCAACACCCCTCCTTAGTTTACTTCATGTGTCTGGCAAGACAGGCTTGGATTTCTCTCTCTCGCATCCTCTTTTCTTGGAACAGTATTCTGTAAAACCGTGTATCGCAAACTAAGTGCCGTGGCACACTAGTGTGCCTCCTGAGATTTCAGGTGTGCTGGGGCACACTGGGAAGGAGAAGAGGCGCTGGCGAGAGGCATGTCTGGAGGCAGTCGGCTAGCGCCAGCGCCTCTCCGGCTCTCTTCCCTGCTGGCACCCCTCACTGGCATCTCAAGGCCTTCATGCATTTGCGGATGTCAATGTGATAATGTCACGCATGCGCATGATGTCATCACAGTGACGTCCACACACTTCCGGATGCTTCAAGCTGCAGCAACTACGTTTAGTGAGCCACAGCTCGAGAAAGATTACGAGACGCTGCTGTAAAATAAAAGCAGCAGTAATTCTGAGGCCATGAATCATAAATGACACCATTCTGAAACCCTGGGGACTCACTTCTAGTACCCACAGGTCTTCATGCCCTAGAACAGTGCTTCTCAACTCAATCCTGGAGTAACCCCGTGCCAGTCAGGTTTTCAGGATATCCACAATGAATATGCATGAAATAAATTTGCACAGAATGAAGGCAGTGTATGCAAATCAAGTTCATACATATACGTTGTGGATATCCGGAAAACCTGACTGGTACGGGGTCACTCCAGGACTGAGTTGAGAAACACTGCCCTAGAACTTTTTTAGCTCCAGCACACTACACGGAGCAAATGTTTCTCTGGAAACAAGCAGGGGATATGCAGCCAAACTTGTTGAAGTCCTCTGACTGAGCCTGTGTGCCAGTGCTCTTCCCTAGCTAGTACTGGGCATGTGCAGGAGTCCCTACACATAGAGCCCCTCCCCTTTCCTGTCAGTTTTTTCTTCAACCGTTCCTGTCAGGTTGCAGCTCTCCCCTCCCTTCATTAAAAAAAAAAAAAAAAAAAGCAAGATGATAGATAAAAGATTTCTAACCTAACTAATAATATTTTATTAGTTTCAATCAATGGTGCCAGAATCAGCTATTAAAAAGGTTAAGGCTTCAAAGGGGCCGTTGTCGGCATCTCCAGGGAAGGATCTTCGCCTCCTTGACTTCATGGGCCGCAAAGTCTATCAAGGATCCATGCTTTCATCAAAGATCATTGCTCATAAGCTGCAAATTCTCCATTCTCAGCATTCTATACTTCAACAATTAGATAGTTTCAAGTTTGTATATTGCTCTCCAGGAATCTACATAACCTTTTCCCTTTTGTTCCTCTTTGTTTTTGTTTGTTTTTAATAACTGTTATTGTTTTTAATGATGTTGTTCTGTTATCTTAAATATGTATTTTAGTCAGTACATGTTTTTCTGACATTGTACAGCCTAGAAGGCTGATTGGGCAGTATATGAAATCTTAAATAAACTTGAAACTTTTAAACCAACTATGATGTCTACGACATGACATCTCGTACAGCGGCAGTGGCCATAGCGGCCAGGCACTCAGCGTGGCTTCAAGCATCAGATCTTAGACAGGATCTCCATAATAGGTTGGCAGACGCTCCCTGCTTAGGAGACAAGTTTTTTGGGTGAGAAAGTGCAGGCAACTGTGTCTCAAAGAGGATTCCTCATCTAGTAGAGAGCTCTCGGTACATTCTTCAGAACATGCCCAACAGTTTAGATGCCCTGCTTCTTCTTCTTCTTCATATTCTTACCGAAGAGCGTTTCATCAGCAGTTTTTTCAGCAGTACTATCCTCGGCGCAGGTTTACTCCATATAACCACCCTGTTCTTCAGAGATCACAGTCTTCTCCTTATTCCCAGAAGCAGCGCCCAAAAGACAGGAAATTGTCTACACCTCAGCTTCATAAGAACATAAGCAATGCCTCTGCCGGGTCAGACCCGAGGTCCATCGCGCCCAGCAGTCCGCTCACGCAGCGGCCCAACAGGTCCAGGACCTGTGCAGGACCTTCCTGCGCTTAAACCCAGTCCCAGTTTTCACCATCTACCGGGGGGGGGGAGGGGTCTGGCTAACACATTTTCTTTCAGTTGGCAGGCCATCACAACAGACCAGTGGGTCCTCAGCATAGTTTCCCAGGGGTACTTCCTCAGTTTCCTTCACAACTCCGTACCCTCCCAGCCTCCGATCGCTTCCAGAGTTCCACAACATCACATTCCGCAGCTTGCAGTGGAGATTTCCCTTCTGCTCCTCAACAATGTCTTCGAACAGGTTCCAAATGCTCAAGAACATAAGCAATGCCTCTGCTGGGTCAAACCTGAGGTCCATCGTGCCCAGCAGTCCGCTTACGCGGCGGCCCAACAGGTCCAGGACCTGTGCAGTAATCCTCTATCTATACCCCTCTATCCCCTTTTCCAGCAGGAAATTGTCCAATCCTTTCTTGAACCCCAGTACCGTATTTTGCCCTATTACTCCCTCTGGAAGCGCATTCCAGGTGTCCACCACATGTTGGGTAAAGAAGAACTTCCTGCCATTCGTTTTGAATCTGTCCCCTTTCAACTTTTCCAAATGCCCTCTTGTTCTTTTATTTTTTGAAAGTTTGAAGAATCTGTCCCTCTCCACTCTCTATGTCCTTCATGATCTTGTAAGTCTCTATCATATCCCCTCTATGTCTCCTCTTCTCCAGGGAAGAAAGTCCCAATTTCTCCAATCTCTCAGCGTATGAAAGGTTTTCCATACCTTTTATCAGACCTGTCGCTCTATGAACCCTCTCAAGTAACGCCATATCCTTAAGGTACGGCGACCAATATTGGACGCAGTACTCCAGATGCGGATGCACCATCGCCCGATACAACGGCAGGATAACTTCTTTTGTTCTGGTAGTAATACCCTTCTTGATTATACCTAGCATTCTATTCGCTCTCTTAGTGACCGCTGCGCACTGTGCCTTCGGCTTCATTGTCATATCCACCATTACCCCTAAGTCCCTTTCTTGGGTACTCTCCTTCAATAACATCCCTCCCATCGCATAGCTGTACCTCGGGTTTCTGCTTCCCACATGTAGTACTTTACATTTCTTAACGTTGAACTTCATCTGCCATCTCGTTGCCCATTCCCCTAGTTTGTTCAAGTCCCTTTGCAATTCTTCGCAGTCCTCTTTAGTCCGAGCTCCACTAAATAGTTGTCGTGCGCAAATTTTATTATCTCGCACTTCGTCCCTGTTTCTAGATCATTTATAAATATATTAAATAGCAGCAGTCTGAGCACCGAGCCCTGCGGAACACCACTCGTGACCCTCCTCCAGTCCGAGTAGTTGCCCTTCACTCCTACCCGCCAACCAGTTTCTGATCCATCTATGTACGTCTCCTTCCACCCCATAGTTCTTCAGTTTCCGAAGTAGGCGTTTATGGGGTACCTTGGAAATCAAGATATATGATGTCTATGGGGTCTCCTCTGTCCATCCGTTTGTTAATTCCTTTGAAGAAGTGCAATAAGTTTGTTAGGCACAATCTCCCCTTGCAGAAACCATGTTGGCTGGTTATCAGAAGTTTGTTTCTTTCAAAATGTTCATTGATGTTGTCTTTTATCAGTGCTTCTGCGATTTTCCTTGGAACTGAGGTCAGACTCACCGGTCTGTAGTTTCCCGGGTCACCTCTTGATCCCTTTTTAAAGATGGGTGTAACGTTGGCTATCTTCCAATCCTCCGGGATCACGCCTGTTTTCAGGGATAGATTGCAAATTTGCTGCAGTAGTTCCGCTATTTCCTCTTTTAGTTCCTTCAGAACCCTTGGATGGATTCCGTCCGGACCCGGGGATTTGTCGTTTTTAATTTTTCTAGCTGCCTGCATACGTCTTCAAGGCTCACTTCCATGGATGTTAATTTTTCTGCTTGAACTCCATTGAAGATTTGCTCAGGTTCTGGTATGTTGAATGTGTCTTTATTTGTAAATAAAGACGAAAAGAACATGTTAAGTCTTTCTGCTACTTCTTTCTCCTCCTTCACCACTCCCTTCCTGTCCCTGTCGTCCAGCAGTCCCACCTCCTCCCTAGCCGGCTGCTTCCCTTTAACATATCTAAAGAACGGTTTGAAATTTTGTGCTTCCCTGGCTAGCCTCTCTTCATGCTCTCTTTTGGCTTTTTGAACCACAAGGTGACATTCTTTTTGATACTTCCTGTGCTCTTTCCAGTTCTCCTCAGTTTTGTCCTTTTTCCATTTCCTGAAAGAATTTTTCTTATTGCCTATCGCTTCCTTCACTATTTTAGTTATCCACGCCGGGTCTTTTGTTCGACTCTTTTTGCACCTCTTTCTGAATCTGGGAATATACAGATTTTGCGCCTTGCTCACCGTGTCCTTGAAAAAAGACCAGGCATGTTCTACAGTTTGCCATTTCTTGGAAGTGTTCCTAAGTTTCTTCCTTACCATTTCCCTCATTGCTTCGTAGTTTCCTTTCCTGAAGTTGAAAGTTGTCGCTGTAGTTCTCTTTCCTTTCGGTATTCCTACTTCAACCTTGAAATTGATCATATTATGATCGCTGTTTCCCAACTACTTTCACTTCCTTTGCAGGTCCCCCTTAACCCATTTAGGATTAGATCCAGAGTGGCATTTCCTCTCGTTGGTTCTCTAACAAGCTGCTCCATGAAGCAATCTTGTGTAGCCTCCAGGAATTCTGTCTCCCTAGTGCATTTTGAGCTTCCAAGACTCCAGTCTATCCTGGGATAATTGAAGTCTCCCATAATAACTGTGTTACCGCTTTTGCATTCTCGCTTCATCTCGGCTTCCACATCAGTCCATCATCACTCTGGCGGATCACTTCAGGTGTTTGTCTGCCCAGCCAGCTCACACCATTCTATGTCTTCTGGGTCACATGACAGCCTTGATATCCCTAGTGCCGAGTGCAAGACTTCACATGAGGCCTTTACAGTGGCACCTAAAGTTGCACTGGGATCAATGGCATCAGTCTCTCGTCAAGATGGTTCCACTTCCTGCAAAGGTTCAGGCTTCCCTCCTTTGGATTCACTCTCTGTCCCTCCAAGAGGTTTGTCCTTTTCAGCCTCCACCTCCTCTTATCATCATAACGACGGATGCGTCCAGTCAGGCTGGGGGACATACCTCGACCATTTGCGCACTCAGGGCCAGTGGTCGACAACCAAAAGATCCCTGCACATCAACCATTTAGAACTACATACAGTATATTATGCTCTTCAAGCCTTTCATCCTTGGATCCACAACAAATGCATTCTCATTCAAACAGACAATTAAGTGACAGTATTCTACATCAACAAGCATCCTCCATCCTCTGTGACATGGTTTGTGCTTGTATATTTATTTATTATTTTAGATTTATTAACTGCTTTTTCATAAAGAGATTCACCTAAAGCAGTTTACAATTCATTTAATAGTAATCAGGTACTCTTAAATTTTTTCACTATCTGTCTCGGCAGGTTCACAATCTGTGGTATCAGAGGCAATGGAGGGATTAATGGCCTCTTTTACAAAGCTGCACTAGCGGCTGTGCTGCGCTAATGGCCCCAAAGCCAATAGAGATTTAAAAGACTTTGGGGTCATTGCCATGCGGCAGCCGCTAGCGCGGCTTTGTAAAAGAGGCAGTAAGTGACTCGCCCAAAGTCAAAAGGAGCAGCCTGGGATTGAACTCACAATCTCAGGGTACTGAGGCAACAACTCTAACCATTACACCACCTGCTTCACTTTATGCTTTCTTCGATCTTTCTTTCTAGAAATATCTAAGAGACTACTCTGGTCATTGGATGATGCTAGCTGTTTGTGTAGATGATTACCTTGATGTTTTCATAACTTTGCTGGTTGGTACGTAGTTAGAATTGTTTTTATTCATAAAATATGAATCTTACTGAGATGAGATCATACTTTCTCTATGTGTTTTAAGTGGTACATTTATATAATGGTCAGTAAATAGTAAAGACACTTGGTACATCCTAATTTCATTTTTTTCCCCCAGTCTTTTTCAGGTCCACAAAGTAATGAAGATGTGTGCATGTTCCATTCAGGTGTGCCTATTTTCCATGAAGGGTAGGTAATGCTTATGTCTTTGTTTATAAAATTAATCAGATATGCAGCAACTTGTTAATAAGGGTCCAGAATATACACTAGAATTTAAATGGTGTACATTAAATCACTATCCCTAAGGACCCAATCTCAACCAGTAGTTCCCAAACCTCAGAGACAACACACTAGGTTCAAATCAATCATCTCTCTAGTGATTGACATGTCGCATTGTCACAGGATCCTGTATTGTTTTTTAAATAGTTTAAATTAATTACTTATCATGGGTACATTGCCGTGGTCAGTTTTGGGATTAGCTCTATGTCAACATGTTTCACTGTAGCGTTTTTTCAAGACAGCAAATTCCTGAAATACAAGTGCAAAAATTACTGACCCACCAAGAAGTTACGTATCTTAGCTCTTGTACAAGAAAAAGTCATTTTACCAGTTTCAACAAGCCTTGGATTCACAGTCATCTAAAGTAAAGCTACATTCTCAGAGCGCAATGATTTTAAGTAAAAGTAAAAAAAATTATTGCCTAATATAATACTTTTTGAGTAAAAAGTCTCATAACTACAATGAATGTGACTATCGTTAATGGTTTTATCCGAACAATTTTATTGCTCTACTATTCAATCCACAACGTTCCATTATCTGCAAATCCTGGGGTCAATGGTGAAGACCATAGAGGTGGTTCCTTGGGCCATAGCGCACATGAGACCCCTGCAAGACTTCTCTCGCTGGTCTTCTAAGATGGACTCACTATAAGAGACGCTCCCCCTGGCTATTACAGCAAAGGACAGCCTGTGGTGGTGGCTGTGGACGGCTGCCCTTTTCAGGGACATGCCTCTTTGCATCTCCTCCTAGGTCAGTGGTCTCAAATTCGCAGCAAGGGGGCCACATGCGGCCCACCAGGTACTATTTTGAGGCCATGGGTATGTTTATCATAATCACAAAAGTAAAATAAAACAGTTTCTTGATCATGTCTCTTTAGCTATAAATTACAATATTATTATTAAGACTTAGCCAAAAGGAAGAGTTTTACCTCATGCAAAATTGTCATTTCTTTAATAAGACATTAACTATTTTTTTCTGAGGTCCTCCAAGTACCTACAAATCCAAAATGTGGCCCTGCAAAGGGTTTGAGTTTGAGACCACTGTCCTAGTTGATACTAATGACCAATGCCAGCCTTTTCGGTTGGGGGGGATTGGACTCTGCCTCAGCAGAAGTGACCTATAAATCACCTGGAACTCAGAGCCATTCGTCTATCGCTTCTGGCACTGGAGAAGTCTCTGGAAGGCAAGACAGTCATTCTTCTCAGACTATTCAACAGCGGTAGCATATATCAACAGGCAAGAATGCACTAGAAGTGCCTTGTTGCGCCTAGAAGCTCAGCTCCTCTTCTGGAAAGGGGGGAAAGAGGCTCTTTGGCCTCTCACCCAGATGTCAACCAGTTCATTAAAGGGGCTCTAAAGTTGTGCCCTCTGGTGCGTTCTGTAAAGGCCACACTCAAAAGCCCCTCAGGTAAACTCGCCCCTATCATCATTACAACTTTCTCTTTGTTTATTAATTCAGTTTTCTATACTGTTCTCCCAGGAGAGTTCAGAACGGTTTACATGAATTTATTCAGGTACTCAAGCATTTTTCCCTGTCTGTCCCAGCAGGCTCACAATCTATTCTGAATATACCTGGGGCAATGGGAGCATTAAATGACTTGTCCAGGGTCACAAGGAGCAGCGTGGGTTTGAGTCCACAACCTCAGGGTGCTGAGGCTGTAGCTTTTAACCACCACGCCACACTCTGACCAAGCAATCATTCGCATCCATCTGTCTCATGCCTGAGCCTAGGAATTACCCAATACCTTTTTCTCTCTAAAAATATTATTTTATTTTCAGAAGCACAAAATATATGTATGTACATACATACATAAAAAAGAAAATATCACATATGAAAAATTCCCCAGTAAGATCTTATAAGGCCAATATTTGTGTTACAACTGCAGTATAACCACAAATTACAAAGAATGAGTGAAAGATACTTTTACAAGTAAAAGATAAAATCTGAACACTTTTCTAAAGCTTTGATGACTGTCTCCCTAGACCTAACTCCCTATGGGCTGGACAAGAAAGCAGGGAGAGTGGGAATGCAGATCAGAATTGCAGGCTCCAGGAGGCTAAAAAAGGAAAAGATACTAAAAAGGAGTAAAATATACTGTATGTTGGGACAAAATAAAAAAGCAAAGTGATTCTCTGAGAAAGCCGGTGGTTCCTGCATTTTCTATGTTGCAGGGGGAGGGAGTGACTATATGGACAAGAAAGGGAAGGAATGTAAATAAAGCATGCTGCTGAAAAAAAAAGTTATTTTTTTATTGCCGTGCAGACTGAATACTACAGACGTAGGAAGGAAGAGTGTGTTTTATTTATATGCATGTAGAAAAGAGAGCTTTCCCTGATCAGCTAAGCTAAAATTCTAAGACTAATTTGCTATCGGACAACACACATACTAACAGAATTTCCAGGACATAGACAGTAAGAACAGTTTTAGTACAGGGACATAAGGTAGGAAAGATTTCTCACTCAACTGAAGCTTAACAGCTTGTAGATGAACTCGAAAAGGTCACACATTAGAACCTTACAGTGTGAATGAAAGATAGAAAGCACAGAGCTAAGAAATAATTAGATGAACGTAGATGCACATTACCTAAAGACAGTTCTGTGAAGTATTTCACTAGTTTGTCCTCTATGCTAAAGTTGGTACCATTTTGTTTTAAAATTTGGGGCGCTATTTTACCACCAGACAGAGAAATAGAGAAATAGCTATTTGTTAACTCCTTATCCTATATAATAAAATGCTAAGCGCGCATGCGCACTCTTACCCCGTGTTCCCTGATCCCTGATCTGTCGGGCTTTGGCAGGTAAGAATACGCATGCGCACGTCTAAGAACTGGCGACAGGTAACACGCCGCGACTCCCCCTCCCCCCCGCCGACCACCTTACCTGGCACGCCAGAAACCCCCGTTGACCCTCCCAGCCGACCCACCGCGAGACGAACACAAACCTCCCAGCTCCAGCAGCGTCTGAGGCAGAGTAAACACGCTGCTTCGCGTCCTTCTACTGGCTTAATTTCCTCTGCTGTGTCCTTGATGACATCATCAGAGACGCGGCAAAGGAAATTAGGCCAGTAGAAGACCGCGAAGCAGCGTGTTTACTGTGCTTCGGACGCTGCTTGAGCTGGGAGGTTTGTTGGCCGTCTAGCGGTGGGTGGGTCGGCTGGGAGGGTCAACGGGGGTTTCGGGTGTGCTGGGTAGGGTCGGTGTGGGAGGGGGGTTAAATGGAAACATGCTGCTCAGGGGGATGGGAGTCAGGCTGGCATCGGGGGGTGGGGGGGTTTAAATAGAAACATGCTGCTCAGGGAGATGAGAGGCAGGCAGGCTGGCATCGGGGGTGGAGGTGGGACAGAGTCTGGAAGATAATGATGGGGACATAGGAAGGAGGCACTGGGGGCACTAAAGACATAGAAAGGGGCATTAAGGACTTAGGATGCACTGAGGGCATTAAGCAGGACAGAGGCACTGAGGGCACTAAGCAGGTCAGAGGCGCTGGGGGCACTAAGGACACGGGAAGGAGGCATTGGGGGCACTAAGGAAAGAGGCACCGGGGGCATTAAAGACACAGTACGCTGGCACTGGGGCACTAAGGACACAGTACACAGGCACTGGGGCACTAAGGTAAGGACATAGGAAGGGGTACTAAGGACATGGGAAAGAGGCACTAGGGGCACTAAGGACATAGGAAGGGGAACTAAGGACATAGGGAGAGACACAGACAGAAAAAATGACAAACAGACAGGCAGTGTACAAGGACAGAGAGACAAAGAAAAAAAAAAACCAGACAGACAGACATCTACTCTAGCACCCGTTAATGTAACGGGCTTAAAGACTAGTATATATATAATCTCTTTCTTAACGCTCTTATTAGGTTGGAAAAGAATACATGTGCAAATCATTTTTTTTTCTTTTTCACAATTAAAAGGATGAAGTATTGGAGCTGCTGTAAGAGAAAAACATCAGATTTTAACACCTTTTTGTCTCAAGAAGGCTGTACAAAAGGATCACATGTGTGGACTAAAAAAGATGCTGTAAGTAGTTGTAACAACTTTCATTTATGCTATTATGACGCATGGTATGAAATTATGCTGAGTTTGATGTTTTTATTCTTACTGTTTTTAAAACCAAGTTTAAAAGGTGTAATTAAAGCATATCATATATTGGAATATAGGTGCTATACAGGCAAATGACGATACAGCATGGTCTATTACCATATACTGTATACTTGAATATAAATGGATAACCATTGACTCTAATATAAACCGAGATTAGAATTTTGGGTGATCATGGTGTAACTTCAGTGCCCTGCCAGATGAAGACAAACCTGTCCCACTCTTGAGTAGTCTCCAATGCTGGGTTGCCATTGGGGCTGGGAGGAGAAAGGAGTACTTGTGTGGAAAGGGAAGGGGCAAGTATAGGAGACCAAAGGGCTTGGGGATTGAGAGATGCAGAAGGAAGAAAGAGGGGATAGGAGTGTGGAAAGAGATAAAGGGACATGTAGAGAGGAGCAGGTAAGGGGAGATAAAGGATTGAACTGGAATGGCATGGAAGAGGAAGAGAGTGAAGGCTGTATACAATAGGGATGAAATGCACTCATAATGTATTCCTGACAACTAATGGCCTCTTTCCGAAGCCCATAGAGATTTTAAGGGCTTCGGGACTCTTGCCACCCAGCAGCCGCTAGCACGGCTTTGTAAAAGAGGCTGTAAGTGTTGCAAGTTTAAAAATACTTTTGGAAATTGGTTATGCATGATGCTCATCTTTCATTCCCACTTTTTGCCTAAGCTCCCTTCCGAGTTGACCATATATTGATCCGATGATCATTATAGCAGCATCCTGATTTTATTTTTAACGTGATGGTATAGAACCATGAGAAGTGACTGTAGAGCAGGGGTGCCCAACACGTTTTTTTAATTTTAATTTAATTTAATTTAATTTCTTATATACCGCTATACCGTGAGGTTCTAAGCGGTTTACAGTAAAGATACATTAAGATACAATATAATAAGTAAGTAAAGATAGGTACTTGGAAGTTCCCTAACTGTCCCGAAGGCTCACAGTCTAGCTAAAGTACCTGAGAAAAACAATTAGTGAAAAGTAAAGATGTGAAATGTAAAGACCCCAGTCGATCGCAGAGCGGGTTCCCTTCTTCCCTTCTTTTTTTTCCCATCCTGATTGGCCCGCCTCTTGAAGAACGACGGCCAATCAGAGTGCTGGAAGGGCGGGGTGAAGGTCGGTGGGGGATGGAGCTCAGCGCACCACAAGAAATAGAAGCGCCTGTAATGATTGAGGTAAGAGCCGAGGCCTAGTGCTGCCCGATATACAATTTTAAAACCCCCAAAATCGGCCTCCCAATCAGTGGCGTACCGGGGGGGGGGAGGTCCGCCCCCCGCCCCGGGTGCACGGCTTGGAGGGATGCACAGCCGTCCGGTCCTCCTGCCCTTCCTTTCCCCCGGTCCGCGCTCGGGGCTCGCACCTGCCTGGTCCTGTACCGCCGCCCAAATGGTGCTGTTGGTTATCGCCAGACTCGCGGGAGTTGACGGCACCATTCGAGCGTCGGTGCGGGACCAGGCAGGCGCGAGCCCCGAGCGTGGACCGGGGGAAAGGAAGGGCAGGATGACCCGGACCTGGCCGGCTGTGCACCCCTTCTAAATCCTTTGTACTTGTCTTTTATTCAGTTCCACTAATGAGCATTGTGACACATGGGGCAGTTCTTGAAGGTATGTCTCTTCTGCATTTCTTTGTTTTCCTGTGCCTAAGTATTCTATTAATTTAACTTCCTTGTTCCTGTGGGGATCTCCAAAGGGGACGAATGGGAGACAGCCGGTGGCAGGTGGTACTTTAGCAATTCTTGCAGGTTGCCATAGGCCTCAGGTCTTCCCTTTGCCTGGTCCTGCCCCTCCTCTGAGTCAGAGACAGGATTGGGGCAGAGGGAAGACAGCTCCTGAGGCCTATGGCAACCTGCAAGGATCGCTAAAGTACCAGCGATCCTCTCTGCAGACTGCTCTCTGCTGGAATTAGGTAAATGGATGTGGGGAGGGCAGACCTTCGGGAGGGGGGGGTGCAGTCCTTTAAGGGGTAGTGCAGGCCTTCAGGGGGGAGTCAACCTTTGGGGGGGAATGTGCAGACCTTCAAGGGGGGGTCAGGCCTTCGGGGGGGGGGGGGTGTAAAGTGAAACACATGTACATTTCTTTTTCTGGGGGCCCTGGTGTAGAAGTACATGGAGGGAGGGAGAGAAGGGGTTCAAAGAGACGTACATATGCCGGACTTTGGGGAAAAGAAATAATGGGTCTTAAAAATAGAGGAGAGGGAGAGAGATGGTGGACAATGGGATTTAGGGAGGGAAGGAACAGACAGGGAAGAAGTTGGAAACAAGGGATGGTATGGAGGGAGGAATAGAGATACTGGATAGGAAGGTAATTGGGAAGAGAAAGGGAGAGATGGTGGACCCTGGGGGGTGGGGAAGGAGGGAGAGATGAAGGATGAAAGGGTAGTTGAGAACAGGTGATGAAAAAAAGGAAAGATGCCAGACTTGGGGGGAGGGAAGGGAAACAGAAGGGTTGGACAGAGATGGAAGATGGATGGTTAGCATGGTGAAAGAAGAAAACAACAAATGGGCAGGAGACCCTGGCAAGTGAGTTATCAGAAGACAACCAGAGCCTGAGACCAACAAGATTTGAATAATGTCCAGACAACAAAGGTAGAAAAAATGATTTTATTTTCAATTTAGTGATCAAAATGTGGCCATTTTGAGAATTTAAATCTGCAGTCTATATTTTGCACTATGGCCCCCTTTTACTAAACCACAATAGCGTTTTTTAGCGCAGGGAGCCTATGAGCATTGAGAGCAGCGCAGGGCATTCAGCGCAGCTCCCTGCGCTAAAACCCGCTATTGTCTATTTTTGTATGGTTGTTACTGAAGTGACATTGCATAAAGTCATCTGCCTTGATCTCTTTGAAAAAAAACCCAGAATATAAATGATAATTAACATTTTCTCTGCGTACAGTGTGCTTTGTGTTTTTAAAAATTTTATTGTTGGTAGATCATTTTAACTTGGTCATTTTAAAAGTAGCTCGCAAGCCCAAAAAGTGTGGGCACCCCTGCTGTAGAGGGTAGATTTGGGAGTAACATAAAAGAAACAGTACCTCACAAAGAGAGTGATGGGTGGAGGGAATTACCACTTTGTAGGTGCAAAATCAATAGCAGAACCCAAAGAAGCAAGGTACCAGAACAGAGGGTGCTTAGCAGTGACAAAAAGGAGGACAATGCAGAAGATCATATAAGATCTGCAACTTTCTAGGAGTATGTCAATTGGGCATCCTAAATGAGTCATGCAAGAGTAATAATGACAACACAGCTTGCTTTACACTGTACGGTTTAGGAAGATACTTCTATATAATTCTGTTTCACATCCTCATTGGCCTTCTCAAACCCAACCCTCCACAAACCCAATCCTCTCCCCGATGACTGGTGCTATTTTCCAACACAAGCCCTTCTCCCCCAACGACCAGTGCTATTTTCCAATACGAACCCTTCTCCCCCCGATGACCGGCGTTGCCGTCTTCCCCTGCCAAGCTAGCATTATGCTTACTGTTCTGGTTCTCAAAGGAGCTGACACCAAAGTTCCAGGTCGGTGCAGGACCTTGAACTTCTGTGTATGCTCAAGGCTTGCCAGCTCCCACCCTCTCCCATAGGGTCCATGAGCTCTAGGCTCTAGGAGCTATCCACCTTATACAGAATTTCATCACAACACATAGTTCTACACACACAACCTACATTCCTTTCTAGGGTGTTGGTGGAATTCTGTCTTAACCAGTCAGTTCTATTAGATTTTTTTTTCCTCAAAGCCTTGTGCTCATCTTGGTGAAAACACACTGCACACTTTGGACTGCAGGAGAGCCTTGGCCTTCTGTCTGGAGCAGACTGAAGCTCATAGTTAGCCAGCTTTATCTTTCGACCCAAACAGGATGGGGACAGCCATCAAGAAATGCTTCTTATCTAATTGCCTAGTGGATTGCATTTTCTTTACTTGTGCCCAAATTGGGCTGACTCTTGAGGGCCATGTCATGGCAGTATCAGTAAGCCACCCGAGATAAGTATTTGTTGTGGCTGCAACGTGGTCTTCTGTCTATACATTTTACATCTCATTTCTGCATTAAGCAAAATTCCCAATGCAGTAGCCAGTTTGGTTAATCAATCCTGTAGAATTTATTTGGGGGTTTAGAATACAGCACCCCCCCCCCCCCCCAGGACTTTATTTTAATTTTTTTGCTTCAGTAGGGAAAATAGTTGGTCTTATCCTCTTGCATGCCTTGTTCCTATATTCCCTTTCCATAGCAAAGCAGCAGATGAATCCAGAGACTAGTGGGTATAGCTCACATCGACCAGCAGGTGGAGATAGAGAACTGATTAACAGTTGGCCTTAAAGGCTGGTGTTCCTTCAGTTAATTCAGTTTTGCTCTATCTCCCAGCAGGGTTGGAGCTATCCTTCTAGCTCCTGGTCTCTGCCTGCTGCAGGATAGATGGAGGTGGTGTTCTGTTAGGATTCCTCTGTTGAGACTAGTTCTCTTCAGTAGGTGGGGGTGCCTGGCTGATTGGTGCCGGCTTTGGGAGGTACACCTGGGCCCTCCCAGGTCCCTGCTCCACCCTCCCCTCCGTTGGATAGAGGGGTTCCTTTCCAGGTGCAGGATAGTGGCTGGCTGCTTCATTCCAGTATAAAAAAAAAAAAAAAACAAAACCCCGCGTCGGAGCTTTTTGGCAGGCCGAGGGGGGATGGCTGAAGAGGCTGGTCAGATGTGTTCGCGCTGCGGGAAGCGCCGAACACGAGCGGGGCCGTGCTCTGCCGGGTGCTTGGAAGCACCGGCAGACGACCCGTTTTTGGCGGCTTGTGAGGCGGCCATGTCCCGGGTACGGGACTCTTGCGCAATGTCCCCGCCGCTCGGAGTCGATGCTGGATTCCTGCAGGACTCGGCCACGGAGGACAAACGTGAGGCGGCGGGGGAACAGGCGAGAGCGCTGGTGGCCGGCGCGGCCCCTCCCCTCGGCTCGGAGCAGGGCGGGGGAGTGCCTCTTAGTTGGGGTGCATTTTCGCCTGAATTTGTTATGTTGCTCCATCAGGCATTTCAATTGCAGCGCTCGCAGCCTACCCAGCCGAGGCTGGGGGCCGGGCAGGCCCTTGCGGTACCCTCTACCTCTAAGGGGGGGAGGGGACAGAGGATAGGCCCTCGGCAGGGGCGGCAGGATCCCCGGGGCAGTTGCAGGGGGCCAAGAAACGCAGGCTAGTGTCTGCGGAGGCGGGGGATATTTTGCCCAGATCTCCTTTTTCCCTGCCTGAGTCATTGGAGGAAGGGGAGCTCTTGGATTGGGACGCGGAGAGTATCCCGGGTAGAGAGGGGGATGACCCTACGGCTATCCGGTTGTTCCATAGCGAGGAGCTTTCTTCTTTTATTACTAAAGCTTTGCAAAGTTTGAACATTGCTCAGGAAGATGCCACGGGGTCCGGTAACCCCCTGATGGCAGGTACCCGTAGGCCGTCGAAAGCCTTTCCGGTCCATGAGGCCATGCAGGAGCTAATCTCGGCGCAATGGGAGGCGCCGGAGGCCAGTTTGCGGGTGGCAAGGGCCATGAGGCTCTTGTATCCGGTCGTTCCGACCGAATTGGACAGGTTTAGATTGCCTAAGGTGGACGCTCTGGTGGCGGCAGTGACTAAAAGAACTACCTTGCCGGTAGAAGGGGGCGTGACACTTAAGGATGCACAGGATAGAAAGGTTGAAGCCTCCCTAAAGATGTCCTTTGAAGTGGCTGCAGTTACCTTACAGGCCGCAATATGCAGTTCTTACGCGGCGCGAGCTTGTCTGCAGTGGTCACAAGGGATGACCGATAATTTGCTGGAGTCTGGAGGTTCTATCCCTTCGGAGCTAGCTGATTTGGAGTCCGGCTTGGCTTATTTGGCGGACTCCTTGTATGATATTATTCGGGCGTCTGCAAAACAGATGGCTCTGTCTGTGGTTTCCCGCAGGTCCTTGTGGCTCCGTCATTGGGCAGCCGATGCAGCATCCAAGCTACGGCTGGTGAGACTTCCATTTAAAGGGGGTTTATTGTTTGGAACGGAGTTGGAGAAACTGGTCAAGGATTTTGGGGATACCAAAACGCAGCGTTTGCCGGAGGACAGGGCTAGGCCTCCGGTAAGGGCCGCATCGTCTAGGCCGCGTTTCCGGGATGTTAGGCGGGCCAGGGCTGGTAAGCCTTTTTCCAGGTCTGCATCTGGCCCGTTTTCTGCTTCGAGACCTCGGTTTCAGCAGAGAAGTTCCTTTCGGACGGCGAGACCCTCTTCCGGGCAGTCAGCCCGTACCCCCGCCAGTCGCCCTCCACAATGACGGGGGCTTGGCTCCCTCCGCCCTGCCCTTAGGGGGTCGGCTTTCGGCATTCCGGGCGGAGTGGGCCAAAGTCACGTCCGACCAATGGGTATTGGACATTGTTCGCGAAGGGTACAAATTAGAATTCGCCGCTCCCGTCGTAGATTCTTTCTTGGTGTCCCCGTGCCGTGGTGCGGCCAAGGGAGCAGAGGTCCGCAGGACACTGCAGGGGCTGCTCGATCTGGGGGCGGTGGTACCGGTGCCCCCAGAAGAGGTAGGCCGCGGTTTCTATTCCCTGTACTTCATTGTACCCAGGAAGGGGGGGTCCTTCAGACCAGTACTGGATCTCAAAGGGGTCAACAGATTCCTCAGCGTGCGCCATTTCCGAATGGAAACGGTGCGCTCGGTGATTGCGGCAGTGAGACCAGGAGAGTTCCTCACGTCTCTCGATCTCAAGGAGGCGTACCTCCATATTCCGATATGGCCTCCGCACCAGCGGTATCTGCGGTTTGCGATTCTGGGCCAACATTTTCAGTTTCGGGCTATGCCCTTTGGCCTGGCGACGGCCCCCCGCACATTTTCCAAGGTCATGGTGGTGGTAGCCGCTTTTCTACGCAAGGAAGGGATTCGGGTACACCCTTACTTGGACGATTGGTTGATACGCGCCTCTTCCCGGCAGGAGAGTCGGGCGGTGACGCAGAGAGTGATCGCTCTCCTTCAGTCGTTGGGGTGGATTGTCAACTTTCCCAAGAGTGTTTTGGCCCCTTCGCAGTCTTTGGTGCATCTGGGGGTAAGGTTCGATACGGCTCTGGGGAAGGTGTTTCTACCCCGAGATCGGGGGGAGAAATTGCAGGCTCAAATTCGACTCCTGCTCGGGTCACCCAGACCTCGCGTTTGGGATTATGTACAGGTGCTGGGCTCCATGGTGGCGACTCTGGAGGTGGTTCCCTGGGCCCGGAGCCACATGAGGCCCTTACAGCAGTCTCTGCTCTCTCGCTGGTCTCCAGCTTCTCTGAACTACAATGTCCGTCTCCAGTGGAGTCCTCGAGCAGCTCACAGCATGCGCTGGTGGCTCCAGGACTTGCATCTTTGGAGGGGCATGCCGTTGGCCACACCGGATTGGGTGGTAGTGACAACGGATGCCAGCCTGCAGGGCTGGGGAGCCCACTGCATGCAGACGTCAGTGCAGGGAATTTGGTCTTCCCAGGAGGCTCAATGGCCCATAAACTTGCTGGAGTTAAGAGCGATCAGGTTAGCGCTGCGGGCGTTTCAGGCCCGAGTTCACGACAGACCGACCAGGATCTTGTCGGACAGTGTCACGGCGGTCGCGTATGTCAATCGGCAAGGGGGGACCCGGAGCATGCAGTTAGCCGAGGAGGCAAGTCATTTGTTTCGATGGGCAGAGATGCATGTTCCGCTTCTATCGGCGGCACACATTGCAGGGCACGAAAACGTGCAGGCGGACTTCCTCAGCAGAACTCTTCTCGATCCGGGGGAATGGGAGTTGTCGGGTCGAGCGTTCGGCCTGCTAGTCCGTCGTTGGGGGTTGCCAGAGATGGATCTCATGGCCTCTTCCCGCAATGCGAAGGTGCCTCGGTTCTTCAGCCGACGCAAGGATCAGGGATCGGAGGGGGTGGACGCATTAGCTCTCCCGTGGCCTCCGAACTCCCTTCTTTATGTATTCCCACCTTGGCCCATGATAGGGCGGGTGTTGCAACGCATCTCTCGCTTTCGAGGCAGAGTAATCCTGGTAGCTCCGGATTGGCCACGGCGGCCGTGGTACGCAGATCTGATGCTGCTGTCGGTAGGCGAGCAGGTAGCGTTCCAGGTAACTCCGGACTTGCTAACTCAGGGTCCAATATTAATGGACGATCCGGGCCGCTTTGGTCTTACGGCCTGGCTATTGAAAGGGCAAGGCTGAAGAAGAAGGGCTATTCAGAACAGGTGATTTCAACCCTGCTTAAGGCTAAGAGGATTTCAACGTCAGCCTCCTATGCGAGGGTCTGGAGAATCTTTGAGGCATGGTGCGGAAGACACGGAGTTGCGCCTTTCCATGCTTCTCTGCCGGCTATTCTTGCGTTCCTGCAGGAGGGCGTAGAGAAAGGGTTAGCATATAACTCTTTAAAGGTTCAAGTATCGGCCATTGCCTGTTACAGGGGCCGGGTGGCTCGCTCGGCTCTCGCATCACAGCCGGACGTGGTGCGTTTCCTCAAGGGGGTTCAACGTATCAGGCCGCCGGTTAAGCGAATTTGTCCAACTTGGAACCTTAAGCTCGTCCTTGGGAAATTGCAGGGGGCACCTTTTGAGCCCCTGTCAGCGGCCACGTTGAAAGATGTCACACTAAAGACAGTTTTTTTAGTGGCGATGGCTTCAGCAAGGCGAGTATCGGAGCTGCAAGCACTTTCTTGCAGGGAACCCTTTTTGCGTTTCTCGGAGACTGGGGTGACGGTGCGGACGGTGCCGTCCTTCCTGCCTAAGGTTGTTTCGTCCTTTCATGTGAACCAGAGTTTGTTCCTGCCATCCTTCAGGAAGGATGATTGGGGGAAGCGTTTTTTGTCGGTACGGCTACTGGATGTGCGCCGTATGCTTCTCCATTATTTGGAAGTGACGAATGATTTTCGCCGGTCGGACCATCTCTTTATCGCGTTTGCGGGGAAAAACAAAGGGATGGCGGCGTCTAAAGCGTCCATTGCGCGTTGGGTCAAGGACGCTATTGCTTCGGCGTATGTGTTGTCAGGGAAGAAGGTACCGGAGCATCTTCATGCTCATTCCACTCGGGCTTTGGCTACATCTTGGGCGGAGTCCGGGGGGATGTCATTAGAGGAGATTTGCCGGGCGGCCACTTGGTCGTCAGGGAATACTTTTTCAAAGCATTATCGGTTAGATGTAGCGGCCCGTTCAGAGGCGAGTTTTGGCGCAGCAGTGCTGGCAGAGGCGGCATTGGCGTCCCACCCAGTTTGAGTTTGCTTTGCTACATCCCACTAGTCTCTGGATTCATCTGCTGCTTTGCTATGGAAGGTAAAATTATGGTCATACCTGTTAATTTTCTTTCCTTTAGAAGCAGCAGATGAATCCAGAGCCCCTCCCCAAGTGCACGGGCTGTGTGTAGGGTGTTTAGGTCATTAGGTTACCTGGGGCTATGGTTGGTAAGTGTAGTATTTCATGACTGAAAAAAAAAAAAAAAAAAAAGAAAAAATTTCAATTGAAAAAAAAAAAAAAAAAAGAGAAAAATATCAATGGTATGCAGAAGAGAAAGACAAAGTTTTTACTGGAATGGAGTTTGTGGCTGCTCATTCTCCTTTCGGGATGCTTGGGCAAAGTGCATAACTGAATTAACTGAAGGAACACCAGCCTTTAAGGCCAACTGTTAATCAGTTCTCTATCTCCACCTGCTGGTCGATGTGAGCTATACCCACTAGTCTCTGGATTCATCTGCTGCTTCTAAAGGAAAGAAAATTAACAGGTATGACCATAATTTTACCTTTTTTTGTTTCAGGAAGCATAGTAGCTAGAAATTCCTATGAATTGTCCTGTTTGTCCCCGGAGAAGGCAAAATTAATTCATCCACACATTGCCTCTAGGAGTCACATTCTCTTAACTATAGTATTAGATTGCCTTGGTCTGTGTGGTGCTTGCATGCAGGAAGGTGCATGATGCTATAAGATAGAACACTGAGGATCGCATCTTTGCTGGGCTGCATTGGATGACATCACTTACATGGAATGTGTCCTGCTGTCCTTGGAGAACACCTGCTATAGGTGAACTTAACTTTCTGCTAATTCAGAGAAGATGTACCTTTATTTTGTAATTATTTTATAATTTCTAGTAAGAACATAAGAACTGCCTTCTCCGGATCAGACCTTCGGTCCATCAAGTCCGGCGATCCGCACACGCGGAGGCCCTGCCAGGTGTACACCTGGCGTAATTTATAGTCCATCAAATCCTTATATGCCTCTCTTAAGGAGATATGCATCTAGTTTTCTCTTGAAGCCTAGGATGGTCGATTCTGTCATAATCTCCTCTGGGAGAGCATTCCAGGTGTCAACCACTCTCTGAGTAAAGCAGAACTTCCTGACATTAGTCCTGAACCTGTCCCCCCTCAGCTTCATTACATGTCCTCTAGTCCGTGTCAAATTGGACAATGTAAATAATCTTCTCTGCTCTATTTTGTCGATTCCTTTCAGTATTTTGAAGGTCTCGATCATATCCCCACGCAGTCTCCTTTTCTCAAGGGAGAACAATCCTAGTGTTATAAGTCTGTCCTCGTATTCCAGTTTCTCCATACCCTTCACCAGTTTTGTTGCTCGTCTCTGCACCCTCTCCAGCAGCTTTATATCCTTCTTTAGGTAGGGGGACCAATGTTGGACACAGTATTCCAAGTGTGGTCTGACCATTGCCCTATAAAGCGGCATTATAACTTTCTCCGATCTACTCGAGATTCCTTTCTTTATCATGCCCAACATTCTATTTGCCTTCTTTGCCGCTGCCGCGCATTGTGCCGACGGCTTCAGGGTCCTATCTATCAGTACACCCAGGTCCTTTTCTTGTTCACTCTTCCCCAGAGTTGCACCTGACATTGTATACTCGTATTCCTTATTTTTATTGCCTAAATGCATTACCTTGCATTTCTCCACATTGAACTTCATCTGCCATTTCTCCGCCCATGTTTCTAACCGACACAAGTCGCTCTGGAGTTTCTCTCGATCCTCCTGCGATCTGATTTCCCGGCATAGTTTTGTATCGTCTGCAAACTTGATGATCTCACTGGATGTTCCTTCCTCCAGGTCATTGATATAAATATTAAAAAGGATCGGCCCAAGTACCGAGCCCTGGGGTACACCACTAGTCACTTTCTCCCAGTCGGAGAACTTCCCATTTATGCCCACTCTCTGCTTTCGGTTTTCCAGCCATTTGCCTATCCATCTTTGTATATCCCCCTCTATGCCATGACTTTGTAGTTTCCTGAGAAGTCTTTCGTGTGGAACTTTGTCGAACGCTTTCTGGAAGTCCAAGTATATTATGTCCACCGGCTTCCCACTATCAATTTGCTCGTTCACGGTCTCGAAAAATTGGAGTAAATTAGTCAAACATGATTTCCCTTTCCTGAATCCATGTTGACTGGGTTTCATCAAGTCGTATGCGTCCAAGTGCCGGACTATGCTATCTTTGATCAGTGCTTCAACCATCTTGCCAGGGACAGACGTAAGACTAACAGGTCTATAGTTGCCCGGTTCCCCTCTCGATCCTTTTTTGAAAATTGGGGTGACGTTCGCTATCCTCCAGTCGTCCGGTATCTGTCCAGTTCTGATTGTCAGGTTTGCAAGTTTTTGCAATAACTCTCCGATTTCAAACTTCAATTCCTTTAAGACTCTCGGATGAATCCCATCCGGTCCAGGGGATTTGTCACTTTTAAGTTTGTCGATCTGATAGTATATCTGGTCTAAGTCCACTTCAACTGTGGTGAGGCTGTCTTCTATTTCTCCTGCAAACACTTTCTCCGCTTCAGGTATTGTTGAGGTGTCCTCCTTCGTAAAGACGGACGCAAAGAAGGAATTTAGTTTGTCTGCGATTTGTTTATCTTCCTTGATGTACCCTTTTCTTCCCTGGTCGTCCAGGGGTCCCACTGCCTCTTTTGCAGGTTTTTTCCCTTTCACGTATCTAAAGAAGGGCTTGAAGTTTTTGGCCTCCTGGGCTATTTTTTCCTCATATTCCTGTTTTGCATCCCTCACCGCCTTGTGACATTTCTTCTGATCATCTTTATGTTTGTTCCAGGCTTCGGTTGTCTTTATGCATTTCCATTTTTTGAAAGAGTCCTTCTTTTCTTTTATGGCTTCCTTCACCTGTATGGTAAGCCATGCCGGTTCTCTTTTGCTCTTTGTTCTCCGATCTTTGGAAATCCTCGGAATGTAGAGATCTTGTGCTTCTGTGATAGTATTTTTCAGTAGGGTCCATGCCTGATCAACCGTTTCAAGTTTGTCCACCATCTTCTCGAGTCGTTTTTCTACCATGGCTCTCATGCTATCGTATTTACCCTTTTTAAAGTTCAAGGTGGTGGTTAAGGTTTTGGCATGTTTCCCTTTCCCGATGTCAAGTTTAAAGTTGATTACATTGTGATCACTCGTTCCCAGTGGAACTATGACTTCCACTTCTGTTATCGGTCCCGTGAGGCCATTTAGGACCAAGTCCAAGGTGGCGTTGCCTCTTGTCGGCTCTTTTACCATTTGTTCCAGGAAGCAATCCCCTAGCACCTCCAGGAACTTGGCTTCCTTGCCGCAGTTGGAGGTTGCTAGTTTCCAGTCTATCCCTGGGAAATTGAAGTCTCCCAATATAATTACATTGCCTGTCTTGCATTCTTGTTTGATTTCCTCCATCATTTCTGAGTCAGTTTCCTCCGCCTGTCCTGGTGGACGATAGTAAAGGCCAATTTTCGTATCTGCGCCATATTGACCAGGAATTTTGATCCAGAGTGATTCAAGCTTCTCTTTCATTTCTGTTGTAACCATTTCAACAGAATCTATTCCCTCCTTAACATATAGAGCAATACCTCCACCTTTCTGCCCTACTCGATCTCTTCTATACAGTTTGTATCCCTGTAGTACTGTGTCCCATTTGTTTTCTTCATTCCACCATGTTTCTGTTATGCCAATGATATCCAATATGTCATGTCTTGCTATTGTCTCTAGTTCCCCCATTTTGTTACCCAGACTTCTAGCATTCGTATACATACATCTAAGTTCCCTTCGTGTTACCTTTTTGGACCTTCTACTCTTGGCCTTCCCTGTAGTTTCAATTACGGTATCCTTTACTGCTCCTGTGTTATCACCTTTGTTTGCTGTGTGGTCGTCCCCTCCTGTGTCTGAGTTGTCCCTTCCTGCTTTTTCTCCCTTATTGGCTGTGAGGTCGTCTTCTCTTGTGTAGGTGTAGTTTATTTATACATTTAGGGCTGAATTCTGTAACGGGCATCCAAGTCGGTAGCCACCTTAAAAGCGGCTGCTGATAGCTTGTCAATCATTTTAGGGTGCCTGTTACAGAATCATGGCTTTGGGGAGTCCCTGCCGCTCAACTGATGGGGGAGTGGGGGAATTTCCCTCCTGTGATCTGCTGAGTGGCCCGCAGCAGGGAACTCCTGAACCTTCCCCCCCTCCACTGCCCGCAGCAAGAGGGATGCCCACTCCCTCTGGCCGGCACTTCCCCTTAACATCCCCAGCAGGGAGGTATGTCCAATCTCTTCTGCCGGAAACCCCCCCTCCCAAAGCCCACTGCCATACCTTTTTCTTGAAGGCCAGCTGGAGGGATGCCCACTTCTGGCTGGCAGGCCCGCTTCTTCTGAATGGTGGTCCTTCCCCCTTCCCAGTGCTTTAGGCACCTGGGCCATCCAGAGTCTTAGGCCTCCTTCCCAGTGCATTCTGGGATGCACTGGGAGTGGCATAACTGACTGGCCAGATCCCTAAGGCCCCTCCTATGGAAGTAGCCTTAGGGATCTAGCTATTCTGAGTCTTAGGCCACTCTTAGGACTCTCTTCACCTGACATGTTTCACCCAGTGGCTGAAATTCCTCATAAGACATAATTCAAATCTCAGGATAAATGAATTCTTGAGGACTCTTACTCCAGTTTTTTGCATTTTTAGTACTGTTATGAGATGATTCAATACAGATACATCTTTTAATTATTCTTTTAATTTTCATTTGATTTCTTATAAGGCTCCTTTCCAAAAAGTGAAAAATTTTAGTCCCATTTGCTCTGCTGTACAGAAGTGATTGCACTTTATATGTATTTGCATCATAGTGGTAATATTTTTGGTATACCAAACAATATCTCTAATTCTAATGAATTGCAGGAGAATAAGGTTATCCCATGCAGGCATGATTGGCATCAAACAGGAGGTGGCATAACTATCTCAATTTATGCCAAAAATTCTGTTCCAGAACTCAGTTTCGTGGATGCAAATAGCACAATAGTGAGTATGATGATGATAACGTAATCAGCTTATTTCTAAACTGCTTTTCTACATATTTTGTTAAAAGCCTACAATGGTCATAATTTTCATTGACAAGGAGAACTGAGTTAACATCACACCCCTTGTGTGCCTGTCACCCGTCACTGCATTACTGCTTGGACCAAGACTCAATAAAACAGAGTGCCTTTGAAGCTGGACTAGCCAGTTGTGAGATGTATCAGCTGTTGACATTTTTCATTGTGGATGTTCCTATATATGACACAATACTTACATGTGAAAAGCCCTAACCTTGAGTCACTTTGTTTATCCTGAACGATCCTGCTTGTGGACAGAGGTGAGCAACACGTATGTTTTGCTTTTTGTTTTGTTTCTAACAATCTCTCCCACTTCCCTGAGAGTTGCTATAGATTTTTAGCGTAATAAGGAGATGAGGGAGAATGCTGCATATAGATGAAGATACTTACATATGTGCAGAACATTTATACTAGGTTCTGATCTCTGGGGAACATGTTCATCTTAAGATTGTGGGACTGTTCCCATGGGATCCAAGCTCATCTCTTGATTAATCAGATTGTTTGGCTCTGTGGTGGTCCTGGAGGGCTTTAGCGGGTGTTGGCTGCATTCTCTCCCTATTGCTGCGCGCAGATCCGTGTTCTGAGGTCTCAGTCCATCTTCGGCCTGACTCTACCTGAAGATTGCAGCATCCTGGAGGTGGCTTGGTTGTTCCACTTTTGTTTTACATGATATGTTTCCGTTAACATTGCTCATTATAACTTGTTACAGAGCAGAACAGAAGTGTCTTGTCAAATCTCCTATTATAGTGGTTATTGGCTGTTCTGGTACTAACTGAAGAGATGCAGTATATAGCCCACTGAGGAAGGAGGCGGAGCTGAAGAAATTGTAGATGATTTCTTCTGCACAGCTCACGGTTAGGGGAAGTTAACCCACTTGTTAGGACTCGAATGCCCTGTTACTAGAAAGATTATCGAGGTAATCATGTTTTATCCCAGGACAAGCAGGCAGGTATTCTCACATGTGGATGACGTCACTGACGGTGCCCAGATGCGGACGCCTCACAAGCAGACTTGCTTGAAGAAACTCAAAGTTTTGAGTCACCGCGCATGCGCGAGTGCCTTCCCGCCTAGCACAGGGTGCGTCTCCTCAGTTCTCAGTTTTCTGCGGAGCTGAGAAGTCCATCTTTGACTCTCTGCGTTTAACTTCATTCACTTTGTGCCTTCTCTACAACCGCGGTTTGTGGGTTTTTTTCTTCACGAATCGCTGTTTTATTTTATTTCTTTTGTTTTAGTGAAAAAAATATATATTTTTTTCTTCCTCCGTTCTTTTCCGGGACAGGCCACTCGGCCGCAGCCCAAGGGCTTCAACTTTGTGGTGGCTATTTTTCCATCTATGTCCCGGCCTGCTACGGGCTTCAAGAGGTGTAGCAAGTGTCAGCGTGCGATCTCTCTTACGGACCCTCATGGACACTGCCTCAAGTTCCTTGGGCCGAAACATCATCCTAGGTCGTGCCTGCCTTGCCAAACACTTCAGCCTCGTGCTTTTAAGCGTCGTTGCATTCTGGTGGACAAGCTTTTCGAGATGGAGTCTCCTTCTGATCCCTCGACTTCGAAGGCGTCTTCGGCCTCGACTTCCACCGAGGCTCCTTCGGCACCTACTGCTTCCACCCCGAGCCTCATCAGACCTTCATCGTTTGCAGCAGCTCTTGCTTCGACGTCATCTGCTGTTATCTTCCCCTGTTTCCTCAAGTCAGATAGCTCAGCAGTCGGTTCCGCCAGTGGTGATTAAAGTGTCTAAGACTCCCAAGTCGAAGCACACTTACACAACCTCGAAGGAACCTCCAGCCAAAGTAGGTGGTCCGGTTTCATACGCGGATCCATCCTTGCCGGCTTCTTTCCAGACCATGTTAGAGAAGCAGTTTATTCAGTTCCTTACTAACATGGGACCCAAACTGCTTCCTCTCATCCAGCCTGGGCATTCAGCAGCCTCCCGCGAGGTCGAGCTGCTTCCTTTGCCCCAGTCTGAACTTATACACTCTTTGCAGGGAGCAGAGTCTCTGCGAGTGTCTGGTCTGGCATCCAAGCACGAAAAGCAAGGAGCAGATTCTTTGCGAGTGCCTCGACGAGAATCCTCACACTCTAAATAAGGAGCAGAGTCTTTGAGAGTGCATTGAGGTTCCTCCACCAAGCCTCTGGAGCTTCGATCTACAGCCTCTAGTCCTATTCATACATCGGCATCGGCTACCCATGTCTCCGAGGCGAAATCTCCTTGCTCCTCGAGATCTGGTTCCAGACACAGTTCTCGCCGACATTCGAGGCCGTCCTTGAGGCATCCTTCAAGAAATAGTTTTCACGACAGACTATCTTCCTCGAAGCCTCGATCTACTCCAACCTCGACCAGACCACCGACTCCTCGTTCGAGGTCTCTGATGCCAGACCTCAAGGATGTTCCGGTCTCGATTGCTTCGTCCAAGTCACCAGGTTCCTTTGATGCCTTCTTCCCTGATGAAGCATTTTCTTCGACACAGGCTTCCTCGACGTCCTCGAGTTCTTCTCAAGGCAAAGCATTGGCAGATCAGCTATCTTTCTCTTCTTTCCTGCGACAGATGGCTGTAGACTTGGATATTCAATTGGATACTGGCTCCAAGTATTTTAAGGAGTATCTAGAAGTCATGCATCTTCCTCAATCTCCGGCAGAGTTTCTTAAGCTTCCACTTCATAAGCTTTTGAATCAGACTTTTGGTCGATGCATGGAAACACCTTTTTCCATACCAGCTGTTCCAGGAAAATTGGACTCTAGGTATAAAACTGTGCATCGCAAAGGGTTTGACAACTCACAGTTATCTCATCAATCCCTACTTGTTGAGTCCTCCTTGAAAAGATCTCATCCTTCCAAGGTTTATGCCACAGTTCCTCCTGGAAGGGAGGGGAAAACTATGGACAAATTCGGCTGTCACATTTATCAATATTCTATGATGACCTCTAAAGTCCTCAATTATAATTTTTATTTCATCATTTACTTTGAATTTCTTCTTTCTCTTCTACCAAAGTTTTTGACTTATTTGGATAACCAAATGCATTTTGAGTTTCAAGAAGTTATTGCTTCTTTCTCTCAATTACGTCTGCATCTCCTCCAATCATCTTATGATGCCTTTGAGTTATCTGCCCGAGCAGCTGCTTGCTCTGTAGCTATGCGTCGTCTTGCCTGGCTTCGTACCATTGACAAGGACTCTAACCTTCAAGACCGCATGGCTAACATTCCTTGTGAGGGTAACGACCTCTTTGATGAATACATCGAGGCAGCCACCAAGAAATTATCTGACCATGAGAAATCATTTACTTCTATGGTCAGACCTAAGCCAAAGCCAGCTCCTGCCAAGCCTGCACGCCCTGCTCTTATCTATCAAAGGCGTTTTGCTCCGAAGCTGGCTCCTTATACTCGCCCTCCTCTGAAAAAACAGCAACCTCAGAAGCAACAGAAACCCCAACCTTCTGCTGCACCTAAGGCTTCTCAGCCTTTTTGTCTGTTTACAACAGAGCATAACCTCCACCGTTTTGTCTCTGTCTCCTTTTCCCCCTATAGGAGGTCATCTCCATCATTTTTACAACCGATGGACGATAATTACATCCGACCTCTGGGTGCTTACCATCATCAGAGAAGGATACTCTCTTCATTTCACTCAGGTTCAACCAGAGCTTCCTCCAAGAGAGTATCCTTCCATTCCATCCCAGACCGCCCTTCTTCTTTAGGAAGCTCAAGCTCTGCTTTCTCTCCATGCCATCAAACCAGTTCCCTTGGAACAGCAGAACAGGGGGTTTTACTCCCGTTACTTCCTTGTTCCGAAGAAGACGGGCGATCTGCGGCCCATTCTGGATCTCAGGGCTCTCAACAAATTTCTAGTCAAAGAAAAGTTTTGAATGTTGTCCCTGGCATCTCTTTATCCCCTTCTTGAGCAGAACGACTGGTTATGCTCTCTGGATCTCAAGGAGGCCTACACTCATATCCCTATTCATCCGGCCTCCCGTCAATACCTCAGATTTCGGGTGGGGAATCTGCATTATCAATACAGAGTACTACCCTTCGGCCTGGCCTCATCTCCCAGAGTGTTCACCAAGTGCCTGGTAGTGGTAGCAGCAGCTCTAAGGAATCATGGTCTTCAGGTATTTCTCTACCTCGATGACTGGCTCATCAAAGATTCCACATCTCAAGGGGTTATTCTACCGACCCAACGGACTACCTGGTTCCTACAAAGTTTGGGATTCGAAATTAACTTCCCAAATCTCAACTTTACCCCTCACAGAATCTATAATTCATTGGAGCTGTTCTGGACACAACGTCTGGAAGCTCTTCTTCAACTCTGTCATACAGTGTCTTCCCGCTCTTCCATCTCAGCGAGACATATGATGGTACTTCTGGGTCACATTGGCTCCACAGTACACGTGACTCCTTTTGCCAGACTTCACCTCAAAATTCCTCAGTGGACCCTGGCATCTCAATGGACACAAGTTTGCGACCCTCCTTCTCGCCACATTTCAGTCATTCCTTCCTTGAAGAAATCTCTCCGTTGGTGAATGCTCTCTTCCAATCTTTCCAGAGGCTTTCTTTTTCAAATGCCCCCTCATCAGAAGGTCCTCACGACAGACTCTTCGACCTACGCTTGGGCCCTCATCTCGATGGTCTCCGTATTCAAGGCCTCTGGACCAGTACAGATCGTCAGTGTCATATCAGTCAGTTGGAACAGAGCGATCCTCAAAGCTCTCCATGCTTTTCAACATCTGCTTCACGACACAGTAGTCCTCATTTGGACGGACAACCAAGTTGCCATGTACTATGTCAACAAACAAGGAGGGACAGGGTCTGCCTCCCTTTGTCAAGAAGCTCTGGAGATTTGGGACTGGGCAATCCGCCACAACACCTTCCTCAAAGCTGTCTACATTCAAGGGGCGAAGAATTGCTTGGCGGACAACTTGAGTCATCTACTGCAACCTCACAAATGGACTCTCCATTCCTCGCCTCTTCGTCACATTTTTTCAGAGTGGGGAACGCCACAGATAGACCTCTTTGCAGCTCCCCACAACCACAAGCTGCCTCAGTTCTGCTCCAGGATATATTCTCCTCTCCGCCTCAAGGCTTTTCTTCTGGAATGGACAAATCTTTTCCTCTACGCATTTCCTCCATTCCCTCTCATTCTCAAGACTGGTCAAATTGAAGAACGATTATGCCACCATGATTCTAATTGCTCCTCGGTGGCTGAGACAACCCTGGTACTCCCTTCTATTTCAACTCAGCAGCAGGGAGCCATACCTTCTACCAGTTTTTCCTTCTCTGCTTACACAGAGTCAAGGATCTCTGCTTCATCCCAACCTGCAGTCTCTACACCTGACAGCCTGGTACCTCTCAACATAACCCCTCTTCAGTTTTCTCAATCTGTAAGAGATGTTTTAGAAGTGTCTAGAAAGCTTACAACTAGACAATGCTATCACTAAAAATGGACTAGATTTTCTACATGGTGTTTTTCTCATCATAAGGAGCCTCAGCATTCCTCCTTATCTTCTGTTTTGGACTATCTTTTGCACTTATCCAATTCTGGCCTCAATTCTACATCTATACGAGTCCATCTCAGTGCAATTGCGGTTTTCCATCAGCCTATTGAAGGGAAACCCTTCTCTTCTCATCCGGTGGTTTCCAGATTCATGAAAGGCCTTTGCAATGTCAAACCTCCTCTCAAACTGCCTCCTGTGGTTTGGGATCTCAATGTTGTCCTTTCTCAACTCATGAAGCCTCCATTTGAACCAATTGATAAGGCTCATCTGAAGTATCTCACTTGGAAAGTGGTGTTTCTCATTGCTCTCACTTCTGCTCAACGAGTCAGTGAGCTGCAAGCTTTAGTTACTGACCCACCATTCACTGTGTTCCATCATGACAAGGTGGTTCTTCGTACTCATCCTAAATTCCTCCCTAAAGTGGTCTCGGAATTTCATCTCAACCAATCCATCGTACTTCCAATGTTTTTTCCAAAACCTCATTCATACTCTGGACTGTAAATGTGCTTTGGCCTTCTACTTGAAACACACCAAACCACACAGAACTGCTCCTCAACTTTTTGTTTCCTTCGATCCAAATAAGTTGGGTCATCCTATTTCTAAGCGTACCATCTCCAACTGGATGGCGGCTAGTATCTCTTTCTGCTATGCCCAGGCTGGATTACCCCTTCACAGTAAAGTCACAGCCCATAAAGTCAGAGCAATGGCAGCTTCAGTAGCTTTCCTCAGATCTACATCTATTGAGGAAATTGGTAAGGCTGCTACTTGGTCTTCAGTTCATACCTTCACTTCTCACTATTGTCTGGATACTTTCTCCAGACGGGATGGACAATTTGGCCAAACAGTATTACAAAATTTATTCTCCTAAATTGCCAACACTCCCACCATCCCATTCTGGTTAGCTTGGAGGTCACCCACATGTGAGAATACCTGCCTGCTTGTCCTGGGATAAAGCACAGTTACTTACCGTAACAGGTGTTATCCAGGGATAGCAGGCAGCTATTCTCACAACCCACCCACCTCCTCTGGTTGGCTTCTCTGCTAGCTATCTGAACTGAGGAGAAGCGCCCTTTGATGGGCGGGAAGGTACTCGCGCATGCGCGGTGTGGGTGACTAAAACTTCGAGTTTCTTCAAGCAAGTCTGCTTGTGAGGCGTCCGCATATGGGCTCCGTTAGTGACGTCACCCACATGTGAGAATAGCTGCCTGCTGTCCCTGGATAACACCTGTTACGGTAAGTAACTGTGCTATCTGTGCTTTAAATCTAGTAGTGTACTAATTCATCTTAAGTTGAACAATAACTTTAGCTTCCATCTTTCAAGTTAGCTATATGAGTATATCCATTTATTCTTTCACTACTTATTTGAATGTAAATAAGCACTATGAAAATATTCAGAAATTAAAATCCATTTAATCTATGTAAATGATTACAGTATAATCTCGTTATAACGTACTTGCTTATAACGGAACCTCGCCTATAACGGACGAGGTCCGCTGGTCCTGGCCAAGCGCCATTATAAGCATACAGAAAATCATCGGATATAGCGGACTCGCATATAACGGACTTTCAGATATAACGGACAACTATTTTGGTCCCGAGAGCCACTTTTAGCTGTAATTTTCTTTGGCTATAATGGACATGCAGGCTCCGCCTACATGGCGCGTGGCATGCCGGTGTTATAGTATTAAAATGCAGCCCAGAAGAAAATGACAGTATTTTTCTTTCCAGTACAGTATGACATAATTCTTTAGATTTAATTTTAATTTAATTTAATTTTTATATACCGCTAATAACCTTGAGGTTTCTAAGCGGTTTACAAAAATGAATGCATTAAAAAATACAATAAATAAGATAGGTACTTGGAAATTCCCTAACTGTCCCAAAGGCTCACAATCTAACTAAAGTACCTGAAGAGACAATTTATGAAAAATAAAGATAAAATATAAAGACAGAGATAGATATAGAGATAGAAATGAATATTTCACCAAGTAATGAATAAATAAATTTAAAGATAGAATTAAAAATAAATAAGTTAAATAAATAAAAAATAGAGATAAAAAATAAGTATCAAGAGAAATAAAAAATATATATTTAAAGTATTCTCCCCTGCTGGATCGGGGAAGGGGTGTAACTGTTATCAGGTGCCCTGCTGGAGAGGGGCTCCCGATACTGCTGCTGGTCTCGGTGAGCCATTGGCACCGCTTCTTTTGAAGTGTTCTCCCCTGCTGGATCATCTTTTAGTGTTCTGGTTTTGCAATCATTTCGTGCCATACCAATGTTTTGCTGAGTTTTGTTCTTGATGTTGCTGATATGGTTGTGCAGTGACTTGTTCATTGATTGAACGTTGTTTCAAGTTGACCTAAATAAAGTTTTTAAAAAATGCAACTCTGGATATAATGGACCGTTTTTCCAGGTCCCTTGAAGTCCGTTATATCGAGATTATACTGTATTAGGAAAATTTGCCTACCCTCTGTATGGATAAAAATATGTATGGTGTACATATTTTTTTGTCACTGTTTAGTGGGTCAGGCTTAGGGAGAGGTCCAAACTGTGTTTTCTAAATTATTCCTGCGTGGCATATTTTCCAACTGAAAGGTATATAGTCACACCCTGGTACATTTATCATATTCTGTTGACTAAAAAAAAGTTTTCAATAGTTTGTTTCACAGATTTACTCAACATATGCTGCAGTCCAAAATTTAAAGGACAATTTATAGAAAAAAATCAAAAAGTAATTGTTGCAAAAGACTACTTATTCTTAACATCCACAAGTTACATTAAATGTTTGCCAGTTTATCACATTGAGATGATATGGTCCTTGCCCATTTTTGGTAGAATAGATCAAGCTCTTTCAGGTAGGATGGGGATTGTTTGTGGACTTCAAGTTGAACTTTAGATTTTGGGCATATCCTATTAAGAAGCCTAGACATTTAGGTTTATAAATCAGAAAATAAATGATATTAATTCTTGCCACAGATGTTCAGTTGTATTCAGGTGTGGGCTGTGATAGGCTATCCTGGAATGTTCCTTTTCTTGCTGGGCTACTATAGTTTTGCTTTTGTGCTTTGTGTAATTGTCTTGTTCCAAGATGAATCTTCTCTAGTCTGTGGCAGACTAGAACAATCTATCCTTCAAGAAATGCCATGTACATTGTGCCATACATTTTTCCCTTAATCTACTGCAAAGCATCCCTACAACCATGCTGCTAGCATAAAGCTTTACTATAAGAAAGATGTTAGGGTGATGTGCAGTGTATATTTGTATTGAGATTAATGGATTTCCTTAATCTACAAAAACACCTCTCTACATTTAGTGTCCAGGTGCTTCTTTGCAAACAGTAAGCATCACATCATATATTATAGTATCGCTTTCCACCCACCATATCAGGCCATGTTTAGGAAGTAGTCTTGAAATTGAGCAATGGTTTAACCCATTCTCAGCTTCATACATCTGTAGTTCTTTCAAAATATTAAGCCCTAGGCATTTAACTAACTTAAGGGATGACCCAATCATGACAATGTTTTGAAAGCATCAGACTGTTTCCACTTAATGTTTTCTTTGGTACTGCTGAACAATCTAGATGCCTAGGTTTATGCTATCCTGCCAGCAATTAAAGACATCAAACAACTGGTTGATTAGGTCACCCTGTATAAGGTCCTATGCAATCTCCCACAGATCGTAGACTAGCAGCAATGCCAAATTCTGGCTGATTAGGTTGAGCCAGACAGAAAGAGGGAGGAAGACAGATACCCCTCTTGGAGCAGTGGGCTCCTGCCCAGTAGGACTAGAGCCATTGTCTTCCAAAGCTACTTCAGAGCTGGGGCCCTCTGATTTAAGGAAGGTATTAGTTAGGTATATGGATAGATATCCCTCTCCCTCCACAATCTCCTTTTTCCCACTGTTTTTCTTCTAGGTTATTTTAGAACCAGTTTGAAGAATAGCTTGTTTTGGCCTGCCCACAGAATAAGATAGGCTACTGGAATACCAAGGAAGACTTGATGTCTGAGCCTGTGGATCGCCCCAGATGCAGTGGCATTTCAGTTATCACCTTGCAGTCTTAGGGAAAAAGGTTTGGAAGTAATTCAGTAATTAAACTGGCTCCATAAAGGACTATGTAGGTAGGGATGTGCAAAGAATGTTTTTGCAAAGCACTCTGGAATTAGAATATTAATCACGCACTTGACACAGTACTGTGTTTGGCGTATCAAGGGCACTGTTAAGCTATATTTCACTGAAAATGACAAAACATCAAATCCAGAGCATGCCGAAAACACAGTTTGGGAAAGTCAACTGTGAAGAGCTGCTTTTGTGGGTCTCCTTCAATGGACTCCTTTGTGGTGTTTAGAAACTGATAAAGGCCATAGGGGAGTCTTAAGACCCCAGATTTCTAGAGGAGAAATCTTGAAGCTGTTCTTGCTCTGCGAGGCGGTACTGAAAATTTTTCAGCCCAACCAAGAAGGGAATGACATGGAGCCATGAAATCAAGTTATTCCACATATTCACTCCTAAGTTTAACACACACTTTGCATATTGTGTCTGAAGTTTCTGTAACCCTTCCAAAAAATACTCTGATCTCTGAATACTGCTCTGCTTTGCAACCACCTCTGAATCACTTGAAAATTGTCACCCTTTCAAACTCTTTTAAAAGTTTGGAAACAGAAAATAGTCAGATGGAGCAAGATCTGGTGAGTAGGGTAGATGGTCTATGCACTGAAACCGCAACTGTGTCAAAATAATCCGGCAATTTGCCAGCCTTGTGGACAGGTGCATTGTCTTGCAAAAAGAGAATTCCTTTCCGCAACTTCCCTCTTTTTTTTTTTTTTTCTCAATGTCTCCTTTAATTGGCACAGCAAGTTACAGTACTATTCTGCATTAACTGTTTGGCCCCTTGGAAGATAGTCGGTCATACAGCACCTTCCTGATCCCAAAACACGGTGACCATGACCTTTCCTGCTGAATTTTGGGTCTCAAATTTCCTTGACCTTGGAGAACCTAAGTGCTGCCATTGCATGGACTGTTTTGTCTCGGGATCATAGTGATGTAACCATGTTTCATCAACAGTAAATAGTTCCAAAAAGTTAGCACCAGCTCACTAAAAATGCTGCAAAATAAACTTGGAAGAAGTGTCCACTTGACATTGCTTCTCGTCAGCATTCAAACATTTGGGCACCCACTTGGCTGACAGCTTCTGCATACCCAGCTGCTCGTGGATTATACATCCAACATGTTTCCTGGATATCTGTAGTGTCTCAGCAATTGGTTTAGCTGACATTTGCCGATCTGCCAAAATCAGGTTATGCACATGGTCAATAATTTCCGTTAACACTGTTTGAGGCCTCCCAGACCTTGTTGCATCTTTGGTCTCAATCTCCACACTGAAAGATTGCATACCACTTTTTTACTGTGGAGTATGATGGACATTTGTTACTCAATGTTTGCATCATACATTCATGGATTTCCTTTGGAGTTTTTTTTTTTTTTTCTGCAGGGTTAGGAACGTCATGATGGCTTACAGTTCCACATTTGAAAATTCCACACTTTTCGTTGACATGGTTCAATCAGTGATTTGAAAACAATGTCAAAGCATAGCATTACGATTCTACAAATTGACACTTTGCAAAATAAAATAACACTCTTTTTAGCTACAGTGGCAAAATAACGCTCAGAATTTAGGAAGTTGGTTGGGCTGAGAACTTTTCAGCACCTCCTTCGTACACCATATTCCAATAATATCCAGAAAGCTACCACAGGTCAGTTGAACTGTTCTGTTTTTCATGTTGAAAGTGTATAGTGATGTTGTGTAGGTCGGTGGAATAAAATGCTACTTTAATGCATTTTAAATTATATTTTTAGACTGCAGAAGAACATGAAAAATGTACAAGGGTGTAAAGACTTGAAAGTCACTGTATCTACAGTAAAAGTAGGTGCAAATTTATCTAAGGATACTTTTTGTATTGGGAATTTTCAAATTGAAAGCATTAAAATTGGTTTAAAGATCACATGGGTCAACAGTAACCACAGACTTTGCAGCAATGTGGACAATTACCCTCTGAATATTGCAACTCTGTTCCAGATAAGTGTATTGTGGTTTCTCGTAGAGTAGATTGGAATCCTTCTTGGATTTATTTTATTTAATTATTTTTAAATTTTATAGTTCACATATCTATGTGGATTACATCATTAAGTTTTTCCTTATATAAATGTCAGGCCCAGATTCTCAAAAGTTTTTTAACGCTGTCGCTAAACTTTTTCCAACGGTTTAGCCTGCACGCATTTTTGCGGCAAATTATTAAAACTTCTTATCTCTGTTTTTAGCGAGGTTTCTAGCAGTCTTCAACACTGACATGCAAATGGGCTTTTCAACATTAAAATGAGCACTCCAGTGGATTCTATAAAATCGCTGAACCATTCTCCAAGAGCAGCATCGGCTTTTGGCGACAAAAATCAGCGACTGGTCCAGGAGTGCTGGTACATTGACAGCACTGCTTAAAACCCCAGCATTGCAGTGTTGGAGACTGCTAGAAAAGTCGTTTTGAGAAGCAGCCCCCTCAACAGCAGGAGAGATGCCCATTCTCTTGCTGCCACACAGCACTCCCCTTAGCAGTGGGAGAGATGCCTACTTTCTCCCACTGCCAAGCGACACCCCCCCCTCCCCTTGCAGCAGGAGAGATTTCCACTCCCATTGCCAAGCAACCCCCCCCCCCCCCAGCAGCGGGAGAGATGCCCATTCTCTCCTGCTGCATCACAACACCCCACTTGCCTCCGACCCCTCTCCCCCATACCTTTAATTAGATGGCTAACCGGCAGGATGCCTACTCCCTCTGGCCAGCTGGCCCACCTCTTCTAAAATGGACCGTCCCCTCTCTGGTGTATCCTTGGGCTCTGATTGGCCCATGTGGACGGGCCTTATACAACCTGGGCCAATTGGAGCCTCAAGCTTTCCCCAGATGCACCGGGAAAGGGCCTAAGGCTCTGATTGGCCCAGATGCCTAAGGCCTCACCTATGGGGCATCCAGGCCAAGTAGAACCTTAGGCCCCTTCCCGGTACATCTGGGGAGGGGCCTGAGACTCTGATTGGCCCACGTTGTATAAGGCCCTTACCTGGTGCATCCCAGGGTGCACCAAAGAGGGGAAGGCCCAATTTTGAAGAGGCGGGCCAGCTGGTTGGAGGGAGTAGGCATTAGAGAATGACACAGTGACAAAATTCATCACCGTTCCCGTCCCCGCGGATAACCCGGGAAATAATCCCATGTCATTTTCTAGTGTCTATTTCAACCTCAGTCCTTCTACACCAGCATTCTTCAAAGCAAAGCTTGTGGGTCAGTGGTTGTGGCCATTCATACTCTGATTCTTCCCTCTCTCTTTAAAAAATGACATGAAGATGGGATGGGAACGGCGTCACCGTGTTATTCTCTAGTAGGCATCCCTCTAATCAGCCATCTAATTAAAGGTACAGGTGAGAGGGCTCGGGGGGGGGGGGGGTTGTGATGCAGCAGGAGAAAATGAGCATCTGCTGCTGGGGGGAGGCGTCGCTTGTCAGTAGGAGAGAGTTAGCATCTCTCCCGCTGCAAGGGGGGAAGGTTTGCTTTCCAGCAGGAGAGAGTGTGCATCTCTCCCGCTGCAGAGAGGGGGGGTGTTAGTTGGCAGCAGGAGAGATTGAACATATCTTCCACTGTTGTGGTGTTGTTTTTTTGTTTTTTCTGTGCATTTGCCGATCGCTATCACCAGCAATGGGCACATGCAAATTTAGCGAGTCTTTGCTACTCTCCGCCAACCTCATTTACATGAGCATTTTGGGGAGAATGACTCACTTTTTTAAATTCGCTACCAGAACAGCTGCAATAGCAGCCCGTCATCTTTTAATGCTGTTTTTTTTTAACAATCTAGGTCTTAGTTTTATAAACTAATCATGTTAACTGAAATTGACATGTTGTGGTAATCAAATTGTCTATTAAGGGTAACTGTTTAAGAATTTACACTAAAATATAAATGTTACCAGACTGAAGCAATATATCTTAAATCTATATGCCCGATATTTTTGTATATTTGATTGCTGTTTTTAACTACAGATATTGTAGCATTTTAGTAAAAGTTCTAATTTTTGTTCCAGCTCAGTATCCATATTGTGTTTGAGGGAGAAAAGGAATTTCACCAAAAAGTAAATTTGTGGGGGGTAAGTGTATTAATGTTTCAAATCTTTGTCTCAAAAATCATCCTTGTACTGAACACAATTATTTCATGTTTGAAGTCAGAATTAAGGCCCATCTAAACATCCATCAGCTCTTTAAGGACAGTGTTTAAAAACAGTAGTCGCATGGAAACAGCTCCAGGAAATTGTTAAAAAGCTTTGCATCTTGAGATGTTATTTGGTTTTCTTTCCTTTGTTTCTCAATTTTAATACAGTACAAATCAAAAATATTCTGTCTTAGATTTCTTTTGGTCTACTAAATATTATCACAGGTTTCTGACTGCCTCCACCTGCCTTTGAAATATCCCTTTGTTATAGTCCCATGTATGCATGAATTGTTTGAAGACACAGGTTCACCAGCCACACATGTATGCTGAGCAGAACAAAATATCCAGATATTGCTACAGAAGAATGTTTTTATTACACAAATAAAGGGCTACAAATAAAGGGCTGCTGTTGGCCTGCAACTTACCAGGTTCTTTTTTTTCTCCATGGATTGCAAGTCCTCACAACATGGGTGACATCACCAAAGGAACCCAGCAGAGGAAATTCTACTCTTTCTTGGAGTTTCTAGAAGCTTTCCAGTAGACTCGCTGTGCATGTGTGCCATTTCTGCCTGCTGCTATCCCATGGAACTGTTTGTCCTTTTCTACGGATTCGACAGGATGTGCATTATCGAAGTGTCATTTTAGAAGAATTGTGCAAGTTTCCTTAGTGTCCTCACCAACTCAGTCCAGAACATATAGGGGGTGTCTGCTAACTGTTGGATGGAGAGAGACATAAATAGTCCCTGTGATCACCCCTTAAGGACGCCGTGCAGAATTTTCATTGGAATGCAAGTTCTAGAGCTAATATGATTCTGTGGAGAAAAACTTCAACTAGAAGAAAGAATACTTGTATAGGAAATACTTGGACAGATCTGAGTCACTTTCCTCAGGACGGGAATCTTGGGATTGAGGTGCCTCTCAAAGTGAACAGATGGTATTCTGAGGCTAGCTCCTGGACCAGTTGAAGAACTTATTTATTTACAGTACTTATATGTTGCTTGAAGCCAAAGCGGCTTACAATGAAACATACACAATAAAAATCAACAAATTCCCCACATCCTTACCAACCGTTACAACTACATTAAGAGGAGACCGATATAACCCCAGCACATAAATGACAATAACAGTTCTCACATAAATGAAAATGCATCTTCAAATAAGTTTTTAAAACATTTTTAAATTGTTGTAGCAAGGTGCAAAGGTGAATATACCCCGGCAGACTATTCCTCAGCTGTGAACCCACTATAGAAAAGACACGAGATAATATCAGCGTAGTGGACCTTACAAAGATCTGGTATCTACCGCTTGCTGGTTTAATGCAGGTCTTAATTCTTGAACTGGCTCATATAGCTGAACTGTAGACTGAAGACAGGCAGGCGCTGACATAAAAAAGCACTGGGAAAGCAGTACAAGAACTCTGAATTGTATCCGAAAAGCTGCTGGCAACCAATGAAGTTGGTACAATTTTGATAAAATGTGATCAAACCAACAACTCCCTTGCAAAATAATTTGTGCAGCTGAATTATCTGAAGTGCTCTGTTTCATTTTTCCAATTCTTAATTTACAGCATGTTACTAAAGTCTTAATCTACTAAGTATTAGCACTTGAACCGCTAATTTAAAATCAAAAACTGAAAGGGTATTTTATAATCTCATCAGCATTTTAAGATGGTAGAATGAAGAACTGTTATCCAGAATGATTAGAACTTGATAGGAATATCTCTAGAGATCTCTCTCTATTTTTATTCCCTGCCCCCCCCCCCCCCATGCTCTCACTATGGAAGCTGGAAAATGTCAGAACATTATTGGGAAACAATGATACATCCCAGCCCAGTCCCTAGCCTTATAGCTTGAAGAGGTAATTTTGACTTGAATGTTGCCCAGAAGATTCAGGACCATAAATTCCCTTGGCTTCAGGAGGGATTCCACAAGAAGGCCATTAGTCTTAAAAGTAAGAGGTTTGCTATCTGGTGTGAGGGAAAGGTTCTAGATCTTCTGCCCCACACAAACTGCTTGAAAACCACCTATCGAGTCCATTAAAAACAAAAAACTTTTGTTTACATTCTACAGGATGCGCCAATCTCTGCATGCTTTATAGTGGGTATGCTTCTGCTTCTGTTAGAAGTTTATTTATTTTTAGTATTTGTATACCACTTATAGCCTAAGTGGTTTACATTATAATCATTTTTCCCTGTCTGTCCTGGCAGGCTCACAATCTATCTAATGTACCTGGGGCAATGGGGGGGATTAAGTGACTTGCCCAGGGTTACAAGGAGTAACATAGTGCTGAGGCTGTAGCTCTAACCACTGTGCATACACTCCCATCAAGCCTCCTGCTGGGTTATGGAACCTCAGTATTGTATTTAACCTAGCTGATGTAAGTGCCCTTTGAGCCACTCAAAACCTGTCCTCTGATGTATCTTATCTGACAAGTTTTATTTTTGGTCTTTTAAGTTTCCAGAGCTGATGAGCTGTACCTTAAGCAAAATTTTAGAGTTCTTTATACATCTCCTAAGATCCTTTGAAATGTAGTGTTGGAGTTCCATCTTAACCATTGTCATCCTGCCGGTATTTTTTTCAGACCTCAGCACCCAAATTGCAGTGCATGTTTGGATTGCAAGAGAGCATTAACTTTCTATCTAGAGTCGACTAATGCCCATAGAAAGTTCACCCAGTGATTTGACTCTGGCATGATGAGAGCTGCCATTGGCAAGCACATACTTTTCCAGTTGACTGGCAAACTGCATTTCCTTACTGATGCCCAGCCAGAGAGGATTCAACTCTAGGGGATTATGTCATGGCTCATAATGTCAGCTATGGAGGCAGCATTAGCCTACTTGAGATCAGCCTCCACAGAAGAGATTTGCAAAGCTGCAAATTGGGGATCTGTTCACGTTTCACAGCATTTCCTAGAACAGGACTCCCAATGTGACAGCAGGATTGGTCTGACAGTTCTCAATCTGTTGGGGGATTATAATCCAATTCTATCCTCTCCCCCTGGCCTATTTTTTTGTTCAAGGTAGCCTAAAAAATAGTAAAAACAAAAGAAATACATACAAATATGTTGCTTGGTGCATCAAAAAATAAGCAAGTGTCTCTGTTGGCACCACATATTATTTTTACTCTTTATTCTGTTAGATAGCCTGTAGCTCTTAGCATCCTGCTTGTCCTTGGAGAAAAAAGTTAACCTGTAGCAGACATTCTCTGAGAAGGGAAGGATGCAAACCCTTCCACTTCCCCATAGAGTTGTATTTTTATTAAGCATGTAATGGCAGGCAGAAAGGGGCTGTCTCCAAAGCTCTGTACATCACTGCTAGAGACAAGTTTCCAAGTAGAGCTTCATCGTATGACATCCACCCATGTGTGATGATTTTGTAGCCTGCTATCCTTGCAAAACACCTGCTTAAGGGTAACTATTTTCTTGGTGACTAATGGCATGAAACATCTCATCAGCCACAGCAAGAGACACTTGCAGATCTTTAGATGCTAGTCTGTGGTCCTTTTTTTTCTCTCTCTCTTTACCTCAATATCTTGATAACGGGTTACATTCTGTAGAATTTTCATTGTATGAATCACTAGCTAAACAGATATACTTTGTGATAATGTGGATAGATTTCTCTTTGTTGATCTTGGCTGGATGAGTGCTTATTGGTAGAATGACTGTCTTCAACTTTTTATGTTTGTAGACTGATGGCAGGTGGGTGGATCCACAAATGTATAGAAATGCCCTACTACGTAACCCTGTCCAAACAGATAATCATTTATCCTTTTTGTTGGCACTCTGCATTTTTTTCTTTTGGTATTGATATGATGAATTCACACTAAAGCTTTTGGACTTACCTTTTTAATTTTTTTTTCAGGTTATTGATGTAAAAAAGAGTTATGTAAATATGACTGCTACCAAGATTGAGATCACAATGAAGAAAGCTGAACCCATGTCATGGGCAAGACTGGAGCTACCATTGCCTAAACCAGCACTAGAGCTAAAGGAAGCTACAGTTAATGATTAAGGCAGCCATTGATACATTTTTTATAGGTTTGTAATGAATGATAGCATGATGTAAAGATTTGATAGCTTTAGGATGTGGTGTCATGAAATTGTTTGGATCGAATGCTCGTAAGTTTGGCATTCTATAGAAGGGTGACATTTTCTTTCAGGGACCTTAAGTAAATATTTGATATTTCCATCACCACCCACTTTTTTAAAAGGTTATTTATTTAAATATGCTTACATGTAAAACATTGCAACTTAATGTAGAGTTGTTTTGTTTCACTATTGTTTTAAACTATTTGTTGTCTTATTTGAATATTCATCCTGTTTGTGCCATATTTCCAAATATCAAGAAGAAAATTCAAAAGAAGATATGGTTACATTTAGATTGATCCACCACATATCTGTAATTATTCCCATTGTTCTCTCTATTCTGATGTATTCCCATTATTTTAGGAATACCAGAGCACTTAAAATTGAGTGTAGGCAATGGGCACACTGGGATGTTAATGTTGAAGGTGTGTCTTACTACATATAGTTATAGTGATATGTGATAATTCCATGTAAAAAATGAAATCAGGAATAAAGCTATAAAGTTTTGTTAAATGTCTTGTCAGTATGTGTGTTTTCATTTAGCATTTTCTCACTATTCAGATCTGAGGCAGAGCTAACTTTGGAAAAAATGATCTGAGGTTGCTAAATTCAGCAGAGTACCCCCAGACACTGTTTAAATGCAGGGAAGCAAAAGTTTTGGGCCTTTGAGGACTGGGCAGTTCACACAATTAGCTGCGCTTTTCAATCTGTCCCTAAACAAGGGAAAAGTCCCCTTGGACTGGAAAATTGCTAACATCATTCCGCTCCACAAAAAGAGATGCAGGTCAAAGGCTGAAAATTACAGACCTGTGAGTCTCACATCAATAGTGTGTAAATTTATGGAGATGTTGATTAAAAACAGATTGGATATGATTCTGGATGACGAGAGACTGAGGGATCCCCACCAGCATGGATTTACGAAGTGAAGGTCTTGTCAATCCAATCTGATAAGCGTCTTTGACTGGGTAACGAAACAACTAGATAGGGGAGAGTTCCTGGACATAGTGTATTTAGACTTCAGTAAAGCCTTTGATAGTGTCCCACACCGTAGGTTATTGAACAAAATGAATACAATGGGACTAGGAGAAACATTAACTGCATGGGTTAAAGACTGGCTCAGTGGTAGACTTCAGAGGGTGGTGGTAAATAGTACTTCCTCAGGAACGTCGGAAGTGACCAGTGGAGTGCCGCAGGGCTCAGTCTTGGGTCCAATACTATTTAATATCTTTGTACGAGACCTGCCCCAAGGTAAGATTACATTATTTGCTGATGACGCTAAGCTATGCAACGTAGTGGACAGCGCAACCGTACCCAACACTATGAGGCAGGACCTACTTTTACTGGAAAAATGATCAAATACTTGGCAACTGAGTTTTAACGCCAAAAAGTGTAAGGTTATGCACCTTGGTAACGTTAACCCCTGCAAAACATACACCCTGAATGGTGAAACCTTAACAAGAACTGTCGCAGAAAGGGACCTGGGTGTAATCATTAGTGAAGATATGAAGACTACCAATCAAGTGGAGAAAGCTTCAACCAAGACTAGATAAATGCTGGGTTGCATTCGAAGAAGTTTTGTCAGCCGAAAGCCTGAAGTTATAATGCTGGAGTACTGTGTTCAGTATTGGAGGCCACATTATCAAAAAGTTGTGAAGAGAATGGAATCGGTTTAGCGAATGGCCACTAAGATGGTCTCAGGACTCAAGGATCTCCCATATGAAGAACGTCTAAGCAGGCTGCAGTTATATTCTCTTGAGGAACACAGAGAGAGGGGAGACATGATAGAGACGTTCAAATATCTTACAGGCCGTGCTGAGGTGGAGGAAGATATCTTTTTCCTTACAGGTCCCATGGCAACAAGAGGGCATCCGCTCAAACTCAAGGGTGGGAGACTTCATGGCGACATCAGGAAGTACTTCTTCACCGAAAGGGTGGTTGATCATTGGAATGGTCAGATAGTCGAAGCCAGCAACGTGCTCGACTTCAAGAGACGATGGGATAAACATGTGGGTTCACTCTGGGGAAATGCTTAGGGGAGGGTTCTTTGAGTGGGCAGATTTGTTGGGCCGTTGGCCCTTTTCTGCCGTCATACTCTATGTATTCTGTGTTAAAAAAAAAAAAAAGGTAATTTTTTAAAGAGTTGAATTTATCACTATAGCTGGCATTTTCACAAAATCCCTTTATGCGAAAGACTCAGGGTTACCTTCTAAAATGTTGAAGATTCTGCTGTTCTGTAAGGACATATCTTGTACGTTTTGGGGTTTTTTATATGGTTTGGATCCAGTAAAATACTGTCTTTTCTTTGACTGGCACAAGGTTGTCATATGTTCCATTTCCTCCAAGAATGTCAACAGGCTGCTAAATTCTGATTGCAGTAGTGGTAATTACACAAATGAATATCATTCTTTTGAGAACAAAAATTCTTCAACTTAAAATGAGAGGTATAGTGTGATCTGATGAAACGAGCCTTATCAAAAATCAACATCCAGAGAAAACTTGCCTTCTCCTTTGGACAAGCAATTTGTCTAATCAGGAAAATACACAGATTGAAGTGAACTTGCCTCCCTTCTGCAATTCAACCTGCAGCAGACGTGTTCTTTGTTTAAAATGATCACTGTTAATACTAGCATCCCAGAAACTCCAGAGGTCACTGTATTCTTTAGAAGGATCATTCATTCAGCATCTATTTCTGCAAAAGTGCTTTCAAGAATGGTACAATTTTTAAATCTACTCTAAAAATGTTGCAAACATTGACACTTGGTAAGGACTAAATGGTTAATTGCAGAGGATGGGCTTGGTGTGTCAGGGGAGGGGGGATTGACCCTTCAAGGGAGGCAGCCAAAGTAAATGTGTATTGGGGGGGGGGGGAAGATGGCACCAAATCTCCTTTTACAGTTTGCGGTGCTGCCAAACTGCCAGTAGCACAGCTATATTTTACCATGTCTTCTTTACAGGGCAGTAAATTCAGCTGTAAAGCCAGTGATGACATCTAACATGCAGGATCAACCCATATGCTGTCCTTTCCCTGCCCATGTCATGCCCAGTTCCTGCCTCCTTCAGCGTTAGGCAGCTATGTAGGCTTTTTAGTGGAGACAGTGGCATGAGCTGTTGCCACTGTCAGCCCTGAAGAAAAACTCACGTTAGCTGCTTAATGTCATTTAGTGAAAGAGTCCCTAAACTATTTATAATCTTCTATTGATGCTGGGGATTATGACAGAACCCTTAAAGTATAATCGACATTCCATTGAACAAAATTGCCTTAAATACAGATACCATATCAATAAAGAGACTAGACCAGTGAGCTGTAAATGTTTTATTTGACAAGGTATTGGGACAAAATATTAAATCTTGTATTATACGGTCAATGCCAGCCCAAGATATGGGAAAGGGATAGGGACTTGTATACTGCCTCTTTGTAGTTATACAACTATACTCAAAGTGGTTTACATACAGGTACTTCAAGTATTTTCCCTATCTGTCCCTGTAGGCTCACAATCTATCTAATGTACCTGACATGGGCTACTCAAATGCTAAGTTAAAAAAAAAAAAAAAAAAGGTAATTTTTTATATTACCTGCACTGTGCTATTATCTGAAGTTGAGTTCTGGGCACAGTGAGGGTAATTCCATAACAGGTATCCTATGCTAAAAAGTCCAAGAAAGTGCTGGTTTTATCCAATTTTATAAAGACAACATAGGCACCCAGAACCAGCCTCAATATAGCACGGTCATACTTACAGTTTGCTCCTCCTTCAGACATAGTGCAAATGTGTGCTTGTATTTATTTTAAAAAATGCATGTACATTGCAATATGCCTTTGTTCCACTCAGTATGCCTCCCTCTCCCACCCCTTTCTAAGGTCCATTTTAAATAATTTCTAGTGCGACAGACATATTTTTTCCTGAACTTGTAGAGAGCCTAATTTGCATTCTTTTGCTCTGCCTCCTCTTTGGGTTGTCCTCCAAAACCCCAAGAGTGCTCCTCTATGCTTGGAAGCCTAGATGCTGTTTCAATGGGTGGAATCCCATCTTTGGTGCTCTTGGCGGCATGTGGAAGAAGTGGACAATGTGCAAGCAGATTTCCTTAGCCAGAAGACTCTGGATCCTAAGGAGTAGTCACTGTCTCAAGAAGCCTTCTCCTGAATTGTGAGTCAGGACTTTAGATCTGATAGCATTAGTGACAACAAGAAGGGATTCAAGACAAAGTTAGACAAGTTCCTGCTGAACAGGAACGTGCGCTAGTAGGGCTGGTCTCAGTTAGGGCACTGGTCTTTGACCAGAGGGCAGTCGCAGAAGCGGACTGCTGGGCACAATGGACTGACCCAGCAGCGGCAATTCTTATGTTCTTATATTTGATTCTTCAGTCAAAGATACAAGATAGAAAGAGAAGGTTTGGATGCCCTGGTGCAGCCTTGGCAGAAGGCAGACCTTCTTTACGTCTTCCCTTCGTGGCCCACTATAGGCAGGATTATGATGCACCATGGGCTGATGATTCTGGTAGCACCAGACTGGCTGAGGTGACTATGGTATGCAGATCTGGTTCATCTGCAATAGAACTGCTCACTCAGGGTCCTATTGCCCTGGAGGATCCGGAACGCTTTGGTCTTATGTCATGGCTCTTGAGTGCAGGTGCTACTGCACAAAGGCTATTCATATAGAGTGGTCTCCACCCTTCTAAGATGTGGGAAGAAAGTGACAATAGCTGCATATGTGAAAGACTGGAAGTGTTTCAAGATTGGTGCACTCAGAAGAGTGAGGACCCAAGCTTGCCACTGATATCAGTGGTGCTCGCCTTCCTGCAGGAAGTACTAGAGAAAAGCCTAGCGATTGCTCTTTGAAAGTTCAGATTGCGGGGCTCTCATGTTTTGGGCCTAAGGTTAATAAGAGAACAGTAACTGCACATTCAGATGTGGCCAGGTTTTTGAAGGGCGCCTTGTGCCTCCATCCGCCAGTGCATCAGCCTTTTCTGATGTGGAGTCTTAATCTGGTCCTGCTAGAGCACCCTATAAACCTCTAGAGCTGGCTTCTCTGAAGGATCTTACAGTCAAAACAGTGTTTTTGGTGGTGATTTCATCAGCTCGATGAGTGTCAGAATTGCAGGCATTGTCATGCAGATAATTTTGAATTTTGAATTCTGAATTCCTCAGAATTTTGGGTACAGGCATTGTATTGCGCCCAGTATCATCTTTCTTACCAAAAGTAGTCTCCAGCTTTCTTATCAATCAGGACGTGCAATTGCCTGCCTTCATGCCCTTGGAAGAGTGATAATGTTGAAATTATTGCATATGTGTAGAGTATTACTGCAGTATCTGGAGGTTATGAATGAATTTTGATTGTCAGATCATCTCTTTTTACTGGTATGTGCTGCCCATAAAGACTGACCAGCTTCAAAACCATTTCAAAATGGATCCATATAGTCATCTGTTCAGCCTATAACAGAAGTGGGAATCAACTGCATATATCCATAAAGGTGCATTCCATTAGAAGTGTGGCTTCCTCATGGGTGGACTCTTCAGCAGTATCTCAGGGCAAAATCTCTAGAGCGGCTACCTGGTCCCATCTCCATACATTCATAAAGTTTTACAGGGTAGACATAGTGGCCAAAAAGGACTCCGCATTCAGATTATCCATTCTATCAGCAAGTTCATCTTTCCCGCCCTAGACCCTGGGGACTGCTCTGATTTGTCCTGAAGGTTCAGGAACAATGTGTCTTCCTCTAGAAGGAAAGATTAGGTTCTGATCTCAGTAATCTTCTTTCTAGTAGAAAGACACATTCCTGAAGCCCGCCCTGTCAGATATTCGTTTGCCTGCTTACTGCTCAAATGTGCTAGGAAATCCAGATGTCTTGTTTCTTTATCCAGCACTGAAAAGGATAAAGACATGACTGCCACTTTGAAGAATCTATGGGGTATCTGACAAATCTCCCACACTGATTGGTAACTTGTTTGCTTTCAGCTTGTTATAATTGCAAATGGTTGTGTTTTATCTGTTAGATATTAATGATATGAGAACAGACATGTTTCTTAGGGAGAATGCCTGCACCCTTCACTATTCTTTTTCCTCTCCAGGGCTGATCATCTGCTTCTGTATGAAATGGGGATTTAGAGGACAGCCCAGAGAGAGGGGAGGTAGAGCACAAGAATGCAAATTAGGCTCTCTACAAGAATTCTTGCAGGAATGCTTTGACTACCTAAAGGTTCAGGAATAATGTGTCTAGTCTACTAGAAAAAAAAAAGATTACCAAGGTAAGAACCTAATCTTTCCATGCAAACTAATGGACAGTATCAGTAACATTCAGAACCTGGTTCAAATCCTGCTACAGCTCCTTGTGAGCTTGGGAAAGTGATTTAACTCTCCATTGTTTGAGGTATCAACTGAGGGGTATATGCTGAAGAGTTATTTTGCCACTGTAGCTGAAAAGTGTTATCTTATTTCTTTAAGTGCCAATTTGCAGAAACGAAATTCTCAGTTTTGACATTATTTCAGATCACTGATTGAACCATATCCGTGCTATTCTCTTCTTGGTTGGACTGAGAACTTTTCAGCAGCCCCTCACAGTCTTATGTTCATCAGAAAAACTGGTTTTCTAATAATGGGATACTGGATTTGGCAAGTCACTCGGTCATACCACATATCACTTATCACTTTAGTCTGATTGTGAACACAGCTTGTAATCCTGGGTTGGAAACAAATTGGGCTGAAAGCAAATTTGTTGGTTTTTTTTCCTTTGCTTAATAAGATTTGGACATACTACCTCTATAGATCTATTTGTTTCTTTTTCTTAGCATGACTGATCTTATGACTGCTATATTTAAAAATATTTTAAAACGGAGAAGGTGTAACACAAAGGTAGTAATGTGCTAAAGCCATTTTCACGCCCAGGTGGCAATATTAGGTGCATAAAATGACTCTTCTGTATCATTTTGCAAACTGAAGGCTGAATTGTGTTTGCTTTTCCCGTGGTCTCAATTTGGGCAGTATCACATCTAGGGGTGCAATGCTGTTGCTCGTACCGCCTCAGGCTACTTCTTTCAAGGTCCCTGCTGCTGCTTGCACTGTGAAGGTTGCAATGGAGATCTGACGCTTCACTTCTTCCCAGGCGGCCTTCTGGTCTGCTTTGTTTTCAATGTCAAACATGGCATCGTATATCCCAGGGAAAGATTCTCCTGCATACTTGTTGTGGCTACTTGGAGCAAAGATGATGTGCCTGTGGATAGAAACATTTGTTTAGAGAAACAAAGCCACTATGTGTATACTGTAACCTCAGTGTGTACCTTGTGTTAGGTTGCCAGTATGGAAGAGTAGGCTACAAACCAGGGAGGCCAGGGCTTCAACTCCCACTTATGTGACTTGCACAGCCTCGGGTATGGTACAGTATAGTATGGCTCCAGAAAGAGGACAGATTGAGACATCCAAGTTTTACTTCCATTGCTTTCAATGAAAGTAAAACCCAGATGTCTCTATCTGTCCTTCTTACTTTTACATTACATTACATTAGTGACTCCTATTCCACTAATACCTTGCAGTTCTAGGCGGATTACAAAAGAAGATAACTGGACATTTCCAGGAAAATTACAGACTGGGGTGCTAATGACATGGTTTAGACTTTGCTGGGAAATTTACAAGATTAGGAGTAGTCAAAGTTTTTCTTGATAAATTTTCTAAATAACAAGGTTTTACTTTCCTTTTGGAATGTTTTGTAGTCAGTCGTTGTTAGCATGTCGGAGAGGTGGTGATCTAGTTTCGCTGCTTGCGTTGCTAGTAGGTTGTCGTACATCTTCTTGCACTGTGTACCTTTGGGGGGGGGGGTAAATGGGGTCTGAGTTCTCCTTGGTCTGGTTGATTTGGTTTAGGTGATTGATTAGGTAGGTGGGTGCAGTGCCGTTCATTACTTTGAATAATAGACACTAGAATTTGAATAGTATTCGCGCTTGTGTAGGAAGCCAGGGCGAGTCTAGGTATGCGGTGGTGATGTCAAATTGGTGACGGGACAAAAGCGCGCGAGACTTCAGTGTGCTGACATTGCAGCACCGACATTTCGGCACAAGACACTAGCACGCCGCCTAAAAAGTGACTTTTAAAGAGCTCCGGGGGTGGGTGGGAGGGAACCCCCCCCACACACACACATACACTTTACTTCAGACTGTTCGTGCTGCTGTTGGGGGGGGGGAGTTAAGTTTACTCTATAATGGAGGGTTCCAAACCCCCCCCCAACATCAGTGTGAAGAGTATGAAGTAAACTGGGGGGGTCCCCACTCACACCCCGCGTCGGAGCTCTTTAAAAGTCACTTTTTAGGCGGCACGCTGGGATCTTGCACCGAATTGTCTGCGCTGCAATGTCGGCGCGCTGAAGTCTCGCGCACGAATGACTATGAACTGTCATATTTGCTTAGTGAGTAGATCAGTCTGAGAGCTGTGTTTTGCACTGTCTGTAATTGTTTTATCATGTTTACTTTCAGATGTCCCAATCCGTCCTTTTTTTCTTGGAGCCGGAAGGTGACCCTAGTACAGTAGCTCCCCTGCATAAAAGCACCAAGCTGTGAACAACAAACGTATGGGTGCTACCACAAGCTTGATGGTGTTAAGGTTGCCAGATTTTACTATAGTAAATCCGGACCCCTAGACCCGCTCCCAGGCTCGCCCAGTTCTACCCATAACCCCCCCCCCCCCCCCCCCCCCGGCCCATGTTGCATGCACGGATTTCCTTCTGCCCGATGCAATTTAGAGGAGGCTTTTCAAAACCCAGACAAAGTGCCGGGTTTTGAAAAGCCATCCGGACATCTGGTAACCCTAGATGGTGTCTATGGTAGGCCATCAATTAGGTGGCAATTGACGGTTAAATGACTTGCCCGAAATATATGACTTTTTGTTTCCCTGTGCATTGTCATAAATTGTTTTAGAATTGTGCATCGCCTTGAATGTATGATTAGGCGACCAATCGAGTTTTAAATAAACTTGAACTAGGAGTTGTTGAGGTTTTGAAGCTGGGCCCTCCAATGCCTAGCTGCCTGCTCTAAACTTTAGGCAATGCCTCTTCCCCACAACTTCAGGTACAAACGTAAAATGTGAGGGCCCGACCTTCAGATGATTTATGCTCCTAACTTTGAGGGTTATGCTTTTAGTGATTGGTTTCTATGAAAATTCATTAGGGCTGTGTATCTGAATTCATACTTAAAATTTCATTAAACTCAATTTAGGAGCATAAAAAGTAGATGGCAACAGGTTCGATATTCAGTACCAGTGCTCAGAGATGGCCTGACATTGAACAGCCCAAAAACAAGGACTGCTGCTGGCTGAATAGTGACTGGAATAGGTTTGTTTATTCTGTAAAGTTCTGTACTTTGAAATGAATATTCTTTGAACAAATCATTTTATCATGTGCCAAGATGAAGAAAATGAGTTTGCTATGTCTACAATCAAGTGTGTGTGTTAGGGGGGGGTTGTACATACCCGTAAAATATCTTATCTGTTATAGGTGGTATAGTATTTATCTTGTGTCATTTGTCAGAAAAAATGGCGCAATGCAGAAGGTGATGGTGAGTACAGAAAAAGGTACAGGTGCCAAAACAATGTGGTTCAGTTTAACGAAGCATTTTAATGTTTGTTAGCTGCAGATACAACAGTAAAAGGTAGTCAGACAAATAGGAAAAGAAATTCGAACCATAAGAAATAAACCCCCTCTTTTACGAATGCATAATGCAGGTTTTAGTGTCGGCAGCTGTTCTGATGCTCATAGAATTCCTATTAGCATTGGAGTAGTTACCGCCGCTGTCAGCATTAAAACCCACGCCATATGTTCGTAAAAGAGGGGGAAGGAGAGGACTTAAGTCCCAGCATGTAGGTAGCGTGCATGTTTCTAAAGTCTATACCATAAAGGGTCTAACGGTTCATAGACAACACCGCGAAAAACAAAGGCGCGCGCCGACAACTGAGCGCAAGACGGAGGCGCGCGCTGAAGAAAATTACAGTTTTTAGGGGCTCCGACGGGGGGTTTTGTTGGAGAGCCCCCCAGTTTACTTAATAGAGATCGCACCGGCGTTGTGGGGGGTTTGGGGGGTTGTAACCCCCCACATTTTACTGTAAACTTAACTTTTTTCCTAAAAACAGGGAAAAAGTGAAGTTTTCAGTAAAATGTGGGGGGTTACAACCCCCCACAACGCGGCGCGATCTCTATTAAGTAAAGTGTCGGAGCCCTAAAAACAGTAATTTTCTGCGGCGCGCACCTCTGCACTGCGCTCAATTGTCTGCACGCGCCTTTGTCCTGGCGCGCTTTTGACCTGACACCGGGTCTAACATTAGGGTTAAAATTTATAAAACTATTTATTCTCTGAGCTACTTATTGAAAAACAACCTAGTACAGTGTTCTCCAATGCAAGGTCAGTGAGTCATTGATGGCCCTCAATCCTAAATTAATTTATTTATGCTGCTGACCCAGTTCATCACTTTTGGGCCCATCCCGAGGGCATTCAGTTTATTTATTAGACACCTGTGTGGAACACTATCAAAGGCTTTATTAAAATCTAAACACACCATAGCTAGCACACTCCTTCTATCTAATTCTCTGATTTGTCTGACAAGACCTGCCTCTAGTGAATCCATCTTGCCTCGGGTCCTGTAATCCACTGGATTCCAGAAACGTCACTATTCTCTGTTTTAAAAGAGTTTCTATGAATTTATTTACCACAGAAGTCAGATTTGAGTACCGCCAGAGACAGAGCCTGATGGTACTGAGTCAGGCAGCAGAGGAGAGGGGTACAGACTTGCCTGACAATGGAGTTCCCGGGGCGGAGTATAGAAAGAGAGGAGAGATACTGAGGTTCCGCAGAATGAATACACTTGTAGGTCAGTAAGAGGAGTTTGAACTGTATGTGGGAACCAACGAAGCGACTTAAGGAGAGGGGGGTAATGTGATCAAAACGACACTGGCGGAATATGAAGTGTGCAGCAGCATTCTGAACAGATTACATAAAAATGAACATCTTACCTGTAGAATTTTCTACCTGGCAAACCAAGAGGATCAATAAAAGCTCTCTCCACAAACATCAGCTGGTCATTCATGATTCGTAGTGCAAGTGGACTGCAGCAGAATAAAAATAAGCAGGTGTTCATTTTCCATTACAGAGTAAAGTGAAACATATCAGCACAAAAGCAGGAAATTAAGTTCTGAGAAATTATGGACTGTATACTGGAAAGTATAAGTGCACAGTATGTTCATTGCCCTTTTTTTTGGGGGGGGGTGTTGTCTTTGATATCTAGATTATACTCATTGATGATTTAACCCTCCAGCATTTATTTGCTAAATGACCTTTTTCTTTTTATCTTCAGAGCAGCCTTTGAGGATCCAAAGGATCTACCTGTGGTGTCCAGTAGCCGTTGCTTTCAAAGAGCTCTATAGTGGTGAAAATATGGAAGGAATGTATTGTAGTTGAAGAAAACCTCATAGCTATCCTCTGTTATATATATATATATATATATATATATATATATATATCTCCAGAAATTTCGATATAAAAATATTTAACTCTAATTTACTCCAGCATCCAAGAATCAATTTTGACCTGGTTTAGGGTTGCCAGATTTTACATTTGTAAAATCTGAACCCCTAGATCTGCCCCCAGGCCCGCCTATCCCCGCTATGCCCCAGTCCTGCCCATAGCCCCATCCCCGCTGCTTGCTCTGGTCAGTCAGGTCATCCACGCATGTGACGCGATGACATCTCGCGCATGTGCGGGACATCATCGTTTGGCATCCGCGCATGCGCGGATGCCCTCTTGCACGACACAATTTCGGGGGAAAGCTTTTCAAAACCTGGACAAAGTGCAGGTTTTGAAAAGCCATCTGGACCCCCAGACATGTCCAGGAAAATCCGGACGTCTGGTAACCCTATAGGATGCTTTTATTTTAAATCTGAATTTACTAGGATTTAACTTATAAATTACTTTCGAGCTCTTCCTCTTTCCCTTTCTTCTTCTTTTCCTAATTCTTTCTTTTTATGTTGATATCTTTTTCATTATTGTATAAATTTATTAACCCATTATATATATTTGTTATGTAAATCCTCCCTTTTTTTTATTGTATGCATTGTATAAATTGCTAGTTTTATAGTATCTTATATGTTATTTCTTATTTTAGTATCTTATATGTTATTTCTTATTTTAGTATTATGTTTAATTATATGTCACTTTTATATATTGTAATTCGCTTAGAAACAATTTTAATTAAGCAATTAATCAAATATAAATAAAACTTGAAACTTGATTTGCTTTAAAGTCTCATTCAGTGCATAACTATTTCTGGGGGGAAAAAAAAAAACCAAACCCACACACAAAAAAGCATTTCTGTGAATATGTTCATCTAAACTAGGTGAATGAGAGCGAAACAGACAATTGCAACCCTCTCTGGGAAAACAAGACTAAAGTCAGTGGATTTTAGTCATGTTTTCTCAAAGCCGCTCACAAATATGAAGACTTAAATTGAACCAGGACTGATCTGGATCTGATTGAAATGAGTTATCAACAGTAAACTGATTCTAATTTTCGAACCTTTCCTCCTCCTCTTATCGAGTTCAAATTTAATCCAAAGTGGTTCACTGATTCTGAATTTTAATGTATGAAAACCGACTACACCACCACCAGAGACAGGATTCAACACAGACCATGAAGTTAGTGCAAAAGCTTTACGGAGGTAGGGGGAGTTATCAACATGGGATACCATTAAGATGTGTTATTGTACCGTTAACTCCGGGTATTAGTAATTAGCTCTTATTGTATAAAATAGATCCTGTTCTGAAACAGCACAAGTTAATGGAAAGAGATTAGCACATATATACTGCCTTTTTGTAGTTATATAACCACGCTCAAAGTGGTTTATATACAGATACTTCAAGCATTTTTCCTATCTGTTCCGGTAGGCTCACAGTCTATCTAATGCACCTGGAGCAGTGGAGAATTAAGGGCCAGATTTTCAAAACTTAAGGCTGCATTTAACGCGGTCGCTAAACAGGTTCCAACCGGTTTAGCGTGCATGTATTTTAGCGGCAGATTATTAAAACGGCTTACCATAGTCTTTTCCAAGTTTTCTAGCAGTCTCCGATACTGCCATGCAAATGTAGTACAACAAGATCATTAATATTAAAATGAGCACTCCGAGCGATTCTCTATCATCGCCAAGTGATTCCCTAATCTCGTTGTGCCACATTTGCGTTCAAATTTTGCCAACAGGTCTGAGCTGCTGTAGCCTTACGTTCTGATCAGTGCCTGAGTGCTAGTTAGCTCAGGCACTAACATGAAAGTAAGGTTTGACAGCTCAGACCGCCCCCCCCCCCCCCCGGTGCATATTAAAATAAAAAAAATAACAAACCCCAAATCGAAGAACGGCAGGAGAGATGCTCACTATCTTCCGCGGCGCTCCGGACACCCACCCATGGCAGCAGGAGAGATGCCTACTCTCTCTCACTGTACTTGCACAATCCTCTGACTCTACCCTCCAACTCCCCCCATGTCCCCAACGACCCCCCCCCCCCTCCTGCTCCTCCATACCCTATTCAGGAAGTCTGGCCTCTGGCTGGCAGGCCCACCTCTTACAAAATGATGGGCCTCCCCTTCCCGATGCATCCTGGGATGTGCCAGGGAGGGGCCTAAAGTTCTGATTGGCCCAGGTTGCTTAAGGGGTCTTAGGTGTTTTGGTCAGTCATTGCTGGGGAGAACTTACAGCAGCCAATCAGCTGGTGGCTCTGCATGGGCAGGAGCGAAGGAAGGTCCCTCCTGCCGCAGTTAACCACTGGACCACCAGGGATTCTAAAGAGGTGGGAGGGAGGTAAAAAATTCTTAGAATTGGCTGGGACGGGGTGGGAGGGATCCCTGCTGTACCAGCTCACCACTGGATCACCAGGGATTTAAAAAGTACACCGGGAGGGGGAGGAAGGTAAAAGTTAGTAGAGTCGGTCAGGACAGGAGATGGAAGGGGTCCCTCTTGTCCCGGCCCACTGCTGGACCACCAGGTGTCATGGCAGGCGTGGCAAAGGCCTGCAACAGGTTCGGTAGGGAGGCAGGTCAACACTGACCCAAATATAAACCGAGACTCCCATTTTTTGGCCCAAAAATCTCTGTTTATATTTGAGTATATACGGTATTCTAGTGACTCAACAGTCATTGTTGGTTTTGCTTACTTATTCATATCAAGTTGTGCAAGTCTTCTGTGAAATTCAGCAGCAGCCTCTGAAAAGTTTTTTACAGCAGAAAACAAAGAATCTAAAAAAAAAACCAAAAAAAAAAAACCTGCATTAATATATTAAGAGAACTTTATTTTCTCTAAGAACAAGGACAAAATTGATGTCATCATTAGATGGAGCCACAGACAGGAAAAGGTAAACATAGGTGCCTGAATCTTTAGAGCTCTCTGGAGTTATCCCCCATACATGGGCGTGAGGTCCCGTGGTAGAAACTGCGCATGGGGCTACTTCATTTTCTTTTTTTTTGACAGCCAGAAACATGAGTTTTTCTGATGGTTCTCTGTGGTAAATATTTAAGAAATATTTCCATATGTTTGCCAGATTGCCACTTCAGAACATTCCCTTGTTTCATCCTAGATGTCCCATGGTTAGGTTTCTAATTTCCTTTCCTTTTTTTTTTTCCTATCACAGTTGTAGATGAATCAAGGAGTATCTATTGAGGGTTTTACATTTTTTTTGCTTTCAGTGTGGGTTTTTTGATAGTCCAAAGAAATTGATTTCCCAGCAACTTATGTTCAATATAGATTCCCATGACTTGTGTTTCATATGTCTGAAACCTCATCATCATAACACCACCTGTCAGACAATGATGCTAAAAGTGGAAAGAGAACGATTTTGTCCATCAAAATCCAACACAAGAATAAAGGCTTCAGAAGTATTGACCATGAAAGCTATAGAGCTGTACCAGATACTGGTAATGCATTGATATTGGGAGTATATTGCTCACCCTTTGTGTTAAACACTGATAGATGCAATCAGGACTCATCAACGCTGAAGTTTTGTCTGCAGGCTTGAAAGGATTCTGATGCCCTAGCACCAGCAATAAAGAACATTGTTAAGTGTCGTTCTAAAAAGCAGCATCAACATAATTCCTAATTTGGGTATTAAAAGCTGATGATAAAGGGGAATACACTTCTCCCTCGTCATTTGCGGGGGATACTGGCAGAGCCAGACCGTGAATGGCGAAAAACCGCGATTATCCGGCTCTGACCCACCCCCACCTCCCGGCCTTACCTGGTGGTCTAGAGGGCTTTCGGAGCAGGAGCGATCTTCCTACGCTTCTGCTCGTGCAGATCGCCATGAGGAAATGGCTGTAGGGAGTTCCTGATGTAGTCTCGAGAGACTACGGGAACTCACAGCAGCCATTTCCTCATGGCGATCTGCATGGGGCAGGAGCGTAGGAAGATCGCTCCTGCCCCGAAAGCCCTCTAGACCACCCTGTAAGGCCGGGAAGGCAGCAGGGAGGAAAAAAATATGAGTTATTTTAAAATTAAGACTGCTTTTTTTTATTTTCCCCTTCCCCAGAAAAAATTGTGATTATATGAAACCGCAAATGGGGAGGGGGAAGTGTAGTTACTATTTGTTCAATGAAGCATCCACAGGAAGGACTGCTGCTCGTCTTGGATACCATCTGAGGCCATGCAACAATCTCCTAAGGTCTGGGATTCAGCTACTGATCAATATCATGTAATGCAAAAGGATGCCAGCTGAGGCCTGGTTTCATTTTTTATCCCAGGACAAGCAGGCAGCATATTCTTAACGCATGGGTGACGTCACCGACGGAGCCCTCGGTACGGACCTTTTTAACTAGAAGTTTCTAGTTGGCCGCACCGCGCGTGCGCGAGTGCCTTCCCGCCCGACGGAGGAGTGCGTGGTCCCCAGTTTTTTCGTTTCCGCGGAGCGAAGAAGACGCGTGTGTTTTTCAACGGCCGTTGAACTCACTTTTTTGCCTTCCCGCTCGCGAATTTTTTCTTATTTTATTTGTATTCACCTTCGGGTTTCTTTTCTTTTAGTTGCAAAAAAAAAAAAAAAAAAAACTTTGATTTTTTTCTATCTTTTTTCGTTTTGCCCCGGCGGGGCCTGTTGCCATTATCCAGGCCTCGGGATTCGATTTTGCGGAGGCTGTTTTCCCCTTCATGCCCCCGCAGGTCGGTTTCAAGAAGTGCCAGCGGTGTGCACGCCCGATCTCCCTCACTGACCCACACAATTGGTGTTTACAGTGTTTGGGGCCAGAGCATCGGGCGGACTCCTGCACCCGCTGTGCCACTCTTAAAAAGCGGACGCTTAAAAACCGAAAAATCCAACAAGATCTGTTGTTCGGCACCGGGTCGACCATGGAATCCTCGACTTCGACAGCGGTACCACAGAAATCGGCACCGTCGGCTTCGACGACGCCCGACCCCACATCGGCGCCACTGGCGCAAGGTAAGCCGGCTAAGAAGCCTACCCCTTCCCTCGAGCGCCCACCAGCCACAGTGGCGACACCGACCCTGCCGGCCTCGAGCCGAGCCCGAAAGCGCTCCGTCCCGATTTCGGTGAGTGCCTCATCATCGGCCTCCTCATCACCGGGACGTAGAGCGGCACCTAAGGAACCGAAGAAAAAGAAAGCGGTTCCGGTGCCTCCCCTGGATGACCGAATTGCGGCCATCCTCCAGGGTCAACTGCAAGACCAGCTGAAACGTCAGCTCGAGCAACTGTTGCCTACTATCCTGGCACCGCTCCTTCCGGTACCAGACCGGCCCGAGCCCCGTACCGAGCCACCGGTGTCCACCCCATCGGTACCTATTAATACCTCCATGCCGATTCTCTCGGCCCAACATGCCACTGCGGATCCTCCTCGGGACCGAGCGGAGCACCATTCTTCCCGGGACCGGGACCGACGCCGGTCCTCTTCCCCCGGTACCGTTTCGGTACGCTCTGGGAAATCTTTGTCCAAGACTCACCATACCGACCCTTCCACCCCGGTGTCGCGTCATGCACACCCGGAGGTCCGGGACCCAGACTTGTGGGAAGAGTCTCCCCCCGGTACCGAGGAAGATCTCTCCTCCTCTGATGAGGATCCCTCAGCTCCTGATGCCACCTCCAGGCCTGAGCAATCCTCCTTCTCAAAGTTTCTCAGGGAGATGTCTGCCGCCCTATCCCTCCCTCTGGAATCAGACTCCAAGAAATCCCAAGCCTTTCTAGAGGCTCTGGATTTTGAGCAACCTCCCAAGGAGTTTCTTAAACTACCCGTGCATGACATCCTACGGGAGACTTTCTATAAAAATTGGGAAAACCCCCTTACAGTACCTGGGGCCCCACGCAAGTTAGATAACCTTTATAGGGTTATCCCTATTCCAGGATTCGATAAGTCACAACTTCCCCATGAGTCCCTCCTGGTTGAATCCACCTTAAAGAAGACTCAGGGCTCCAGTGTCTATGCCTCCACCCCTCCTGGCAGAGAGGGTAAAACCATGGACAAGTTTGGCAAGAGGCTCTATCAGAATGCCATGTTGGCCAACAGGGCGAACAACTATTCCTTCCATTTTTCATTCTACATGAAACACTTGGTCCAGCAGTTGTCAGCCCTCCAGAAGTATCTCCCAGAGAGGAAGATCCCACTTTTTCAGCAACAAATCTCTGGTCTCCTCCAATTGAGAAAGTTCCTGGTCCGCTCGATATATGATTCCTTCGAGCTTACCTCCCGTGCCTCTGCCATGGCTGTAGCCATGCGCCGCCTGGCCTGGCTGAGAGTCTCAGACTTGGACATTAATCACCAAGATCGTCTAGCCAACGCCCCTTGTCTTGGGGATGAACTGTTTGGAGAGTCCCTGGATTCCACCACCCAAAAACTCTCTGCGCATGAAACTAGGTGGGACACCCTGATTAAACCAAAAAAGAAGGCTCCGCCTACACGTCCTTACAGGCCTCAAACCTCATACCAGCGCAGATTCTCAGCCAGACCACTCAACCCGCCTTCCCAACAGTCTCGGCGGCCACGGCAGCAACATCACCAGGCGCAGGCACGTTCTCAATCCACTCAACCTAACAAGCCTCTGCCTTCTGCTAAGCCGTCTCAGCCCTTTTGACTCTTCTCTCCAGGGCATAGCCAGTCTTCCACCTTCGCTACCTCTTCCACAACCAATCGGAGGTCGTCTCACCATTTTCTCCAGCCGTTGGGAGGTCATCACATCGGACCAGTGGGTCCTCAACATCATCCACCACGGCTACTCTCTCAACTTCCAGACTCTTCCACCGGACAACCCTCCCGTAGAGTCTGCTTCTCATTCATCTCAAATCCCCCTCCTCCTGAGGGAGGTTCAATCCCTCCTTCTTTTCAATGCCATCGAAGAGGTCCCTCCAGAACAAAGGGGTCAGGGATTCTACTCCCGCTACTTCCTGGTACCCAAAAAGACAGGAGACCTCCGTCCCATTCTCGATCTCAGGAACCTCAACAAACACCTCGTCAAGGAGAAGTTCAGAATGCTTTCCCTTGCCACGCTCTACCCTCTTCTCTCTCAACACGACTGGCTATGTTCCCTGGACCTCAAGGAGGCCTACACTCACATCTCCATCAATCAGACTTCTCGCCGCTACCTGCGTTTCCAGGTACACCACCATCACTATCAGTACAAGGTGCTTCCCTTTGGCCTCGCCTCATCTCCCAGGGTATTCACCAAGTGCCTGATAGTGGTAGCGGCCTTCCTCCGGTCTCACAACCTCCAAGTGTTCCCCTACTTGGACGATTGGTTGGTGAAAGCACCGTCGCCTCAACTTGTGCTACAGGCTACTCATCACACCATCTCTCTCCTCCATCTCTTGGGGTTCGAGATCAACTACCCCAAGTCGCATCTGCTTCCCACCCAGCGACTTCAATTCATCGGAGCTGTTCTGGACACCACTCTAATGAGGGCTTTTCTTCCCTCCGATCGTCAGTGGACCCTGCTCCATCTCTGTCGTCAGGTCCTCATGCATCCCACCATTCCTGCCCGACAAATGATGGTCCTCCTGGGCCACATGGCATCGACAGTTCATGTCCTTCCTCTGGCACGCCTCCATCTCCGGACACCTCAATGGACTCTCGCCAACCAATGGTCACAAACGACGGATCTTCTTTCTCATCCCATCTCTGTGACATCATCTCTTCAGCAATCTCTCCAATGGTGGTTGAACTCCTCAAATCTTTCCAGGGGTCTACTCTTTCATCTGCCCCCTCACTCCATGACCATCACCACAGATGCCTCCCCCTATGCGTGGGGAGCCCATCTAGGGGATCTACGCACCCAGGGTCTTTGGACCCCACAAGAGCGTCAGCATCACATCAATTTCCTGGAACTCAGAGCCATGTTCTACGCTCTCAAAGCGTTCCAGCATCTTCTCTGCCCCCAGGTTCTTCTCCTGTGCACAGACAATCAAGTCGCCATGTACTACATAAACAAACAAGGCGGCACCGGATCTCGCCTCCTTTGCCTCGAGGCCCTACGCATCTGGACCTGGGCCACGGCCCGCAATCTTTTCCTCAAGGCGGTCTATATCCAGGGCGAACAGAACTCCCTGGCCGACAATCTCAGCCGCATACTTCAACCTCACGAGTGGACACTGGATCCTCCAACACTCCACTCCATCTTTGCTCGATGGGGCACTCCGCAGGTGGACCTCTTTGCAGCACCTCACAATCATCAGCTGCCCCAATTCTGTTCAAGACTCTTCTCTCCTCATCGTCTGGCACCAGATGCATTCCTGCTCGATTGGAAGGATCGGTTCCTGTATGCCTTCCCTCCACTTCCTCTGATGTTGCGGACCTTGTTCAAGCTCCGCAGGGACAGGGCCACCATGATTCTCATCGCCCCTCGATGGCCACGACAACACTGGTTCTCCCTCCTGCTCCAACTCAGCTCCAGGGAGCCCATTCCCTTTCCTGTGTTTCCTACTCTACTTACACAGCAGCATCAATCTCTACTACATCCCAATCTGTCTTCGCTCCACCTGACAGCTTGGTTTCTCTCGGGCTGACCTCTCCAGAGAATCTATCTCAGCCTGTCCGTCTCATTTTGGACGCCTCCAGGAAACCGGCCACCCTCCAATGTTACCATCAGAAGTGGACCAGGTTCTCCTCCTGGTGTCTGCGGCATCATCAGGATCCCACCTCTTTGGCGGTGGAATCTGTACTGGACTATTTGCTCTCTCTGTCCAATGCTGGTCTCAAATCTACCTCCATCAGAGTCCACCTCAGTGCCATCACTGCATTTCACGAGCCTATCCTCGGAAAACCCCTCACGGCTCATCCTCTGGTTTCCCGGTTCATGAGAGGTCTCTTCAATGTCAAACCACCTCTGAAGCCTCCTCCTGTCGTCTGGGACCTGAATGTGGTTTTATCAGCTCTCATGAAACCTCCTTTTGAGCCTCTTGCCTCAACTTCGCTCAAATTCCTTACCTGGAAGGTGCTTTTCCTGATTGCCATCACCTCTGCCAGGAGGGTTAGTGAGCTGCATGCACTGGTCGCTGATCCACCTTTCACTGTTTTTCACCATGACAAGGTGGTCCTGCGCACCCATCCTAAATTTCTTCCTAAGGTGGTCTCAGCTTTTCACCTCAACCAGTCCATTGTGTTGCCTGTCTTTTTCCCTAAGCCCCATTCCCATCCTGGGGAACAGGCGCTGCACACACTGGATTGTAAGCGTGCCCTAGCCTACTATCTTGACCGTACCAGGGCTCACCGCTCCTCTCCTCAGCTTTTTTTGTCTTTCGACCCTAACCGTATGGGTCATCCTGTCTCCAAACGAACGCTTTCCAATTGGCTTGCTGCCTGTATTGCGTTCTGCTATGCTCGGGCCGGTCTGTCACTGGAAGGTGCTGTCACGGCACACAGAGTCCGAGCTATGGCTGCTTCTGTGGCTTTCCTCCGCTCCACGCCCATCGAGGAAATCTGCAAGGCGGCCACTTGGTCCTCAGTTCACACGTTCACTACTCACTACTGTCTGGATGCCTTCTCCAGACGGGATGGACACTTCGGCCAATCTGTGTTACAAAATTTATTTTCCTAATGGCCAACCATCCCTCCTCCCTCTTTGTTAGCTTGGAGGTCACCCATGCGTTAAGAATATGCTGCCTGCTTGTCCTGGGATAAAGCACAGTTACTTACCGTAACAGGTGTTATCCAGGGACAGCAGGCAGATATTCTTACGTCCCACCCACCTCCCCGGGTTGGCTTCTTAGCTGGCTTATCCTAACTGGGGACCACGCACTCCTCCGTCGGGCGGGAAGGCACTCGCGCACGCGCGGTGCGGCCAACTAGAAACTTCTAGTTAAAAAGGTCCGTACCGAGGGCTCCGTCGGTGACGTCACCCATGCGTTAAGAATATCTGCCTGCTGTCCCTGGATAACACCTGTTACGGTAAGTAACTGTGCTGTACCAACACATTTACTGGAGAAGATTGATCTCAGGATGCAGGAGACTTCATCCTGCAACTGACCTTGACTGTATAGTAGAGGCAGATTTATTTTTATTTATTTATTTATTCAATTTTCTATACCGTTCTCCCAGTGGGGCTCAGAACGGTTTACATGCATATCTGCCAAGTTACCCAGATCCAAGAGGGAGATTTTTTTGTCTACACCTGAATTTGAACTTATACCAGGGGTATTCGAACTTTAGGTAATCTTTCCCACTGTATGGCATTTGCCTTGGTAAAAATCTGAAATAACCTCCCTTCTGAAATTAGACTCCTCTCCTCTTTGACATGCTTCAGAAAAACTTTGAAGACATATTTGTTTAAGAAATTCTTAAGTGATGACTTAAGGGATTGTAATAGTTGTACTTTCTGTCTAATTATTGTTTTCTCCTACCCTTATGGGTTAACTTTGTGAACTGAATCGGGTCCCTTTTGGGAATGACCCGGTATATAAAACTAAGGATTGGATTGGATTAGAAATCAGAATTGGATTTGTATTCACTAATTCCATCTATTGAAATCCATGCTTCAGGTCTCTTAATGTATCATGATAGAGTTCTCAGAAAGCTAGAATTAAAATTATCTTCTTCAAATTGGATATACTGGCAGCTCTGTTGCTATGAACCCTCAAGTTTAGGTGAGTTCTACAAGCTTTTTTTTTTAATTATTATTAAGGTGACTGACTCAAATCTTTCAGTATCTTTCCTTTGGTTGCTCCATTCTGTCACAGAGTCCCTATCTGGTACAAGATGATGACAGTAAAGCACTGGTCGCCTATGTATTTATTGATTGTATTTTTGCTAAACTAAACTATAACTTAACTTTATATACTGGGTCTTCAACCAAAGGAAGATTGACGCGGTTAACAATAAATAAAAAAATTAAGTGAACTGAAATACAAGAGAGTTAGTTTTCAAAATGTTTAGCGAATAAAAAAGTTTTTAGAAGTTTACGGAAGAGTTGGAAGGAACTGGGACACCTCAAAATTAGGGGAAGTTCATTCCATAATTGGGGAAATTTAAACGCCAGAGAGCTGCTAAAATTCTTAACTCCTTGAATTCTTTTCCTGGAAGGAAGAGAAAGTTTAAATCGATGAATGCCTCTCGCATATGAAAATCTATAAACATTCCATAGCAGAGGAACAAGAGGAGCAAAGATACCATGTAAAATCTTAAAAACAATACATAAACAAACTGAATTCTAAAATAAACCGGAAGCCAAAGGAGAGAGAAAAGCAAAGGAGTCACATGGTCAAATATGCTCTTTCCATAAATCAACTTCACGGCAGTATTCTGAATCAATTGTAGTCTTTGAAGGCAGTTCTTAGTGATGCCAAGATAAATGGCGTTACAATAATCTAACCGGGATAATATAATAGATTGGACCAAAACAGAAAAATGACATTGATGGAAAAGAGATCTGACCTTCCTCAACATTCGTAAGCTGAAAAAAACATTTCTTGCTCTGTTTTTTAAGTGTGTTTATTGTCGATCTGGTATGTATCTTTGTATGTTAGTTTGTAAACCGCCTTTGGTAAGGGCAGGATATAAATAAATAAACCAAACCCAAGCTTGAATACTAGACTAGAACCGGACAAGAACTGGGAGTTACTCAAGGTATGTCTTAATGTCACAGTATCTCCAGGAAGTGCATCCAAGAAAAAAAAAGACAAACAAAGATTACTGAAAGCAAAGCGCTTAACGAAACGCAAACCTAAAACAAATGGAGGACTAGAGAAGAAAATAACTTTGAAGTAGCAAGGGGCAACATCAGAGCTGTAGCAGAAATGCATATGCCCGATAGCTATAAACAAGGGGGGAGGAACTATTTCCAATTTTTTTCCCCTTTTTGCCTCCATGTTCTTTGAAAGAAATGCCCAAAATACAAACGGGATACAATGTACAAAATATCTGGTGATTAAGATACTTGCAAAAGAAAATAACCACCATTCACCAGATGAAACAAATAGCAAAACTTATATCGTTGCTTCTGTTGTGCTCAGAGATACACCGGGTCATGAGACGTTAAGTGAGCAAACGACCCACTGTAAAAACGGCTCTTGTTCTCAATCACAGCACAATTAGTTTTGGGTTTGTTTGTTTTTTTTCTTGCTTCGTAAAAAATGCTTATAAATTTAAACGTGCTCAAATCAATAGTACTTAACTTAAAAGTTCGGCCACAAGTCCTGACGCATTTTGTCGACTGCTGCTTCAGAGTACTTTACAGTGGGTCGTTTGCTCGCTTAAAAGGTTATAAAAGCAAGAAATTCCTAAATCACTCTTTAGCATCTCAGGCGGCTTCTCGTGAAAAAGAATTTCGATCATGGTTGCTCACAGCTGTTTCTTACAGATGTTTTTAGAAAACAGCTAAAAACCTATCTTTTCTCCAAATACCTGACTAGCTGACTCATTAAAATATACGATTATGTTTAATGTTTATAATCTTTTGTAAACCGCCTAGAACTTTTTGGTAACGCGGTCTATAAGTATATTGTTATGTTATGTTAACGTCTCATGATCCAACGTATCTCTGAGCACAAGAGAAGCAACGATGACGGTGAATGGTGGTTATTTCCTTTGAAAGAAATGTTTATTCCTATCATGTGTAAAAGGGTTATTGCAATTGAAAACTATAATGTTCTACAATGCTTACAAAAAGTCAATCATCATCATTTCTTCAAGTAATTTTTCATCAATGAACGCAATAAGCATGATTAAATAGGCAGCTGCATGGCTGCTACTCACCAAAAGATACATCATAATTCTCAAACTGTGCTTCGTGTCTCTTAGCCAAACTGTAGATGCTGTCGGCATAATTTTTCAGGGCTTCTCCGTAATCCTGACAATTGAACGGTATAATTGCAGAGTTGGCAAGTTCATAAACGAGTCCCCCTCTTACTTGGGCAACCGCAAGCTGTTTCTTAAAAGAGGGGTCATAAAAGCGTTCTACAAGCTCAAAGGTCTCGTAAACCGTGTGATAAACTGGGTAGTTGCTGTACTTGTCTTTTTTCTGAGCAAGCAAGAAAGAAAGAAATGTAAATATTGGAAATGAAACGAGTTAGTGTAAACAGAATAAAAATCTTATACATCTGTCGATCTGTATGTACCCTGTTTCCATGAAAATAAGACCTATACCAAAAATAAGCCCTAGCATGATTTTTAAAGATGCTCCTAATATAAGCCCTACTCCAAAATTAAGCCCTAGTTAAGATCGACCCCCGAATGTCCACAACACTCCCCGACTCCATCCCTGACACTAATGCTGCCCGATTTACTGAAAAAAAATCGGACTCGTCAATTCAGTGAGCCTCCCACCCCAGTGAGACCGGACATACCTCCGTTCTGAGGCTTCCTAAAGCAGCAGCGGTGGCAGCGCTCTGAACGGGCTGTTTCGCGGCCTTCCCCACCGGGGCCTTCCCTCTGCCGCATCACTGATGACATCATCAGTGATGCTGCAGAGGGAAGGCCCTGGCGGGAAAGGCCTCAAAGCAGCCTATTCAGAGTGCTGCTGCCGCCACTGTTTTTGAGGCCTTGGAGTGAAGGTATGTCAGTCTCACAGTGGGAGGTTGGGTGGGGTTCTGCTGCACAGGGGGATGGGAGGGAGGGATAGAAGGATGCTGCAGATGGGGGGGTGAGAGGGGAGGAAATTTGCTGCAGATTGGGGGGGAGAAAGGAAAGAGGAAGAATTGGGGTGGAGGAGAGGAAGAGAGAGATGATTGTTGTACATGAAGAAAAATAAGACACCCCCCAAAATAAACCCTAATGTGTTTTTTGGACCCAAAATTAATATGACAGTCTTATTTTCAGGGAAACACGGTGGAAAGAGTTGTAAGAACATAACATAAAGAATACCAGACAAATTGGCATTCTCCGACATTACCCAGTTTTGATAATTATGAAGTATCTGATAGATCCTAATGGAAAGATTCATTCCCTGTTGCACCTGCCCATTAATAAGAGCTGAGAATCCCAATATTTACTTGATAATAATTGTTAATATACTTGTCATCCAGAAAATGGTCCAAGCTGATTTTAAACCCATCCATACTACTAGCCCCGATCGCATCTCTTGTCACTGAATCCAAACAAATAGTATATCGATAGGAAAAATAATTGCTTAAATTTGTTTTAAAACTGCTACCCATAGTCACCAAATTTTCAAATTAATTGGGAGGGGGAGGAAGGTGCTAAACACAGCACAAATTATACTTCCCCAGATACGTACAATAAAGGAATTTGCCCAATATTGGGGCCGCGAAGCACTCATTGCACCCACAATGCATGCGTTTATGTTGCTACCAGTTAGTTTTCTCAAGTATCCTCTAGTCTTAGTACAATTTAAAAGGGTAAATAACCATCCCCATGATATGCAACAGCAGTGTCCCTCAAACTTTTTAAAGCCAGGGCACACAACTCGGGACCGCGGCCGGAGGGCATCACTTCAAGAAATAGAGACGCCAACATGTTTCAACATACCAGCCATGATACATTACAAGTGTATTTGTCCCCTGAGGAAGGCGGCTTCTGTTGCCGAAACTTGGATCCTAGTCGGGACTTTGTTTGATTTAGATGCTTTAACCTTCAATAAAAGTTTTGCAACCTTATAGAATATATGTACCACCTGTTCCTGTGACTAAATTTTAGGCACGGCCATTTATACAAACGAAAACCTGGTGTAAATGCTTGCACCTAACAGGCGCAGATTGGCCGTATTCTATACCAGTGCACATAAAACTTATAGGAACGCCCACCACCTGGCCATGCCCCCTTTTGAGATCCGCAGAGTAGAATTTACACGCACAGCTTTAAAGACTATGCTTAGCAAGTGGTTGCGCCTAAATTAGAATTTGTGCCAATTAATGCAAATAGTTGTCGTTACATTGCAACCATTGTCACCGATTGGCTTGTTAGCCAATTAAGTTGCACACCGATGTGCGCGTGCAACTTTAGTCGCCATATGTAGAATCCTGGTGCTTGTGCCTATAAGAAAAAGGTGTGTTTCTTCATTTCATATTTCATCACTCAACTGTGCCAAAAGTCACAAAGCAGGCTAAAAGTCAGATAAAATGTATCTGTTAATGACCTACCGAATTTTTGGTGTAACGGGCCCTTCCTGATGCAATACCCAGTCGCTGGAAATATGCTTCAAAATCGCTGCCTGATCCCAACTTATTTATTCTGCACGGTGGAAAGAAAGTATTAGTATTTATATACCACTTAAAACCTCAGCAGTTTATATTCAGGTACTCAAGTATTCCTCCCTATCTGTCCCAGTGGGCTCACAATCTGACTAATGTACCTGGGGCAATGGGGGGGGGGGGGGATTAAGCGACTTACCCAGCATCACAAGGAGCAGTTTGGGTTTGAACCCACAACCTCAGGGTGCTGAGGCTGTAGCTTTAACCACTGCTCCAATCTAGAAATCAAAATGTAGTAAAAGTGAGCCAAGTCTAGTACAATGAAGCCATTGTGACATCACTGATGAGGTTGGCTCTTAGGCATCGGTGGAATGAGGCATTATGACATCACAATACCAGCTCTGGTTATCAGAGGCTGAAATGTTTCACATTATTTATTTATTCAATTTTCTATACCATGCTCCCAAGGGAGCTCAGAATGGTTTAGATCAGGGGTGTCAAAGTCCCTCCTCGAGGGCCGCAATCCAGTCGGGTTTTCAGGATTTCCCCCAATGAATATGCATGAGATCTATTAGCATACAATGAAAGCAGTGCATGCAAATAGATCTCATGCATCTTCATTGGGGGAAATCCTGAAAACCCGACAGGATTGCGGCCCTCGAGGAGGGACTTTGACACCCCTGGTTTAGATGAATTTATTCAGGTATTCAAGTATTCCTCCCTATCTGTCCTGCTGGGCTCACAATCTGACTAATGTACCTGGGGCAATGGAACGTGTAAGTGACTTGCCCAGGGTCACAAGGAGCAGCGCTGGGCTTGAATCTGTGAGTGCTGGGTTCAAATGAGGTAATTTGGGGCTTCAAATTTTACAAATCTTTACAGCAGATCACTGAGTCTCTTCCAGATAAGAAACAACTGGGGTGGGGTGGAGAACTTTTGTTTTAGTATTTTTTTCTCATTACTAGTTTTTTTGCTGTTTCAACTTGATCTGTATGGCCTTATTGTATAGTATTATGTGGTCTTGGTAAACTTGCTGTTTTATAAATAACACTTAAAAAGAATAACTGATTAGCGCAGGATTACCACATTATCCCTTACAATCTACAAAACAGGTGTTGGTAAGTGCTAAGGCAGTGGTTTTTGTTGGGTTTTTTTTAATTGGTGCATGGCCAATAATGCAAAAAAAAAAAAAAAGAAAATCAGCCATTTTACTCCAACGGTAAAAATGGTCTTACCGCCTGGGAAAAACCTGTGTAAGGGCATGCTAAGGCCACTCATATACCATAGCATAAAGCAGTGTTTCTCAACTCGGTCCTGGAGTACCCCCTTGCCAGTCACATTTTTCAGCATATCCACATTGAATTTGCATAAACATGATTTGCATACACTGCCTCCATTATATGCAAATGTCTTTCAAGCATATTCATTGTGGATATCTTGAAAATCTGACTGGCAAGGGCGTACTCCAGGACCGAGTTGAGAAACACTGGCATAAAGGACCCCTTACTATTTTGTAATATACATAGAACTATTCCATGCTTTGACAAATTTTTAGGGTAGCGTAATAAGAATGGATGGAGGGATTGTGCCATTGACTCATGGCAACATGCAGTGAAGATTCTGCCCTCTGATGTCTCAAGGCAAAGTACAGGAGTGGCTCCACCATGGTACTGCTGCCCAATGTGGAGCCCTCAGCCTACAACACCTGTTATTCCCAGGTGGTCTCCCATCCAGCTACTAGCTAGGTTTAACCCTACTTAGCTTCCAGTAGTAAGAGTGGGCCTACTCAAAGCAGTCAGGCCGTGACAAAAATGTGACTGATATAAATATACCCCCAATAGTCAGTGGGACTTAGCTAGTTATCTCTTGCTGAATATTGAGCTCACCAGTCAGCCCGGCAGTGTAACCGGTCACCGCCGATTTTCATCGGCTGGCTAGCTAAGGCACGCTGCTAGATAGACCACCTAAAAGACATTTCTATGTTTGGCTGTTAGCCTTAGCCAGCCAGCCGATGAAAATCTGCTTGGCCGGCTAAGTGTGAGCCGCCAACCTATGCCCCTGATATTAAATGCCAACGACACCATCATTGAATATCCGGGATTGCCACCGACCACAGGAGTTCAATATTGGGCCCACGGTGTAATAGTAAAATGAGATGCAGGCCTCAAGGATAAAAATGTTAACTACTTCTAATCACATGTAATATATCACTTATTCCATGACCAAAAATAAACGTGAAAGAAAGAGCAATACATACCTAGGGAAGTTTTTGTTCTCTTTGGAAGGGTCTTTATCAAGCCAACTGTCATATAGGGATTTTCCTGCATAGTCCTCGTCTGGACTGGAGATCTGGAGGGGAGAAGCACAGCCTCCTTAATTGAAAATAATATATAAATATACTGTATATGAAAACAAATTAATAAAGAACCAGTATCTTTCTAAAATATTAACTTTTATAGCCATTCAATCTGCATGATATCATGTTTCAATGGTTTTCTATATCAGGGCTGAACAGCACAAATGGTTCACCTTAGTCTAAACATTTTGGGCCTAATTAATATCTTTTTCTTGCTAAATTGTATACTATAATCACTGTCTGCTCAGTGACATCTGCTCTATTTGTACACTGTAATTCGCTGATTGTACGGCTCTCTTCATTGTGAACCGCCTAGAAGTCGCAAGATTATGGCGGTATAGAAAAAATAAAGTTATTATTATTATTAATTCTCAAAAACACGCATCCCAATGGTGTCAAAAGGATATCGGACTCAGCATGTTCTAAAGAAGCGGTCTACAACCTTTTCTTATGCAAAGGGCCACAATGTGACGAGAAAGCTCTGAGGGCCACCGAAAGATTTCAACCATACACACACATTTAAGCCTATACTAGTTAAATACGTCATTGAAGGTTCTGTTTTCATCATGCATTCTTCCACTTTTAAGCAAAATATTGGTGTGGTTTCCGCAGATCCCTAGCTTTGTCATACCTCTGCAGTACACATGCATCTAAATATGAGTCCTGACCTTCTGCCCTACGCTGACCTCCATCCACACCCAGCCTCTGGCAATCCTTTTTTCAGACATTTACCCCCCTCTTTTACGAAACTGCAATAGCAGTTTCTAGCATGGTGAGCCGCACTGAATGGCCCGCGCTGCTCCCGACGCTCATAGGAATTCAATGAGTTTCGGGAGCAGTACGGGCCATTCAGCGCGGCTCCCCGCGCTAGAAACTGCTATTGCAGTTTCGTAAAAGGAGGCCTTAACGCACTATCCGAGCAAACAAGATTAGACGTAATGAATTTGCAGGACTTGAGGAATATTACAGTCAGCTGTTTGAGTGTCTATCTAATGGAGGTCTTCAGGTGCTTTGGTGACTTTTGTTCTAAAACTAGAACGCATCCAAGTCAGTGGCGTAGTAAGGGGAAGGGCAGGCACCCATCCTCCTCTCCACCCCACGCCCCCCCCCCCTGCCGTGCGTGCACGCCGCTTCCCTTCCCCCGTATCTCTGAAACGTTCCCGGCATGAGCAGCAACCCCCCCCCAACCTGCTGTTGCGCCACCATTGGCTCTTTCTCCGACGTCACTTCCTGGCCCGCGCCTAGGAAGCGAAGTCAAAGAAGGAGCCGACATTGGCGTGGCAGCAGGCTGGTGGTTGCTGCTTACGCCAGGAACGTTACAGAGGTACAGGGGAAGGGAAGCGGCGTGTGCACAGCAGGAGGGGGGGGGGCAGAGAAGGAGCGTGTGGAGGTTGGGGGTGGGGGAGGGGTACCACCGCCCCGGGCGCCTCTCGTCCTCGCTGCGCCACCGACCCCGGTGTTCATTTCTCACAATTAAGAGCAGCTAAAGTAAAATGGCTTCAGTGAAAGCAATGTTTTCTCTTCTGCTTGGGTCAAGGTGGATATACGATGACTGAAAAAGTGCTTTCCGTGCTCATACTAAAGCATAGCAGAATGTTTCCTCTCGGGTACAGAGAAATTTCAAAACTTTCCAGCGTCCTCATCTCCTGCAGTAAGGTAACTTTTTTTATTTATCTTTAATCATTTTAAAACTTTCAATAAGTACGATACAATAATCAATATACGATCAACTTCATTTAACATCACTTAAAACTCTTACAAAATTCCTTCAAAACAATGACCCTCCTTCCCCTACCATCATTTCCTCATTCAAAGACCTTAAGTATCCCACCCTCCCCCTGGATATGTACAATTAACATAGGAAAAGAAAAATATTATCAATCTTTACAATATTGTTCTAATGGTCCCCAAACCGTCTTAGATTTCATTAAGTGCCCCTGCTGTATGGCCAGAATACGTTCCATTTTATAAATGTGACATAAAGAATTCCACCAAAAGGTATCATTTAAACGATCCCAATTTTTCGTAATATGTTGTATGGCAACCCCTGTCATAATGAGTAAGAGTTTATTATTATTTAATGATATTTGACTCTTAACTCTCATTGACATACCAAATAAAATAGTATCATATGACAATGCCACCGGATTTTTTAACAGATTATTAACTTGGTTCCATATAGATTTCCAAAAATTAAGTAATAAAGGACAATAGAATAGATCTAATGTCCCAGCTTCAAGATGACAATGCCAAGAGAGGTAACTTTAAGATTACCCATAGCTGAATGCATGAAGAGAATTAATATTTTACCTCTTTGGTTAGATTATACACCAATCTATAAAGCAGCGGTGTGCAATCGACTCTTAAAGTATAGTTACCTGTAAAACACAGAAAGATAGTTCAAGTAACACACTTTTAAGAGCACTCTCTGTGTCTTTTTGTCACAAATCAGTCACAAAGCGGGCTGCAGAATTTACAGGAATCCAGCTGGAGCTGATAATGCAAATTCTTCAGCTATGACCCCTGTCACTGAGCTAAGGCCAACACCTCTTTACAATCAGGCCACTTTACCTGGAATTTGAAGTAGTGGTGGTGGTGGGGGAGCGAGGCTCTGTAGTGTTATGGCTGCTCTCAGCATAGCTACGAGGGGCCGCTGAAAAGTTCTCAGCCCAACCAAGAAAAGAACGATATGGAGCCATGAAACTTATGAGTTATTCCACACTTCTCTTGCCACTTTTCAGTTCATATCATTGAAACGAAAAGTGTCCGGAAAATCGTGGAATAACTCGTTAGGTTTCATGGCTCCACATCGTTCTTTTCTTGGCTGGGCCGAGAACTTTTCAGTGGCCCCCTCGTACTTATGTATGTTCAGCTTAATCGCATGGCAATCGCTGAGGCAATGAAAGAGTAGCTAGGTAACTTAGGACCATTTTAAAATTAAGGTTTTGTGTTCTAAGATGGAGAATTTGAACTTTAGAAGATGCTATTGTATTCTAGGTGAGGAAGTGATAACATTGAAAAAGGGAGAGTGAGTATTAACAGTTCAACGATAATGTAAGAATTCTGAGAAAAGAAAATCACTGCAGATTTTCTCTCTCTTCCTTGTCGAAATACAAAGTAACACGGTCAGTTTTGAAGAACTGCTGAGTGTTATATTAAATAGGGATGAACCATCTAACAGCAGCATTTCCTCTGTCACTGACAAATGAAAATGCACAGGGTTTTGTTTGGGTAATCACAGGAGGCTGCTCTGTGATCCAAGGCCCTCTCCACAGTACTCCTGCCCGGGCCAATCTGAATCCCTGGTGGTCTAGTGGGGTGTGTTGGAGCAGAAGTGATGTTCATTGAATCCTGCTCACGACGGCAACCGTGACCTTTCATCATAATCCCACGCTGCCACTAGGGGTCATGCTAGTAACACAAAAAGATGGTGACAGATGGCAGCTACTATATTGGATGTGGATATGGCCCTGGGCACTAGGGAACGAGCTACACAGAATGAAGTGGGTGCAGGCCATAGGAAGGGCCTGAACATTTTCATTTTGTGTCTCCCATGACAACAAAAGTAGGGACCCCAGAACATTCCTCTAAAGCAGTGGTTCCCAACCCTGTCCTGGAGGAGGACCACCAGGCCAATCATGTTTTCAGGGTAGTCCTAATGAATATGCATGGAGCAGATTTGCATGCTTGTCACTTCCATTATATGCAAATCTCTCTCATGCATATTCATTAGGGCTAGCCTGAAAACCCGATTGGCCTGATGATCCTCCAGGACAGGGTTGGGAACCACTGCTCTAAACAACACAGGAAACAAAATTTAAAAAAATTATATTTGCACATTCCCTTAACTTATTCATGTCTTTCCACAAACTTCTGTGATGATCAAAGCAGCCATCGAACTAATGCGACTATTGGGTGACCCATCAAATGCGCACAGGACATTGGCACGCTGACACTTCCGCAATGACATTTGCACGCAGAACAAATGTGCAACGCCCCCTCCCCACTCTCTATGTCTTCCCATTAGCGCTCTGAGATGGGGTTCGCACAACTGTTGAGGGTGTGTGGGGGGGAAATACCCCCTACATTTAAAACTCCCGCTCTCCTCCCGAAGCCTTCCTGTTTCCGCTCTGAGAGGGGTGGAACACCCCCCCCATACACACACTGCAATCACGCTCTCATTCAGAAGGATGTCGACGTTGAAGATTGCCGCTAAACCCCCTCCCCTCCACTACACTTACAATTGCGCTCTGAATACCCCGCTCCCTTCATGCACACACTCGTTGGTGCATGCATTTCACGGAGCAGAATTGTCGGGGTGCAATTGCCCTGCACGCTATTGACGGTGTACCCGACTGTTGCTTAAACATTTGGTCTTTTGAGTTCTTGTGGCTTCACAGGATACTTCCTGGGTTCCCACCAAACTGTTGTCTTTGAGCTATTTTGGTTTCTGGGAAGTTACAGGATTCCGGCACCAGGTCAGGCTACCCATGATCATTTACCCAGGATGGCAGAGAACAAATAAGAAAACAAACACAAACTAATTTGTATAAAAAGTAATATCCAGTTCTCTATTTCTTAATTTTCTGTCAATTCAATTAGCAAATTTTCTGTTGACAGTAATGAAATTATGGGTAGGATTACCAGATTTTACTTTAGTAAAATCTGGAACCCTAGACACACCCCAGGCCCATCCAGTTCCATCCATCTCCACCCTGTTACACCCCAGTCCTGAACCTAATCATGCCCTAGTCTTGCCCCCCTCCCCCCAGCTGCCTGCTCTCGTCGGATACCCTCCTGCCCGATGCGATTTCACGGAAGCTTTTCAAAACCCGGACAAAGTGCCAGGTTTTGAAAAGCTGTCTGGACCCCCAGACATGTCCTCGAAAAGGAAAACAAGTCCAGGGAAATCCGGATGTCTGGTAACCCTAATTATGGGGCTCATTTTTAAAAATATCCAAATATGGCATAAAGTGACATTTGTATGGGTTTTTTTTTTTTCTAAAACACCCAAATCACTTTTTTCAAAATGTATTTTAGATGTCTTTCTTGGCTGGTCATCCCCTGTTTGTGTAAATTTCAAGGGGGCGTGTTTTGGGCGAGCTTAGGTCTTGGACATTTTGCAGTGACCCCCTTACTCTCCCAATAGTCACCGACCCCCCTCCCACCACCAAAAGATATGAAACAGGAGGTTCCAGCCTGTATGACAGCTTCAGATAGCCACATCGACACAGCTCAGCAGAGGGGCACTCTAGGGAGTACTGCAGTGAACGTCACATTAAAAAAGTCCCAGGTACATATTTCGGTTCATAGACAAAATCGCGCGAGACAATGGCGCGCCGACAACTGAGCGCAGACAACTGAGCGCAAGGTTGACGGCGCGCCAAAGAAAAGCACTATTTTAAAGGGTTCCGACGGGGGGTGTTGGTGGGGAACCCCCCTATTTTACTTAACAGACATCGCGCTGGCGTTGGGGGGGGTTTGGGGGGTTGTAACCCCCCTCATTATACTTGAAACCGAACTTTTTGCCTGATTTTTAGGGAAAGAGTTCACTTTGAAGTATAATGTGGGGGGTTACAACCCCCCAAACCCCCCACAACGCCAGCGCAATGTCTGTTAAGTAAAGTGGGGGGGGGGTTCCCCCCCACACCCCCCGTCGGAGCCCATTAAAATAGTGCTTTTCTTCGGCGCACCGTCAACCTTGCGCTCAGTTGTCTGCGTTCAGTTGTCGGCGCGCCGTTGTCTCGCGCGATTTAGTCCCGTCACCCATATTTCACCATAGCCTGCTTATTTTGGTTTTTAATTGGATTTATTCATTTATACCTCGCTTTATACAAAGCGGTTCACAGTGAGAACATACAATATACAGTATTAAAACACATATGCAAACACAATACATGTTTCAAGCAAACACAGAGCAGCGACCAGTGCTCAAGCAAATGTAATTAGCTTAGGGCTCCTTTTACAAAGGTATGCTAAGCGTTTTAGTGCGTGTTTAGCGTGCACCAACCGCTAACGCATCCATAGGATGACATGCACGCGTTAGCGTTTAGCGCGTGATAATATTTATCGCGTGCTAAAAAGCATAGCGCACCTTAGTAAAAGAGGGGGTTAGTTCCCGTATTTCATTTTACAAAACAAGTGCTTCTTCAATAATCGCCCTCCAAAGCCCAACCAAAGCATTTCTTCTAAATAGTTCCGATTATTGTCCATGCCTACATGGTTCTGTGAAGATATTTTTCCATCAAGAACATAAAAAAAAATATGTACCATCAAACTCTGCAATGATTAGTTTGCCTGCTCTAGTTTTCACATGAAAACCAAACAGAGCTATGTGATCACTTTTTCTAGGGGCTGTTTCAGAAATGTTGATGGAATAGATTATATATATGGCAGTACGCTTGAGTAAAAACTGACGGGATCATTGACATACCGTAGGCATTCAGTACATAGTAAGTGGCTCTGAGATGCCCAGACTAAATGACCGCTGTGATCTACAGGGCACCTTACCCTCTATTGAAGAATCGGCATTGATGTAAGCCACACCCCGTTCATGCAGCACTTTGGAATTTTCCTAGGATAGGAAGACAAGATAAAGACCTGGAACTTTACGTTATGAACCAAGCAAAGTAACATCGCTAGAGGTGAAATTAAGGTGGGTGAATGCTGCAGTTTAACTTACTAAAACTTCTTGGTTTGTGATATTTAGAATATTAAAAAAAAAAGACAATTCATGTTAGTTATCTCTGTGGTTGTGGGGAAAGCATATACAGTATCTATTTCTTTACTCCTAAAGTAATTTTCCCAGCTAGAGAAGTCCACCCCCCACCCCCTCCACCCCGCCTTTTACAAAACCGCAAAAGAGGTTTTTAGCGCAGGCCGGCGTGCTGAATGCTCTGCGCTATTTCTGATGCTCACAGAAATCTATGAGTGTCAGAGCGCCAGCCTGTGCTAATAACCGCTTTTGCGGTTTTGTAAAAAGGAGGGGGGGCGTTAATTTTAGCCAGCTCCAAAACAAAATGAACTGGAGGTTTACAAAAAAATAATCATACAATAAAAATCATGAATAAATACAGCAAAATACCCCCCCACACACACACACTTTTTGAAGCCGTGTTAGGGTTTATCGCAGGCCTTGGCATTAAAATGAATTCTATGAGCGTTGGAGATTTTACTGCCGCGGCCGGTGATAAAAAAAACCCTTATGTGACTTCATAAATGTGGGGGGGGGGGGAGATAAAATTACAAAAAGGAACTTTACAAAAATAAAACCACAAATGAAAAGCTAAAACAGGGCAGCTGATGGATATTCTGTAAGGGTGTAGATAATACGAGGCAGGACCTAGTAACTCTGGAAGAACAGCCCAGCATTTTGCAGCTACGATTTAGGGCCCCTTATACAAAGCTGCAGTAGCGACACTGAAGTGACAGATGCCCCGAAACCCGTTCACTTCCGATGGGCTTCGGTGCATTTGCCGCAGCTTTGTAAAAGGGGTCATGCATTTTGATCTGCAAAAACCCGAGGGAATGGTACAGTTTGGGGAGGAAGAACTTTTGTGAAAGAAAAAGGAGTGAGTGATCATAGTTTATTTAGATTTTCTGTACTGCTGTACGTTTTGACACCGCGGCGCATTAAATTCGGTGCCGCGGCTGGAGGGCATCCAGAAGTGCCCGGACGTTGATGCAATGGCACCACGCTCAGGCGTGGAGGCCCTCCAGCTGCGGTCCTGAGCCTATTTCTATGACGGTAGGGGTTATTGACGGAGGAGAGGTGTGGGGAAAGGAGGAGAGACGCCAACAAGGAGGAGAGGTGCAGTCGCCGGCTGAGAGGACATGCCTCTAGCCGCGAGAGGCACGTCCTGTAAGCGGTCAGCTGCTGGCACCGGCCGCCTCTTCTCCTCGCTGTCATTTTGCTGGAATCTGCCACGGCATACAATGTGCAATACACTGCTCTAGAAGATAGAAAAGAACATCAATAAAACACAGGATAGAAAATCAACCACGCAAAATTCACATCCAGAGTCACATGTAACCGTCTCTGGGACGAGGCGACAGAAACAGAAAATTAGATTTTAATGAATTCTGTTAGAGCAAACAATTTGTAACAAACAGGCCAAACTCTATCCTTTTATGGGAAGAAGAAAAAAAAAAAAGTTCAAGCATGTAACTTTTTCAGGCTGCTTCTAGACCAGGGGTGGGCAACTCCGTTCCTCGAGGGCCGTAATCCAGTCAGGTTTTCCCCAATGAATATGCATGAGATCTATTTGCATGCACTGCTTTCAATGCATATTCATTGGGGAAATCCTGAAAACCCGACTGGATTCCGGCCCTTGAGAACCGGAGGTGCCCACCCCTGGTCTAGACCCATGACAAGGAAAAATCAGCCACTCTCGACGTTTTGCATCTGCTGCTTTAGTCACCTTTTCCCAGAGATTCTCACATATAGGACGGAGCGCACAGTCACGCCCTTAATAGCTGCTAGTGCCAGATTTGCCGTCAAACAAGCAATTCAAAGCACACTTACCAAAACAACATAGAAAAGCAGACGATCACAGGAAGATTCCAGAATAGTATTTCAACTGAACAAAAAAAAAGGATTCAGGTCTATTTGGAAATCTTTTACTTACAGTTTAAAAATCTCCCAATGCACATAGTTTATAGAAAAAATGTACAGTCAGTGGCGTAGCGAGGATGAGTGGTGCTCAGTGCAGTGGCTCCCCTCCCCCGCTCCTTCCCAAACCCCCCCTTCCCTTCTTCCCCTATACCTCTTAATTTTTCTAGCATAAGCAGTATCATGAGCTTGCTGCCTGTGTCGTGCCGGCTCTCCCTCTGACGCGGCTTCCTAGGCGCGGGACCCGGAAGTGACGCCAGAGAGAGCCGACACTGACGCGGGCAGCAAGCTCGCGATGCTGCTCACGTCTGGAAAATTAAAGAGGTGCGAGGGAAGGGGAACACGCGGACAGCAGGGGGGTGGAGAGGAGGATGGGTGCCAGCGCCCCCTACCAAGACGGCACCCGGGGCGGTCCTCCCCCCTTATTACACCAATGTGTGCAGTTATTATATGAATTGCCTATTTCTAAATAAATAAATACAGCATTCTAACATGAACATTGTTCATGCAGACAGAAGGATAATACAGTCATACCTCGGTTTCCGAGTAACGCAGTTTGCGAGAGTTTTACAAGATGAGCAAAACACTCGAGCGTTGACTCGATCTGCGAGCCCCACCCCGAGAACCGGCATCGCCCTCCCCCCACCCGCGAACGCCCCCCCCACCCCCGTGCGAACCGCCATCCCCCACCCACTCAAACACAAGCCCTTACCCCGATCTGGCACCGGCACGCAGCACCAACCCACAGGACGTGCCAGTGCCCAAAGATCCTGCCTGTGGGTTGGTGCTGCATGCCGGTGCCAGATTGGGGTAAAGGCTTGTCTTTGGGCAGGGGATGCCGGTTCGTGCGGGGCAGTGGGAGGGGGGTGGAAGCGTGCCAGTGGCCTCAGTGGTGGTGGGTGAGGTGGAGCAGCACCAGTAGCCTCAGGGGTGGGAAGTGAGGTGGAACAGTGCCGGTGGCCTCGGGGGAAGGGGAGGGAGGTAACGAATCAAGCGAGTTTCCCTTACTTCCTATGGGGAAACTCGCTTTGATATACGAGCACTTTGGTTTACGAGCATGCTTCTGGAACAAATTATGCTCGTAAACCAAGGTTCCACTGTATAGGTATGTTACTGAAAGCAAGTGTTCAAAATGTCAACTCTACAGTAGCCTTGGGCGGTCTTACGCGTCGCTAGGCGCTTTGGAGCTGTTACCGCCGTGGACCTATGGTTTTGTAAAAGGGAGGGTAAACGACCTCTTCCCTCTCCACATCAAGTTCAGGGGAAATCACTCTTCAAATCCACCTTCGCATTTCAAGGCCCCCAAATTAGGAACTGCCTCCCGCCCTGCGTACATCAGCCCTCCTCCTGCCTCCTTCAATATAGGAAGGCGCTAAAAACGCCTCTGCTTTCATTATAGACTTGCTATGATTCATAATGTCTATGTGGCTAACCTTCTTAATCTTGTGTAAGCCGCAATGATTCCCAGTTGACATTTGTGGGGTTATAAGAAACAATATGGTACAGTATGGTATAATCTTGATAGAGGTAAGGAATCTATGCTTACTTATACCTAGGCTTTCCAGAGCACCAGCACTACAGAAGCTACCGTATTTTCACGCAGATAACGCGCACCCGTGTAAAACGCGCACACGGGTATAGCGCGCAGAAACCACGATTTTATGTACAAAAACTTTTGTATACCGCGCTCACGGGTATACCGCGCATGCAGCCCGACTGTCCTTTCGCCCGCCCCGACTCTCCTCTGGCCACCCCGACTCTCCTTTCGCCCTCCCCGACTCTCCGTGCGCTGTCCCGACTCTCCGTTCACCCTCCCTGACTTTCCGTGCACTGCCCCGACTCTCCGTGCGCTGTCCCGACTCTCCGTTCACCCTCCCTGACTTTCCGTGCACTGCCCCGCCTCTCCATGCGCTGTCCCGACTCTCCGTTCACCCTCCCTGACTTTCCGTGCAGGTCGGGTTGGGCCCATGTGCCTCAGGCCGCGCCCCCAGGTGGGACCTAAGGCTCCAGGGCCTATTCTGATTGGCCCACGCGCCTTAGGCCCCACCAGTAGGCGGAGCTTTGGGACGGATGGGCCAATCCGGCCTCAATCCGTCGTTGGCTGCCTGCCGGACAGGCGCGTTTGGCTCTCGTCTGTCCGGCCAACTACCAAAGGTACGGGGAAGGGGGGTGGGGGTGTCGTGGGGGTCGGCCAGGGGGGTCGCGGGTCGGCTGGGGGGGGCGGTCTGAGGTTCTTGGGGGGGGGGGGCGGTCGTTGGAGGGAGGGGGGTTTGCGTCGAGGGCAGGAGGGCCTGGGATCCCTCCTGCCCGTAATGTAGTGCGGGGTGGGGGTAGGGGGTTGCCGTGGCCAGGAGGATTTTGGTTCCCTCCTGGCCCGATATTGTCGGGGAGTTGGGGAGTCGGCCGGGCAAGAGGGCTTGGGCTCCCTCTTGCTCCGATCGTGGATGCGGGTGCGGGTGGGAGCGCGTGCGAGCGGTCGTTCGGGGTGGGGGTGCGAGCGGTCCTGCTGGGGGGGTGAATCGGGCGTCGGGCGGGGTGGGAACTATGTAAAAAAAATTTTGTATACCGCGCTCACGCGTATAACGCGCGAGGGGTATGCGCGGTAGGTAAAAACGCATATAACGCGCGCGTTATATGCGTGAAAATACGGTAAACTAATACAAGACAAACATCTGGAAGCTGCCTGGTCAGAGCAAGCAATGGTTCAAAGAGCCATGGGTCAGTGAGTCAAATGGGTTGCAAAAATAAGGAGGGAGGGGATGAGTCATAAGTAAATACATCTAAAATATAACCCATCCTTTTAAAGTAGGGGCTTATCTATTTAAGCTCAACTTCAGATTTTACTTCAGTTATCTATCGCAGTGGTCATTTTTTTGGGAAGATGCAGAAGAAAACATTCCCGTGGTTAATAAGATGCCAGAATGCTTACATTCTCCAGAGTGGAGGAGTGGCCTAGTGGCTAGGGCTGCAGCCTCAACGCCCTGAGGTTGCCGGTTCAATCCCAGTGCTGCGCCTCGTGACCCTGGGCAAATCACTTCACACTCCATCACCCCAGGACAGATAGGGAAAAATACTTGAGAATGTAAACTGCTTAGGCTATAAGTGCTGTATAAATACCTTAAATAAACAAAAATAAAGGTCTAAGAGTCTAAAGTAGTGATTTGTGCAACAGTTAAAGTTCATAGTCTGCTATTGAGAAAGACATGGGGGGAAGCCACTGCTTGCCCTGGATCGGTAGCATGAAATATTGCAACTCGCTGAGATTCTAGAATCTTGCTACTCTTTGGGGATTCTGTATGGAATGTTGCTACTATTTGGGGTTCTGAGATAATGGAATGTTGCTACTCCTTGAGTTTTAGCCAGATAATAGTGACCTGGATTGGCCACCGTGAGAACGGGCTACTGGGCTTGATGAACAGCTATTCTTATCTCTATAATAAAACCCTAAGCCGCGCATGCGCACTTCCACTTGCGTGTTCCGTATGTCCATGGCCTGAAGAAGTGCGCATGCGCGACTACAACTGCCCCACACTCGCGGCCCTGTGGGGCAGTGGCAGCAACTGAGTGGTGGAGAGCAGCCCTGCTCTGCCCGTTGACCCTCCACAAACCTCCCGGCTCCAGCGGCGTAGGCAGCACTATAAACACGCTGCTTCGCGCCCTTCTACTGCCGATTTCCTCTGCCGCGTCTCTGATGACATCATCGGAGACAGACGCGGGAGAGGAAATCGGCAGTAGAAGGCCACGAAGCAGCGTGTTTAAAGTGCTGCCTACGCGGCTGGAGCCCGGAGGTATGTCGGCGGTGGGAGGGTCAGGAGCAGGCCAGATCAAGCAGAACAACAGCGCTAAAAGAAGGGGGAGGGGCCGAACGGAGCAGGCAAGATCGCGGTAAGAGAAGGGAAAGGGGGGTGGGGGAAAATGCTGCTACTGCTATACAGGGACTTGGAGGGGAAGGAAAATACCGCTGCTGCTTCTGCACAGGAAAGGGGGGGAATAGGAGGGAAATTCTGTTGCTTCTGCATAGGGAAGTGGAAATGCTGCTGCACAGGGAAATGGGGAAAAATGACAGACAGACAGCAGGAGGGAGGGAGACAGAAAGAAATAAAGACACAGGGGCAGGGAGAGGGACACAAAGACAGACAGATAAAGGGGGCCAGGGAGAGAGAGAGAGAGAGTCAGCGGGAGGGAGACAGACAGACATGTTTTCTTGCACCCGTTAATGTAACGGGCTTAATGACTAGTGTTCTTATATTCAATATATTGTAGGTGTGCCATGGATAATGGGCCATGTAACTGATCAACATATTAGATGATGACAGAAAAAGACCTGTGTGGTCCAGCCAGTCTGCCCAACAAGATAAACCCATAACGTATGATGTGATAACTACAAATCCATACTTGTTTTCTCTTTGCCATTTTCAGGGCAGACCGCAGAAGTCTTACCAGCACTGGCTTTGCTTCTCAATTGCTAGATTTGCTATCTCATGGCTGCTAAGTGTGTTTCCATGCCTTCCATACAGGATTCCTTTATGTTTGTTCCATGCATTCTCGGATTCTGTTACTGGAATTCAAACATGGGACAAGGCTTGCTGGTCACATGGGCCACTGGGGCAGCTTATATAATCCATTGCTTGCTCTGGCCTCGCTAGGCAGAAGCAATATGAAATCAAAGCCGAGGTTTCACGGGACCCAAAAATAATGACGGAAGAGAAGTTTTTTGCCGAGCTTGCCAATAAAAGTAAAAGTCATCATACAATGCTTAGGATGATCAGCCCATGCTTTTCTGCTGCCATTAGGGATGGGCGTTTGAAGCAGAGTCACTGCCCTCTAAGGCAGGCTTTTACCTACAGTATGTTACACATTGAGTCAAAATGCTAAACACATGTATTACTGCTAATCAAACTGAAATGGCCTTCCCACGGTTAGAAATTTGTTAATGGGGCATTTTAACTGGCATGTGTTCTGGACTATTGAATTTTTTCAATACGGTCGTGTATGGTGCAAGCTGCCATTGCAGAACTTGGACATAAAGAGTTTGTTCTTTATTTACCTCAGCCCATTCTGTGGAACCTAATAAACCAAATTCTTCAGCATCCCAGCTTGCAAAAATAATTGTTCTTCTAGGCCTCCAACCTACAAGAACACATGGAAGATTAACAATCAAAAGCGCAAGTGTCAGCACAGTTTTTCAAAATGACAGTGGCGGGGCAGGAGCAAGTAGAGACGACTCCTGCCTCCACTAAATTTGCCCACTTTGGGAGGACTCAGGCCCTGTGTTTTTGTTTTTGTTTAGAAGACAAAGCTTCACACAAGGGAGTGGGGCTTATCCACTTTGGCAGGGGCAGTGGTGTACTAAGGGGGGCTGGGTGAGGCAGACTGCCCCAGGAGCCGTCTTGGTGGAGGCACCTGCACCTCTCCACCTCCCCATGCCATATTTGCACCCTCCTTCCCCCCCTCCCCTCCCCCGTACCTTCTCCAGCCTGCTGCTCGCTCCGGCCTGGCTCCCCTCTGAAATCACTTCCTCGTTGCGGGGACAGGAAGTGACATCACAGGGAAAGCCAATGCCGACACGAGCAGCAGGCTGGAGAAGCTGCTGGCTCTGGTGAAGATGGAGGTACCGGGTATGGGAAGGGAGGGCACGAGTGTGGCGTGATGAAGGAGAGGGAGGGGGGCAGAGAGGAGGGTACAGAGGGGTGCCACAGCCCCGAGCACCTCCCACTCTCGCTATGCCACTAGATGGGGACAGGGTGACTTTGAACTAGTGTCAGATGAATCAGCTGAAAAATAAATCCTGAGAAGTCAGAGGTTCCGTAGGCTGGGGAGTTGACGTGGGGGTCTTCATATCAAGTCTTGATGTCTTGCAGTGCGGTTGCCTGACAGGGTTTCAGCCAACAAGTTTTAAACAAGTTTCATTGACTTTAATGGAAACAACAATACTCCCTCGATATTCGCGGGGGTTCCATTCCAGGAACCCCCGTGAACCTTGAAAAACTGCGAATACGTTTTTTCGTGGGGGAGACTGGAGAGGACAGCGGGAGACACAGGAGAGAGCAGCCGGAGCACTGGTGAGTGAAGGAAATCACTCGCTGTATGCTCTGACCGCCGCTTCCTGTAATAAAGGCGGGCCTTACCAATCACGAGCCGCGTGTCAAAGCAGCTCCTGATTGGTGAGGTCCGACTTTAGTACAGGAAGAGGCGGTCGGAGCATACAGCCTTCACTCCTTCACTCGCCGGCGCTCCGGCTGCCCTCTCCTGCCTCTACAGCTGTCCTCTCCTGGTCGGTGGTTCACGGTCGGAAAATACCGCGAATGACCGGAACCGCGAACCGCCGACCGTGAATTCACGGAGAACACTGTAAACTAAAGGTGTGCTTCATGCAAAAACAAACTGAACCAAAAACAGTTTTCTGTGTACATCTCCTCGAGTTATTTGTAGAAAAGGCGATATAGAAATAGACATTTTAAACTGCATTTTTGATTGGGGAAACTTGCAATGGCATGGTAAAGGGGGGCAGGGGGTGGGGATGCCGGCACCCTCCTCCTCTCCGTCCCCCTGCTCCTTCCTGCACCTTCCCCCCGCCACACGTGCGCCTTCACTTCCACCCCACCGTAACCTAGCTCTTCGATGATACGAGCAGAAACTCCAACCGGCTGCTCGCGCCAGCACCAGCCCTCCCTCTGACATCACTTCCGGGTCCCGCACCTAGGAAGTGACATCAGAGAGAGAGCCAATGCTGGCAGCAAGTTGGTGATGCTGCTCATGCCGAGGAAGTTAAAGAGGTACGGGAAAGGGTATGCGCGCGTGGCAGGTGAGGGGCGGAGAAGCGGGTGGGGGAGGGGCACCACCACCCCTGGCGCCTCATGCCCTCGCTATGCCACTGCAAATATGCATTTTCCCAAGTAAAAAGGTCAGAGCCCCTGAACAACAGTCTTATTTAAATCTAGGAGGCATTTGGATATCAACTACTATGTACTAGAGCAGTGGTTCCCAACCCTGTTCTGGAGGACCACCAGCCAGTCAGGTTTTGGGGACAGCCCTAATGAATATGCATGAGAGAGATTTGCATATAATGGAGGTGACAGGAATGCAAATCTGCACCATGCATATTCATTAGAGCTATCCTGAAAACCTGACTGGCTGGTGGTCCTCCAGGACAGGGCTGGGAACCACTGTACTAGAGAATGACACGGTGACAAAATTCGTCACCGTTCCCGTCCCCACGGGAAACCATCTCCATGTCGGTGTTTAAGGAGAGAGGGTAGAATCGGAGTATGAATGGGCAAAGCCACTGACCCTTAAGCCTTGTATTGAAGAATGCTGGTGTAGAAGGACTGAGGTTGAGACAGACACTAAAGAATGACAGTCTCTGGTAACCAGAGCTGGTATTGTGATGTCATAATGCTTCATTCCACCAATGCCTAAGAGCCAACCTCATCAGTGATATCACAATGCATGTAATAAATGTGAGCCTATACCTGGCTCACATTTATTACATATAGCAGCGATTTAGAGGGGGAGTGGGAGATTGTTATTTTACTGTTATCCCCAGCTATTAGTCACTAGGTCTCATCGCATAAAGTGGAACCTGTTCTACAATAGCAGTAGACTAATACTTCTTAACCCTTTCAGGACCATAAGGATCGTAGGCCAATTTTTGTGGTTTTGACGACATTTTTATGGTAAAAAGGGCTTGCAGATGCCAAAAAATTGATTTTTTTTTTGTGAAATATCATTATTTTTATTTAAAAAATCACACTTCTGGCTTATGGACAGTGTGGCAAGTGAATCTTCTCGTCAATCTGGCAACGACGCTAATGAATGAATGTCGGAACCAGTTTGTTTACATAAAGGCAGTATCCTATGGAATCCGTACATATCAAATTTAGAACTGTAGACTATCCCAATCAAAATTTATAGGATTTTAAAGTTATGGGACAAATATGTCCCTTGGTCCTGAAAGGGTTGAAAGCAGCCGCTTATGCGCACCACAGATGCCTCAACGGTAGCCATTGCCAGTCACTGTACCTTCTTTTAACATTTTACCAAAGCTCCGCACAATCTCCTGGAGAACAGCAGCCCCGGATGTTGGATCAATACCGCCAAACACCCAGGAATCTCGATGACCTCCCAAAATGACGTATCTGTCTGGAGGCAAACGGTGCATGTCATTTCAGTGCAGTATTAACATTCATTTTACTTAGGCATTTATAGACCGCCGATCGAGGCGGTTTACCACCAGGTACTCGAGCATTTTCCCTCTCTGTCCCAGCGGGCCCGCGATCTAACACGCCCGGGGCAGTGGAGGATCGAATCACTTGCCCAGGGTCACAAGGAACAGTAGCTCTGACCATTAGTCCACGCCTTCCTTGAGCTTAAGAGCGCGCCGACTCCGGTAGATCTTAAACTATTACTTCTGCCACAATAATGCAAGGAGACCTAGGGCTCCTTTCACGAAGCCGCGTTAGCGGTATAACGTACGTAATAGCGTGCGCTAATTTGCCAGCCGCGCTAGCCGCTACCGCCTCCTCTTGAGCAGGTGGTCGTTTTTCGGCTAGCGCGGGGGTTAGCACCCGCTAAAAATGTGCGTACGATGAAGCCGCTAATGCAGCTTCGTAAAAGGAGCCCCTGGTCTATTCTTGTTTGATATTGCCTGCTCTGGGGATAATTTTATAAAGCATTATCCATGGGTAAAGCAAGTTTAAGGGGTTCTTTTACTGAGCTGTGGTAAATCGTGGCCCTTAGCACACTCACGCATGGGGTTTTCCTGCATGCAAAAGCCATTATTATCACAGCAGTAGAGATGGCCTTTTTGTATTAATGGCCATGCACTAATGTTGAAATTAGAAAGAGGAGCTTAAAGGCACAAATAAGAACATAAGAAGTTGCCTCCACTGAGGCAACTGAGGCAGACCAGAGGTCCATCTTGCTCAGCGGTCCGCTCCTGCAGCGGCCCATCAGGCCTACTTGCCTAAACAGTGATCCTTGACTAATTTTATAATTTACCTCTAATCCTCTAATCCTATCCCTATAACCTACCTCTACTCCTATCTATACCCCTCAATCCCTTTGTCCTCCAGGTACCTATCCAAACCTTCTTTGAAGCCCTGTAGCGTGCTCCTGCATATCACATCCTCCGGTAGCGCGTTCCATGTTTCCACCACCCTTTGGGTGAAAAAGAACTTCCTGGCGTTTGTTCTAAACCTTTCCCCTTTCCAATTTCTCTGAGTGCCCCCTTGTACTTGTGGTCCCCCATAATTTGAAAAATCTGTCCCTGTCTACTTTTTCTATGCCCTTCATGATCTTGAAGGTTTCTATCATGTCTCCTCTAAGTCTCCGCTTTTCCAGGGAGAAAAGCCCCCAGCTTTTTCAGTCTGTCAGTATATGAGAGGTCCTCCATACCCTTTATTAGCTTAGTTGCTCTTCTCTGGACTCTCTCAAGTACCGCCATGCCATGTCTTCCAGATAAGCTAAATTTTAAGATAGAACAATCTACAAATACAGTAATAGATTTCATCAAGTATCAAATATCTTAGAGCAGTGGCTCCCAACCTTGTCCTGGAGGACCACCAGGCCAATCGGGTTTTCAGGATAGCCCTAATAAATATGCATGAGAGTGATTTGCATATAATGGAAGTGACAGGCATGCAAACCTGCTCCATCCATTTTCATTAGGGCTATCCTGAAAACCCAATTGGCCTGGTGATCTTCATGGACAAGGTTGGGAACCATTGTCTTAGAACATCTTGGAAGTTCAGAGGTGACACTCATAGGACCAAATTAGGTTTTGAGTGAACTTCCACCGTGTCTCTTCACTAGTTACGTTTTGTGTTTTTTTTTTTTGGGGGGGGGGGTTTACATTTTTAAAAACTATTTTTTAAAATGCTTTAGAGTGCAAAGTGTAGCCAAATATTTAAATATTCATCATATATTGCACAATTGCAATAATAATTTGGAACTTTGTATCAAAAAGGCTTTGTAGCCAAAAAAAAAAAAAAAAAGAGCTTAGAAAGACTTAGCTTTAGTCGTGTCGGGGAGGGAAGATAATGCCAAGATCTTGTTTCGCCGGGTAGGCTGTTTCAAGGCGCACCCCACCACCACCCTGTTTATTTCACAGCTTGTTTATTTCAAAAGCTGTGAAATAAACAGAGGGGAGAGCGCCTTGAAACAGCCTACCCGGCGAAACATGATCGTGTCGGCATTATCTTCCCTCCCCGACGCAACTAAAGCTTAGGGCTCCTTTTACCAAGGTGCGCTAGCGTTTTTAGCGCACGCAGGAAATTACCATGCATTACGCTTCCAGAACTAACGCCAGGTCAATGTTGGGGTTAATGTCTAGCGCGCGCTATTCCACGTATTAAAGCCCTAACGCTGCTTAGTAAAAGGAGCCCTAAGTCTTTCTAAGCTTTTTGTGCTATAAAGTTTTTTTGATACAAAGTTCCAAATTATTATGGGAATTGTGCAATATATGATGAATATTTAAGTATTTGGCTACACTCTAAATGCATTCTAAAGCATTTTAAAAAATAGTTTTTAAAAATGTTAAAAAAAAAACCCCCAAAAAACGGAACTAGTGAAGAGACACGGTGGAAGTTCACTCAAAACCTAATTTGGTCCTATGAGTGTCACCTCTGAACTTCCAAGATACTCTAAGACAGTGGTTCCCAACCTTGTCCTGGAGGACCACCAGGCCAATTGGGTTTAGAGGATAGCCTTAATGAAAATGCATGGAGCAGGTTTGCATGCCTGTCACTTCCATTATATGCAAATCTCTCTCATGCATATTTATTAGGACTATCCTGAAAACCCGATTGGCCTGGTGGTCCTCCAGGACAGGGTTGGGAGCCACTGCTCTAAGATATCTGGAACTTGATGAAATCCATTACTGTATTTGTATAAGCTAGGTAGATTGTTATGCCATTAGCAAGGGGCCATTAAATAATTTACCGCATAAGCACTTACCTCCACCCATTTTGCAGGCCGTAAGGCCCCGATTCTATAAAAGGCACCTACAGTGCCTGGAATTGCTAATCTTCATGAACTCAGGCACATTTGTATTTGCAGCTGTGGGGTTTTTAGCGTGCCTTTCACCAGATGGTTTGCCCCTGATGCAGCCATATAGGCGAAACACAGCCACGTCGGGCACATCTTTTGTGCTCCTGGGAGTATGTCTAATAAAGACTTTACATCTGGATTCTGGTTGGTCTGAAGGATGCAACCGACGAAAGCTTTAAACAGAGAGAGCTACACTCACCGGGTTCCACTGCGCCTCTGATGGTACCAATGACATTGTAAATTCTTGTCACTTTATTGTTGGTGTGGACGTGCATTCTGACTTTTCTGTCGTAGTAAAAATAAGAAAAAAGGTGATCCTTTAATAATAATAATAACTTTATTCTTTTATACCACCTTAACCAGAAGTTCTAGGCGGTATACACTAAGAGGAGCTGGACAGTCAGCGAAGTACAGTCATTCAATAAAAACACAAGCATTCAATAAAATACAGTTGCAAACTAAAAAAGCCCTAAAATTAGGTAATGAATTTATCGAACAGAGTGGTTTTGACTAATTTTCGAAAAGAACAATAAGATACGGCTTGATGAATACATTTAACTAACCAAGATTGCAATTTACCTGCTTGAAACGCTAAGGTCCTGTCTAAGAAAGTCTTATATCTACAACCATTTGCCTTTGGATAAGCAAATAAATGAAAACTTCTAGTTTCCCTCAATGGCCTATAGCAGTGTTTTTCAACCTTTTTACACCTATGGACCGGCAGAAATAAAAGAATTATTCTGTGGACTGGCATCGGTCCTTGGACCGGCGGTTGAAGAACACTGGGCTAAGTCGTGGGCCAGACCCCGCCCATCTCTACCCAATCTCCACCCCAGACCCCGCCCCATAATAGTACTAATTGCACCTTGCACGTCCCGTGCCTCATCTGGAAGCCTTCCCTCTGACGTTGCAACGTCAGAGAAAAGGCTTCCGGTTGAGGTGCAGGATGCCTGTAGGAGCCGCTGCCCGTGGCTTTGTACACTGAATCAGTTAGGAAGAGGGAGCTGGCTCGAAGATAACGCCGCATCGATCGCACCGTGGACCGGCGGTTGAAGAACACTGTTTTGGGCCTGATGCACGTGCTGGCCCTGTGGACCGGCAGGAAATTTCTGTGGACCAGCACTGGTCCATGGACCGGTGGTTGAAGAACACTGACCTATAGAACTCAAAATGAGGGGAAAGGTAAGTTGGAGACAATCCCGATATCAACTTAAAGCAGATACAAGAGAATTTGCATAATACTCTTGCCTCCAGTGGCAGCCAATGCAGTAAACGATAGTAAGGACTTGATGTGGTCATTCTTTTTTAAACCAAAGATCAATCGGACAGTACCGATTCATGAATGTCAAAGGACAAAGTACGAGAGTCCTTCAAAAAGTTTTCACACTTTGGGGGTTCGGGGGTTCTGGGTCAAAGTTGCACAGATGTCCCAAATCTTGGGTAATCCAAACCACAAAAAGATAAATCAGATTGTTCAACTAGTATAATTCGTACTTGATATGAACAGCCTGTACACGTCTCCCGCCGTATTTGCTGTGATAGGGGATTAACAGAACCGCAAATACAGAAAAACCGCGAATAACTTTTTCATATGTTATTCACTGTTTTCTATTAAAAACCATCGTGAACATAGTGAAACCGTGATTAACATGGTGGAAGAGCTGACCTGTTCCTGAAGGAGAGGCAAAACACGGTGAAGAAAATGCTGGGAATCAGCGATTTTCTCTGTAAACGCTTGGAATCAGCGATTTCTTTATGCAAGCTGACATAATTTTATTTTTTTTTTGGGGGGGGGAGGAGCCAGCAAGCTAAAAACCGTGAATAATCGAAACCGCGTATACAGAGGAAGAAGTGTATATACAATTCTAATTGTCACAAGACCTCAAACACCCAAGGCACAACTCATATGATTTTTCGTGGGCTTGGATAATCATCATCGGTCTTTTCATGAATATTTTATTCAATGCAGGCACAATTGCTTTTTAATTATTTTTATGTAGAGAGCTATTCTGTTTAAGAAGAGCACTTATCTTTCAGCCCGACGGCTACCCAGCCGTTTCACTGCTTTCCTCGGGGGCTAATACTCTTCAAAATGTCACCTCTGCCTTTGTTAAGCTTTAGGGGTGAGATTTCTAATACGCTCTCCTTGTACAAGCCAGCGGTAGAACATGACCTCAGCATTGCTGGAAAATGGCTGACTTTCCTATTCCCGAATTAATGTTGCCATTAGCTGTTGCCAAAAATTAGCGCATCAGCCCTTACCACCACCTATTTTGTAGGCGGGAAAGGCTCATGGACTAATCCCATGCCAGTTACTGCACAGCAACGCCCACTCTGCACCCCCTGACCTGCCCCCTCCCAGAATTTAGGACATGGTTTTTACACACACATTCGGAAGTTACTGCGGGATGCTTCAGCGTGTCCTTTCAGTAATCTCTTTTAAGCTGTGGTATGCACACTTTAATGCTTCCTGTAGCTTAGGAAGTTAAGTCAGCATATATAGGTTGAAAGGTGGGTGAGGGGAAGGGAATGTATTATTGTTTGCTATACTTAATTATCTATATTATTAAAATTAAATATGTACTTCTTTTATTAATTAGGGGGAGGAGGGGTAAAAATGATTGTTTTTTTGAATTATTTGTGTATTTAAAGTGCGTTCTGTGTAGTGTTTATGTTTAAATTTATTGTATTTCAAAAAAATGGCATAAGTTCTAAATAACATGGGTATAGCCTTGGTCACTCAAACTTGAATCAAAGTCCAATATATAAGACCCCGGCTAAAGACACAGTGCCCTGTGCTTTATTCCTTTAGAAGGTAGCCTAAGCCCCACCACTCCGCCGCTAGTTCAATGTTTCAATGCGGGAAGAATTATGTGGGAACTCATCATCAGCTGCCCGTAACACTATGCTCAAGAAGTTTTTCTGTAAATCGAAAACTGTTTAAAAATGTATATATATATCTTATTAGCTTTAAAGTGCCATTCAGATAAATCTGTACTTAGCTTTGGTTAACAGCCAATATCCGGGAGTGGAACCCGACATGCATGTTTCGCACAATACACGTGCTGTTTCAAGGGTCTCCCAGGAACGTCCGTGTCATCTGACTCTACGATGTTTAGAGAGTAAAAGAGTCGGATGACACGGACGTTCCTGGGAGACCCTTGAAACAGCACGTGTATTGTGCGAAACATGCATGTCGGGTTCCACTCCCGGATATTGGCTGTTAACCAAAGCTAAGTACAGATTTATCTGAATGGCACTTTAAAGCTAATAAGATATATATATACATTTTTAAACAGTTTTCGATTTACAGAAAAACTTTTTGAGCATAGTGTTACGGGCAGCTGATGATGAGTTCCCACATAATTCTTCCCGCATTGAAACATTGAACTAGCGGCGGAGTGGTGGGGCTGAGGCTACCTTCTAAAGGAATAAAGCACAGGGCACTGTGTCTTTAGCCGGGGTCTTATATATTGGACTTTAAATTTATTGTATGGCACTGTTAACATTTGAAAATGAATAAAGATTTAACAAAAAAAAGAAAGATGACATCCAGTCCCGATTTGAGCACCTCCCATCCACCTGTATTGAGCATACAAGCCAGATAACTTTTCCATTTTCAGAAACTAAACATACATAAGAATTGACATCCTGGGACAGACCAAACGTCCATCAAGCAACAGCAGCCAACCCAGTGCCAAGCTAGATCCCTAGCAGCAAAACAGATTCCATGCTGCTTATCCTAGGAAAAAGCAGTGACTTTCCCCAAGCCTTCTCAATAACGGCCTATGGACTCGTTTTAGGAAATTATCCAAACCTTTTTTAAAACCCTGCTAAGTTAACTGAATCCACCACATTCTCCGGCAATGAGTTCCAGAGTAATTCAACTCTGGAATTTATTGCCGGAGAGGAACACAAATAGTGAACTTACAATTTAAGCTCAATACAAAAGAGTTTTTGAATAAGGAAAGTCAGTGTTTTCTTGACCAAATCACTGACAACTGTATCAGGTATTCAAACTGACCTTGAAGAAAAACTCTCCAAAAACCCAGGCCCAATGTTATAGGATACATTGAGATTTCCCTTCCATGTGTCTTCTGGTGGAGGAGGTCCTTTCATGTAGCTGTTGAGAAAAACAGTTATGTATTTAATCTAATTGAATAGCATGAACTTGTAACCTGCTTCTGTTGGCTCAATAAACCACTCATACATAGCAGATAACAGAAATAAAATAAACCCAAAGCAATACATAAAACCTCAAATCATACCCATTTTTTACAACCATACCAACAGCCACCCCTCCTAAATTAAGTAAGAATAGTCGTTCTGGGTCAGAACCAACCCATCCAGCCCAGTAGCCTGTCTCTACAGTAGCCAATCCAGGTCACCAGCACCTGACAAAAATCCAAAGAGCAGCAACATTCCATGCCACTGATCCAGGGCACCGAAAAAACCACTCTAGATAATAATAATAATAATAATAATAACTTTATTTTTGTATACCACAATATCACAAAACAATTCAGAGCGGTTTACAGGGGAAGAGACTGTACATATACAGCGAAGTTACAGAATATCAGAAAACAGTTCAGAGCAGTTTACAGGAGATGAGAACTGTACATATGCAATGAAGGTACAGAGAATTAGTTATCAAGTGTATGGTATAAACCAGTGGCAATTACAAAATGATCCAATAACTGTTGCAAGGGGGGTGCAGAAAGGGGAAAGGAAAAATAACCGGGGAAGAGGGGGAGGAAGGGTAGGGAGGGAGGCGAGGTTGAGATTAGTAGTTTGGTTATAAATGCTTATAAATTATGCAATGGAGATGGTATAATTAGGTCTACAAAAATTTTTATGCTCAGAATCATGGAGGGGTAACTGGGGAGAACCCCAGAAAGTACCACCTCACCGCCCAATCATCGCATGTGAAAAGGTAGACAGCAGATTATATCATGTCTTTTAAAGATGTACATGATATAATCTGCTGTCTACCTTTTCACATGCGATGATTGGGCGGTGAGGTGGTACTTTCTGGGGTTCTCCCCAGTTACCCCTCCATGATTCTGAGCATAAAAAATTTTGTAGACCTAATTATACCATCTCCATTGCATAATTTATAAGCATTATCTAGAGTGGTTTTTTTCGTTGTAATACTTTCCTTGTCACTCTTCTTGCTGAATTGTTTCAAATTTACCCCGTTTCTTATATTTGACTGAAGCCTGATCCAGGGCAAGCAGTAGCCTCTCCCATATCTGGCTCAACAACAGACCACGGACTTCTCCTCTAGGAAATCGTCCAAACCCCTCCCCAAACCGACCATGTCATCTGCTCCCACCACAACCTCTGGCAATGCGCTCCAGCCCTAAACCACTCTCCGAGTGAAAAAAACACTTCCTCCCACTAGCTCTAAAAGCACTTCCCTGCAACTTCATTGAGTGTCCTCCACTCCCTGCAACCCTTGACAGAGTGAAAAATTATCTGACGTCACTTCCTGGCCCTGCAACCCGGAAGAGATTTCAGAGGGGAGATAATCAGGGTCTTAGTCTCCTCCTTCTGTACCCAGGGATACAGAAGGAGGAGCATAACATCTGATTGGCTCAGATGCCTAAGACTCCTCCCCTTGGGAGGTGTTTGAGCCCATCAGAGCCTTAGGCCCCTTCCTGTGCATCACATAATGCACCAGGAAGGAGAAGGCCCACCATTTTGGAGTGGCAAGCCTCAGAGCAGGAGGAACCGATCATCCCTCCTGCTCTCAACTTCTGAATAGGTACGGGGGAGATTCGTTGGGGGGTTGGGGAAAGCATCCAGTGGCAGGAAGGAGTGGGTATCCCTCCTGTCAATTTTTACTGGCACAGAAGGGGGGTCACCATGGGAAGAGGGAGTAGGCATCTTTCCTGCCAATTTTTGCTGGTGCTGGAGGGGGCAGGGAGTGAGTCAGCATCCCTACCGCCTCTTTTGGAACTGGGGTCATGGGGGGGGGCAGCATGGCACAACATGGCAGGCCCGGCCATTTTTTTTTTTTTATGGGAATAACATCTGTGCCCCCTAAAAAACAAAACAGGCACACCTCTCGGCTTTTCAAAGTCGGATTTTCTGATCCAATTCTGGCATGCAAAGTTAGGGCTGGTTTTAAAAGCAATGCCCTCGTTTACATGCCAGAATCGGAGAATGAGCGATTGTAAGGGAAAGCCACGCAGTGAGCCGATTTGTGCATCGAGCCGGCTGAAACGATCAGTCGGTTTAGCGATGATCGTTAAGACTATCAGAGACTTTTGTGCACCTAGCCCAAAGTGTCGGCAGAGCAGGAACGCCTGGAGATTAATCCTACGCCATTAGGATCCAGGGCCTCATGAAGGTAAGTGGAAATACAAGGAGGTGGGGGGGGGAGTTTCAGGTGTAAGTTAAACTGCTTTATTTACATTAGACCTTAAATCTACATACTGCAAGAAAACCTCTGCATCGCGATATCCAATTGGATGAACTGGGATGCTAGGAATGCCCACACCTTCATCAGCATTGTATCTAAAGGTGTACTCTGCAGAAAAAGAACATAGTATCAGTGAGAGTAATATAAATAGGTCTCTAATACATTAAAATGCCAGTGGTTATGTTGCCATAGAAATATAGCAGATGGAGGCAGAAAAAAAAAAAATAATCATAATCAAAAATGACCCATCCAGTCTGCCCAGTTATCCCAGCCCACGTTGCCAAGAATAGATCCCAGCTGCCAGTGTGAAAAGCTTCAAAACACCTTTCTTCATTGAAGACAGTCTTTACTGACTAGGAAGGGCAGCCAGAAATTTTTCATTTGTGCTTTCTTAATTTTTTTTTTTCTTTCTTATGTCGTTACGGGGGCAGCGATATGAGTTCATGGTTTTTGAAAAAGCACACTTGCCCCTGGATTCTACATGCGCCTCCGAAATTTAGGTATGGATTCAGCTGAATTTCTAAATAGTCCATTGGCTAAGAAATTAACTGGCCTTGCTAATCAATTGTTCAAGTTAATTGGTACTGATTTGGATTTGCACATGCCGTCTACCCATGCCCTGTTCTATAACCTCAAGAGCATAAACCCCAAAGCTTGCAACTCACAAGGGGGTGTGGCCAGGGAAGTGGCATGGGCGGGTCACAAAAAATTTTCACGCAGCGCTATAGAACAGGGCCATTTATGTGCCAAAATGTACATTTCAGGCGACGTAAATTCCGGCGCTTTAACTTTGCCACGGAAATCGGCTTTGTTATACTGGCTTTCAAATAAATACCAAAGCAGTTTAAAATAGAATAACAAATATGATATCCAGATCATCAAAACAAAAAACTAACATTTAAGACAATGAAAAAACATAAAAAGGGTGGGGAAGTGAATTGCTCAATAATTATTTGCATATACACTGTTTAAGCGGTGCACACAATAATCTATATAATAAAACCGTAGGCGGCGCATGCGCAGTCTAATCCGCGTGCTTCCGTGATCCGTATGTCCGTGGCCGGCAAGAGTGCACATGCAAACTTACAACAGCTCGCACTCACGGTCTGGCTGGCTCTTTAAAGTTTTTTTCGGTGCCGGCTCACCTGCTCCACCTTCCTCTTCCTGCCAGTCTCAGCCGGACTCACTCCTCCCCCCCCTGGCAGCCCTGAACCTGTTCCTCCGTTCCCCGCCCGACGGGCCGGTGAGTGCTGCGCCAGGGGCAATGCAGGTGGAGACTATCGGCGGCGGAGCCGGAGGGAAGGGGGGGTGGGAGGCACGCGACGCTGCAAGTCGCCGACTCCACCCCCCCCTCTCTCGAACCGCACAAGGACTGCCGTTGACGAAATTTGCCCCACCGTTCCTTCCCTTCCTCCATCAGGTACACTTCAGCTCCGCCTATGTTAAAAGCAGCTGCTTTGAAATTGGAGCCCTGCTGCCACCGTAACACGTTCCCTCTGCCGCGGTCCCATATGTCAGAGAAGGGGCGGGACCAAGGCAGAGGGGAACGTGCTACGGCAGTGGCAGGCCTCTGATTTCGATGCGGCTGCTTTTAACATTGGTGGAGCTGCACTGCACCTGATGGAGGGAGGGAAGGAAAGGTGGTTGTGCGCTGTTGAGCCCCTCTGCACGCGCCCAAACCAAAAAAGGAGCCAGGACTCTTCCCCACCCGGTGCCGGCAGACCCGAAAAAACGGCCCTACCGAACAGACCCGCGAGCAGGGTTGCCATGGAAACCTAACCGGAATTACATGCAGTTGGCAAGGGTCAGTGAGAGGGGATCAGGAGCTAAAGAGAGATTGAAAAAAACAAACAAACAGTGCACAAGTAGAGAGAGACACACAGACAGTCACAGAAGGACAGGGGGCTAGAGCAGAGATGCTTGCAGGGAGAAAAAGCTAAGCAGTAATGTTACAGCTTGAGAGTGCAGACTGAGGAAGAAAGCAGAGACAGCGCTACACAGGGAAATGGAGGGAGGAAAGAGACAGAAAGAAAAATACAGACAGACATAAATTCTAGCACCCGTTAATGTAACGGGCTTAACGACTAGTAATAATAATAATTTTATTCTTATATACCGCCAAAGCCATGGAAGTTCGAGGCGGTTTACAGCAAGAAGCGCTGGACAACCAGCGAAGAGGTTACAATCAAAGTCAACAATACAATCTTACATAATGAAAGAATTGGGAAGCTATATAGTTATTAGGGTTACTGGTTGAATAAGCAGAGCTGTATAGATTCTTAGTTTACAAATCGATCGAACAATGGATAACTGGTTCCATTAAACAGTCTTGCGTATTCCTGAAATTCCTAAATAAAATTCAAAACACTGTAAACGTTAAAAGACTGCTGAAATAACTAAGGGCTCCTTTTACTAAGGTGTGCTACATGTTTTATCGCGCCCTAAATAAACACACGCGCTAAACGCTAACGCGTCCTTTATAAGTCTATGGACGCGCTAGCGTTTAGCGTGCGCTAAAACGGCTAACACGCCTTAGTAAAAGGACCCCTTAGGGCTCTTTTTACTAAGGTGCGTTAGGGCTTTAACGCACGGAATAGCACGCGCTACATTGCCGCGCGCGCTAGACCTTAACGCCAGCATTGAGCTGGCGTTAGTTCTAGAAGCGTAGTGTGCGGTAATTTCCTGCGTGCACTAAAAACGCTAGCGCACCTTAGTAAAAGGAGCCCTTAGTTTTCAACCCTTTATAAAAAGTTTTGATAAGATTCAATGGCGTAGCGAGGGTGGGAGGTGAATGGGGTAGTGCCGTCCCTGTCCTCTTTTCCGTGCCCCGATCCTTACCCCCCCTGCCACATGCACACCCCCTTTCCCTTCCCTTGTACCTATTTAACTTCCCCGACGCGAGCAACATCTCCAACTTGCTGCCCGCACCAGCCTCCCCTCTCCCTCTGATGTCACTTCCTGCTCCTGCATCCAGGACATGACGCATGCAATGAAGATGTTTAATAGTAAATTTAAAACAAACCGGAGAAAATATTTCTTCACTTAGGGCCCTATTCTATTTATGGCACCCCGAAAATCGTCATCAACTAGAACAGTGATTCCCAACCCTGTCCTGGAGGAACACCAGGCCCATCGGATTTTCAGGCTAGCCCAAATGAATATGCATGAGAGAGATTTGCATATGATGGAAGTGATAGGCATGCAAATTTGCTTCATGCATATTCATTAGGGCTAGCCTGAAAACCCAATTGGCCTGGTGTTCCTCCAGGACAGGGTTGGGAACCACTGAACTAGAATAGTGTTAGTGCCACACCCTAAAAAAAGTGCACCGTAAACTGTGTCGCCCGAGATTCCAGGTATGCGGCGAGACGCCAGGGAAGAGGAGAGGCGCCGGCTGACTGCCTACAGGATATGCCTCTAGAGCACAGGTGTCGAAGTCGGTCCTCGAGGGCCGCAATCCAGTCGGGTTTTCAGAATTTCCCCAATGAATATGCATTGAAAGCAGTGCGTGCACATAGATCTCATGCATATTCATTGGGGAAATCCTGAAAACCCGACTGGATTGCAGCCCTCGAGGAGGGACTTTGACACCCCTGCTCTAGAGGCAAGAGGGGAGCCGGAGGATGCCCACAGCGGGGTCTCGGGTCGCTGAAGAGGCGGATGGAGGATATTTTTCTAAATAATAGCAGAGGGAAAAAACTGCGAATGACTGGAGCCACGAACACTGAACTGCAACTTTGCAGGGGGAGTTCTGTATTGAACACCATCAGTTACCTTTTGCAGGGTATCCTGGAGTAAGAGGGTCGCCAGCACCATTCAGATTTAGCACATTACCGCGCTGTGCTCCTCCTCCAGGAAGGTTCCAGCCATCTGGATAGGGATCTACCCCAGGGGCACAGTAATCACTGGGGTCTGAATACAGGATTATTCCTTTTGCTCCAGCCTGAATGGCATTCTTAACCTAAAACAGATTACATTGCATTGCATTTCCCGTTTCTTATATTCTGGCTAAACTGCTAAGTTCCAGGCGAATTTCATATAAAGAAACTAGAAACACAATTCTGGGAACATACAGAAAAGCCCAATACACTTCTCCCTCTGTATTCACTGTGATAGGGGATTAACAGACCCACGAATACAGAAAAACCGTGAATAACTTTTTCATGTTATTCGCTGTTTTCTATTAAAAACCGTCGTGAATATGGCGAAACCGCGAATAACAATGTGGGAGACCTAGCCTGTTCCTGAAGGAGAGGCAAAACATGGTAAAGAAAGTGCTGGGAATCGGCGATTTTCTCCTTAAACGCTTGGAATCAGCGATTTCTCTATGCAAGCTGACATAATTTGGGGGGAGGAACCAGCAAGCTAAAAACCGTGAATAATCGAAACCGCGAATACAGAAACCGCAAATACGGAGGGAGAAGTGTATAGGCAATGGTAAAATAATTCTGGTCTGAACAGAATCACATAGGACTTGTTTTAAGATAACAATTTTATCTGTGCAGCTGAACATGAATAAAGAAAAATATTCTATCAGGAAATGTGTCACTGTGTTTACTAGGGTTGTACCAATCCCCCTCCATATTCGCAGGGGTTAGGGGCAAAGCCAGCCTGCAAATTCCTTTAGGGCCAACTCTGACACACCCCTGCCTCCTGGACCTTAGGACGGTGGGACCTTCTACCAGCGAAGCAGGGCAGGAGCGATCTTCCTACGCTCCTGCCCTGGGTAGAACTGAGAACAAAAATGGCTGCTGTGAGTTCCCGCAAGACCACGGGAACTCACGGCAGTCATTTCTGCTCCCGGCTCTGCAGAGGGCAGGAGCGTAGGAAGATCGCTCCTGCCTTGCTTCACCGCTAGACCACCAGGTTTTGGCAGGCTCACAATCTATCTACAGTACCTGAGGCAACAGAGGGTCACAGTGATTGAACCTGCAACCTCATGGTGCTGAGGCAGAGGTTCTAGCCATTTGGCTACTCCTAGGATAGTGTACTTTAGGAAATTTTAAATAAAACAAAATAAGTGAATCGTACATCTGGGGGGGGATCATGGACTAAGCATGAAGTCAAGAATCTGCCAGCAGAAAAGCCGCACCTCCTTGAATTCATATTTCTCCAGGAATTTCAACACAGCAGATCTTTCTAATAGCAGACATAATACGTTACTTTGTTTCCTCTGAAGATTTTTCCATATCTGGCAATGACAATCTTTCCAGAACAGTTGATGCCCATCACCCGCTCTAGCTGGAAAAAGTCTTCTGTACGGGCATAATTCACATATACAAGGTCTCCCTGCCGGGGAAGGAAGCAACATTGTATATTAGAGTTTGCCATAACCAGACAGAAGTTTCAGACGACACCAGCATGCGATGGCCGTCGATGAGCATTTTCATTTAGCAAGCCTTAACCATTGTGAGGGAGTCTAAAGAACTATTCCCCCTCCCGGATACTCCCTCACAGGGTTAGAAGCCACCTTAAAAGTTGTGGCTCTTCCCTGGAATAGAGAGAGACGGGAGGGGAGGAGTCCAGGAAGCAGCTGTCAGAATTGATAATAGGCAGAGAAGAGAGCCCCTCCCCCCCCCGGGGAGAGAAGAAGAAGGATTCTAATCACAGGCTTTAATTTAGGGTTACTAGATTTTCCTGAAGGAAAATCCGGACCAGGCCCACACAGTTCTGCTCCGTTCCAGCCCCCAGCCCCGCCCCCCAGACGGCATCCACGCATACACAAATGCCTTTTTCCGATGCAATTTTGACAGGAAGCTTTTCAAAACCTGGACAAAGTGCAAGGGTTTTGAAAAAGCCATCCAGACCCCCCCAGACATGTCCTCGAAAAGGAAATCTGGATGTCTGGTAACCCTACTTTAACTCCAATTACTAGACATGATGTTTGGCTGAGGTAAACCAACTACAATAGACTCTTAGTTATCCGACACCCATGGGGATTGGTAAATGCCGGATAAACGTAGTTTCTGGTTGCTTGAGAGTTACTATTAAAAATAGGCCTAATTACTGTAATACTATATCCTAGACCATACCTTTCTGGTCTAAGTCACTTTCTTCCTCTCTCTATCATCCCCCCACCCCCACTTGTAGATCTAGCATTTGTTTCTCCCTTCTCACCCTCCTTTCTGGTGTAGGTCATTCTCTCCCCCCTTCCCCACCCCCACACACACACACTTATGGGTCCAGCATCCATCCATCTTTCCTCCACTTCACCCTGTAGGTACAGCATCCATGTCCCTTCTCCCCGCCCCCCCCACTTTTGGTCCACGTTGCCTCTGGGTCTGGCCTCCGCTGGAACTCCCACCCCCCCCTCACTCTGTAGAGCTGGTATCTCTTAACTGTGGCTCTTCTGAAGCATCAGATGAGTCCGGTCAGCAGAGGCAGTGCTGTAAACAGGCTGCTTGCGGACAGTCCAGGCAGGGCCTTTCCTGTGATGCGGCAGAGGAAAGGCCCTGCTGGGGCTGGCTACAAGCAGCCTGTTCACAGCGCTGTCTCTGCTGACTGGCTGCCGCTGCTGCTTCGGTGGCTAAGGGAGAGAGGTAGGGGGTGGGGTTGTCGGGTCAGGACCAGGAGCTGCTGCTTCAGAGGCTGGAGGGGGGTTGTCAGGTCAGGACTGGCTGCCGCTGCTGCTTCAGGGGCTGGAGGGAGAACAATTTTTTTTTTTTTTTTGCTGGCGATTTTTGTTTTGCCAGTTGGTTGAGTACCAGTTAACTGGGATTCTACTATAACTACTTGCGTAAAGACTGTGTATCCTGTTCTAGGGTCTAGCTAGGACCAGACCTAGATATCTAACTAAAATATTGTTGAACCTTGTGTTTTGGACATGGCAGCCTCAGGCTAGAGCTAGCGCTTGGGAACCTGCAATCCAAGGCCAGTTACTGATCTTATATTTAAAACCAAGAGACTTTTCCTTTTATCTATTTCTTTCCAGTCCTTCTCCACTCTTTCCCCATCCTCCCTTAGTATCTCTCTGTCTTAGACCTAGTGGCAGGCAGCCCTGGGCTTGTTCAAAAGTTGCTACCTCCATGGCCGTATATACTCGAATATATGATTAGATTTTTGGGCCAAGAAAATGACCCCAAAATGGGGGTCTTGTCCTATATTTGGGTCATCACCCAGTGACCACCCGGCACCCTTCCGGACTTGCTGAAGGCCTGCCGTTTGGCCGGGACAGGGAGGGGATCCCCCGTCCCAGCTGATACTAACAATTACCACCTCCCTCCGTCACGTACCTTTTTCCCTGGTGGTCCAGCGGTGTATCCCGTGCTGAACCCCTCCTGCTAATCTCGCGAACAGCAGCCGACACACCCGGGCCAGCACGCGGGAGTGAGCTTTATGAGCTCCCGCCCAGCCCTGCGCTGCTCCCTGAAAGGCTGCCGCCAGTTCTCGGGGGACTCGCGGCTCTCGTGGCAGCCATTCGGGGAGTGGCGCAGGGCCAGGCAGGAGCTCGAAAAGCTCGCTCCTGCGTGCCGGCCCGGGTGCGCTGCTGGCCACGAGATCAGCAGGAGGGGTTCAGAGCAGGATACACCGCTGGACCACCAGGGAAAAGGTACATGACGGAGGGAGGGAAGGAAGGGGGCTGGGTGCAGCAGATCCTGGCAGGGCATGGCCCTTGAATATTAAGCCCCCGTCTTATATGCGAGTCAACCATTTTTCCTCCTTTTGAGGGGGAAAATGGGGGTCTCGACTTATATTCAAGTATATACAGTACATACCTACTTTTCTTTATAGAATCCTAGCGTAACAGGTATTAGGCATGAGCACTTACAGCAGCTGTATATAGAGTGTGTATATATAGTATATACAGCAGCTGTATATATTATAATATTCTATAAGGTATGTGCCTAAGTGTGAGTCCCGTCCCTGCCTCACCCTGGCCCAGGCATGCCCCCTTTGGAAATAACATGCTATGCAACATACAAGCACATTTGCAGAAATTTGGAACACTACAGATATACAGCTAGCATTCTAAATGCATAAGTAACACACAATAAAGGTTAGCACCTATTTTACGGACCTGCCCCCTATATGGATTGATGCTTCACTATTATTGGTCAGCTGTTGGATCACAGCATCATAGCTGGTAAACCTACTTCTTATATTTCAGTAGTGCAGGCTGTTTGAAATATCCGTACACTGAGAGCATATTTCTGGCATGCAACAAATACGGACTATCACTTATAGGAAGAACTGTAGCGGTTCATTTGTTTTACCTCCGGGACTCCTTGTGCTGAAAAGGCATTATATGGTGGCACCATATTGGAAACAGTTTCGTATCCTTGTGGCGGTGGTTCTGATAAAGAAGTGTTGTAAATCTAAGACATAATTCAGGTTGAATATTTGTTATTTACTTGGTACTTACAATACAAACATAAAAATGATAAACCTGCCATATATATGGCCATACATTTAGCAACATGACTTAAATTAATCATACCTAATGGCAATTTAATAATTTAACACACCTTTTCTAAAAACATCCCATGTAAGTACATCGTAACATCTGAGGTAAAGAATATAATCTCTATAATAATTCCTAAACCACCCAAATTTTTCCCTGTCTGTCCCGGTGGGCTATCTAATGCACCTGGGGCAATGGGGGTATTAAGTAACTTACCCAGAGACATAAGGAGCAGCATGGGTTTGAACCCACAACCTGAGGATGCAGCTTTAACCACTGCGCCACTCTAGAAATCAACATGTTGTAAAAGTGACCCAAGGAAGCCATTGTGACATCACTGATGAGGTTGGCATTGGTGGAATGAAGCATTATGATGTCACAATCCCAGCTCTGGTTAGAGGCTGAAACTTTCCTATATTGTCCTCCCAGAGGAGCTCAGAATGGTTTACATGAATTTGTTCAGGTACTCAAGCATTTTTCTCTGTCCTGGCAGGCTCACAATCTGTCTAATGTACCTAGAGCAATGGGGGATTAAGTGATTTGCCCAGGGTCACAAGGAGAAACATGTGCTTACCACAGCAAGAAATGGCTTACTGCGGGATGCATTGAGGCATCCTGCGGTAATTTTGGGACGTGCTCACGCTATCCATGCATTAAAAAATAATTTTTTTCCTAGTACTGGGAGTGGGACTGGGGTGACCTCACTAATTGATTAGCATAGCACTAAATACACTCAACCAATGTTCCCTCTAAGCTGAGCGCATGAGCGATCGCTCACTATTTTCAGTGGCGTCGCTCATACGTTTTCTCCTGTCGCTCACTCGAGGGCGGGCAGAGGTGAGAGGAAGCGGTGGCGGCCTTAGTGTATTTTAAAGTTGAAAGATGCAGCGGCGGCTCCTCTCAAGATCCCCGACTGCATCGGACTTCCGATGCAGGTGGGGATTCGTGAGAGGAGCCGCTGCCACGTCTTCAATGGCGTACCAAGGGGGGGGGGGGGCGTTTGGAGAGGAAGTTCGGGCCAGCCAATCGTTGCCTGGCTGGGCGGAACTTCCTCTCCGACGGCAGAATTGACGTCGGGGGAATGCTGGTCGGCCCGGTGGGAAGCAGAGAGAGCTTGGGGCAGCCGCGGCGGTGGCTTTGGGGCCTGTTTCCCCCGATGGTGGCAGCAGTGGCTTTGTGGAGGGTATGGAGAAAGAAAGAAAGAAAGAAAGAGGGCAGGCAGGGAGACAGAAGGGAAACAGAAAAAAGAAAGGGGGCATCAAGAGAGAAAAAAGAAAGAAAGGGCAGGGAGAGAGGAAGAAAAAGTTAGGGGAGGGAATGAGGTCTGGAGGAGAGAAAGCATACAGGCTGAAAGAAGGGAAGAAAGATTGGATGCACAGTCAGAAGATGAAAGTGCAACCAGAGACTCATGAAATCACCAGACAAGGTAGGAAATATGATTTTATTTTAAATTTAGTGATCAAAATGTGGCTGAATTTATATATGCTGTCTATATTTTGCACTATGGCCCCCTTTTACTAAAATGCAATAGTGTTTTTTAGTGCAGGGAGCCTATGAGCGTCGAGAGCAGCGCTGGGCATTTAGCGCAGTTCCCTGCGCTAAAAACTGCTATTGTAGTTTAATAAAAAGGGAGGGGGGTATATTTGTCTATTTTTGTATGGTTGTTACTGAGGTGACAATGCATAGAGTCATCTGCCTTGACCTCTTTGAAAAAAACCCAGAATAGGAATGATAATTAACATTTTCTCAGCGTATAGTGTGCTTTGTGTTTTTTAATTTTATTGTTGGTAGATCATTTTGACTTGGTCATTTTAAAGTAGCTCACAAGCCCGAAAAGTTTGGGCACCCCTGATCTAGAGCGTTGAAGCTGTGTATTTCTATTTTATACCCCCTTTTATAAAACTGTGGAGCGTTTTTTAGCGCCAGCCGTGGTGGTAGCAGCTCTGATGCTCAGAATTCTATGAGCGTCAGAGCTGTTACCACCGTGGCTAAAATCCACACTATAGTTTTGTAAAAGGGGGAGGGGTTAGTTTGTGATGACATATTCCATACTAGGCGAAGGTGTTTTCTGTGTTCTGTGTGACGTATGGCTTGTTACTAAAAATCATGTTTTTCGTATAGATGGGGGGGTGCCAAAAAATGATGGGCCCCGGGTGTTACATATGCTAGGTACGCCACTGTATGTAAAGATACCAGAAAGCTGGAGAAGCAAAAACTTTAAGTAAATTGTTATTCTTCTAAGTTTTGAGTATTTAATCCTCCCACAATCTCACGGGCACTCATTTCAAGTTTATTGAGATTTTGATTTAAACGCAATATCAAATATTTTCAATGCGTATAACAAAAATAAATTTGGGGAAATAAATAAAACCATTTGAACAATAAACATACAAACATATCCATAGATGATTAAAAATACATAAGGAGTACAAGGATAAACTACATTTGTTTAAAAATGCGTCCTCCGCGCCTGCTCATAAATTTGTGGAGTATGTAACTTGTCGCTCATTCATATTTTTTTTTTGCACACACCTCATCAATCCTTAGAGGGAACATTGCACTCAACCCCATTTTTGCGGGTGTAGGATTTGCAAATGTGGTTATTTGCGAGTCTCTAAACCACCCCGCCTCCTTTCCACCTCTCAGACCTCCCAAACCTTACTTTTAAAGTCCTGTGGTCTGGCGATGAAGTGTCCAAAACAAAGAAATTGACCCTGAGATATCCAAAAAGAACAAAATCCAGAAGTAACCATGAAACACTGTGGAGCGACGATGTTCCTGAAATTGGCTTTTATTGAAAATTTAAAAGTTCCACAAATCAATGTAATCAATCCACATAGAAATAAAACGATCCACATAAAAACCTTGAGGATCTAATCTGCCGAGAGCATGGGACCCAACACGGTCCGCGTTTCGACAAGATGGATTGGTTTATGTAGCGCGTTCTCTGTGAAGTTCCACGCATTTGTATTTTTGGACTGTTTATTCCCACGTATCTACTACCTTAGGACTATCCGGGACCCCTGAAGAAGACCATCTTGTCGAAACACAGACCGTGTTGCGTCCCATGCTCTCGGCAGATTAGATCCTCAAGGTTTTTATGTGGATCGTTTTAGTTTATAACATTTTATTGAAGGAATCAAATAAGTATACAATAATATAAAACAATAAACTATTCATTACAATTATATTCACAATATTAATTTTCATACATATATCTATCATTTCTCCAAAATATTTTTCCAAATTACCACCTCATAACTCTAAACCTTAACCGCATTCCCAATCCCTTCCTCTTCATCCCTCCTTCCCCTTCTCCCCACTTTCCCTATCCCCCCCTTATTTATGTTCAAACATTTTATTTAAAAAATAGAAAATACATATAAATATTCCAAAAGATATTTTGTACAAAAATAAACAATAACAATAATTAAAATTCTAATACCATAACCAATTTCCCCACCCTGAATGAAAGTTGACAAAAAAAATGACATTTGAACTAAACAACCTTAGCTTCAACGTAAATCACTGAGAATTAAACTTCATGCTTTTGGTGAAAGGTTTTGAGTATATGGATCCCAAATGTCCCAGACGAGTTTTCCTAGATGAACGCCTAACTTCCCAAATCTCAAACAATAGTAATCGATGAAACTGATTCCTCCAATGCCAGAAACTCGGAGATTCTTTCAATAACCAAAATTGCATAATGCATTTATGCCCAATCATACATGCCTTCTGAAATTAGACATTTATTTTTACCAAACACCCGTGGATCATTTTATTTCTATGTGGATTGATTGCATTGATTTGTGGAACTTTTAAATTTTCAATAAAAAGTCCAGTGCTTCTTGGTTTCTTCTGGCGGTGAAGTGGGGCAGGAGCGATCTTCCTACGCTCCTGCCCCATGCAGAGCTGCAATCAAAAATGTACCACAATATCCACAGCGGTAACTTTACCTCATTCCCATGTTCATCAATGATGGATATGTAGTTGGGGTCGCTTTCATTAGGATAAGACAAGAGGACATCGTAATGAACCAGCTCCGCTGAATCTAGTCCAGATTCCTTCCACTGAGCTTGGATTTGCTTTGCGAGGAGAAGATTCTGTTCTGTTCCTGCTAGATGAGGCAATTTTGTGAAATTTCTGCAATAAGACAATATTACACGGGTAAACCCAGTCTTTTTCCATGTACAAAAGTGAAAGATCACTGAGCAATCACGTTGCTCTAGCTTCAGTTCACTAGAACTCCTGTTCTTGAAAACGATAAGCCAGCGAGGTCTTTAGGCTATCAACAATGGAGGCATTGATGAAAATGCATCTCATAGACACTGTGTCATCTTGAAAACCCAACAAGCCTTCAACATGTAAGGATGAGAACCACCTTGCTCTGACCTAGAAGAGACCTCATCATAATTATCAAAGTTCAGGTTAGCATGGAGAAGGATAGAAAGCAGCAGTGACAGCGTAGTCCAATGCAATATACAGTAAAACCTTGGCTTGCGAGCATAATTAGTTCCGGAAGCATGCTCCTAATCCAAAGCACTGATACATCAAAGCAAATTTCTCCACAGGAAATAATGGAAAGAGAATGACACGGTGACAAAATTCATCACCGTTCCCGTCCCCGTGGATAACCGCGGGAAACCATCTTCATGTCATTCTTTAAGGAGAGAGGGAAGAATCAGAGTATGAATGGCCACAACCACTGACCCGCAAGCTTTGCTTTGAAGAATGCTGGTGTAGAAGGACTGAGGTTGAAACAGACACTACAGAATGACAGTCTCTGGTATCCAGAGCAGATATTGTGATGTCATAATGCCTCATTCCACCAGTGCCTAGGAGCCAATCACATCAGTGATGTCACAATGGCTTCATTATCCTTAGCTCACATAAGAATCAGAGTATGAATGGCCACAACCACTGACCCGCAAGCTTTGCTCTGAAGAATGCTGGTGTAGAAGGACTGAGGTTGAAATAGACACTAGAAAATGACATGGGATTATTTCCCGCGGTTATCCGCGGGGACGGGAACGGTGATGAATTTTGTCACCGTGTCATTCTCTAAATGGAAACTCAGACGATTCGTTCCACATCCCAAAAACTTTAATACAAAATACAATACTGTACCTACTTGTATTGCAAGACCTCGCTCATTTCGAAAAGCCACTACACTGCAGGTGAAATGGGCGTGATGCTTTTATTACGTTCAGCTGCGCTCAGTGTGATAGGTGCGTATGTTGTGCGCGCTTGAACCCCGGGCGCTTGCATTACGTTCAGCCGCGCTGAAGCGATGTGAAGCACGTATATTGAGCTTACTTGGCGTGACGCGCAACGCACATTTGTAGAAATAAACTTTAATAAAATGTTTTGCTCGTCTTGCAAAACACTCGCAAACCAGGTTACTCGCTATCCAAGGTTTGACTGTACTTTTGTATCCACTGAAAGGTACACCAGGGACACACCTCATCAGTTATAGCAACATAATTTACCTTATTGCCAAGAGCATGCTTCTTCCCATGTTCCTACAACTGTGAAGGATGAACCTGCTGTACTTTTCAGAGGATGGTAAATTACACAGAGCTGCAACAGCACCACTGGATTTCCTATGGCTGAAAATCCATTTCTTGCCAGAGTAAACTATGGTATTACAAGACAGAGTGATGACCTAAAGAAAATTGCAAACAAGATAGCGTAAATAAGTCTCAGACTTGTGTACTATTAAAGACCACTAAATCAACAAAATGACATTTCCCTGTGGTATTTTTGAAAGATGTTTTCTGGCTACATTTTGTTGCTTTATGAAAGAAGGGCTTTTGGGTTTTTTTCAGTTAAGAAATACGGTTCATAGACAACCCCGCGAAAGACAAAGGCGCACGCCGACAACTGAGCGCAAGACGGAGGCGCGCGCCGAAGAAAATTACAGTTATTAGGGGCTCCGACGGGGGGGGTTTGTTGGGGAGCCCCCCCCCCAGTTTACTTAATAGAGATCGCGCCGGCGTTGTGGGAGGGTTTGGGGGGTTGTAACCTCCACATTGTACTGTAAACTTAACTTTTTCCCTAAAAACAGGGAAAAAGTGAAGTTTTCAGTAAAATGTGGGGGGTTACAACCCCCCACACCCCCCACAACTCCCCCACAACGCGGCGCGATCTCTATTAAGTAAAGTGGGGGGTTCCCCCCACGCCCCTCCCCGTTGGAGCCGTAAAAACAGTAATTTTCTGCAGCGCGCACCTCCACGCTGTGCTCAATTGCCTGCGCGCGCCTTTGTCCCGGCGCGCTTTTGACCTGACACCAAGAAATACTCCCTCCCCCCCTCCCCACTAAGCCATGGTAGGGATTTATACCGCGGCCCGAAGCGCTAACTGCTTCGATGCTGCTCAGCCTCTCATAAGAACATAAGAATAGCCTTACTGGGCCAGACCAAAAGTCCATCTAGCCCAGTATCCCATCTTCACAGAGGCCAATCCAAGTTAGAAATACAGTGGTACCTTGGATTACGAGCATAATCCGTTCCAGGAGCATGCTCGTAATCCAAAATGCTCGTTTATCAAAGCGAGTTTCCCCATAGGAAATAATGGAAACTCGCTTTGATGCGTTCCCCCCCCCCCCCGAGAACCGGCATTGCTCCCCTCGAAGGCCCCCCCCCCTGCGATCAGGCACCCCCCCTGCGATCCGGCACCCCCCCTGCCTCGAACCGGCACCCCCCGCCATGATCCGACCCCCCCGACACGATTGGGCACCCCCCCGCCACGATACGACCCCCCCCGACACGATTGGGCACCCCCCCGACACGATCCCCCTGGCGACCCCCACGACCCCCCCCACCCCCCTTCCCCGTACCTTTGGTAGTTGGCCGGACAGACGGGAGCCAAACCCGCCTGTCCGGCAGGCAGCCAACGAAGGAATGAGGCCGGATTGGCCCATCCATCCTAAAGCTCCGCCTACTGGTGGGGCCTAAGGCGCGTGGGCCAATCAGAATAGGCCCTGGAGCCTTAGGTCCCACCTGGGGGCGCGGCCTGAGGCACATGGGCCCAACCCGACCATGTGCCTCAGGCCGCGCCCCCAGGTGGGACCTAAGGCTCCAGGGCCTATTCTGATTGGCCCACGCGCCTTAGGCCCCACCAGTAGGCGGAGCTTTAGGATGGATGGGCCAATCCGGCCTCATTCCTTCGTTGGCTGCCTGCCGGACAGGCGGGTTTGGCTCCCATCCGTCCGGCCAACTACCAAAGGTACGGGGAAGGGGGGGCGGGGGGGTCGCCAGGGGGGGCGCGGGTCGGCTGGGGGGGCGGTCGGAGGTTCTTGGGGGGGGCGGTCGTTGGGGGGGAGGGGGGTTTGCGTCGAGGGCAGGAGGGCCTGGGATCCCTCCTGCCCGTAATGTAGTGCGGGGTGGGGTTAGGGGGTCGCCGTGGCCAGGAGGGTTTGGGCTCCCTTCTGGCCCAACTACCAAAGGTAAGGGGGGTGGGGGGGTCGTGGGGGTCGCCAGGGGGGTCGCGGGTCGGCTGGGGGGCGGTCGGAGGTTCTTGGGGGGGACGGTCGTTGGGGGGAGGGGGGTTTGCGTCGAGGGAAGGAGGGCCTGGGATCCCTCCTGCCCGTAATGTAGTGCGGGGTGGGGTTAGGGGGTCGCCGTGGCCAGGAGGGTTTGGGCTCCCTTCTGGCCCGTTATTGTCGGGAAGTCGGCGGTCCTTCGGGGTGGGGATGCGAGTGGTCCTGCCGGGGGGGGGGGGGGGATGTATCGGACGTCGGGGAGTCGGCCGGGCAAGAGGGCTTGGGCTCCCTCTTGCTCCGATCGTGGATGCGGGTGCGGGTGGGAGCGCGTGCGAGCGGTCGTTCGGGGTGGGGGTGCGAGCGGTCCTGCTGGGGGGGTGAATCGGGCGTCGGGCGGGGTGGGAACTATGTTTTAAAACTTTTGTATACCGCGCTCACGCATATAACGCGCGAGGGGTATGCGCGGTAGGTAAAAACGCGTATAACGCGCGCGTTATATGTGTGAAAATACGGTAAATACAACAGTGTTGATTGAAAAGTTTATAAAAATAGGAGGTGGAGGCCAGAGGGTCAGTGATGGAAATTTTGAATCATTGAAACCCATCACTGGACTTAATTCCTTAGCCAGGTTGGTTTCTGAGACCCATTATCCTCCATCCTTTGGATAACTCCCAGTACTGGGATTCCCTTGTATATTTGAGATTGCCAGTTTCAGCACCCAGAAGTGGGTGCCAGAAGTTACATGTGTTGAAACCAGGTGAGTATCTGAAGCAGTGCGACACAGCAGTGGCTGTAGCCAGAAGGATTCTGGACAGTATAGAAAGAGGCATAACCAGCAGAAGAAAGGAGATGTTGATGGATGCCCCTGTACAGGTCATTGGTGAGACCCTATCTGAATACAGTACTCCCCCGATCAGGGAAGGATTTAGATGAAAAGAGGCCCTAGGCTATTCCACTTATGAGGCCCTTTCACCTCCCATTTTTAAGTTTGTAAATTACATGAGAGATAATAAAATACATCTTTACTGTGATATATATCAATATGTTAAATGAAACATGTTGTTATTGGTACTAACCTTTATAAAAAATGTGACACGGATAATAAATAAAAAAAAGTCGAGAACACTTATTTGGACCACCCACCCCCACCCCGATGCCAGTCTGGGCCGCCCTGTCCTGACGGATCCACGTTTTGCCTCTCTCCCCGCGGGGTTGGGCTTTGCCCAGCTGTTTCCGGACTGACGTCTTTCCCTCCCCGATTCTCCTCCCAGGGCGAGAAAAAGAAAGGGAGAAGCCGAGTCGGCGCCCCGTTGCGGCCGGAGCCGGTTCCGATCCCGAAGCGGAACCGAGGTAACCGGGGAGCGGCTAAAACCTGAACCGGAGGCAGGATCGGACCTGGGACCGGTGCGCGTCCCCACCCGGGGCTGAGACCGATTCCCCTCCGGAGCCGGGAAAGGGGTGGTGGAGGGGGGAGAGGAGCAGCGGGATCCGATCCGGAGCTGGAGCACGTGTGCAATTCGGATTCCCCACCCCCGGCTGAATTTTGATGAGTCGCTGGCGCAGGCGCCGTGAGGAGTGACACAGAAGCACACCTCACGCCACCAGGACTCACGATATTTCAACAGCGCGTGCGCGCTCTAGGATTTTATTATTTATGATATATTCATGAAAATATAAAATAAAGCACGTAATATACATTTTAAAATAGGCAAATTAAAACATATGTTAAGAACTTACTTAGAAGTCCGCGAAATGAAGATATTGTCACAAAAAATTTTTTCAATAGTCTATAAACACTTCACTAAAGTATTGAACCTACTGAACTCAAAAGGCGAGAATCAAATGATCGTGTACGCAATCCTAAAATAAGAATCTTTTCTAATAACATTAACACGTGTTTCATATTATCGAAGTAACACGAATATAACCGAACGTCGGGATATCAATAGGTCTGTTCGTTTGTCTGTTCCAATCTGCACTTTATTTATGCAAGAACAAACCAGAGCTTAGTAGCAAAGGCACGTCAATATTTGCCATAGCAATCAGTGAACGTATGAACTATACTTTGGTGCAATCTAGTATCTGCAAATGAACAGACCCAATGAGTCGAATGCGTTGATCTTAACCAATACATTTTTATGCTTGTTTATTAGTCATATGTGTAGAATTTATCCTTATTTTTGGTTCAGTGTTTTAGTGTTCACTGTTTTTAGAATAGTGTAATTTTAATTTTGCTAACAATTTGAATATAGGCCCCTCTTGATCTTGAGGCCCTAGGCTGAAGCCTAGTTAGCCTATAGGAAAATCCGGCCCTGCCCCCGATATTTGAAGGGGTTCCGTTCCAGGAACCCCCACGAATTTCAAAAAACCACAAATGCGGTTTTTCACCTGTCAAAAAGGCAGGGGAGGCGGGAGAGGGCAGATGGAGAGGCGGGACAGGGCAGCTGGAGCGCTGGCGGGAGAAAAAATTACATGCAGTCTGCTCCAACAGCCTCTTCCTGTATTAAAGTTGGGCTACACCAATCAGGAGGTGCTGATTGGTGTAGCCCGACTTTACTACAGGAAGAGGCGGTCGCAGCAGACCACGAATGAATGAGTCCGCGATTTGCAAACCGCAAATTTGCGGGGAAACATTGTGCTTGGTGTGATAGAAATGACAATATTTATTGGGAGTTGGGATTTTTGGGTTTTTTTAAGTTTCCTTCTGTTACTTTCGCATGCATTCCAAACACATATTGGGATTCTACCAGCAACTCAGTGAGCTACCATATATACTCGAATATAAACTGAGATTTTTGGACCAAAAATGGGGGTCTCAGTTTATATTCGGGTCAGCTTAAAATAACACCTTACCAATCTGATAAAGTTATAATTTTCAGCGCTCTCTGAAGACCCACCCTTACAGATATTATTTTAACAGAGGTGGTTACTATACAAATCTATTTGGATAATCTAATGAATCATTCTTATGCCTTCATTTTTTATTTATTAACCATAGGGGGGGGAAAAAACATTACTAAGGGAAACTGTTTGCGGGAAAATGGAGGCCTCAGGAGGGAAGTATTAGGGAAACTGGAATAATTAAAGCAAGCAAAGAGGTAGCAGAAGAAGACCCAAAGTAAATTTACAGGCATTGCATAGGTTTTCGGCGAAGAAAGGCCTTACCGGAGGAAGTGTCTGATGTGTTCTGCCTTCATTTCAGACAAAAGCTGATTCCTCACATTCTTATCATCCCCAAGTGCAGAGGCTTTCCTTTTGGTGGATTTTGCCAACCATCCTGAAACCCATCCAGAAAGAGTTTAAAGCAGTGATAGCTCCTTGCTATTAGTTTCGACATTATCCTTTAGCTTTGACTGATCTGAGGAGTGCAAGGCCTGCTTTTTTTTAACTGGCTACTGGACACTGTAGAAATAGCAGCATGTACACTTCTCCCTCCGTATTTGCGGTTTCAGCATTCGCAGTTTCGATTATTCACGGTTTTTAGCTTGCCGGCTCCTCCCCCGAAATTACATCAGCTTACATAGAGAAATCGCTGATTCCAAGCGTTTACAGAGAAAATCGCCGATTCCCAGCACTTTGTTCATCGTGTTTTGCCTCTACTTCAGAGACAGGCCAGGTCTCCCACCATGTTATTTGTGGTTTCACCATATTCACGATGGTTTTTAATAGAAAACAGCGAATAACATATGAAAAAGTTATTCGCGGTTTTTCAGTATTTGTGGTTCTGTTAATCCCCTATCACAGCGAATACGGAGGCAGAAGTGTAGTAAACATATGCGGTATGAGCTGGAAAATGAAAGATTAAAGGATTTTCAGGAGGGGGGGAAAATTAGTTTGAAGGGGGGAGGGGAGATTTTAGCGACGGTTTTTGTGAGTAGTGCTGCCCGATTCACGATTCAAATCGGTTCACAGATTCACTTTGGGTGAATCGGTTCGAATCGATTTAAATTTATTCGGACCCTCCCCTCTCGCCCCTAAAGCATGAGCGGCAGCGCTGCTCTTGCTGGCCAGCCGCTGCCGCATCTGCTTTAGAGGACAGGAGGGAGAGTCAGTCGGGAAGTGCTGCTGTCGGCTTCCCCCCTAGCCTCCCTGAAGGACTTCACTTCGCATCGAATCACATCCCTCCCCCCCTGGAAGGCCTCTGTGTTCCCTCTGGCCTCCTCGCAGCGCTTAATTTATAGCTGAAGCCTGCAGTGAAGATCGGGGTTACAACATCTTTACTAAGTGTTTCCTCCGCCCCGATCTTGCCTCTCATGTCAGAGGAGGGGCAGGACCGCAGCAGAGGTAACAGCTTAAAGCACTTAGTAAAGATGCTGTAACCGCGATCTTCGCTGCAGGCTGCAGCTATAAGGTAAATGCTGTGGGGAGGCCAGAGGGAACATGGAGGCCTTCCCGGGGGGGGGGGGACAGGCCTTAGGGGGGGGTGCAGACCTTTAACGTGGGGACAGGCCAGGGATGGTGGCACAGGCTTTCAGGGGGGAGGTCTTCAAGGGTGGGACAGGCCTTCAAGGGGGGGACAGGCCAGGGATGGTGGCATAGGCGTACAAGGGTGGGGACAGACCTTCAGGGATGGGGATATAGGCCTTCAGGGATGGGGGGGAGGCCCTGGTGTAGAAGTACACAAAGGGAAGGAAGGGGGGGTTCAAAGAGAAGTGCATATGGCAGACTTTGGGGGGGAAGAAATAATGGGTCTAAAAATAGAGGAGAGGGAGAGAGATGATGGACAATGGGATTTAGGGAGGGAAGGAACAGAAAGGAAGAGAAGTTGGACACAAGGGATGGTGTGGAGGGGGGATAGAGATACTGGATAGGAGGGTAATTGGGAAAAGAAAAGGAGAGTTGGTGGACCCTGGGGTGGTGGGGAAGGAGGGAGAGATGCTGGATGAAAGGGTTGTTAAGAAAATGTGGATCTGTGGATGGAGACGAAAAAAAAAGAAAGATGCCAGACCTCCGGGGGAGGGAAGGGAAACGGAAGGGGAGGACAGAGATGGCAGATGGATGGTTAGAACGGAGAAAGAAGAAAGAAGGAGACCCTGGCAAGCAAGTTATCAGAAGACAACCAGAGCCTGGGACCAACAAAATTTGAATAATGACCAGACAACAAAAGGTAGAAAAACTAATTTTATTTTCTATTTTGCGATTACAATATGTCATATTTGAAATGTGTATCCTGCCAGAGCTGGTGATAGACCGCAAACGTGAGCTAGGATTTAACAGAGAGAGGAAAAGTCTTTTTTGTTTGTTTACTTTGTTTATACCACATCGCCAGTGTGGTTAGGAGAAGGCAAAGGGGATGAAGAGGCTATAAAATAAACCCACCAGGATGTTTGAAAAAACACCCAATTGGGCAGGAAAATCAAATCGAATCAAATCGAAAAACCAATTCAGTAGGCTGAATCGAATTGAAATTTTTTTCCCTGAATTGGGCAGCACTATTTGTGAGAGAGCAAGTCACTGCTTATTATAAAGGGATTAAGGAGGGAATTCATCAAGGGGCGCTAACCGATTTAGCGCTTTAGTGTGCGCTAAGTGCTTAGACCCCCCTTGATGAATCCTCCCCTAAACCGATCCTAGGCAGCCCAGCTGAGGATTGTTGACTCCAGGAACACCCAGTGTATGTGTGTGTATTCTGCTAAAGTGTGACCTTCTTCTGTTTTGGGAGCAGAGATAAAAACTAAAGACATAACCTGACTTCCGGGGTCGATCCAGGGCCGAATCCATCGGGCCTGACGAATTCCCAAAACAATAATATTGAAATGAGGGTGATCGGAGGAACGCCCCCCCTCTGACCGCACGGATCGCTAGTGTGCAATCCCGACACATGCACAGACCATCTGTAGATGGTCTACGCATGTGTCTAAAACCCGTCTGTGCTGCGGCTTTTCTTTTTTACTTTACTTTAGCCCAGCGAGCTCTTGGTTTTAACTCACTAAAACCCACAGGTTATAACCATGGGCTCGCTGTGCGGGGAAGAGCAGGAGAGATTTGGGGCAGCAGGCAGGAGAGATTCAGGGGAGAGCAGGGCAGCGATTCAGGGCGGCAGGCAGGAGAGATTCGGGGGAGAGCAGGGTGGCTATTCAGGGGAGAGCAGGGCAGCAGGCAGGAGAGATTCGGGGGAGGGCAGGGCGGCAGGCAGGAGAGAATTGGGAGAGAGCAGGGCGGCGATTCGGGGGAGAGCAGAGTGGTAATTTAGAAATTTTTACTCTTGTTACAGAATACAGAAAACAAATATTATAAGGAAAATTATCACCTGTAAAAGAAATAAAAATTTTATCTTCCTTAGACCACAACAAATAAGCAAAAGGGGGAAGGGGTTCCAGGAAAATCAAGGAGATTATCAATTCAAAATATAATTAATCAAAAAAGGCTTAACAGAATATCCCACATAGAGAACTGCTTTTAACAGGCGAGGGGGGTGGCTTCACAACTTGGTGGGGAGAAGGGCAGGACATCCCCACCCACAGGGGCCCCCTGGAGAGGCTGATCTTAAAATGAAGGGAGTGATCCTGGACGGGAAGGCATTTGGTGGGTGGGTAGATGGGGAAACTGGAGGAGGAGCAGAGGAACGGGGGACGACGACGGACGGACGGACACTCCTTAATTTCTGCCCTAGGCCCAAGCATGTCTGATACCGACTCTGCTTGGGCCCCCCTGGATAGCATGGGTTTGAACCCCCAGAAGAAAGAGCTGTAGAGACTGGGCTCTTGGTTTGGCTGGCAGACTACATAGGCCCCGGCCATGGATTGTTTTTCTGACATCATTTTCTCTGTTTCTCTACAGAAATGCTGTAGTAGCAGTGACTTGAGTAAAACTTCAAAGACTATTGTCTCCATAACGTCCAAATAAAAACAACCGTAGAATCTAAAAAAATCAGATTAAATGGTAACTGAATTACCTGAAAACATGTCTTGTAAACAGTTCTCTGCCAGGATTAATTAACCACTAGGGATCTGCAAACAAGCAACATCAAAGAAATCTAGGCGGTTTTCCGACCGAATTCCTGGCACAGAGACCTAAGGATCCGAGCCGATCTGTGAGCGATCCGATCCTGATTCACGAATCGCCCTCATGCAAATGAGGGCGATCGGAATCACGCCCCAACCGACCAACCGAATCGCTCTACAGCAATCCCTACGCATGCGCAGATCATCTGTAGATGGTCTGCGCATGCGCTGGCCCTCCGTGCCCAGCAGAGGAGGAAAACTAGGGGGGGTTTTCTTTGCAAGCCTATGGTTTTAACCCGCATTAAACCTGCAGGTTAAAACCACGGGCTTGCACTGCTGGGAAGGGCAGGAGAGTCAGGGCGGCAGGAGAGATTCGGGGCGAGAGCTGGAGAGATTCAGGGGGAGAGCAGGAGGGATTCGGGTTAGGGTAGATGGAGAGATTTGGGGGTGAGCAGGAGAGATTTGGGGCGAGAGCAGGAGAGATTTGGGGCGAGAGCTGGAGAGATTTGGGGCGAGAGCTGGAGAGATTTGGGGCGAGAGCAGGAGAGATTCGGGGCAAAAGCTGGAGTGATTCAGGGCCAGAGCAGGAGGGATTCGGGACGAGAGCAGGAGGGATTCGGGACGAGAGTAGGCGGGATTCGGGGCGAGAGCTGGAGAGATTCGGGGAGAGAGCAGGAGAGATTTGGGGCGAGATCTGGAGAGGTTCGGGGCGAGAGCAGGAGAGATTTGGGGCGAGAGCAGGAGAGATTCGGGGTGAGAACTGGAGCAATTCGGGGCGAGAGCAGGAGAGATTTGGGGCGAGAGCTGGAGTGATTCAGGGAGAGAGCAGGAGAGATTTGGGGCGAAATCTGGAGAGATTCGGGGTGAGAGCAGGAGAGATTTGGGGCGAGATCTGGAGAGATTCGGGGTGAGAGCAGGAGAGATTTGGGGCGAGAGCAGGAGAGATTCGGGGCGAGAGCAGGAGAGATTTGGGGCAAGATCTGGAGAGATTTGAGGCGACAGCAGGAGATCGGGGCTGAGAAGCAGGGCGGCAGAAGGTAGGGCAGTCGGAAAGGACCTGCGTGACTGGACTTCAGTAGTCGCTTATGTTTGGATCGGTCAGCCCAGTTGGTGTCCCTCTTTTTTTATTTTTTTAGTGAATCGCTGGCTGCCTGCATTTGAATGCGTTCCCTCTCATTTGCATGCGCGGATTGGAGGATGATCGGGACAGAGGTCAGTGAATCGGGTCGCAAAGGGGTCGCTAAGTGGTCGGAAGTTCATCGGTGGGCTTAGTGAATCTAGCCCCTACAGACTTACCTAGAGCATGCAGGAGAAATCACAGATTTTTATTTACTTACTAACTGATGCCCCGGCGTAGTATTTAATTATAGCAATAACACTGTAAATGGATTCAAATAAAGATACTTTATAGTGGTGAATGAAAGTATTTTTTTACAGCTTAATATAAAGTACAATATTCAAATTATAAAGTGAAATATTTGACAAAATGAATACAATACAACTAACGCAAAACGTGATTATAAACAACAATTTTAGTTTCACCTCCTGGAGCAAGAACATATAAATTCTTGGGTGAACCCACCCTTGAGCAAGCAAAATAGAGTTGTGGGCCGTGAGACCCCCAGAACATATCACCCCAGGTAGTGAGGGATCTGCATACCAAGTTTCGTCCAAATCGGTCAAGCCGGTTTTGAATTACTGTGAGAATGGCAGCTTTTTACATTTTTTCCATTGACATGAATGGGTGAAATCTGATTTTCTGTTTGTAGCTCCGCCCACGTGTGCAGGAGGGCCGCGAGACCCCCAGAACATATCAACCCAGGTAATGAGGGATCTGCATACCAAGTTTCGTTCAAATCGGTCAAGCCGTTTTTGAATTACTGTGAGAATGGCAGCGTTTTACATTTTTTCCATTGACATGAATGGGTGAAATCTGATTTTCTGTTTGTAGCTCCGCCCACGTGTGCAGGTGGGCCGCGAGACCCCCAGAACATATCACCCCAGGTAGTGAGGGATCTGCATACCAATTTTTGTTCAAATCGGTCAAGCCGTTTTTGCGTGATCGCGGCACATACACACTCACATACATACCTCCGATATTATATATATAGATTTCTTACGTAAACAGTGCCAAGTCCCCTCACCTATCCCAATGACTGTATGTTAGAGACTCTGGGCCAGAGTCATTAAATGCAGCCATGACACTTCCTACAGGGTCACTGGATGCTCCCTACCTTAAAGTTCAAGGGACTGTCCAGAGCCATATGTAGAAGAGCAGGGCTGTGCTACTTTGCAATACTAATGTCTGTCTTTCTCTTTCAGCCTGGGAATCATTGTCACGGGACAGCGTGGAGCCGGCTGCAGTTCCCTGTCCCAGAGATCCTCCAAGAATTCCAGCAGGCTGCAAACAGAAATGCTTTTTGCACTTACCCACGAGAAATCCCAGCAGGAAAACAACGATCACAGTGAAGGTCAAAGCCAGCCAGCTCCTCCGAAAGCCCTTCTTCCTTGCCATTTTGCCGGCCCTGGTCTTGCAGTCTGCTTTTCTCCTGGCACTGTCCCTGCTCACGCATAGAAAAACATTGTGTCACTGCGCTGGTGCCAAGAGCTGGGCACACAGGCGAAGAAAGGAGCATGACCAGGAAACTCAACACCTAATAAGTAGCTCAGTCCCCGCCCCCCTCTAGAAACCCGATGCCACGTCTCGAAAACTGCCAGCACACCTTTGCTGCCAGCTTCTGGCAAGTCTTCCAATGGTTACCACCCCTGTTCCCTCTAAACCAGGGGTCTCTCCCACCTTTCTTTTGCTGTGACCCAGGTGACGGGCAAAGTTCATGTGTGTGACAATTCACCGCTAAAGAAGAAAAAAAGTCAAGCCCTAAAAATAAACATTTCATTGCTAAAAAATGATGTCCTGTGCAGGAAATGAAATAAAAGATTCTGAAGCAGAATTTACTATTTTTTGTATAAATTATTGTTAAACCAAACTTGTTAACTTTTTTATGTTCTTTCAGAGGGGTTTGTTAACTTTAGGGGTTTTTTTTTTCCCAAAGACGTTTCAGTCTTTACTTACCCCTGTACTCCCTCCCTCCTTTACAAAACTGTAGCGTGGTTTTTAGCGCTGGCCACAGAGGTAAAAGCTCCGACGCTCATAGGAATTCATTGAGCGTCGGAGCCGTTACCGCCGCGGCTGGCACAAAAAACTGCGCTACAGTTTTATAAAAGGGGGGGTTAATCAGTGAGAAATCTGGGACTACGTTTTTCCATATGGCAGTGTATCGCCAACTGTGTGCCTCCTGAGATTTCTGGTGTGCCGCGACACACTGGCGAGGAGGAGAGTCGTCCACGCCGGCTGCCTGCCTACAGGATGTGCCTCTCAGAGGAAGAGCTGATGCTGGCGAGTCAGCGGCTTGGGGGTTGCTGCTCATGCCAGGAATGTTACAGAGGTATGAGGGGAAGTTAAGTGGCATGCGCGTGGCAGGAGGGGAAGGAGCGTGTTGAGGTGGTGGTGGTGTAGAGGGCAAAGAAGAGGGTGGGAGAGGGGTACCATCGCCCTGGATGCCTCTCGCCCTAGCTACGCCACTGGTAACAACGGTTAGCGTGTCTGGTTTTATAAAAAGGTTTGAACAAGTTCCTGGAGGAAAAGTCCATAATCTGGTCTTGAGATAGACATGGGGGAAGCTGGGGTTTATGCCAGATACTTGTGACTGGGATTGGTGGGCCAGTGTGCTCCAGATCCCTGGATCTCCTAACCCCACTCTCTACTTCAAACCCTACGTCCAGGGCTGGTGAAAGGGTAAGAGGTACCCTAGATAAGCCTTCAACTTTCTCCCTACCCCTCCCCCCCACCACTGGACTTTAAAATTCCAAGCAATCCCTCCCCTTAGATTTTAACAATTGAACTCAAGAATTATGATTATTCCAACAGCGTTGCTCCCAGAACAAGCTAATAAAATTGAGCATCATATTTTAATATTAAACTTTGTTCTGTAAACATATATGTCATAAGAGAAATTGCCATAAGCCATTTACAATGGCAGATGCATTATTGAAAAATTGTCCATTCTTCCAAGCATGCACTTCTCTGTGTTTTTGTGGGCTGTCAAAACCTATTTTGCTTTGAAAACAGTTGTTCTTTGCTGCCACTCAGAAGCTGCTGCCTAGGGGGTCACCTGCTTTGCCTAAAACATTATTGTGGTGGCCTAGTGTAAATTTATCTTATGCATATTCATTGTAGATATCCTGAAACCCTGACTGACTGGTTGTGCCCTAAATTCTGGGATAAAATCCTCCGCTTTAAACATAATTTGGGTGGCCTAGAGGACATTGAACCCTCCAATCTCCCACTTCCTCCCTATCCCAGAAACATTAAAGCCTCCAGATTCCCTGACCCCCCCCCTCTTTCTGACCCTCACCCCACTGCTGCCCACCTCGTATTCTGCCAGGGTCGTTATGCTCATGTTACCCCTCTCTCAAGTCGCTTCATTGGCTCCCTGTCTGCTTCCGCATACAGTTCAAACTCCTCTTACTGACCTACAAGTGTACTTACCCTGTGGCTCCACAATATCTCTCCTCTCTTATCTCTCCCTACACCCTGCCCTGGGAACTCTGTTCTTTGGGTAGGTCTCTCTTGTCTGTACCCTTCTCTACTGCCAACTCTGCCTCTTCTGCCTTGCTGCATCATATACTTTACCTGGAACGGTGATGGGACAAAAGTGCGCAAGACATCAGCGCGCCGGTGAAAAACTTACTTTTAAAGAGCTTCATAGTCTTCATAGTCTTTGCATACACTGCCTCCATTATATGAAAAATTTATTTCATGCATATTCATTGTGGATATCCTGAAAACCTGATTGGCAAGGGGGTACTCCAGGACTGAGTTGAGAAACACTGCTTTAGACCCCCCCTAGCAGTAATCTTGCTGTAGTCTTGCATTCTCTTATTTTGCAGCCTGACCCTTTGTAGTGATACCACAAAACTGCCACTAGGGGTGTGAAGTGCTATTTTGGATAAGAGAACCATGAGCTCAGGAGAGCCAGGGAATCACATATCCTTATTAGATCCCCAAACTCATGTATAAAGTGCCAGGAAGACATCAGAGCATTTAGGAGTTGTGTGGCATCAGAATCTAATATTTCAAACAAGGCACGTCGAGATGGCAACACCCACAATTATATATATATATATAAAAAAAAAAAGTAATTATGAGAATGACTTAAAAATTTTCCCGAATCAGAAATTAGGTGCATGATATTCAAAACATTTTAAATGGCCAGGAGCCTCTCATAGCCATTTAAATCACCTGTCCAGGGCTAACTGGGGTATTTTTACTGCAATTGGATAGTGCCTCTGAAAATGAAGTTTCAAATTTATTAGGTTTTTCTATACGGCCTATCAAGGTTATCTAAGCGGTTTTACAATCAGGTACTCAAGCATTTTCCCTATCTGTCCTGGTGGGCTCACAATCTATCTAACGTACCTGGGGCTATGGAGGACTGAGTGACTTGCCCAGGGTTACAAGGAGCAGCATGGGGTTTGAACCCACAATCCCAGGGTGCTGAGGCTGTAATCTATAATAATAAAATGCTAAGCGCGCATGCACACTCTTATCCCGTGTTCCCTGAGTCCTGATCTGTCGGGATGTGGCCACAAGAGTGCACATGCGTGCTTACCACCATCTCTCTCTCGCAGCAGGCTTCAACACTTGCAATTACCTGACAAAGTTCATTTTTTAGCTCAAGCTGCCGCCGCGGCTCCTCTCTCGAACCACACCAGGCGGGGATCGAGAGACGAGCTGCGGCGTCGGCTTTGAACTAAAAAATGAACTTTGAAAGCGGGCCGGGGACCGCAGCCAGCTGCCGATCGACTCCACGAGCAAAGTGAGGCCCGGGCGGCGCAAGGTCCATGTCTGACCCCGGAGCAGGCTGCACGGCTGAGCTGCTGCCGTTGCTGCTCCGCGCAACCCCAGCCTCCCCGCCATCCCACGAGCCCTGGCCTCCTCCTCCTCCCGCAGATGTGTGCGCACAGACGGGTGGCCGGCCCGCAGACAGGAGGCTGCTGAAGCCATGGTGGAAACGCATGAGGCTTCCCTGGGAGGGGGGGGGGGGGAACAGCCCATGACGGCGAGGAGAGAGTGGGGCAGGCCGCAGAGGCTGTCGGTGTCTGCAGGCCGCAGCAGCTTGAGGCGGATGTCGGTGGAGGGCAGACAAAAAAGGCCATGGGCTGGAAGGCCATAGGTCTGGGAACCGGCACTGGACGAGAGCCTGATCACCAAGAGAAGGCCTGCCTTTGACCTGGCCACCTACGCCCGCATGAGTTATCCAGGTGACTATCAGGAAAATAGCATAGTCTAGCACAAAGTCAATCCTAAACCTGTCCAGATAGGTTATCAGGATCACAGCTAAATATCTATGCTTTTGGCATCTCACTGTTCTATCCAGATATTCAGCGGACAGCCACTGATCAAATACTGCTACTGAATATCCAGATTATTTTCAGCTGTAGAGGCTGGCATTAAAAAAAAATGTGCAGGCCAGAATGCAGGAAGGGAAACGGGGGGTATGGGAAAGGACGTGCTGTGTCTACTGCACAGGGAGGGGGGGGGGAAATAAATGCTGCTGATGCTTAGGGGGCAAGGAAAGACACATACAAAGAAAGACAGATAGACAGCGGGAGGGAGAAAGAAAGGAAGAAGGACACAGGGGCAGGAAGAGAGACAGAAAGACAGACAGACAAAGGGGGCCAGGGAGAGAGACAGACAGAAAGAAAGAAAGACAGACAGCGGGAGGGAGAGAGACAGAAAGAAAGACAGACAGACATATTCTAGCATCCGTTAGAATGGACAGGGGGAGCAGGCAAGGGGTGGTGGTGGACAGCCGAGGAAAAAGAAATAAATACAGACACACACACATATTCTAGCACCCGTTAATGTAATGGGTTATAAGACTAGTAATAATAATAACTATTCTTTTATACCGCCATAACCAAAAGTTCTAGGCGGTTTACAGTAAAAAGAGCTGGACAATCAGCGAAATACAATAATACAGTAAAAAAATATAAATATTTGTAAAATAGAATTTCAATAATAAAACTCTCTTTAAGTAATAAACTCATTGAACAAAGTGGTCTTAATTAATTTCCGAAAACTGTAATAGGATAACATAGCTTGCTGAATACATTTACCTAACCAAGATTGTTGCCTACCAGCTTGAAACGCTAGGGTTTTATCGAAGAAGGTCTTATATCTACACCCATTAATTTTTGGATAAGCAAATAAGTAGAAGTTTCTAGTTTCTCTTGATGGTCAATGCAACACAACATGAGGAAAAAGGTAAGCTGGAGACAATCCCGATATCAGCTTAAAGCAGATACAGGATAATTTGAATAATATGGTACAAAAGGGAAATGAGTGGGATACATTCCGTAAAAAAAAAAAAAAAAAAAGGGGATCAGGGGATCAAACCAGCTATATAAAGGGTAAGGGGTATGGGACTCGATATACTGTACTGCTTTTTCTGTGTGATTTACACAATCATATCGGTTTATGTATTTTTTATACAGGTACTTATTTTATACGTGGGGCATTGAAGTGTTATGTGACTTGCCCAGATTCACAAGGAGATGCAGTAGGAATGAAACTCACAACCTAAGGATGTTGAGGCAGCTGCTCTAACTGCCAGAGCACACTACAGGGTTTCAAGGAAGGTTTAGATAGGTTCCTAAAGGATGAGGGAATTGAGGGGTACAGATAGAAGTAGAGGTAGGTTACAGGAATGGTCAGGAACCACTTCACAGGTCACAGACCTGATGGGCCGCCGCGGGAGCGGACCGCTGGGCACGATGGACCTCTGGTCTGACCCAGTGGTGGCAACTTCTTATGTTCTTAATACGCAGTGTGGTAGAAGACTGCACTATACTTTAGTGCAAAGCATTCTAATGCTAAAACAACAAAAAAAAAAAGGTTGCTTCCTGTGCAGTAGGGAAAGAAATTGGGACTTGTATACCACTGCGCCACACACTGGGTAAGCAAGGTCGGTCAGTGTCCAATCCAAGCCTGACTAGGCATGGGATAGCAGCATGTTTGTGTACTTTTTTTTTACATCAGAGAAGTATTTACATGGAATTCACTGACCCATAATATTGCAGTTCCAAAAAAAAAAAAAAAGGGAGAAGGGAGAGAGAGAGAGAGAGGATGTCAGGTCAAAAGCGCGCCGGGACAAAGGCGCGCCCAGACAATTGAGCGCAGCGCGAAGGTGCGCGCCGCTCAAAATTAATGTTTTTAGGGCTCTGACGGGGGGGCGTGGGGGGGACCCCCCCACTTTACTTAATAGACATCGCGCCGCATTGTGGGGGCGTTGTGGGGGGTGTGGGGGGTTGTAACCCCCCACATTTTACTGAAAACTTCACTTTTTCCCTGTTTTTAGGGAAAAAGTTAAGTTTACAGTAAAATGTGGAGGGTTACAACCCCCCAAACCCCCCATAACGCCGGCGCGATGTCTATTAAGTAAAGTGGGGGGGTTCCCCAACAAAACCCCCCGTCGGAACCCCTAAAAACAGTAATTTTGAGTGGCGCGCGCCTCCACGCTGCGCTCAATTGTCTGGGCGCGCCTTTCTCTTTCGCACCGTTGTCTATGAACCGAGAGAGTCCTGTACAGGTGTACAGGTGAAGAAGTTTAAGTCTTCTATGAAACTAGAGGCGAAGAGCCCCCCTTCAAATCCCCTAACATATTAGGCCAATAAACACAACTGAAGGCCTAAGATGGCTGAGAATGCTCTGACTAAAACTGTCAAGCCTTCGCACAATCTATGCTTGCTGAAATCAGCAAGCCAAGCGAAACTTATGCTAAAATGAGCAAATGAAACAAAACTTATTCTTTTACATGGCAACTGGTATCACATCTGCGGTAATGCCATAAGAACAGGGAACAAGTGAACCTAAGAAGGATGAGAACATACCTTAACCAAGAATACAAAAATACATTATTTGCAAGAATATCCTGTAATGGGCGGACCCTTACTGGACGATGGCTTGAAATTGCTGACATGATGGTTAAAACGATATTTGATGGGAAAAGGTGGATTTTTTAGTAAACAGGACACGCGGTTATCCGTGGGGACAGGAATGGGTGATGAATTTTGTCACCGTGTCATTAACATAAGAACATAAGGGTAAAAAAGAACTTCCTAGTATTTGTTTTGAATCTGTCTCCTATCAACTTTTCCGAGTGCCCTCTTGTTCTTTTATTTTTCGAAAGTTTGAAGAATCTGTCCCTCTCTACTCTCTCTATGCCCTTCATGATCTTATAAGTCTCTATCATATCCCCTTTAAGTCTCCTCTTCTCCAGGGAAAAGAGACCCAGTTTCTCCAATCTCTCAGCGTATGAGAGGTTTTCCATCCCTTTTATCAAGCGTGTCGCTTTCCTCTGAACCCTCTCGAGTAACGCCATATCCTTCCTAAGGTACGGAGACCAATATTGGACGCAGTATTCCAGATGCGGGCGCACCATCGCCCAATACAACAGCAGGATAACTTCTTTCATCCTTGTTGCAATACCCTTCTTGATTATGCCTAGCATTCTCTAATTGTGTAAGCCAAATCCAAATAAATAAACTAGAAACGCCACCTGTGCCCTTTAAATATGCTGAAACTGAGTTGCACGGTATTTTCATTAATTAAAGGTTTAGCTTTAGCCCATTCTTTGCCAACAGTGTTGTAACCTAAAATAGAAAGCTACCTGTGTTGTCCTAGGCAGGTTATCCTGCCCAGTAGGCTGATTGCCTCCCACGCAGTGTCAATGAAAAACTCAGCTGCCAACTTTTCATCTCATACCTGGAGTTGCATAATCATAAGGAAAGACAGACCGTTTGACTTCCTGCAGCAACAGCCCTGTGCCAGGGCTAATTTTCTCCAAAATAACACACTGATTTCTAAGAGGAGAACAAATCTACTACCGCCACAAGATGCTGTTCGAGCAACAGGACTAGAATTACCAGACTCCAGATTTCTTCCGACATGTCTTCCTTTTGAGGACATGTCCAGAGTTCGTGACCGAAAATCTGGTAACCCTAAATAGGACTAAATATTGTGTGGGTCCTTTTGGTTAAACACAGATACTGATAAGGGAAGGGGGAATTGGAGGAGAGTGGAGATGAGCTACGTGGGGGACTGGGGAGAGAAAGGAGGAGATGCCAGACTACCTAGGGAAGGAGGGGGAGAGAAAGAGATGTGGGACGTGGAGGGAAGAGATGTTGGATGCAGAAAGAGAGAGACATGCTGCACTGGGTGAAGAGAGAAGCCATCCTGTAGAGGGATGAAGAGGAGGAGAGATGCTGGATGGAAGGTAGAGAGGAGAGAGACAGAAAAGTATTGGAGCACATGAGAAGAATAGGAAAGAGAGAATGGTTACTGCGGATGGGCAGACTGGATGGGCCATTTGGCCTTTATCTGCCATCAGGTTTCTATGAGTTCTGTACATACTAATTTCCTGTCAGGCAAAAATGGCAGGTTTCCAGCATGGAACTATTGAGAAATGCTTCATATTGCTTCCTGTAATGAAAGGTAGAGGGCGCCACTGACCTGATCTGGAACCTTTCTATATTTACAGTCTCTAAAAACCACAACAAAGGGACCCTTTTATTAAAATGCATTATGCAGTCAATGTGCTGGCACTATTTTCAGGATGGGGGTTTCCACCACACTAAGGCCAGTTATAGCGCGGCTATAAATTGGCTGCAATTTTTTTCCAGTTAATGACCACATGCTAATTTCCCTATTAGCATCTGGCTATTACTGCATGATCATTTACCACCACCTATTTTGTAGGCAGTAAGAGCCCGATTCTATATATGGTGCAGTGGGAGGGGGGCCTAAGACTCTAACTGGCCCAGATACCTAAGGTCCCTCCCATAGGAGCGGCCTTATGGATCTAGACCAATCAGGGCCATAGGTCCCTCCCAGTGCATCCCAGGATTCACCAGGAAGAGGAAAGCCCACCATTTTGCAGAGGTGGAGCTTGCTGGCAGGAGGGAGTGTGCATCCCTCTTGCTGGATTTTTACGACGATGCCTACGAAAAGGTATGATGGGGATTGAGGTGTATCTTTGAGATGGGAGGTCTGACCTGACTCTCCCCAGCCCACCAGACCACCAGGGCCTTCTTTTGGGGACGTTGGTAGGGGTGGAGGGAAAGGTCAGAAGGGGGGTCTTCATGTTGGGAGGGGAGTGTGGAGATCCACGGATGCATTAAAATTTGGTGTCGCCAAGGCAGGAGAGAGTGGGTATCCCTCCTGCCAAAATTAAAGGGATTAGAGGTGGGGGGGGGGTCCTGGTATCAGGGGGGTCACCCAGTGGCAGGAGGAAGTGAGCATCCCTCCTGCTTCTCTGTTTTTGGGGGGCTGTCATTGGGGGCGGCATTGTACAATTAATGAAAAAAAGATTTCCTACTCTGAACAGCGGAGTGGCAGGAGGCTGCTTTGGGGCTGCCTCTCAGTTGTTCGGGCTTCCCCTGCCAGCTCTGCACATGTGTGAAAGTCACTTTTCCAGTGACTAGTAGGGTGAGATTATGGCAGACCTCCGCAAAACTCATTTGCATGGGAAACCATTTGAACATTGATTGCCGTTTCGGAATCAGTCAAAAATAATCGGCCCACACGGTCTTAACGACCATTTTTAGTGCATCTGGCCCTCTGTTCCAAACATGCTCCCATGCTACAAAAAAATTCTTCTTATATTTTAGCGCAGGGTTAGCGCATGCAGATCTCATAGTGACCGGATTTCTGAGTGCATCCTGAAGTACTGCCTTTTTAACCTGTGTTAAGCAAGTGCTCTAGCACTTACCACAGCTCAGTAAAAAGACTCTTGCTATAAATAGAATGGATAACTTGTCTCTTTAGTGGCTGAATATTGCTACTGAATTAATAATTCTCAGCTCCGCGTTTGCTCCTCCCCTAGGGTGGGCTCTTGTTATAAGGAAATCATCTAGTGGATTAAGGAGGAATTCATCAAAGGGTACTAATTGTCTCTGGGTTTTATTAAACGGCTCTAGAGGTTTTTAATGTTGGCGAGGTAATTGCTCCAACGCTCATAGGAATTCTCATCGGCTTGTGCTAAAAACCTCTAGCGCTGTTTAGTAAAAGGAACCCTTTGTTATCATATGCTAATGGATTTATCTAAGATGAACAGAGAACACGATACAGGTATTATGTGTGCAAATAAGTAGGATTTAGTATATAAACAGTACACGATACTAGTACTGTATTATATGTGTCTATACATAGGATGATTGATTATAGTATAAATGTGTGCATAGACGTAGGATGATCGATTATAGTTTGTATTGAAAACCATCTCAGAAAACGCTAACTCTGTATTGTAACACCGTTACAGAAGCTCATGTATTGTAACACTATTACAGAAGCTCATGTAAACTGTTCAAAATTGACTCCCCAGTCAATAAACAATTTAGCACATGCTATTAGCATGTGCTAAACACTAAGACGCCCACAGGAATATAATGGGTGTCTTAGCATTTAGTGAACGCTTATGGAGTTCCTCCCTAATTCGTTAGTTAGGTGTCATCAACTCGTGTTCAAGTCCTAGCGACTTGATGAATTCCGTATCTAAAAAGAAATCAGTTTTGTGCTAGTCCGGTAAGGTCATCCCCATGGTTGTTCTCAACGTGTCCAGCCATCCGATTGCAGGTCGCCCCCTTCGCCTGGTTCCTTCGATCTTTCCAAACATGATGTCCTTCTCCAGTGATCTCTCTCTTCTGACGGTGTGACCAAAATAAGACAGTCGTAACGTCATCATTTGGGTTTCATAGAAACAGAAAGATGACGGCAGAAAAGGGCCACAGCCCATCAAGTCTGCCCACTCTATTGACCCACCCCATTGAGTCTGAGTGCTAGTGACCTAGTTCCTTAACTTGACCCTCGTAGGGATCCCACGTGGATGTCCCATTTATTCTTAAAATCGAGCACGCTGGTGGCCTTGATCACCTGCACCGGAAGTTTATTCCAGTGCCCTTTCCGTGAAGAAATACTTCCTGGTGTCACCACTAAATTTCCCTCCTCTGAGTTTGAGCGGGTGCCCCCTTGTGACCGAGGGTCCCTTGGGAAAGAATATATAGTTTTCCACCTCTACACGACCAGTGACGTACTTAAATGTCTCAATCATATCACCCCTTTCTCTGCGCTCCTCCAGGGTATAGAGCTGCAGTTTGCCCAGTCTTTCTTCGTATGAGAGACCCTTGAGTCCTGCGACCATCCTAGTGGCCATCCGCTGGACCGATTCAGCTCGAAGCACATCTTTCCGGTAATGTGGCCTCCAGAATTGCACACAGTATTCCAGATGAGGTCTCGAGTGACAGCCAGTTTGATCTCTTCCATGTATTATCCTTGTAATTTTTTTTTTTTTTCAATGCAGACATTAGTGAGTTATACATTTGCTACCTGGTGGCAAATGTATAACTCATTTTGAAAATCAGAGCCAATGGAAGCAGGTATTTGAGTTCCAAAGTACCTAGATATGTTTAAAGTTTGTATGATAAATTCTTTACTATGCCAACATAGGATTAAGTATATACATCAACATTGCAAATCTTTATTTTATATTGCTGGTTTATAATCCTTTAAATGCAGTCACATTCTGTTTGGAGACAATAAAATTGTGTTAATTTCTAATCTTTAGACCTAACTACAGAATTAACAAACAAAATGCCTGTTTATTGGACCTTCTCTAAACTGTGGTGATAAGTGATCAGTAACTGGAAAAACTCTTTTGACATTGTACGAGGGGGTACTGAAAAGTTCTCAGCCCAACCAACCTAAATTTATTTATTTAAAACATTTATTATCCGCTTTCAGCCAAAGCGGCTTACAATTAACATACACATCCTCAGAGACACACAAACCTACAAATATCTTAGTGACCAACTACATAAATAGAACAAATTAATATCGGGGTGCATCTCATCATGTCTATCAGCAAGGAAAGCTACATCTTCATAACCAGGGAAAAGTATTATTAGGAGGAAAATTCTGAGTGTTATTTTGCCACTGTAACTGAAAAGAGAGGGAGACATGATTGAGACGTTCAAATATGTCACAGGCCGTATCGAGGTGGAAGAGGATCTCTTTTTCCTTAAAGGACCCACGGCAACAAGAGGGCGTCTGTTGAAAATCAGGGGTGGGAAATTTCATGGCGACACCAGAAAATATTTCTTCACCGAAAGGGTGGTTGATCGCTGGAATAATCTTCCACAACAGGTAATTGAGGCCAGCAGTGTGCCAGATTTTAAGAAAAGATGGGATTGGCATGTGGGATCTCTTCATGGAAGTAGTTAGGGGGTGGGCCATTAGGGTGGGCTGACTAGATGGGCCGTGGCCCTTTTCTGCCGTCATGTTCTATGTTTCTATTTTGTTAAGTGCCAGTTTGCAGAAACAAAATTCTATGTTTTGTCATTAAACCAGATCCACGTCAGTCTCGTCTTGGCTGGGCTAAGAACTTTTCAGCACTCCCTCGTAGTAGGAAGGGTTTCAGTGTCTGGTAACCAGAGCTAAGACTGTGATGTCATAATGCCTCATTTCACCCATAAGAGCCAGCCTCATTAGTGATGTCACAATGGCCCAATTGTCCTATACTTGGCTCACTTTTATTACATCTGAGGGGGGTGCTGAAAAGTTCTCAGCCCAACCAACCAACTTCTTAAATTCTGAGCATTATTTTGCCACTGTTGCTAAAAAGAGTGTTAATTTTTCGAAGTGCCAATTTGCAGAAATGAAATTCTATGTTTTGACGTTGCTTCAGATCATTGATTGAACCATATCCACGGCATTATCTTGGTCGGGCTGAGAACTTTTTAGCACCCCTCTCGTAATGCACACATGGTGTAATACGTCATGTTTATATGGGAAATATGGAGATGTTACGATTGAAAAACAGCTTTTTTTGGAATGAGATCATGCCGGTGGCCCTCTCTGACAGTCTATAGATTGCTGCAAATTTGTTAAAGGTTTTTGGGGGTTGTTTTTTTTGGGGGGGGGGGTTCATATTAAATTTGAAAAAAAAATAGTTGAACTAAAGAACAATTATGTCAATTTTTTTTTTGTTGGTTATTGCATTTTCATTCACTTATCTTACCCTTTTAGGAAACGTTTTTGCTTTGTTTCCATTGGGAATAGCCACTGTCCCAGTTACCTGGTGGAAGGGTGGGATTGTGGGGGAATGGAATAGGTCTTTCTCCCTCATGCTTGTATTTTCTCAGATGAGACGAACCGAGTTTCCATGCTTTCCCGAAACTATCCTAGACACATTATGGCCTTTCTTACAATGCTCCCTCTCCAATCTAAGGCCCAATGTGCTCATGGGATAAAATGCCCAAACGTGACACTGCACACAGTACCTGCAGAAGCCAGCCACCGTCCCCTGCCCACCCCCACTCACAATGTCATGCCTGTAACCATTGTATCACCATGGCCTTGGTCCCTGCCAGTCTATTTCTAATTCTCCTGTATCCTGTCTTCACCCTCTTATTTATTTATTTGTAGTAATCATATACAGTGTTCCCCTGTGAATTTGCGGTTCGCGAATCGCAGACTCACTCATTCATGGTCTGCTCCGACCACCTCTTCCTGTAGTATAGTCGGGCTACACCAATCAGGAGCAGGCACGTCAAAGCAGCTCCTGATTGGTGTAGCCCGACTTTACTACAGGAAGAGGCGGTCAGAGCAGACCGCGAGTGATTTTTCTTCACCCGCCGGCGCTCTAGCTTCCCTTTCCCGAAACTATCCTAGACACATTATGGCCTTTCTTACAATGCTCCCTCTCCAATCTAAGGCCCAATGTGCTCATGGGATAAAATGCCCAAACGTGACACTGCACACAGTACCTGCAGAAGCCAGCCACCGTCCCCTGCCCACCCCCACTCACAATGTCATGCCTGTAACCATTGTATCACCATGGCCTTGGTCCCTGCCAGTCTATTTCTAATTCTCCTGTATCCTGTCTTCACCCTCTTATTTATTTATTTATTTGTAGTAATCATATACAGTGTTCCCCTGTGAATTTGCGGTTCGCGAATCGCGGACTCACTCATTCGTGGTCTGCTCCGACCACCTCTTCCTGTAGTAAAGTCGGGCTACACCAATCAGAAGCTGCATGTCAAAGCAGCTCCTGATTGGTGTAGCCCGACTTTACTACAGGAAGAGGCGGTCGGAGCAGACCGCGAGTGATTTTTCTTCACCCGCCGGCACTCTAGCTTCCCTCTCCTGCCTCCCCTGCCTTTTGACAGGTGAAAAACTGCATTTGTGGTTTTTTTGAAATTCAATTTCAGGGGAGTACTGTGCCACTTATAGTCTAAGTAGTTTACATTCAGGTGCTCAAGCATTTTTTTCCTCTCTGTCCCAGCAGGCTCACACTCTATCTAATGTACCTGGGGCAATGGGGGATTAAGTGGCTTTCCCAGGGTCACAAGGAGAAGCATGGGATTTGAACCCACAACCTCAGGGTGCTAAGGCTGTAGCTCTAATCACTGTGCCACCCACTCCCCCAGTGCCTTCGCCCAGTCTCTCTCTCTCTTAATCATCTGTAACATTGCCTTCATCCAGTCTCACTCATTCCTCACGCCCTGTTTTCACCCAGCTTCCCTCTCATTCTTCCACACCCTCCACTCACCCAGTCTCTCTCTCTCTCTCTTAATCTCCTTTACCCTGCCTTCATCCGGTCTCATTCATTCCTTACGCCCTGTTTTCATTCAGTTTCTCTCTCATTCCTTCACATCCTCTTGTCACCCAGTCTCTCTCTCTCTCTTATCCACTTGTACCCTGCCTTCAGCCAGGTTCTCTCATTCCTCAGACCCTATTTTCACCCAGCTTTCCTCTCATTCTTCTGGGTGACGGGGCAAAAGCGCACATGACTTCGGCGTGCCGACATTGCAGCGCAGACAATTTGGGCACAAGACCCCAGCGCGCTGCATAAAAACTTACTTTTAAAGAGTTCAAACGGGGTGGGGGGGACCACTTTACTTCATACTCTTCGTGCTGCCATTGGGGGGGGGTGCAACCCCCCACATTATAGAGAAAACTTAACTTTTTCCTAAAAAATCAGGAAAAAGCTATGTTTACTCTATAATGGAGGGTTCCAACCTCCCAACTCACCCCCCCAACAGCAGCGCGAAGAGTATGAAGTAAAATGGGGGGGGTTCCCCACTTACACCCCATGTCAGAGCTCTTTAAAAGTAACTTTTTAGGCGGCACGCTGGGGCCTTGCGCCGATTTGTCTGCGCTGCAATGTCGGCGCGCCGAAGTCCCGTGCGCGAATGACTATGAACCTTCTTCTGTACTATCCTATCATTCAGTCTCTCCTTCTCTTTCCCAAGCTACTACCAGCACACCTTCCATTCCTCAACCTCTCTGCACCTCCCAAATATTCTTTAGCTAACCAGTAACCTGTCACTCCCGTCTTCCTGGTATTCCCTCAGCCAGTTCCGAAATTATTAGCTTGACATACATTCCCTTTCTACTGCCATTGCCGTCACCAGGGCCGCCGAGAGAAAATCCGTGCCCCGGTACAAAGAAGGTGTGTGAGACCTTAGACAAAATTCTACACACATGTATGTGTCTATATTATTATGTATTTCTAACAATCGTGATGTTTCCTGGGTTTCATTGGGACCCCTTGAGCTTCATAGGCCCTGGAGCGATGTACCGGCTGCACCCCCCTCCTCAGGCCTGGCTGTCACCACTGCAGAAGAATCAAGTGCTCAGTTTAAGCCACTCAGTATAGGAAATTGAGTGCAGGTCTCAAGGCCTCATGACAAGTGCCCAGGTTACCCATTCCAGTAGAGACTTTTTTTTTTTTTTTGGCTAGACCTGGTTTTAGGATTACCTCCCAAAGCAGTGTAATATTTGTAGTCCATGAGTCTATCCATTGAAATCAGTGCTGCGGGTCCCATAATACACCAGGATGAGGTTGGCAGAAATCCAGGACTGGCACAAGGTTTCCCTTCTGGAATGGGTAACCTGGTCACCCTAACAAGAGTTCCGGTATCTCATTGCTTAAATCTAATGCGAGCAAGTGCGGAGTGAGCGTTTGCTTCTTCGGCAGTAGGTGATGGTCAAGTTAGGGGCACGAAATCTCAGGCACCAAAGTTTGGTTCTTAGGCATCATGACAGTCTAGCAGATTCTTGTAGGTTAAAACGGAAAGTCATAGGGTGGTTAGAGGACAGGCGATAAAGACTGCAAGGCAGTGGCGTGCGGTCAGAGCCTTCAGGGGATTCAGCCCACCCCCTAAAGGCCCTTAGGGCACTGTTCTGGATTGGATTGGTCGAGCAGGCAACAGGCAGATGCTGCTCAGCCAATCAAATTCAGATCAGTACTGTCAGGGCCCTCAGTGTGTTTGGAGAATCCCCAGGCCAGGAACCCTGCTTTTTATGGGGTACTTTTTGTTTGATGCAGTTTGGTTGAGCAGGCTGCCTACTCAACAAATCAAGCTGCATTTAAGCAAAAATAAAAAAGCAGGGCTGTAGAGTTGGGGGTTCACTGATTCCCCTGAAAGCTTTCACCGCACGCCACTGCTGGAAGGGCTCGCCTAGTCTGCTCAGTATGTCGAACAGAGCTGAGGCTAAGGTAACAGAAATCAGCTTTCTGCAAGAATCAATTAGACTACAGCAGGGGTGTCAAAGTCCCTCCTTGAGGGCCGCAATCCAGTCGGGTTTTCAGGATTTCCCCAATGAATATGCATGAGATCTATTGGCATACAATGAAAGCAGTGCATGCAAATAGAACTCATGCATATTCATTGGGGAAATCCTGTAAACCCGACTGGATTGTGGCCCTCGAGGAGGGACTTTGACACCCCTGGACTAGAGGGAGAGTAAAAGCAAAGAAATGCATCCATCTCAGAATTTCAGTTGCTCAGCACTTCTAAGCCACCTGCACCTTCTAAAGCCCTTTTAATACTCATAAACCCCTTGGAGGAGTGGGCAGAAGATAGTTTTCATGTTTCAGCAAAAATGCATAACTAGCCACAACAATGTGTAACACTGAACTAATAGCTAGGGTTATAGTTTGTCAGGTCAATCCTAACAGCCTGATCCAGTTCTGGTTTTGTCCTTTTGCAACTATGGGCCTAGAATTCAAGTTTCTCTAGGAAAGAAAGGATCAACGTCTGACTTAATTCTTGTTGTTTTTTCCCCATACAAAGCACAGCGGTTAAACTCATTCACAACGGTAAAAAAATATGATCATGTCACCCCCCCCCCCTACTGATTAAATCCCAGTGGCTTCCGATAAGCCATCGTATTACTTTTAAAATATTACTTTTAACTTTCAAAACCTTAATTTTCAAAGAACCACAATTTATCAACCGATTGCTTATTCCTCATAACACTTGTCGCTCTCTTCGATCGACGACGACTCAAAAGCTCCTTACAGTCCCTTCACTAAAAATCATTGGCACTAGAAGACACGATATGTTCTCAGTAATGGCTCCCCAATTGTGGAATGCTCTTCCTCATTACATCAGAGAAGAAAAAGACCTCAGTCAATTTAAGAAACTTCAAAAAAGTTGTCTTTTTAAAGACGCATTTAATCTTTAACCTCCCTCTTTAGATACAAATATTAGGGCTCGGATTTTTTTACCCCTTTCCCATTGTTTCATCCCTTATTTTCTCTCTTTTCTTAAACCGTGAAGATGTAACTTTACCCCTTATCCTTACGTTTCATGTACGTCTTAAAATTGTTAGTTCTAAGACTTGTGTTTGTTGTTTATTTACTGTAACCCGCTTTTATGAAGTTGTAAATCGCTTAGTAATTTGAATAAGCGATCCATCAAATATTAATAAAAACCTGAAACCTTCACCCCCATCTCTTCCCTGTTTCTTAATCTAGGTAAATTTAGCTCCTGCTTGATCCTTCCCACAGGAAACAGGACTTATTACTGCCTATTCCCTCCTCCCTCCTCCCTCCCTTGTCAAAGACGCTCTGGAATGTATGTACTCCTCTCTCTATCTTGGAGAAACACACTGGGCTATATTCAGCACATAAAGGTCAGCTTTGCAAGCCCACTACATTTTGTAGCAATAAACGGTAACTTTGCCTGTTTCCAAAAGCCTGCAAAATAGCCAGCTGGCTAGGTGTGTACAGATTTGTGTCTGATTAGCAGATAGCCTATATAGGGTTACCAATGTCTGGATTTCCCCGAGCATGCCCTCCTTTTGAGGACATGTCCGGGGGTCCAGACAGCTTTTGCAAAACCCGGAACTTTGTCCGAGTTTTGAAAAGCCTCCTCAAATCACGTCGGGCCGGGAGGAAGTCGGCGCATGCGCATATGCCACGCAATGACATCACGCATGTGCGTGCATGTGATGTCATCACGTGGCATCCACGCACGCGCGGACTTCCTCCCTGTCCAAAAGAGCAAGCAGTGGGGGACAGGGCTAGGGTAGGACTGGGGGCGAGATTAGGGCATTACAGGGAGAGGATGGGCAGAACTGGCGGGCCTGGGGGCAGGGGTGTCTGGATTTTCCGATTGGAAAATGTGGCAACCCTAAGCCTATATATAGGGTAACCAGATTTCTTTCTTTTTTTTTTAATAGATATTTTATTAATTTTCTGAAAAACTGAACAGTACATTATACATATTATCAATCAATCTGCCGCAATCCACCCGGGCGGAAACAGGAAGTTGCGTCATTGGCAGATGCGGAAAGCAGGAAGGGGAGCCACGGGTGACGTAGCTGAATCGCTGCCAAGGCCGGCAGTTTTTTTCAGCTTCACGGAAGGAAAAGGGCCATCGGACCGGACAGGCGAGAAGACTGGGAACTTGCTGGGCCACGGGGACTACCCAGAGCCTTGGGACCGGGCCGTGAGAAGGGAAGTTCCCGGACCATGACTCCAAGCCGGGAACACCTCCATCATGGCTTGCACCCGGGGCGCACTGCCCTCCCCCCACTCCCCTCTTGGTACGCCACTGCATGGAGTGATACAGAGGCGCTATAATATTCTTGATCTTATTTGCCATCCCTTTCCTAGCATCTTCTTTGCTTTTATGACCACTGCCATACGCTGTCTGGAAGGTTTCAGGGTATTGTCTATGATAGTATCGATATCTTTTTCTTGGGTGCTAACCCCTAAGGTGGGCCCTATCATCTGGTGACTATGATTTGGATTATTCTTCCCAATGTGGACACTCTGGAAACCAGACTCACTAAAATGTTGTCCCGAGGACTCGGATAAGAACAAGTACTCTAAGCAGTGGCGTAGTAAAGTGGAGAGGAGGCGGTCTGGCCTAGGTGCTGTCACGGCGAGGGCGCAGTCACCCATCCTCCTTTACGCCCTCCCACCTTCCCTGCCCCCAACACACATTGCTGCGTGTGAACACCCCCTCCCTTCCCCCGTACCTCTGTAACGTTCCTGGCACCAGCAGCAACCCCCCCCAACCTGCTGTCACTCCAGCATCGCCTTTTCCCCCAATGTCACTTCCTGGACCCGCGCCTAGGTTGGGGGGGGGTTGCTGCTCACGGCAGGAATGTTAGAGGTGCGGGGGAAGGGAAGTGCCGCATGTGGAGCAGGAGGGGGGGCGGGAAAGGAGCGTGTGGAGATCGGGGGTGGAGAAGAGGGCAGGGGAGGGGGCGCCTCTCACCCTTGCTACGCCACTGGCGGTTCAGAGATGAAAGCGCGTGGGACAAATGAGCTGCGACAAATGTGCGCAGGACATCAGCGCGCCGGATTAAAAGTTAAATTTAAAGCACTCGGGGGGGGGGGGTCGGGGAAATCCTCAATTTACTTGGAAGTGTTGGTGCTGCCGTGGGGGGGGGGTTTCAAGGGTAACCCCCCATTACAGAGGAAAGTGTAATTTTCCCGTTTCCTCTGTAAGTGGGGGGTTCCACCCCTCCCAAAGGCAGCACCAACACTTCCAAGAAAAAGTGGGGGGTTCCCCCAACCCCCCCCCCCCAGAGCGCTGTAAATTTAACTTTTAATCCGGCGCGCTGACGTCCTGCGTGCATTTGTCACAGCTTATTTGTCCGCGTGCGATTGTCTGGCGCGCTTTAGTCCCGTCACCCCGCCAGCTCTAAGCCATGCTCAGACATTCCTTGGAGCGGTCATGCTCAACCACATTTAGACGGCAAAGGGGGAAGGGAAGAAAGAAAAGTGTTTAGGGAGGAATGGGGATTGTTCCTTTGACCCAAACACTACATCCTCAACCCACGGAAAGCCTCCATTTATCCCCGGGGATAAATATCATTGAATCTAATTGCAGTTTGGGACTCAGCCAGGTACTTGCTACCTGTACTGGCCACTTTTACAATCAGGATATTAGACTACATGTACAACAATTCTTATGCTCTCAGTTAAAATATGTGAACTTAGTGCCCCGGCAAACTGGCTTAGACATCTGTATTTGTTCTAATCAGTGGATATATTAATAATGCTGATAGGACGCTTCGGAAAATGTCTTGAAGGCAATTCTTAGAACTTAACAATTGACCCCACAGTACATAGCTCATTTGCTACATTTGCTGAACTTCTCTGAAATAAATCTTTCACCAAAAGGTTTTGAAATGTGATCTCTTAATTATATACGTGGAGGTTTGTACAGTGGAACATAGCTTCTTCACAATTTTAACCAGCGGACTCTGAGGATACAATCTATAATAATAAAATGCTAGCCGCGCATGCGCACTTTCGCCTCGTGTTCCCTGAGATCTGATCTGTCACGCTAGGCGAGAGTGCACATGCGCAGAGTATGTCACCAGCCGACGATCGCCTCCACAAGCCGGGACTGGGGCACAAAGAGCGCCTCCTGCCCCCCCCTCCCCCGGGACGAACCGAAAAACGGAGCCGAGAGGAGTCCAGCAACTTTCCGAACCGGCTCTTGCGATGACCCCACCGCCCGGGACCCGAGTCCTTTGCCGCCCCACCCTTCCCTTCCCGCGGACCCGACTACGAACCTGGCGATTCCAGCGTGTGCAGCAGTCTTCACATGCTGCTTCGGGCCCTTCTACTGCCCTGATTTGCTCTGCCGCATCTCTGATGATGTCATCAGGGACGTGCCAGAGTAAATCAGGGCAGTAGAAGGATCCGAAGCAGCGTGTGAAGACTGCTGCACACGCTGGAATCGCCAGGTTCGTAGTCGGGTCTGCGGGAAGGGAAAGGGGGGGGGTAGAGGAAACGCTAATGCTGCTGCACAGGGAAGTGGTGTGGGGGGGAGGGAAATGGAGGGGGAAGGAATGCTGCTTTGGACAGACAGACAGACAGAGGGAGGAAGGGAGACAGAAAGAAAAGAAGAAAGACACAGGGGCAGGGAGATACACAGAAAGACAGACAGACAAGGGGGGCCAGGGACAGAGATAGACACAAAGAAAGACAGCGGGAGGAAGAGACAGACAGACAGACATATATTCTAGCACCCGTTAATGTAACGGGCTAAAATACTAGTTATAAAATAAAACAATAATAAAAATGAATTCTTGACCGCCTACTCTCTTCGTCAATCACTTTATGAGAAGCCTCCTTTTTTCTAGAGAGTCAAGAGTTTTTAGAATCAGTAAGGGTTTAGACTGGAAAATACAGCCAAGAGGAAGTCAGTTAGTAATTAAATACTATCATTTGATTGCTAGAGCATGTGAAACTCCAAAGTACTAGAGAAGAAAATGAAAGATGTTACCTTGCGAATAGTTGACGATGCCTTAACAAAGTGTCCATATCATAAGCATCCATATTGGTGCTATAAGCAACCGCTTCGTTTCACTAGTTGAGCCAGTTCTTGTCCTTTCCATTCAGCATCATAAATTGCCTCTCAGCTGGTAACAGACAAGTTTCTATAATTACTAAGGTGTGTTTGATATTTATTTATATCTCAAAAGAACTCAAGCCTCCTGCCAGCCCTCTTAAAGGGTGTTAGTGCCATTTAGCTAAATGTCGACACGTTATAGTTGTTTGGAAAGATCCACCTTGATATGAACAGCCTAGCTCCTATTTACATTTTAAATTAGAGAATCACACGGTGACAAAATTCATCGCCGTTCCCGTCCCTGCGGATAACCGCGGGAAACCATCTTCATGTCATTCTATAAGGAGAGAGGGAAGAATCAGAGTATGAATGGCCACAACCACTGACCCGCAAGCTTTGCTCTGAAGAATGCTGGTGTAGAAGGACTGAGGTTGAAACAGACACTACAGAATGACAGTCTCTGGTATCCAGAGCAGATATTGTGATGTCATAATGCCTCATTCCACCAGTGCCTAAGAGCCAATCACATCAGTGATGTCACAATGGCTTCATTATCCTTGGCTCCCATAAGAATCAGAGTATGAATGGCCACAACCACTGACCCGCAAGCTTTGCTTTGAAGAATGCTGGTGTAGAAGGACCGAGGTTGTAATAGACACTAGAAAATGACATGGGATTGTTTCCCGCGGTTATCCGTGGGGATGGAAACGGTGATGAATTTTGTCACCGTATCATTCTCTATTTTAAATATCTTCTAAATACTAATATTTCATAACAAGCAGGGAAAAAGAAAGTGTCCTTTGGGTATACTCATATAACATATTACGGTGCACAACTTAAGGCGATCAATCGATCTTCAGAAATCGTCAGAATACCAGCCAGGTAATAAAACCTCTGCTGGAGCAATCGTCATTTTTGTGAATTTTAAAAAATACATTTTGTACCATTTTCTAAGCAGCTAAACGGATGCGTATCGAACAGTTTTTCTTCTTAGCGTTAAAGATGACTTATCTTTGCCACTGCACCTCCTCCTTAGACATGCACCATGCATCAGATACTTTCTTCGGGGAATGAGGCGAACACCCCCCCCCCCTCGCTGCTTAGAAAATAGTACATAATTTATGAAAAAAAATTCACATAAATGAAGCAGAATCAATGACGATTGTCCCAGCAAACGTTTTAGAACCTGGCTGGTATTCTGACGATTCCTGAAGATCGATTCATTGCCTTGTGCACAATATGCTGTATGACTAATATATGATAGCCAGAAAATAAGAACATAAGAATAGCCTTACTGGGTCAGACCAATTGTCCATCAAGCCCAGTAGCCCGTTCTCACGGTGGCCAATCCAAGTCAGCAGGGCCAGCGCTACAAACCACGCTGCGGTTTTGTAAAAGGCAGGGTAGGGTAGGCAGTGGTAGGGCGCCTATCTTCTGGCACCACTTCCAGAATCAGGGCTTCAGGGCCTACATTTTAGTCGCCTCATATAGGCTCAGGGCCTATGTGCTATTCTACAAAGTCTGCGCACCTTCTGTAGAATGATTCTTAGCGCCAATTCCCACGCCTTACATTAGGTGCCAGACTTGGACCTACTGGAACCTGATGCAAACCTGGTGCCAGACTTGGACCTACTGGAACCTGATGCAAACCTGGTGCCAGACTTGGACCTACTGGAACCTGGCACCCACGTTAGGTGCACTTAGGGCTGTCAGATCTTACGATTGTAAAATCCTTACACCCTAGACCCGCCCATGTCCGCCCCAGTCCTGCCCTAGCTCCGCCCCCCCCCCCCCACCGCTATGGTCGGGCAGGAGGCAATCCGCGCATGATTGAGAGGAGGCTTCTCAAAACCCGGCCAAAGTGCAGGGTTTTGAAAAGCCGTCCGGACCCCTGGCCACACCCTCATTTGAGTGACATGCTGGTGCCATGCCTTACAGAATAGACCACAGCCATATGCGCATGCAACTTTTAATGCGTGCCAATGAGCCTCAATAATTGGTTGTTGGTACCTAATTATTGATGGTTAAGAGCTCTTTAGTTAATTTGTATGCAAATCTCAGCAGCACAATCAAAGTTAGGCTCCATATATAATGTCCAAGAGACGTATTATATGCACATGTACACAGAACAGCTTGGGAGCTAATATACGTGGACACAGTTTCATTGTGGCTCAAGGGACTATTGCAGCCCAGCCCCAGCCCTGTCCCTTGGTCATGCCCCCGCCCCCACCTTGCTACCAACCACTCCCCTTCTCCCTCTTTTATTAACGCGTAGCGCGGGTTTTAGCGCTGGCAGCGGCGGTAACTGCTCCGATGCTCATGGGAATTCCATGAGCATCGGAGTAGTTACCGCCGCCGGCGGCGCTATGCTTTGGTAAAGCAGGGGGTAAGTTATTCTATCCAATTGTTACAACTTTCTCTTTTGTAAACCGCATAGAGCTTCACAGTCCAGCGGTATATAAGCAGAATATTATGTTATATTATATTACTTGGATATGCTCCTTTTTGCATCTATTACACTTTGATTACTGCAGGTATAACAACAAGCAGTAATCTACAATGTATTAGCAGACACCATCTTGTCCAAGGTATCATATATCACAGGCATTATATATCAGTTCTCAAGAGCTGCAACCTAGTTAGGTCCTCAGGATTTCTCCAGTGAGTATGCATGAGTTCCATCTGCTGTATGTAAATAATCTCATGCATATTTATTGGGGAAATCCTGATAACCTGACTGTGTCGTGTCCCTCGAGGATCAAGGCTGCTCACCCCCCGATCTATCAGCTGTTAGTACTCTGATTTAATACTAAAGCAGGGCTTCTCAATTCCGGTCCTCGAGGTCCACAGGCAGGCCAGGTTTTCCAGGATATCCACAATAAATATGCATGAGAGAGATTTGCATACCAAAGAGGCTGTGTATACAAATCTCTCATATACATATTCTTTGTGAAACCCTGGCCTGCCTGTAGACCTCGAGGACCGGAATGGAGTAGCCCTTTACTACAGTATATGTGCTCTCTCATTTTAGGGTTTTTCAAAATAAATTCTTATAGAATAGTACACAAGGTGAGATAGTGTAAGACAGGGGTGTCAAAGTCCCTCCTCGAGGGCCGCAATCCAGTCAGGTTTTCAGGATTTCCCCAATCTAGCATGAGATCTAGTAGCATACAATGAAAGCAGTGCATGCAAATAGATCTCATGCATATTCATTGGGCAAATCCTGAAAACCTGACTGGATTGCGGCCCTCGAGGAGGGACTCTGACACCGCTGGTGTAAGACATGAATTTCACGCATGCAACAGCACTGCTGAATGGAAGTTTATCATGTCATTCTACATCAGGGGTGTCTAACCTCGATCCTTGGCGACTGCAATCCAGTTGTATTTTCTGGATTCCCCCAATGAATATGCATGAGATCTATTTGCAGGATATGCAAATAGATCTCACGCCTATGTATGCATTGAGGGAAATCTTTGCTTTGGCGAGGGCCAAGGTTGGACAACTCTGTTTTACCTACTGTCTTATAAATAGATACTGACACATAGAGAATAAAATCAAGAGGGATGCACAGCTATTGTAATTCAGCATATTCTGAAACTGAAAAAACAAAAGGCGAGAGAAAGAAACCCATGCAGAAAACACGAGAAAGCAAGAAACAGTGATACAAACCCGTGAATGGAATCCCTCAGCTGCTTGAACTGCCCTCGCCGCGACTAACCAGACTCCAGAGCGAATGTGACACTTTTACATGGCCGAGGTATCAGAGACATTTTTGTACAGGCTGCCCTCAGCTTGAACTTTATCAGTAAAGATGTCACAGAGTAACTTTGTACACTTGTACTTTGCTTATCCACTGTGTCAGTGATGATGTCACAAGCTATTATTTGAGTTATGCCAACATGGGAAATCAAAGTGTTTCACTTATTAAAAAAAAAAAAATTATATATATATATATACACAGCAGTTTCCTGAGAGGCTTGCATTTCTTGCAGCTGTTGTCCTTGCATCCTTGCATTTATTGCATTCAGTTTCATGTCATGGCCGTAACAGAAATGTTTGCAAACTACAAAAAGTCACTCTCCTATAAAAAAATTTTAAGCTCCTTAAAATGCTAAGAATATCTTCATATATAATAATAAAAATAATAATATAATAGTTTATTCTTATATACCGCCATACCCAGCGAGTTCAAGGCGGTTTACATCAAATTAGATTAAGATCTGCATAGACAGGCAGATTTACAATTATTTATCAGAATTACAGCTTTAATCGAACTAGACAGAGGATGTGGAAAAAAGGGAAGGCCTCATGAGGGAGGCGGAGTGGGGAGGCGGGGAGTTATTGTCGGGGGGACGGGACAATTCGGGTCTTGTTTGCTGAATAGGTAGGTTTTAAGTAATTTTCTAAAGCCGAGGTAAGTGGGGGCCTCGAGTATCATTTGTGCTAGCCATGGGTTCAGCTTAGCTGCTTGGAAGGCGAACGTTTTGTCCAGGAATCTTTTGAGGTGACAAAGTTTGAGCGAAGGGAAGGCGAACAACTGAATACGACGGGATTTCTTGTTGGTGCGATAGAGGTTGAAGTGGGGGGTTGATGTAACTTGGTGAGGAACCATTTACAGCCTTGTAGCAGAAGCATGCGAATTTAAAAAGGACTCTAGACTCGAATGGCAGCCAGTAAAGTCAAAAAAATATGCTCAGAGACATAGAGGCAAAAAAACAAGGGGCGAACCCCGAGAATATCGCCTCACCTCCCAATCATTGCATATATTTGAACAAACAAACTTCAAAAAAACGTACTTTCTTCGCGGCTCGTGCAGTCTAAATGGTGATATAGTTAATTAGTTGAATTATAGCAAAAGAACTTACTTTATCTTTTGCTACAATTCAACTAATTAAATATATCACCATTTAGACTGCACGAGCCGCGAAGAAAGTACGTTTTTTTTGAATTTTTTTGCAATGATTGGGTGGTGAGGCGATATTCTTGGGGTTCGCCCCTTGGTTTTTTTTTGGGAAATCATGTTTATTGAGGCTCCTTTTACTAAGCTGCGATAGGGTTTTTTAGCACACGGATAATTGCCGCGTGCGCTAAACCCACTCAATGCTGGCGTTAGCGTCTAGCATGCGCGACAATTTAGCGCATGCTAAGTGTGCACTATAACCGCTATAGCAGCTTAGTATAAGGAGCCCTATGTCTCTGAGCATATATATATATATTTTTTTTTTTTTTTTTACTCTATATGAAGATATTCTTAGCATTGTAAGGAGTTTAAAAATTTTTTTATAGGATAGTGATTTTTTGATACCTTTCTCTAATCACTCCCAGTGATATTTGACCAGAGGTTTTTGGTTTCCCCAGTATTGTTTTGACTTAGTCCGTAACAGAAATGTTGTCATAAAAATACAACATAAAAACCAAAACAAATAAAATCAAATTATAAATCTAGGGTAACCTGAGAGGACAGCTGTATGTATGAAAGATTGAATTAAAAAAAACAAAGTTTGGTAATGCACACCAGTTTCTGCCATCTGTAGGGCCTTTAGAATTCTCCGATAACCGAGGCCTGCTAAGAAACCAAAAGTCCCTCCATTTCTCATGCTTTATTCATTATAACTAGGCTTGTTTTGTATTATTCTGTATTTATTGACAGTTTATCCAAAAACTTCCTTGTGACAATTCAGCCAGAGGTGGACTAACTGTTGAGACAACAGGGCCTACATGAATAAGGGGCACATTAGCTTCCATCTAGTTTAAGGTGGTTAGGGGCCCAGATCACTGTTAGTTCAACCCTGTGTCCAGCTCTGTGTGGGAAGGGCAGTTTTCAAAGCCATTTACTCCAATAAATAGCTATTTATGTAGGTAAATTGGGCATACTGAAAACTGCCTTTCCCGAATGGCTAAAAGCTTGAACAATCCTTGTACTTTTATTCAGACCTGGGGTTAGGTGGGTGCAACCAAGGAAGTTGCTCTGAATTCCAGAGCAATAGGAGATCCCAAGCTGCCAGAAGCTGATTGAACTATGCATAACCTGCTGCCAGCCTTTGAGACTACTTCCCAAATGTTTGCCTTGGGCTCGGTGCAGGGTAGGGCCTAAGAGGCCCTGATTGGCCAAGGCACCTAAGGCCCCTCCCATAGGAGGAGTCCTAAGTGCCTGGGCCAATCAGAGCTTTAGGCCCCTCCCCGGTGCATCCCAGGATGCACTGAGAAGAGGAAGGCCCTGCCATTAGGCTGCTGGGGGGAGGGAGTGGGCATCCTTCTATGCAGATTGTCTTTGAAGATATGGGGTTGTAGGGGGGTGCTGGGGTAGGGTGCCAGGGGTTCGAGCGATGCCGGAGTGGGGAGCCAGGTGTTAAGGGGGGTGCTGCAGTTTAGTGTTAGAGGTTCAGGGGGTGTTGCGGCTTGGGGTAGAGTTCAATGGAGCCCGGCAGCAGGAAGGAGTAGGCATCCCTCCTGCCAATGTCAGGGACTGTCGAGTGATGTTGGGAGCAGGGTGTAGGGTAGGGGTCTCTGTGTAGGGGGCTGGGGGATAGGTGAATGTGAGGGAGGGAGGAGGGAGAGAGGAATCATATTTCCCTGCCAGTTCAGTTCCCAGAGAGCCAATGAAGGGTTGGGAGAAGATCGGAAGACTATGGAGTCCAGGGAGGACCCAGAGAAGACCCGGAGGGCAAGTGAGGGTCAGGGAGGACTCAGAGGAGACCTGATCAAATGTTTCAGTGTTTAAATAACAGTGTTTGTTGTGTTTTAGCAGAATCTAGAGAAGACTAGAAGGACTGGGGATGGTGTGAGAAGGGTGTTGATTGCTCAGCCTGATCACATGATCACACAAATCCCACCATCTTAGAAACAACACCATCAAATACCTTAATCCTTACTGCTCCACAGTCCCTCCTCTCCATCCCACCCTTAAGTCACCAATGCCTCCAATTACTTCCTACTTATTTTTTTCCTTAAATCCCAAACCCATCCTGCCATTTTATCGCCCCCCCCTTTTTTTTTCTCAACTTCCCCCTCCCCCCAATAATCCAAGGTCCCGCTCAGTATGGGCAAGCTTGACCACACTATATGCCCTCGGGTTTAACCCGAGGGACCCTTTATCTAGAATTGCTTGGTTCAAACAGGGTTCCGAGTTCAATTTAATTCTCTTCATCTATTTATCACTTTACTCATTTGTTGCCAGAGGCACACCATGGAAAACAGTTCTCACCCTGTTTCACCTTCTGCTTCTATTCCCCTAGCTAGAACCATGTCTGGTATGCCACTGGAAGGGCCGCCTGATCTATTTAAGGAACACTCCCATCAGCTGCTTGAGTAACGTCACGCTAAAGCAGGGAAATGAATACATTAAACAGCTGGTGAGCAAAGCCATAGCTCATTATATATTGCTGTTACACCCTTTCAGTGTTCAGAACAGGTCGGAGCAATTTTGATCTACATTTATACTTGCAAGGATCTGTGAGCTTTTGATAAATGATGCTGACGACGCAAACATAGAAATTGTTGATCCTTATCAAGATAATCTTCTAATCTAATCTAATCTAATCCTTAGGTTTGTATACCGCATCATCTCCACGTTTGTAGAGCTCGGCGCGGTTTACAGTGGAAGAAATAGGAAGGAACTACAACAGAGGGTTAGAGGTAGAAGTGCTATCTCCTCCTCTCCCTATTGGCTAAGGCTCTTAACATTTGCATCTCCTCTTCCTATAGGCTAAGGCTCTTTCCACCTGCATTGTGATGTCATAGAGCTTTATGGTTATAGAAAAAGAGAAACATGATGGCAGATAAAGGACAAATGGCCTATCCAGTCTGCCCATCCGCAGCATCCGCTATCTAATCTAATCTAATCTAATCCTTAGGTTTGTATACCGCATCATCTCCACGTTCGTAGAGCTCGACGCGGTTTACAGTAGGAGAAATAGGAAGGAACTACAACAGAGGGTTAGAGGTGGAAGTGTGAAGAAAATTTAGAGGACTTGGGATGCCAAGATATAAGAGTTTCCTTGATTCCTAAGTTGGAGGGAGACTTACATTTTTTTGAGAAAAGCCAGGTTTTCAGATGTTTGCGGAAAACTTGGAGGGAGCTCAAGTTCCGAAGAGGGGGAGGTAAAGTTGTTCCAGAGCTCAGTGATTTTGAAGTGGAGGGAGGTCCCTAGCTTTCCTGTGTGGGAAATGCCTTTTAGCGAGGGGAAGGATAGTTTTAATTTGTGGGAGGATCTGGTGGTATTAGGGTAACTTACAGTAATATAGGTAGCTACTGTATCTATCCTGTGGCCTCTGTATCCTAACCTGAAAACATCAAGTTAACGTGTGTAACATCAGTAGTGCCACAAACTATGTGGAACCAATTCCTGGACTTCCAAGAGTTAAAATGGTGTAGTTTATTGATATAAGATACAAATACCAAAAAAAAAGCACAATATAATAAATGCCACACACTCTGCTAAGAAATAAAGTCCTTGCTGTAGTCAGATGACCAGACTTTACACGGGCCGTGTTTTGGCAATATTTGCCTTCTTCAGGGGTCCTTCAGCCTTTAAAGAGCCCCTCACACCGCCTCATTCATGCAACGCCGCCATGACAATAAAAAATCACGCTTCTGCACAATAACCTCACTAAAATGACAAACGCTGAAGCTTTATTTACTCAGTGTATCCCACTGCATATTCTCAGACCATTGTTAGGCATCCACCTGCCCTTGGATCAGCTAAACTGCCTCCATAGTCTACCGCTTCACTCAACATGTAACCGTTCAACATACATGTACCATGTAGCTTCCCAGAATCATCCAGTGCTGTGCAACAAACCAATTGGGGGGAAAAAAAGGACTGGCACCACCCATCTCACTGTATTGTCTTTCTAGGAGGAGGGACTTCCTTTCTCCCAGGCCAGAAACTTTGTGAGGTGACCTCCTGTTTGTTGCCTATATCCACCTATCATAACACTGCTGGCTCGGGTCCTCTTGCTGCAGAACTGAGATGGTTGGATTTTCCCTAGACCCAAGTTTCCAGGTTTATTAAGTGTGTGCTATCCCACACATCAAATAGGTTATTTGAGTGGTTTACAATTCTAAAAGAAGGGGGCAAGGGGGAAAAGACAGAGTGAAGGGAAAGCAGATTATATCTTTATAGTGAAAGATACTGACACAATAAATGGGGGAAAAAGGCTGGAGACCCCTTTAATGGATTTCCAATAGTGTACAAGCACTTATTGATTTCTTTTTCTCCAGCCAGTTTTAAATACTATTCTCCAGGAGTGGACTGACCGTTCGGGCAACCGGGCAGTGCCCGAGGGCCCAGAGCAGCAGGGGGCCCAATGCCTCCCACTCTTTTCCTCACTTTCCATGATCCAGCATAAATGGTGTCTTCTATGAGGTGACCAGTAGCAAAATCAGCAATTTAGAGATGCTGCCAGAGGCCTGCTTGGAGCCTCTATTCCAACGCAAATCGCCCCCACATAATCCGGACGTTATGTCAGAGGGGAGGTTCATATCAGAAGAGATGCTCCAAGCAGGCCTCTGGCAGCATCTCTGAACTGCTTCCACTGGCAGACATCTTGTGAAAGACACCAATTAAGGGGGTGGAGGGAGAGAAAGAAGGAAAAATGATGGCCAGGGGGTGAAGAAAGAGAGAAGTTATGCACCTTGGAGCGAGGAAGGGGGAGGAAAGAGAGTGAAATGATGGACTGGGGGACTAGAGGTGAGGGATGAAAGAGAAAAGCCTTATTGGACGGACCCAGGAGCCTCTGAGGTGAGGGTGGAGTCCAGGAGCCTCATTGCCTAGAGGCCCATATTCCTCTCAGTCTGTCCCTGCTATTCTCTGAGTGGAGTCCTCCAACTGCATTGCTGTCAGTGGGGAGTGGTTTCAATGCTGTGTTTTCAGTCATTGAGGACAGGCAGGTTGCCTGGAGTCCTGCAGAGCTGGTCTGTCTTTCCCTATTGAAAGTGAGATAGTGAAATGGTGCCCCCCAGTGGTAGGACTTAGGTGGATGATTCCTGATCAGCTTAGAGCAAAGTCTCAAACTCAAACCCTTTCCAGGGCCACATTTTGGATTTGTAGGTACTTGGAGGGCCTCAGAAAAAAATAGTTAAAGTTTTATCAAAGAAATGACAATTTTGCATGAGGTAAAACTCTTTATAGTTTATAAGTCTTTCCTTTTGGCTAAGTCTTAATAATAATATTGTCATTTATAGAAATTTTTATTTTACTTTTGTGATTATGATAAACATACCAAGAGCCCCCAGGCCACAAGTTTGAGACCACTGGCTTAGAGGGCACCGTGATTTAAAACAGTTGACTTCCCTAATACTTACTTGCCATTTCTGTAGATAAATGCAGAGCTCTACAGATACATATGCAACGGAATCTTCGCCGTGGAACTTACAATCTGGTCAAGACACAGAGACAGAAAAATATGAGATTTTAGGAAATGCATTTAATAGGGCAAATCAATAAGACTATAATCAAGGACAACCAGAGTTCTAGATTTAAGAATAACTTCGATGGACAAGATTTCATTATAGCCAAAGAATGCACATTTATGTTCGGGAATGCTATTCCAGGCCCATGGTGCCCGCAAAGACAGAGTGTGGATTTCGAGGGAGAGAAGAACATGCATAAGAATGGCTTGTGAATTAACAAAAAGCCTCTAAAGAATGTTAGAGGAGGTCAGGAATCAATTGTCTACTAGCAGAGACCTGCTCGTTAATTTCGATATTGCTGTAAGCACCGCTATAGTTTCCAAATTTATATGAACCCAATGCAGGTAAATTATCAGTTTCTGGGGAACCTCCTATTAGGTGTTCACCTGGGTATGTCCCGCAGAGAACGTGCATCACAGAGCGCCACTGCGAGTACTATCCAAAATCATCGTGCACGTTCACCATCATTTTTTTGTATATTTTAAAATTATGAAAATTTTTATCAAAGTGCTAAGTGACGGCAGATAAAGACCCGAATGGTCCATCCAGTCTGCCCAACCTGATTCAATTTAAATTTTTTTAATTTTTTCTTCTTAGCTATTTCTGGGCAAGAATCCAAAGCTTTAAATAAATAATTTATATCATTCAATGTGTGTGTCACTTCATTCCCCCGTGAAAGGAGAAAAAAAAAATCAATTTTCAAAAAAGCAGCAACCACAAATTTAAAGGTGCTTAAACTTATGTTGGAATTGACCGCAGCTGTCCATATCTTGCAAAAAGAAGGGTGCCTTAACTGGATACCCTACAGAGACCCCTGTTTTGCGTTCTTCCTCAGGGGCATGCTCAGAAGTTCAACCTGCTGCCATCCGAACCACCAACTCCAATAGTGTGACAGAGGAACTAGTATAAAAAGATCGTTAACTAACCAGGAAGCTTCCCTGGTCATGCCCTCTCCAATGTATGGCGTAATGACGTCACGAAGGTGGCATATTGCCATGCTGCAGATGACGTAAAATATAACCTTTGTATCTTCATCGCTTATTTCTCCCTGCTATTAACCATTCCACTAAGTCGTTCATACCTTATGGTTTGTATGACTCCAAAGAGTAGATCCAGTATTGTTCTCTGGACAATAAAAGGTTTTTTTTTTGTCTCCATCAAAGTTAGGAGATATCTGGTCTATAATACACCAACGCATGTGATCAAAGGTATGTCCTTTTTCTTTGCTATGAGCCTCCATAGGCACATTTTATTTCTGTGTTTTTAGACAGCTACGATGTTCCGTCATCCTCACTCTTGCTGTCCGTACTACTTGCTGCCCACATACAGTAGACCACAGGGACAATATATTGTATATACCACAAACCCTTTGCAGGAAGCACAGGTGGTGGATCTCCTCAAGGTGTACTTGCATTTAGTTTGAGGATGGGTCCAAATATTCTCTTCTATGGTGGTATTACAACAAGAACAATGACCAATGGCGACAAGAGGACATACATGGAAAATCAGGGGCGGGAAATTGCACGGTGACACCAGGAAATACTTTTTCACCGAAAGAGTGGTTGATCGCTGGAATGGACTTCCACTTCAGGTGATCGAGGCGAGCAGCGTGCCTGATTTTAAGAAGAAATGGGATCGTCACGTGGGATCTCTGCACAGAGATAAATAGGGGAGGGTCATTGGGGTGGGCAGACTAGATGGGCCGCGGCCCTTATCTGCCGTCTTTTTCTATGTTTCTATGTTTCTATGTCCTCCCAGTCCTTCACTGTGTATAAGGTTCTCACTTGTTCTAGATCTCACATGTCTATCGGCCAGATTTTTTTTCCCTCTTGTGTAAGCAATACAAGAATGTTCCTTGAAAATAGGATGTAATTGTAACACTTCCCAGTGTTTCTGTATGCTCTTCGCTATTGTTTGAGCTTGTGAAGTGAATGACAGAACACGGACCTGTTTGTCTCTGTTCTCTTTGGTGGCTTTTTGTAACAGCAAATCTCTGTTTGCAAACTTTGCCCTCAAAAAGGCTTTTGTGAATAATTCTGTTAGGGTAATCCCTAGCTTGTAGTTTCAAGGTGAGTAATCTTGATTCCCTATAGAAATCCTCCATAGATGTACATATATGTCTGATTCTTAGAAACTTCCCTATAGGTAAGGCTTTTTTCAGACCAGACGGATGACAACTGGTGTATTGTAAATAATTGTTCTTTTCCGTGTCTTTATGGTGGACTTTTATGATAAGACTTTGCTCGTGTTTTACTGCTGTGTCCCCACGAAAGGGATCTTTTCAAAATCCCAGGAGTACGTGAATTGTATATGCTTGTCCAGAGTATTTAACCAGACTAGAAAAATCCTGAAGATCATCCAAAGTGCCAGCCCAAATCAAGAAAACATCAATGAAACGGGTCCATATTTTAACTTGATGGTAAAACGAAGAGGAATACAAAAACTGTTCCTCAAACTGGCTCATATACAAGTGGGCAATGCTGGGGGCCGCCACCGTACCCATGGCGACCCCCTAGCTCTGTTGGTAAAATTTTCCGTTAAACTGAATATAGTTGTTGCATAAAACTAAAATGGTGAGGGTCATGATACACTCTGTAGGGACTCTCGCTGTATCACTCCTCCGACGTAAGGTTTGTTCCACTATCTGTATTGCACGAGCCTGCGGTATACTGATGTATTAAGCAACCACATTCCATAAAAGGAGGCCACAAAGATGATCGTAGAAGGAAATAAGAGAAGAGAGCTAATAAGGACTTTATGGGCAAAATTGAGGGTAGATACTGGAAGGGGTTTAAGTGGGCAGGAGAGGTGGGTCAGTGATTTTGGTTACTCTGGCATGTCGGTTGGACCGAGCTTTGTTTTATCCCAGACCTGTCATCTGTGAACACGTACGCCACAGTGACCCCTGATGCAGGCGTTCCTCAGACGCCGAAACACAGTGCTATGTCGGGTCCACAGCTTCTGCTTGTCTCCTTTTCTGAAATAAACAAGTTGGTTTTACATCAGTGATCTTCAGTGGGGTGTTCATTGTCCGTTCCCACTTCCTTTTGTACTGTTTTATACCTGTGGGTTCTCTGTCCTGTTGGACTTTTTGGTGTTTACTTGGAATTGGGGTGAAGCCAGCAGTTACAGTTTGTGGGCTCTTGCAAATTCAGTGTTAGTGCCTGAATAGGACTACAAAAAAAAGGCTATGTAGATGCTAGCTCCTACTTGACGTATGGGTCTGTGGCTGACCTGGATACTCAATGCTGGTGCCTGGATGTAGCCTGGCATTGAGTATCAGGGTTAGATTCAGCCCACAGAAACTTTAAAACTACTGACTGCCATGGATTGAATATTGGTGGTGGTGGTGGTCAGTTTGGGTTTTGTCCAGGCTACGGTATTGAGATCATATTATCTTCTCAGTGAAATCCATAGATTCATGGATGCTGACAAGAAAGCCGTGATAGTTTCTTGGGATCTCATGCCAGCTTCTGCCGGCCTGGCTCAATAAGACTGGTCTCAGGAGCTGAGTTCTAGATTGGTTGAATTCTTTCTATGCGTTCACTGGCTTCTTCGTCGCTCCTGCCAGTCTGCTGTCTTTAGTGTACCCCAGGTCTTGGTTCTATCACCCTCTCTGTTTAATATCTTTCTTTCCACGCTGGTCAGCCTAGTTCAGGATCTCAGCATTAGCAGATTTTACTACACAGATGACACTTTGCCGATCTTTATTCTTCTGATCTTACCTCCATTAATTTGTTGCCTTACCACGGTCACGGACTCTCAGACAGAAATTGGCATGCATTTCATCATCAGTGAAACATTTATTTAATGGTCAAAAAAGACCATATTTCAGTCACAGTTTAAAAGATTAAGCAATGTGGTACGCATGAAACATAACGAGCTCAGCAGCTGACATTTATGGTGAATAATTCACACATGCATGCAGAGGCACCAGCTTTACATTGCAAAATATTTTTTTGCAAAGCCTTTGTTGACATCTGTCCAATGCACCCACATGCAGTTAATGAAGTGAAACACTGCTGAATTTTCCGTAGGGTTGGGACCACAGTATATGCCTTCCACTAAGCTTCAGGCTTTAGATAATAGCTAGGATGGGCTTAGCAAATGATACCAGTTGTACACAATCTGCTTGAATATTTACAATCTGTTTCCTTGCTACAGTGCAGAGATAACACACAATAGGATGATCACTGATTTGCCCACGGTGGCTATACTTTTCCATCTGCTCATTTTGTTTTGTATCTTTAGATAGAAGGTATTTCATCTTTCTGAAAAGCTTGTTACTGCTTGCTAGACTCAATTTGTGCGGGCTTCTTTGTTTTTCTATTTTAACATACACACCCAGAGAAGTAATTTTAATATTATTAATTACTAATGGCATGATGATTATTAGATGATCGCTGACTTTATCTGGCCCTGATATCAGTCACTCTAAGGTTTTTTTTTTTTTTTTTTTAATGGATAATCTAACTAGCTTTCTTTTAAAACTAATGTCTCAAATATTTCTGTATGTTTTGGCACGATTTTGTATTTTGCATTCTGCATTCATCCGAACATTAAAAAAAAAAAAAAATCTTTGAAATTCTCTTATAGGTCAACCTTATTTGTAACAAAAGAGCAATTGAGTTGCAGTAAATTTTGTGGATTAATGATGAGAGAGCTTGGAAGTCTCTCTCTCTCTCTTTCAACCTCATTGACAAATTCTCCGGGGTATGAACGACTATAAAAATCGCTAACAACTTGATTAATCTGTTGACTTCCGTGCACCCTGTTTCCATATTTTCTTTGCTCATTGCAATAAATCTAGTCCAGGATAACCTCTAATCAATTTAGCTGAAAATTATCCTGATTTATTTTATACATACATATTTATAACAAACTAATGAGGCCCGACCTCATAGATGCAATGAATCATCAAAAATCTGAGAGAATGGACCACATACTACACTTGTGATAAGCATGTGGGAAGTGAGCGAATATGTATTTTTTTCTTTTTCAGCTTATGTTCCAGTACAATTATAATAATATTTCATCATACTGTAGAGCAGGGATCTCAAAGTCCCTCCTTGAGGGTCGCAATCCAGTCGGGTTTTCAGGATTTTCCCAATGAATATGCATTGAAAGCAGTGCATGCACATAGATCTCATGCATATTCATTGGGGAAATCCTGAAAACCCGACAGGATTGCGGCCCTCAAGGAGGGACTTTGAGACCCCAGCTGTAGAATATCTGAAATATTTTCCCCTCTAAAGCACAGCTTTGGTCATTTGCCCAATCAAACCAGGATTTTGCGGGTGTCACCATTATTTTCATTAATGTTTTTACCATTTAGAAATCAGGAATTCAATACAATATTTCTGTAAAAAAAAAAATCAATGAAGGACTCAGATGCCAGATTTTATCTCAGTAAAATCCGGACCCCTAGACCTGCCTCCCAGTTCCACCCATCCCCGCCTCGTTATGCCCCAGATTCACCCTCAGCCCCGCCCCCGCTGCCTTTCATGCACGTGCCTTTACCGCATTGAATTCGCGCATTCACGGAGGTCTCCTCCCGACGCAATTTCTTTTCAAAAACCCGGACAAAGTGCCGGGTTTTGAAAAGCTGTCCAGAGAAATCCGGACATCTGGTAACCCTACTCGTTTGCTGAGCTGCGGCAGAGGTTTCTACCACAGCCCGGGGCGCTAAATGCTCCGACTCTTCCCTGACGCTCATAGGAGCCATTAGCGCTCCGGGCCGTAGTAGAAACCTCTACTGCGGCTTAGTATAAGAGGACCTAAATTTCATCATCTGAATATTAACCCAGGGGAAAGGCATGAACAGGGTCTGAGATAGGAAAAAAAATCAACTTTCGCTGCTTCAGTTATTACTGCCCATAACTTATTTCTAAAATGCAATCAAACAACATATGGACCACATAAAGATAGGACTGACTTTTATGGAGTCCTATTTATATGGTTAACTTGGCTGAATATATTGACTCCTGACCAGTCAGATGCCGATTCTGGCCCCCCAATAACTGGTTTGTAGTTCAACACTAACTGTTTATCTTAAGCGTCAGTAACCTTTTAAGTGTTGCTGAAAATCAGTAGCTAGTCCCAGTTGATTTAATCAGCCAGGAGCCATTGTGGGCCGGTTACAAGGTTTTGAATCTGGATCCCAGTGTGCTTTCTTTCCAGTTCTAGGCAGGAGCATTTACGTCAGCCCTATGGCTAGTAAACGTGGTTGTGGCTGTCATATACATGCAAATATTACCTGTTACACTGGTATTCTATAAAGCAGCGGTCTCAAACTCGCGGCCCGGGGGCCACATGCGGCCCGCCAGGTACTATTTTGAGGCCCTCAGTATGTTACCATTGTTCTGGAAAGTTGTAACCTCATACAAGCACTTTCCTGCGTCGGTACGCGATTGTGAGGTGGAGAGGACAATCGCGTACAGACGCAGGAAAGCGCTTCCTTGAGGTTACAGAAGTGAGGCGGGCAACGTTCCAGAACGTAAGGTAACCATCGGAGGCAGTGCAGCTCGTGCGTGTGTACGTAATCTCGCGAACTCTCGCGAAATTCGGCACCTCTCCTGGCGGTGACTGCTTGATGTAAGATGGCGGCTGTGTCCGGTGCTGGAGGAGGTGAGAGCTGAAGGCGGTTGCGGATGCGACCACCAGATGCTTAAGGCACACGTTTTCCAGCCACAAGTCGGATATTGATTCTCCCCCTCCACAAAAAAGCCTAGAGGACTACAACAAAATCTTGTCTCTTGCAGTTGATACTTTAGAATCTAAATCACAAGAAAAAGTAGACAGGGACAGATTTTTCAGATTACGGGGAACCACAAGTACAAGGGGGCACTCGGAAAAATTAAAAGGAGACAGGTTTAAAACAAATGCCAGAAAGTTCTTTTTCACCCAGAGGGTGGTGGACACATGGAACGCGCTCCCGGAGGCTGTGATAGGCCGGAGCACGTTACAAGGCTTCAAAGAAGGTTTGGATAGGTTCCTAGAGGATAAAGGAATTGAAGGGTACAGATAAGAGTAGCGGTAGGTTATAGGGATAGTCTGGGACCATTGCTCAGGCAATGGGCCTGATGGGCCGCCGCGGGAGCGGACCGCTGGGCGAGATGGACCTCTGGTCTGCCTCAGCGGAGGCAACTTCTTATGTTCTTATGTTAATTTTGCATGAGGTAAAACTCTTTATAGTTTATAAATCTTTCCTTCTGATAATTTCAGCTATACACAGCTGAAAGCAGTGCAACATCCAGAAAGTGAAAAACTATCTAAACTTCACTTTCTGTGTATAGCTGAAATTATCAGAAGGAAAGATTTATAAACAACAACGAGTTTTACCTCATGCAAAGTTGTCTTTTCTTTAATAAGATATTAACTATTTTTTCTGAGGCCCTCCAAGTACCTACAAATCCAAAATGTGGCCCTGCAAAGGGTTTGAGTTTGAGATCACTGCTATAAAGGAAATTGAAGCATATTTAATAAATGAAAGTAGGCACCTAAGAGACATTTTCTCAGGGGCAGATATTCAGACCGTAGGAGTCAGCCAGCATAAGACTCACTGTCAATGCTGGCCCTGGATATTCAATGTTCAGGCTGTTTCTAGTGTCCGGCATTGATTGAATATCCCAAGTTGTTTTGGACAGTGTTAACTAGGGTGCCAGATTTTCCAATCGAAAAATCTGGACCCCCTATACGCCGCCACCAGGCTCGCACAGTTCCACCCATCTCTGCCCTGTAATGTTCCAACACCCCCCCACCCCATGCCTGCTCATGTCGGGCAGGAGGATGTCTGCGCATGCGCGGATAGCATGGGATGACATCATTACGCGGCATCTGCACATGCGCGGGTTTCGAAAAGCCTTACGGCAAAGTTTATTTTAAACAAACAAACAGACTGTTGCATACAAAAGGACCACTTTATATAAAATATGGGACCCGACATGGTCCGTGTTTCGAATGAACCTGTCTTCTTCAGAGGTCCCAGAAAGTAGTGGTAACAAAGACCAAGCAACAAATGTCTAATCTGTGTGTTGGGTGCTAAGGCCAGAATCCAGTCGGGTTTTCAGGATTTCCCCAATGAATATACATTGAAAGCAGTGCATGCAAATAGAACTCATGCATATTCATTGGGGAAATCCTGAAAACCCAACTGGATTCTGGTCCTCGAGGACCAGAGTTGCCCATCTCTGGCTTAGGCCTTCTACCGCTTCAGTTCTTCAGCTGTAATTCATCACTACCTAAGCATGCAACACACAGATCAGGCATTTACTGCGTGGTCTTTGTTACCACTACTTTTCGGGACCCCTGAAGAAGACAGGTTTGTTCGAAACACGGACTGTATTGGGTCCCAGAGTTTGTTGCCTGGTCTTTGTTACCACTACTTTTTGGGACCCCTGAAGAAGACGGCTTTGTTCGAAACACGGACTATGTCGGGTCCCAGATTTTATTGCATGGTCTTTGTTACCACTACTTTTCGGGACCCCTGAAGAAGACGGGTTTGTTTGAAACACGGACCGTGTCGGGTTCCAGATTTTATAATAAAGTGGTCCTTTTGTACGCAACAATCTGTTTGTTTAAAATAACCTTTGCCTGCATCTTGTGCATCTGCCTGCAGTACCTTTCTTTGTCTTTTGGGCTCATACTTTTTACCATAAATGTTGTGGTTAGAATGGCTTATGGGCTCACTAGCTCACTCACCAGGCTATTTAAAACACCTGTTTGATGCTCTACTAGGCTTTCCCATAGCAGGTGCTGCTGTTCTAAAGATAGGTATGTACTGTTTCGTTCAGATTTTTGGGGGGTGGAAGGGGGGTCAGTGACCACTGAGGGAGTGTGTGGGGTCAGAACTTAATCCCTCCAGTGTTTATCTGGTCGGTTTGGGTAACTTTTTGGCACTCAGACGCTCTGAAAAAAAGGTCTGGCTCACAACGCCTAAGTTCCGTCCAGGATATCTTGGGAAAGGATCTATTATTACCGCAAGACGTCCAAGTCTACGCCCACCCAAAGGCCGTCCAGAACATGCCTCCAACACCGCTCCGACCCCCTTTTGTTTTGAACGCATAGCAACCTCACAAGATGCCCAAAAAGACAGTTTTGAAAAGTTCTGTTTTCTGCCATTTTGGGGACATCTTAGAGTTTTGAAAATGCCCCTAATAATATGCTCTTTTGGGGGTTCATCTGCACTAATTGTGAAATCAGCTTTCTAGGTTATAAAATAAGCAGTGAGGATTTTGGGGGTCTGAACATTGTCCTTTTAATATGGCAGACATAAGAAAAAAATGTGACTAATTTTTCCTAGAGTTCAGTTTTAGATTTTTCTTAAAATCTTACATCACTACATATAGCGGATATCAATATTGACTCTACTCCTATCTGTTCCAAGGACTGAGAGCTGATGGATTATTTTTTATAAAATGGTGGTTCTTAACCCTTGGATCAGGGCACGGCGGTGACTCATAAAACACCGTAATATGTTGGATGAGTAATGGGTAATGTTCCTTATCTCGTTGATTGCTGGTGAGGTATTTATGTTATGTGTCATGTATTTATATGCAACGCTCAAGATTCGAAATAACAGAGTCCTTCTTCCTGCTCTGCTGTCCAGAAATCAGAATTCTGAGGATGCAGCTATTCGTAATGGCTTTTACATTAGTTTCTCTGAAATGTCCATGAAGATGATCTGCCTAGTATTCAGTATAGTTCATGATGTTTAGGGACCCGCACTTCCTGTTAATTTCACTCCAGAGTCCCTGCTGCTGCCTGTATGGTGAAGGTTGCAATGGAGATCTGACGCTTCACTTCTTCCCAAGCCGCCTTCTGGTCTGTTTTATTTCCAATATTAAACATGGCATCATAGATCCCAGGGAAAGATTCTCCGGCATATTTGTTATGGCTACTGGGAGCAAAGATGATGTGCCTGTGAATTGAGCATGCCAAGCATTCAGAATTACATATGCATTTTTACTGATATCACCATTATACAACAAAGATCAGCTCTGAAGAAAGTATTACTTATATTCTACTACGAAGAGGTAAAGATTTGATATTAACAGGTGCGGATGTGTCCAGGGGGAAAACATTTCAGTTTGTTGCAACTTTTTTTTTTTCTTATTTTAGGATTTTTTTTTTCCCCCCCAGCTTGTTTCACACTGTTCTTGTTAAAACATTTTTAGAACATTTTAGAACTTTTTTAAGGTAGTTAGATCAACTTTACAAGCATTTAATTATATTTCATTAATTAAAATTAATTTTATGTGCACTGAATTATATAAGATGTGTACATTCTCATCACCATTAATAAGTGTTATTAGGATGTGGCAAATAACCAAATAGCCCTCCCACCCCTGTGGATTAATTAATTTGTTATTGGGGAGGGAAGAGGGTGGGGAAAGATTCAGGAGTGGGGAGGGAAGGAGAAGGATGGATTTGGAATGGTGATAGCTTCAGAACAAAAGGCCAGAACAGTTCTGATTAGACTCTTTTTTTGTGGGCAGAGCACCAATCAGCACTGAGGCAGTACGGAGGAAAGGGCGATTTTGATAGGCTGGAAATTAGAGATGTTGTCTTAGGAGCTTGCACCTTGTCTTCTCTCCCTGTTGGTACTGGGGTTATATATTTTGGAGGAGGCAGGGTAGGGGCTGTGTTTTTGTTGCAGCTATTGGTAATTATTCCTCATTGAATGGTACTCTTTGGAATTTTTGGAAAATCTGGCAACCCTACCCTAGGGGGAACTGCAGTGAACATTCCATAAAAGGTCCATAACCCCCTTACATTGTATGGTGAGCCTTCCAAAACTCATCTACTCAATTGTATATGTCTCCAATAGCCCCTATGCCTGCAGCTGTCATCTGTTTTTGGTGGGCTCACACTGTCTACCACAAGTGTACTAGTTAGAATGGGCTATGGGCCTGGATCCCCTTCTCTGCAGTCCACTGCACCAACCACTAGGACTGGCCATAATACCTGAAGCTGACATATTGGCTGGTATGTACTGTTTCATTCACATCTGTGGGGGAGTGGGAGGGGGGTCAGTGACCACTGAGGGAGTAAGGGGGGGGACCCATGCCTTCATGCCTCCAGTGGTCATCTGGTCAGTTTGGCTACCTTTTGGCACTTATTTCTTATTGAAACAGGTCTAGCTTCAAACGTCTAAGTTTTGCCCTGGATATTTTCTGCAACGTTTCCATTATTGCAGAAAAATGTCCAAATCATATGTCCAAAGGTCACATTTTGCCATTTTTGGACATTTTTTTCTTTTGAAAATGAGCCCCTTACTCTCCTATACAGTTGGGCAGACTTGATGCGCCAATTGTTCCTTATCTGCCGTCATCGACTATTCGACATATATAGCGATGAGTGAAAAAGGAAGGGCGAGTTAAGATTTTCATACCTATAGAATGGCGTCCCAGGTAAACCTAGAGGATCAATAAATGCCCTTTCCAAAAACATCAACTGATCATTGATGGATCTTATTAAGAGAGGGCTAAAAGACAAAAAGAACATATTAAAAAAAATGAAACAATTTTATAAAAGTATGCGTAAATGCTAAAACATCCTACAAATTACTGATTGATGATACAGATCAACTGCTTAGATCTGCACCAGGTGAGTGGTATATCAAGTTGTATTAAAACATAATAATAAAACATGATTAATGAATGAGGGTGGCAGGATTTCCAAGCTGTAGGGTTTATTTCAGGTAAAAGGTGCCCAAATGTGCCAAGACAATTTGACGGTAATTCTATAACAGGAGTTCCAATGCAGGCACTGGTTAAGACACCTAATTTCAATCTAAGTTATAAAGAAAAGTAGGCGACTACTTTCTTTATAAAATCTTTGCGCAAAAGACCAAGAATGAATATACATCATGTCCTATGGCTGGTGTAGATTCAAATGTGAATTCCCATGGAAGAAAACCCACATGTCGGAATATAGATCTGCTCCCAGACATGACTATGTGCCTGCATTAGGGACAGTGATAAATTCTGAGGTCTGGGGTCCTGCAGTCCCAGCACTTCCTTCAAACCCATACCAGCACACACCAGAAGCCCCCTGCCCCCAAGGAATCAGACCTGCCCTTTATGATTGTATGAAATGGGTATTCCCACTCAATGTTTTGCTGCAGGGACATCCATGCAGGCATTTAATTTAGGCGAGGATCTCCTTTGGCGTCCTTTCCAGAATGCTTTTCTTTAAACAATAAGAAACTTCTACTATTTCACATCTTTGTGTACTGAAGGGAAATTATTCTGTCTAACTGGAGGAAGTCTGAATACATCATTAATTGTAATATCAGTTTGATCTAAAAATAAACAACAATATTTCATTAAGTGAACCAAATAACTTACTTGTTCGTGTCTACGCTCTTCACTTTCTGGTCAAATGCCAGAGCAGCTTGAGAAAAATTGCTCACAGCAGAAAAAAGAGGATCTGCAAAGATTAAGATGACTTACTTCAAGATTATATGCAATGTATTGATACAGAAGAAACAATGAAATGAAATGAATGCACAATGGACCAGCGTTTCCTGAGCTTGGTACTAGAGCTTGGTGTTCAAAGTATAACCAATAAATATGCAGGGGCCAATACAGCGGGTCACCCCATGGTCTCAAGACCCCCTCAATTTTAAGCCTCCTCCCTGGTTTCAAGCCTCCTCCAGTCTTAAGTCCCCCCCTCCCCCCAGTTTCAAGACCCCCATCCAGTCTTAAGCTCCCTGGCTTCAAGACAACCCTAAGCTCCACGACTCCCACCTCCAGTAAAATTAGGGTTACTAGGTGTCTGGATTTTTTTTAGAGGATATGGTCCGGGCATCCGGATGGTTTTTCCAAACCCGGCACTTTGTCAGGAGAGCATCTGTGCACGCTTGGGTGCAATGTGGTGATGTCACGAGCATGCGTCATTGCGTTACACCTGTGCAGATGCTCTCCTGACGCCACTCTGAACAAGTGAACAGGTTGAGGGGGCGAGGCTGGGGTGTGACTTGGGTGGAATGGGGCGGGGCCCGATAGAACTGGTCGGGCTTCGGGGGTGTGGCTATGGGTCTGGATTTTACTTCCATAAAATCTGGTAACCCTAAGTAGAATGAGAGTGCCTTGTATAAGGAGAAATGACACCTAGCGGTAAAGGTGTGAGACAGCTGCTAGGGGCACCATTTTATTAGGAGGGCCAGACCAGACAGGAGCGATTGGGCCTCGCTCACGCCCAAAGATACCTTCGTAGACCACCAATGATTTTAAAGGTAGCCCATGTGGGGAGGGGGAGTGGGGCAGGGAGCTATTGAAGCCAGAAGGGGGCTTAAGACTTGAACAGCATTGATGTGTGGGGGGGGAGGGGGGCTTGAGACTGGAAGGTCTTGAAGCCAGGGAAAGAGCTTGAGACTGAAGGAGGAGGGGGAATTTAAAACCAGGGGGCACCGTGTCAGCTCAAAGTCTGAGTTTGGGGGATGAGTCTAGTGTTGAAGGAGGAACCCTACTCTGTAGGCCTGGGAATAATGGGCCACGGGAATATGTTATTATTATTTATTTTTAATATTTATTCACCGCTTGTAGCCTAAGCAGTTTACATTAGGTACTCAAGTAATTTCTCCCTATCTGTCCCGGTGGGCTCAAAATCTGAATAATGTATCTAGGGGCAAGGGAGTGTCAAGTAACTTGCCCAGGTTCACAATGAGCAGCAGTGGGCTTCAAGCTGTGACCTCAGGGTACTAAGGCTGCAGGCCTAGCCACTAGGCCACTCCACACACAGTGTCTCGCAAGCAGTTTTATTCTCTCGCCCCTGGGTTCAGCAACCCGTGGTACTAGTATACTGCAGATTGCTGTATCTTATAGAGAATCTGATAGACTCTTCCCTAACTGCCCTTAGGTGCTATTCTATAAGTTAGTGTCTAAGTGTGTTAGTGTGTAACTGCAAAGGTATCATGCATGCGGATGGGGCATTACACCTGCCTTTTAACTTGGTGTGAGTGTTGGCGCCCAAATGCCAACTTAGACTCTATTCTATAACGGAATCTGGGCACCCAGATGCTGTTATAGAATTCTATCTTGGTTCACAGATTTAGGGCACTTAATTTTTAGCATCGTCTCTAGACTTCCCTCCTATGGGACTATGGGCTCGATTCACTAACCTGCCCGATCATGACCGATCCTTGGCAGGCCAAACAATTCACTACAGGCTAATATTTAAATGGGGGCAATCAGAGGAACGCCACCCACCGACCGCACGGATCACTACTGAGCGATCCTGTCGCATGCGCAGACCATCTCTTTGCCTGTCCATGGTCTGCGCATGCTCTCTCTACGCAAGGAAGCCACTTTTGCAGACGGGGAGGGGAGGGGGGCAATCAGCCAGAACACATGAATCCTACTAGGCCTTAACCCACCCCGACTCTCCTACTCTCTGCCGCCTTCCCTGCAGTGTGAGCCCGCGGGGCTGCACTGCGGCGTGTTCTGGAACGCGCTGTAGTGCGGCCCCATTTTAAACCTGCGGGCTCGCACTGCAGGGAAGGTGGCAGAGATCCAGAGCTCGGGGCAGAGAGCAGGGCTGGAAGATAAGGGCAGAGCTCGGGGCAGAGAGCAGGGCATGATCGGGACAGAAAGCAGGGCAAGATCAGAGCAGAGAGCAGGGTTGGAAGATCAGGGCAGAGCTCAGGGCAGAGAGCAGGGCATGATCGGGACAGAGAACAGGGCAAGATTGGGGCAGAGAGCAGGGCATAATCGGGACAGAGAACATGGCAAGATCGGGGCAGAGAGCAGGGCTGGAAGATAAGGGCAGAGCTCGGGGCAGAGAGCAGGGCATGATCGGGACAGAGAACATGGCAAGATCGGGGCAGAGAGCAGGGCTGGAAGATAAGGACAGAGCTCGGGGCAAAGAGCAGGGCATAATCGAGACAGAGAACATGGCAAGGTTGGGGCAGAGTGCAGGGCTGGAAGATCGGGGCATAGAGCAGGGCATGATTGGGACAGAGAGCAGGGCAAGATCGGGGCAGAGAGCAGCGCTGGAAGATCAGGGCAGAGAGAAAGGCTGGAAGATAAGGGCAGAGCTCAGGGCAGAGAGCAGGGCATGATCGGGACAGAGAACACGGCAAGATCGGGGCAGAGAGCAGGTCTGGAAGATAAGGGCAGAGCTCAGGGCATAGAGCAGGGCATGATCGGGACAGAGAACATGGCAAGATAGGGGCATAGAGCAGGGCTGGAATGTCGAGGCATAGAGCAGGGCATGATTGGGACAGAGAGCAGGGCAAGATCGGGGCAGAGAGCAGGGTTGGAAGATCAGGGCAGAGAGAAAGGCTGGAAGATCGGGGCAGAGTGCAGGGCGGCAATGGAGCAGGAGAGTCAGCAGGGACGTGTGCAACTGGTTCTCAGCAGTCGCCTCTTCTGTTGATCGGCTAACCCAGTCAGTGTCCCATATTTGTTTAGTGAATCACGTCCCTGCCTACTTTGCATGCCGTTTCCTCTCATTTGCATGCACGGATCGGAGGAGCAGTTAGTGAATCGGGTCGGAGGGAAATCGGGTCGCAAACCGATCGGTACACGATCGGTTTGCTTAGTGAATCTAGCCCTATATCTGGACTGAGCAGAGGCATTCCCAGTGAAGAGGTTGGGGAGGGGTTTGCATTTATGTCCATATTTTTAAGAATTGTGCTAATAGAGATAAGGAAAAGAGCTTGTCATGAATGTTCAAATGTTCCTGTTTCTTGCATAGAGGAAAATCCTTTTACAAGTTCTTTTTGGTACTTCTTTTAAGTAAATATTATGACATCGCTTATGCTGTTCCTGCAAACTTCTAATGTAATTCTTGTTAACTTTGATGTAATCCGCCTTGAACCGCAAGGCATTGGCGGAATAGAAATCTCTAATGTAATGTTTAGCACTAATTAGAGAGAATTAACGAAACAGCTGAAAATACTAGAGTTGTTCCTCTGCAAAATGGTTCCCTTACTTCATCTGGGATTCATACCCAAGCCTTTTTTTTTTTTTAATTGGACTACCTACGGCAGAATGAACTGAAAATGCAAGGCCAGCTCCATGAAGTTTAGAGAATGACACGGTGACAAAATTCATCACCGTCCCCGTGGATAACCATGGGAAACCATCTTCATGTCATTCTTTAAGGAGAGAGGGAAGAATCAGAGTATGAATGGCCACAACCACTGACCCGCAAGCTTTGCTCTGAAGAATGCTGGTGTAGAAGGACTGAGGTTGAAACAGACACTACAGAATGACAGTCTCTGGTATCCAGAGCAGATATTGTGATGTCATAATGCCTCATTCCACCAGTGCCTAAGAGCCAATCACATCAGTGATGTCACAATGGCTTCATTATCCTTGGCTCACATAAGAATCAGAGTATGAATGGCCACAACCACTGACCCACAAGCTTTGCTTTGAAGAATGCTGGTGTAGAAGGACTAAGGTTGAAATAGACACTAGAAAATGACATGGGATTATTTCCCGTGGTTATCCGCGGGGACGGGAACGGTGATGAATTTTGTCACCGTGTCATTCTCTAAATATTCACAGTGAAATAAGTTGAAATGATGACTTACCAAAGGATACATTAAACATTTCAAGCCGAGCTTGGTGCTTCCGGGCCAGTGTGTAAATGGTATCGGCGTAGCACTTCAAAGCCTCAGCGTAATCTCGGCAACGGAAGGGAAGGACTACAGAGTCAGCCAGTTCAAAGACGAGTCCACCTCGTACCTGCGCAACCGCGAGGTGAGTCTTAAACGTAGGGTCATAGAACTTCTCCACTAGTTCAAAGGTTTCGTAAACGCTGTGGTAAACGGGATAGCCACTATACCTGCCTTCTTTCTAGAAAAATAATGCAAGGTAGAACAATGAAATGGCAGGTTGCCTTGAATTATTGATGTAGGAAGCACATCAAATTTAGGGGTCCTTGTGGAAAGCCGCACTAAAACATGGCTTGCACTATGATTAGCGGATGGGTTTTCCAGCGTGCCGAGGCCACTTTTAGTGCGGCTTTAAAATGCCCACATTTCCCATTTTTGCAGGAATGGCCATGCACTAATCTCTCCGTTAGCACATGGCTATTAGCGGATCAGCCCGTAACTACACTTATTTTGTAGGCATTAAGGACTGGATTCTCAAAATGGAGCTGTTCGGAAGGCACCGGGTAGGTGCCCGAATGGTGCCTAAGTGTTTTAATTGGCCATTAACAGTGCAGTATTGACTAATTTTAAAAAAAAAAAAAAAAAAAGTAGGCGCCTTGAGGCACCCACAAAAATATTTATTTATTTATAGTATTTATATACCACATATAGCCTAAGTGGTTTACCTTCAGGTACTTAAGCATTTTTCCCTGTCTGTCCTGGTGGGCTCACAATCTATCTAATGTACCTGGGGCAATGGGAAGATCAAGTGACTTGCCCAGGGTCACAAGGAGCGGGGTGGATTTGAACCCACAACCTCAGGGTGCTGAGGCTGTACCTTTAACCACTGTGCCACTCTAGAAATCAAAATATAGTGAAAGTGAGCTCCATTGGGAGAACGGTATAGAAAACTGAATGAATGAAATAGGACAATGAAGCCATTGTGACATCACTGATGAGGCTGGCTCTTAGGCACTGGTGGAATGAGACAATATGACATCACAATACCAGCTCTGGTTATCAGAGGCTGAAACCTTTGACATTATTTATTTATTCAGTTCTCTATACTGTTCTCTCAGTGGGAGCTCAGAATGGTTTACATGAATTTATTCAGGTACTCAAGCATATTTCCCTCTCTGTCCTGGTGGGCTCACACTCTTCCAAATGTACCTGGGGCAATGAGGGGATTATGTGGCTTGCCCAGGGTCACAAGGAACAGTGTGGGTTTGAACCCACAACCTCAGGGGGCCACACACTCCCAATAGGTGACCGAATTGCATCTATGTAGATGCTTACCAGTGCCGATCATCACAAGAGGTGTGGCAATGGGCAGGGTTGACGTTCGGTGCCACTAAGTCTGATTCTACATTGAAGATCACCACTGGAAATGTAGATGGCCTATATTTCTGGTGCCTTTCTTCGACCTAGGCCACGATTCTCATAATGGCGCCATTTTGAGAATTCAGCTCTAAGGGCTCATGCGCTAACCACACACTAATCAGATAGAACAGCTACAACATAGTGGGCTAACCGATTAGCGTTGGGCACCCCTACTCTCCACCCCCACCCTGCAGGCTGCCTTGATTAGGAAACTGAAGCACTCTGATGAATTTCCCGCCCCGCCCCCCTCCCCTCTCCCCCCTTGCTTAGCTCATGCAGGGGTTTACCCTGCCTACTTCTTACAAGGTGGGGTTTTTTTTTTTTTACACCATATTAACATAACTATGATGCATAGTGTTTTGAATTTGGCAAATGGTATATACAAATATTTTGGTATACAGTACTCCCCCGATATTCGCGGGGGGTTCCGTTCCAGGAGGCGGTAGATTTTTGGCTATAGCGCGTGGTAATTTTGTGCGTGCGCTAAAAACCCTAGCGCACCTTTGTAAAAGGAGCCCAAAGCGTCGTGTTAAATCTGGGCTTAGGGTATGGGAAAGCCCCACATTAAAACGTGTTAACCCAGATTTTGCCATAGTTTTGTAAAAGGGCCCCTAAATTGCACTTAATTATAGGACAAAGGGGGCCTCTAGGTTTTCAAAATAACGACCATGCATGTGTTAAATTAATTTGTATATAGTGAAAGCTGTGGCTGCACATCCATCTCATGCATATTCATGTTAGCTATCTAAGCCAGGTCTTAAGGACTGGATCTGGCCTTTTAATTGGAAGTGGTATATCTAAGATTAGTCTTCTAAAAGAAAAGCTGCCGTGTCCCTTCCTCCCACCACATTCCCCGGTGTGTTAACACTGAAACCCATAGCTGTTGGCTGCCTGTGTGTCCAAAAGAGAAGGATATTCTTGAAACTCGATTGGCTACTGAGGACACGTTACATTATATTACATTACGGATTTCTATTCCGCTTGTACCTTGCGGTTCTAAGCGGATTACATTGGAAGATAACTGGGCATTTCCAAGAAGTTACTTTACATTGGAAGATAGCTGGACATTTCCAGGAAGTTACTTTACATTGGGAGATAGCTGGACATTTCCAGGAAGTTACTTTACATTGGGAGATAGCTGGACATTTCCAGGAAGTTACTTTACATTGGAAGATAGCTGGACATTTCCAGGAAGTTACTTTACATTGGGAGATAGCTGGACATTTCCAGGAAGTTACTTTACATTGGGAGATAGCTGGACATTTCCAGGAAGTTACTTTACATTGGGAGATAGCTGGACATTTCCAGGAAGTTACTTTACATTGGGAGATAGCTGGACATTTCCAGGAAGTTACTTTACATTGGGAGATAGCTGGACATTTCCAGGAAGTTACTTTACATTGGGAGATAGCTAGACATTTCCAGGAAGTTACTTTACATTGGGAGATAGCTGGACATTTCCAGGAAGTTACTTTACATTGGAAGATAGCTGGACATTTCCAGGAAGATACATTGGAAGATAGCTGGACATTTCCATGAAATTACATTACATTAGAAGATAGTTGGTTTCAAGTTACATAGTGAGGTTTCAGGTTATTTTGTGACATAGAGAAGAAGATTCCAGCATGATGGGATTCATGTTAGGTTAGGTTAACCGAATCTGTTTTTTTGAATAGTAGTGTTTTTATTTCTTTTCGGAATGCTTTAAAGTCTGTTGTTGTAGTCAATAGGTTGGATATAGAGGGGTCAAGTTTCGCTGCTTTAGTAGCTAGGAGGCTGTCGTATAGTAGTTTTTTGCATTGGGTACCTTTGAGTGGTGGGTAGGAGAATGGTGTCTGGGTTCTTCTAATTCTGGGTGAAAGGTTTCGATTTCAAGGGGATATGTCCAAAGGTTATTAGCTTCGGTAATTGCCCCAAATAGCAGTTGTTCACGTGAATCACTTGGAGGGTAATTATTCCATGATAAATATCCTGTGTCATGATTAGTACAGGACTTACCCTATTTTTTGTGTACCGGGTTCTGCCAGACGAAATCCCAAGTCGCTGAAAAAAGACTTCAAAGTCATTGCCAGACCCCAATTTGTTTATCCTTTTGGGGGGGAAAAAAAAGTTCAACAACAGAGCAGTCTTCATTCAATTAATGAGAGCATGGGAATAAAGTCCTCCTACAACTTAAATTTGGCCTGGGGCCCCTCTACTTTGGTCTGAGGCCCCCCCGAGCAGTCATAATTACTAGTGGTGCAGCCCCACCAGCTGAGGAAATGTGGCGCCTGTCTGAATCAGCTGTGGAAACGGAGTGAAGAAACCAGCAGGCGGCAGCAGCGCTTCGAGCTGGGTGGGGTGGGGTGGGGTGGGGCGGACCGCCCCAGGCGCCGTCTTGGCGGGGGGCGCCGGTACCTCTCCTCCTCTCCGCCCCCTGCTCCTTCCCACTCCTCCTCCACCGCATGTGCGCCTTCAGTTCCCCGCCAACCTACCTCTAGCTCTTCGCCGGTGAGCAGCAGTCCCCATCCCAACTAGGAAGGGTCCCATGACTAGAAAGTGGCATCGGAGGGAGAGCCAACGCTAGAGCAGGCAGCAAGTTAAAGATGCTGCTCGCGCTGGGGAGCTAAACAGGCGTGGGGGAATGGAAGGGGAGCGTGTGCGGTGGGGGGGGGGAGTGTGGGGGGCTAACACCTCCGCCTCGGATGCCTCCCACCCTCGCTACGCCACTGAAGCCGCTGTTATTGGCATCGCAAGCACTTTCGGCACTTATGGGAGCACTTCCTGATGCCAGTCTATCAAAATCAGTATCGGGGAGTGTCAATGTGCTGACGGTATCGGTGACAGAGGCTTGAAGTGCTGCAGCCTGTTGGCTTCTTCACGGCACAACTGACTCGGGGTGAGTTCTGGATTCATTCTGCTAAAGGTGCCTGGGGATCTTTGCCAGCTAATGCAGTTTAATTAATTAATTTATTATTTTTATAAATCTTTATTGATTTTCAAACTTTGACAGTGCATAACAATTAAATACACAATTAATGCATGAAACAATCATTTCCCCCCTCCAAATTATTAATACAATAAGAACCATTATGTGAATATAATTATAATAAAGTAATTTTATACTCAAAATACCTTACCCTCCCCTGTTTAAATATTTAGTTAGGGTGTGTGTGTGGGGGAGGGAGGAGGCATGAGGGAGGGAGGAAGCAGGACCGTTGCTAGCTATGTGCAGCGGGACAGGGTGGCAAAATTGCACCCCGCCCATTGACTTCTCTTATTGGCATCACTGAGGTGGTGAACAAAAAAGACAACGAAAGGTACCGCAGACGAATGTACAAGAAGCAGGCAACGTTTATTTTAAACAAACAAGCAGATTGTTGCGTACAAATAGACCACTTTAAACCAAAATAAGGGACCCGTCACGGTCCGTGTTTCGAACAGCACGTCTTCTTCAGGGGTCCCATAAAAAGGACACGCAACAAATGCCTGCTGCTCCAGTTCGTCAGCAGGACATTATCACCGCTAAAGCACACAATACACAGATCAGGCATTTGCTGCGTGTCCTTTGTTACCACCATTTCATGGGACCCCTGAAGAAGACGCGTTGTTCGAAACACGGACCGCGTCGGGTCCCATATTTTGGTATAAAGCGGTCTATTTGTACGCAACAATCTGCTTGTTTGTTTAAAATAAACGTTGCCTGCATCTTGTACATTCGTCTGCGGTACCTTTCATTGTCTTTTTCGTTCACCGCATTTTTTTTTTTATTTTACTGCCGATTTGTTGGATTTTCTTTTTTGTCCTTCATTACTGAAGTGGGCAATGCGGGAGCACGACGGGAGCCCTTGGGCGTGAAAACAAACAAAAAAGGGGCAGTGAAAGCAAGTGGGAGCTTAGGTAGGTTTTGAACTAGAGAATGACACGGTGGTTGTTACCCGCAGCTAGCCGCAAGTAGCCGCGGGTAACCCGCCAAAACGGGAAGAGAAAATTAGTGGTCGCTGCGGGGACGGGGACAAGGCCATTCACCGCTCCTTGGAGTGGTGAATGGTCTTGTCTCCACAGTGAAGCCAGCACAGATCGCGCGGTCCAGCATCCCCATCCGATCGCCGCATCCCACGTTCTGCCATCTCCCTCCCTCCACCTCACCTTAGATGCTTGCCGAATCCGAGTTTAATTCTTCTCCCAGCCAGCACGCTTTCAATAAGTCGCGCGTGCTCAGCTGCTTGAATTGTTGAATCTCCTCTGACGCAACCGGAAACAGGAAGTTGGGTTAGAGGAGAAGATTCAACAGCTCAAGCAGCCGTGCGCGTGGCTTATCGAAAGCGTGTGGCTGGGAGAAGAATTAAAGTCAGACTCAGCAGGCACCTAAGGTGAGGTGGAGGGAGGGAGATGGCAGGACGCGGCGATTGGGTGGGAGGGTGCTTCTGGACCACGTGATCCGTGATCGTGCATGATTCCTCACATTAGGAAGGAGGGAGTGGACAGTAGTTGTGGGGACGGGACGGGCACAAATTTTTTCCCCGTGTCATTCTCCATTTTGAACCACTAGAATCCCAAGAGCCTGGGGAGAGTAACTCAAGTCAGCAAAACCTAGTGCATTACAAATACAGGTGTGCCTTACTGAAGCTCGTTCTTGGACATAACCCCTTATTACTTAACTGAAACCCATCATTAGTCTAAAACCTTATTGTCTGTACGCAATTATTATTCAGTCTTTGGCTCGTTCCTTCTTTCATTTATACGTCACCTGGGAGCATCTCTATATTCTGTCCAGTTGTCTTTTTGGTGCCAACTCTCATATAGAGATTTTCCTTCAAAAGTCTCATCAGGACTAGGTAGCTATATGTAATAAAGTATTTAGTTAGCTATTAGATTTCAGATTTGGTCTTGCTGTCCTAGATTCAGCAATTCAAGTGCCTCCATTAAGGCATTCATCACTCAGCTGTGTCATACATTTTGTTCAATTTAAAAATAATAAAACCTTAACAGATCAGGCAGTAACTGAGGCAGAGTCGTGGAATAATGCATTCCCACCTGTTCAAGAAACTAAACATAATATGAATCATATGCATATGAAAATAAAATTTCACTCCGTAAATCCATGAATTGGAAAAACAAAAAAATCACCCTGGTCATTTTTAGATTCATATGTACATTCTACTATGTAGACACTCCTGTCTTCTCCTCTCTTTAAAATTTTTTTTTTTCTTTCTTTTCTTTCTCTCTTCTTTTTTCCTCTCTCTTTCAATTTTTACTTTGTCCTATTTCACTTTCTATTGTCACACATCACCACAAACAAATCCAATACTCTGAGCTTTTCTTAATAATATGGGCCTTTATAAATAACTGTATATTAATGCAAAATGTTATACTACTTTTATGTATTTGAATTGCTCCTTGTATTTTTTAAAATACTGAATAAAAATTTATTGAACTAAAAAAAAAAAAAAAGAAACTAAACATACTTGGGTCAATATTCAAAGCCATTTAAGTTGATGGGAGATGTCCTTGCCAGCTTAAATCACTCAGGGCTGGCTAACCACCGATATTCATTGGAATTTAATTGGCCAGTTTGGAACCAGGCCACACAAGGATGTTATGAGGCAGTTAGGGAGGGGCTGGCAAATATGTGGTTGCCAAAAATGTTCGGTGCCGGCACCCACATAGATAAGCAGGCATATAGGACTGCACAGAAAGCAGTCCTAATTATGCCCTCTTAGTTCTGCGGGTGTCAACATGGAATATTACAGCCGCTTTAAGTATTGGACTAAAGTGTACCAGTATCCTCCCCCCCAGAATATCAACAAACCTCTCCTTCTAATCTCCCTCCCTTCTACCCTCCCTTCTGGATCATGAACCCCCCTCCCCCCAGACCCAGAGGATCCCCCGGGCCAATCTGACTGATCCCTGGTAGCCTAATAGAGAACAGGTCGAAGTGATTCCCATTCACTCCTGCTTCTCATGGCTGCCCCTTCAAAATGGCTGCCTCAGCCTCTAGTGTCGCAAGATGGCGGTTAGAGGCTGCAGCAGCCATTTTGAAAGGGCAACTGTGATGAGAAGAAGTACGTGGGCATCGCTCCTGCCCATTCTTTACTACGTCACCAGGGATTGGGCAGGAAGGCCCAGAGGTAATCCTGAGGGGAGGGGGAAGTATGTTGATATTCTGGAAGGATGAAAGGGAAGGAAGGAGGGGTATTCAGAATTGTGGGATATGGTTGGGACTAGAGAGTTGCACGGGGACAGAAATCCCACCCATCTCTGCCCATCCCCGCCAGGATCCTCTCCATCCCCACCTGTCCCCGTCAGGATCCTCTCCGTCCCCACCCATCCCCGCAAGGAATTACCTCCATCCCCGCCCGTCCCCATAAAAAGCAGCAATTATTTCTGACAGAATCATCAATTCCACAGTTTCTTTTGTGTTTGCGCTGCTGTTTTCCTTGTGGAATCTCTTTGGTGGAGCCCTTTTTTTGTTTTCTGTTCAGGTAATTAACTTATAAACCCCCTCTTTTACTAAGGCTGATGTGTCCATTATATTATATGGACAAACCCTGCTTCCAAAGCCTTCCATCCCTGTGGGAGTCCCGTTGGCTAGAGGGGGGTCCCCGTGGGAGTCCCGTGGGCCAGAGGGGGGTCCCAGTGGGAGTCCCGTGGGTTAGGGAGGGATTCCTTCGGGAACCCCGCAGGACCCGCGGGATTCCCGTGATCTCCATTCCCATGCAGACCTCTAGTTGGGACCTGGCCAACATTCTCGGGTGGGTCCCAGCTGACATGAACCCATACAAGGCCCGGTGGCTAGCACATGCTGAATTAGCCCCAGATATCCAATGCTGGCACCCAGAAAAGGCATGGCATTTAATATTCAGGCCTAACTTTACCCACAGTACATAGCATTTTATAAAATGCTGACCGTTGCAGGCTGAATATTGACTGGAATGTCTTCTTATGTTGTTATTTGGGGTTTTTTTTTTTTCTTCAGGGGATATGATTATACCGTCAAGACAACATTGTTCCTTGTTTATTTATTTAATTAGTTTTCTATCCCGTTCTTTCCAAAGAGCTCAGAAGGGGTTACAGGTTAAACAAACAGTTAGGTTATGATTTGTCATAATTACAGTACCAGTAATTGGTTTTAAGAAAGTTTGGACAAGTTTCTGGAGGAAAAGTCTATAGTCTGTTATTGAGAAAGACTTGGGGGAAGCCACTGCTTGCCCTGGATCGGTAGCATGGAATGTTGCTACTCTCTGGGATTCTTAATAATAATATTTTGATTTATATGATCAAGAAACTGTTTTATTTTACTTTGGTGATTATGATAAACATATCTAGGGCTTCAACATAGTACCTGGCGGGCCACATGTGGCCCCTGGGACGCAAGTTTGAGACCACCAGACTAAGTGATAAGTCAATGCAGTCACGAATGCGTATAGCAGTGTTAAAGTATCAGTACTACCATTAAATAAAAAATATTTACCTCTCTGGTCAGGTTGTATGCCAGTGAATACATCAGCGGTGTACAGTCAACTCTGAGAGTATAGTTTCCTGAAACACAATGAAAATCAGCCGAGACTACAACGAAAATCAATCATTCATTTGCTTTCTGTTTTTCTCACTTTAATTTTATCCTTACTGCTGAAAATTTGCAAAGGAAAACAAGCCATTCTGATAACTTTAAAGCTCCAATCATATTTAAGGGTTGATTCAAAAATAAAACTTGTTAAGGAAAAATTAGTATTAATTTTGACCTGTAGAACATTTTTGAAATTGGACAATTCATTGACACTTAAAATAAAAGTTAACTATTGTAATGTTCTTATGATACAACTCAATAATTAACATTAATGGGGGGGTGGAAGTTAGATGACCCCCCCAGTTATTCACCCCCATTCCAAAGGAACCCCCACATCTGTCATAACCCCTCCCACAGCAGACTCCAAATTAATGTCCTGCCATTGGAAGCCCCCTCCCCCCAATTCATGATTTCTCCCTGGGCATGCCATCATTTTGAAGGAGCCTCCTGAAATTACCTCTGGAGGTGACCAACATGGCCAAGCCCTCCGCTACCTGGACTCCATCCCTTTAAGGGCACCATTTTTCCTACAGGTCTCAAACTGGGCATGACTGAGTGGACCTATTCACGCCTTCCTGAAGATATCCCTCCCCCCAACACTACATGAAAAGGTAGCCCCTATGGGAGGTGGGAGGGGTGTCTTGATTCTGCCAGTGGAGCTGAAGGAGGTTTTGAGGATTGGGTAGGTGTCTGGAAATAGATGATAAGCATAAATCAAAGTGCAGTAAAAGAAAACATAGCCTCTTGATACTATTGGTACTTGGGTACTCAGTTTGGTCCCAGAAAGCTACAGGTCTCCAGAAACCAAATGCACCAGTGCTTCCAGATGGTTGATGGACAGCAACTGTTTCTGTTTCCATATACAGTTCAGCCTTCTCTTACACATGGATTCATTCTGTAGCTCCTCAGTATCTCTCTTTTCTTATCTCTCCCTCCACCCTGCCCTGGGTACTCTGTTCATCAGGTAATTCTCATTTATTGTTACCCTTCTCTTCCACTGCAAAACTGCAGACTCCATTCCTTTTATCTTGCTGCACCAAATGCCTGGAATAGATTTCCTGAATCGGTATGTCAAGTTCCGTCTCGGGGCCTAATGGCGTGCCTAGGGTATGTGACACCTCCCCATACACAGAAAATATTTTTAGTAATTCCCTAGGCGCCTACAATGTAGGCCAGGTTTTCAAAAGCCTACATTATTGACGCCTCAGTACTTCAGAGAATTGCGCCTAAAGGTGCCTAAATCCTTCTCTGCCCCCTAAACACACCTACTTTGGAGATAGACGCCTATATTATGTAGAACCATGCTTAAGAAGATAAGTGTCTATCACCCATATAATTTTTACTTTTTAAAAATTATGATCATATTAAGCTCATAATTGAAGCCAATATATTAAATTAGGTGTCTAACATAGGTGCCTCTTTATTTAGGTGCCATACAGGTATCTATCTTTAAGCACCTTTTATAGAATTTCCTTCTTACCTTCTACAGAAGAGTCTGCATTGATATAAGCCACCCCACGTGCCTGGAGTATTTTGACATTCTCCTACAAGAAAGCAAGATAACAAGTGAAAGGAAATAATGAAGATTCAAGTTAGAGCATCCAAAGCTACATCTTCTCTCCATTCGTAGGAGGACATCAACATTCCTTTGCAATCATGGGTAAAACGCAGTTATAAATTACTGCAATAACCATGTTTGGAAAATGTCCAAGGACAACATCAAAGCTCTATCAGAAAAAAAAAAAGTCTAACAGTATACCATAATAGCGACAATGTAATTTTCTTTTCCTTGAGTTTCAAAATGATATAAAAATAGTTGAAGCCTACCCTGACCTCCATTTCTCGATCCTGTCTCTCTAATGGACTCTGATTAGAGAATGATACGGTGACAAAATTCATCATCGTTCCCGTCCCCACATCTTCATGTCGTTCTTTAAGGAAAGAGGGAAGAATCAGAGTATGAATGGCCACAACCACTGACCTGCAAGCTTTGCTTTGAAGAATGCTGGTGTAGAAGGACTGAGGATGGAGCAGACACTACAGAATGACAGTCTCTGATATCCAGGGCAGATATTGTGATGTCATAATGCCTCATTCCACCAGTGCCTAAGAGGCAATCACATCAGTGATGTCACAATGGCTTCATTATCCTTGGCTCACATAAGAATCAGAATATGAATGGCCACAACCACTGACCCACAATTGCTTTGAAGAATGCTGGTGTAGAAGGACCGAGGTTGAAATAGACACTAGAAAATGACATGGGATTATTTCCCGCGGTTAACCGCGGGGACGGGAACGGTGATGAATTTTGTCACTGTGTCATTCTCTAACTCTGATCTCAGACATTCATTTTAGGTCCATAACCTTAGAGCTTCTTCTATCAAACTGCGCTAGCAGTTTTTACTGCAGACAGCCGTGCTGAATGGCCCACGCTGCTCCTGACGCTCATAGGAGCTCTATGAGCGTCGGAAGCAGCGCGGGCCATTCAGCACGGCTCACCACGCTACAAACTGCTAGCGCGGTTTGATAGAAGAGGCCGTTAGTGTCATCCTGGATCTAGAATTATTTTTTGTTTATCACTCCTATAAAATCTGTAAATCTTCATTCAAGCTTATTAAAATTTGATATTCCACCTTATCAAAAATTCAAAGCAGTTTTACATAAAATTTAAAGCAAAACATAGGGCTTCTTTTACTAAGGTGCGCTAGGGCTTTAACGCGCAGAATAGAGTGTACTACATTGCCGCACGTGCTAGACCTTAACGCCAGCATCGAGCTGGCGATAGGTAATTTCCTGCGTGCGCTAAAAACGCTAGCGCGCCTTAGTAAAAGGAGCCCATAGAAACGACATACAATTTAAAATAATACAGGAAAACAACAAAACTGAGATTACAAGACTAACAGGCAGACCTTGACAAGCTGGCACAAGAGGAGAGGGGAGAACTACAAAAATTTGGATAGGAAAGAACGGAGATGGGAAAGACAAGAGGGAGGGGGAATACAGGTTTTAGCTAGGAAGGCAAGACTGGCATTAACTTAAAACGTCCTTAAAAGGACGGTCATACTTCAAAAGCGTCTTTAAAAATAAATGTTTTTAGGCTGGACTTAAATTTCTATAACGATATGATCTCTCTTATATAGTGCGGCGCCAAGTTCCAAAGCGATGGGGCAGAGACGGAAAAAGTATCGTTTCTCATCGTATTAATATGTCTTAATGAGGGGATTGAAAGCAGATTTTGGTGAGCTGATCGAAGAGAGCGCTGAGAGGAGTGTGGGATCAGAAGGCTATTAATGAATTCGGGCTACTTTCTTTTTTTTTTTTTTATTACTTTATCTTTATTGAGTTTAAATTATATGATAACACAATCATAATGAAATAAACCAGTATCCACCATACAATACATAACATAAGAAAAAAATTAAACATTCTTTCTACTGTTAGTTAGTCCACAAATATTAAGGGAGAAGTATCATAAATCGGAGACTAATTAATCGGGCTAGTTTCCTGTTGAGATCACCTCGTTATGCGTTTGCAGTTCCGATACGAATTGCGGCAATTACATCTTCATTTCACCTAGTCCACTTGATTACACGCTGTAATGCAAGGTCGCTCCAACTTTGATACATATCAAATAACACAAAATGCAAACACAATAAAAAACCTGAATCATAACAGAAATAAAATACATGGTTGACTTAGGTGTTGCTAGGCGTCCGAGGTTAAACCTGGCCTAAAATACCGGCACCTACTTCTGTAATGCCTAGCGACGCATAAGCACGGTTCATAGACAACCGCGCGAAAGACAAAAGCGCGCGCTGACAATTGAGCGCAGCGCCTGCCGCCGCGCTACACTAAATTACAGTTTTTAGGGGCTCCGTCGGGGGGTTTTGTTGGGGAACCCCCCCAGTTTACTTGATAGACATCGCGCCGGCGTTATGGGAGGTTTGGGGGGTTGTAACCCTCCACATTTTACTGTAATCTGAACTTGTTCCCTAAAAACAGGGAAAAAGTTTAGTTTTCAGTAAAATGGGGGGGGTTACAACCCCCCACACCCCCCACAACGCCCCCACAACGCGGCGCGATGTCTATTAAGTAAAGTGGGGGGGTTCCCCCCTACGCCCCCCCCGTCGGAGCGCTAAAAACAGTAATTTAGAGCGGCGCGGCGGCGCACACTGCGCTCAATTGTCTGGGCGCGCCTTTGTCCCGGCGTGCTTTTGACCTGACACCCATAAGCACCACTAGATATGATTCTAGAACTGGTACCTAGCAGTTCCTTCACAATCACGCAGAGTATTACCTGCAATATAGGCACGCTTAGGCACCGTGGAATCAGACCCTTCCTGCCTACAAAATGGGTTGCTTCAACGCTCATTTCGTTTAATGGTGACCTGCTAATGGCAGCATTAGTTCTTGGCCTTTAATGCAGAAAATAGAAAGAGGGGCATAATTACTCCTCAATATAAATGACCTAAGCATATGGTAAAAACCCCTTTTTGCCACAGCTTCTAGATCAGTGTCTTGCAAACTTTCAGGCCGGCGGCACGCTAAATCCAGTGCACCAGCTGGAAGACACCCGAAAGCTGGCGGAGGCCCATCTGGCCATGACCCGCTTCGGTGGAGGGATAAGAACATAAGAATATCCTTACTGGGTCAGACCAATGGTCCATCAAGCCCAGTAGCCAATCCAGGTCACTAGTACCTGGCCAAAACCCAAGGAATAGCAACATTCCAGCATCTCAAAGAATAGTAAGATTCCAGAACCCCAATGAGAGCAACATTCCAGAGCTGAGATTGTGATGTCATAATGCCTCATTCCACAGTGTCTCAGAACCAACCTCATCAGTGATGTTACAATGGCTTGATTGTCCTATACTTGGCTCACATAAGAGTAGCCTTACTGGGTCAGACCAATGGTCCATCAAGCCCAGTAGCCCGTTCTCATGGTGGCCAATCCAGGTTACTAGTACCTGGCCAAAACCCAAGGAGTAGCAACATTCCAGCATCTCAAAGAATAGCAAGATTCCGGAACCCCAATGAGAGCAACATTCCAGAGCTCAGATTGTGATGTCATAATGCCTCATTCCACAGTGCCTCAGAGCCAACCTCATCAGTGATGTTACAATGGCTTGATTGTCCTTCACTTGGCTCACGTAAGAACATAAGAATAGCCTTATTGGGTCAGACCAATGGTCCATCAAGCCCAGTAGCCCATTCTCACGGTGGCCAATCCAGGTCACTAGTACCTGGCCAAAACCCAAGGTGTAGCAATATTCCATGCTACCAATACAGTGCGGGGAGAGGAGGAGAGACACCAGCCAGGAGGAGAGTCATCTGCGCCGGCTGACTCTCGCTGCGAGAGGCACTTCCTGTAGGCAGTCAGTTGGCACAGAGGACTCTCCTCCTCGCCAGTGTGTCGTGGCACACCTGAAATCTCAGGACGCACACTGATGTGCCTTGGCGCACAGTTTGCGAGACACTGTTCTAGATAGTGAGAGTTACTCAACAGGGGCTAACTTCCGAGGTCCTTTTTTTCTCCTACTGAAGACAAGTTTTGTTTTGCCTTTGCCTTTATTTTTTTTCCCGTTCCTCTCTGAGTTTCATGAGCGAAACTAAGCAATTTGGAGACATTGCCTCTGAGTATCGTAATGTAACAATTCTGATGGCACCAAAAGCGACCTCTTCCTGCCCATTTCCAGAAATGTAGTTTGGCTGTAAACAACCCAAGGCATTTTAAACTAATGAGGCATTCCAAAACTCTGCATTAGCTACATAAAATCAATCTCTGCGGTAGGAACGACATAGGTCAGGGAAACATGCCCTGAAATATAGACGCAGCACCTAGTGGGAGTGAAGGTAATAAAGATACTTGTGTTAGACAGAGTTACTGACTTACTTCAGCCCACTCAGTAGAACCCAAGAGCCCAAATTCTTCAGCATCCCAGCTTGCAAATATCATAGTCCTTCTGGGTCTCCATCCTGCAGCCATCAATAACAGCACAGAGACAGATCCATAAGCATTCAATCTATTTTACTGCTGAAAGATACCAAGGCATACTTTATGATAAACACACGCTTTGGTGAAAAGGTCATGAAAACCAAGAAAGCAATATTTCTACGAGTGACTCCAACTCCTTAAGGGAAAAGTGCTCTTGGTCATGCTCGATAGCTTTCAAGGAAGTACATCATTTTTAAACGGAAATATATTTGTTTCCTAATATCTGACCTTCGCAAGGTGCTGAAACTGTTATTCTTGTTAGATAGGTGAAAAGAGATTCAAAAGCAGAAATACCTAACTAGCGATACCTTTTTCAAATTTTGATGGGTAGATGAAATATGTCAATATTGGGTTCAGAATATTATTGGGAGAAAAGTTGGGTACAATTCCATTCTCAAGTAACATAAGAACAGCCTTACTAGGTCAGACCAATGGTCCATCAAGCCCAATAGCCCGTTCTCACAATGGCCAATCCAGGTCACTAGTACCTGGCCAAAACCCAAGGAGTAGCAACATCCCATTATCTCAGAGTAAGCAAGATTCCGGAACCCCAGATAGTAGCAACATTGCATACAGAATCCCCAAAGAATAGCACGATTCTAGAATCCCAGAGTAGCAACATTCCATACAGAATCCCCAAAGAGTATCAAGATTCTAGAATCCCAGAGAGTAGCAACATTCCATACAGAATCCCCAAAGAGTAGCAAGATTCTAGAATCCCAGAGAATAGCAACATTCCATACAGAATCCCCAAAGTGTAGCAAGATTCTAGAATCCCAGCGAGTTGCAACATTCCATGCTACCAATCCAGGGCAAGCAGTGACTTCCCCCATGTCTTTCTCAATAACAGACTATGGACTTTTCCTCCAGGAACTTGTCCAAACCTTTCTTAAAATCAGCTATGCAATCCGCTCTTAGCACAACCTTTGGCAATGCGTGGCAGAGCTTAACTATTCTCTGAGTGAAAAAATATTTCCTCCTATTGGTTTCAAAAGTATTTCCCTGTAACTTCATCGAGTGTCCCCCTAGTCTTTGTAATCTCCAAATCTTGGATTTTTTAGGGCTATTAAACAATGGAGGGCCGCCGTGCATGCATGGATGTCAATGTGATGAAGTCATGCATCTGCGTGATGTCCTCGAGTCATTGTCCATGCACTTCCTGATGCCCTCAAGCTGAAGCCTCCAATTTCGTATGCGTTTGGCTCGCAAAGTTTGCGAGACACTAGTATACAGTATGTGGATCTTTATTTATACAGTGGTTTTGTGCTCCCTCTAGAGTCACTACCTGTCTTCATTAGCTTCCCGGCACTCCTGACAATCTCATGAACAACTGCTGCCCCACTCTGGGGATCGATGCCGCCGAAGACCCATGAATCACGGTGACCTCCCAGGATAACATATCTGTCTGGGAAATAAAACTTTCAAGTTCATGTAAGAATAAAAAGATACAGATATTCTTATAATAGGAGCATTATCAATTGCGGTATCTCATAAAATTGTTCTATGCCAAAGATGTTGTTTTGGGTTTTTTATTTTTTACAGTGTCTGATCAGATATATCCTCCTACTGAAACAAGCCATCATAATGCAATCTCTATGGGGTTCAAACAGTCTAAAATAAATAACGATTTATATTGTTCTCTTCTAGGAATTTTGAAACAACAAAAGCAGTGCATAAGTTAGGATACAAGTCAACTGGATCTAGTTCAGTGGTCTCAAACTCAAACCCTTTGCAGGGCCACATTTTGGATTTGTCGGTACTTGGAGGACCAAAGAAAAAAAAAAAAGTTAATGTCTTATTAAAGAAAAGACAATTTTGCATAAAGTAAAACTCTTTATAGTTTATAAATCTTTCTTTTTGGCCGAGTCTTAATAATAATATTGTCATTTATAGCTAAGGAGACCTATGATCAAGAAACTATTTTATTTTACTTTTGTGATTATGATAAATATACTGATGGTCACAAAATAGTACCTGGCGGGCCGCACGTGGCCCACGGGCCGCGAGTTTGAGACCACTGATCTACATCAATGTTTAAAAGCTATTTTGCATTGAATTATCAACTCTGGTTTAAAACAATAATAATAATCATAATTTATTTTCTTGTATACCAGTAGTTCTAGGTGGTTCACAACAGCGAAGAAACCAAGACATTTCAGTTAGAAATACAATCTTGAACACACTACATTCTAATACATCAATTAATATAACATAATTAAAATTGGATTTTAAAAATACTCAGCTATGAATACATCAGTAACAAAAAAATTGCTATAATAAAAAGTTCGAAGATAAAAACTGTTAAAAACGCAACCTGATAAGAAAAGGAAACATATACTTCTCTTTTGAGGAGAAGGTAAATATCAAATGAGCACACCTGCGGGCACCCATCGCCGTGTCATTCCCTACCCTACCCTACCCTAGATCGCCAATATACCTATTACTGGGAAAACAGAACAAATGGGGTACACACACAGAAACTATATGCTAGCAGAATGCCACCCCATGGTCACACATGGAAAAACACAGACCCACACTGGGCCCACAAATTAGAAAGAAAAATTTTAAGAAAAAAAAAAAAAATAATTGGGAACCTCAAGACGTCAGACCTGTCATGCACTCCAATAGTGGAGAAGTAAAAACAGAAACCTAATTCCTGTTCTACTGAGCAAGGCTGCCTCAGTGCTAAATCTTCATTTTTCTTGTTAACAGCGCTGTTTGGTTTTTGAGTTTGGCATTGCCCTTTTCGCGGTATGGTTTTTGCAAATGACGACAACATCAATGTTTTTACAGTGATGGTGGCAACAATTTTCTTTTTGAATATTTTTTTCCTGTTGTGTTTTTGCTTCTCGCCTTAAACTTTCTGTTCACTCATGTCCTTGTTTTGCAAATTCCTATCTTTAGGGATCTCAGCCTTGGGATTAGCACCAAAATGTGGCCGACAATCTCATTTTTCTCTCTCTGGCCTCGATGCACTAAACAGGGTTGGTAAGACCGCGTGGGTCTGCTGCCAGTGGCATAGTATTGGGGGGGGGAGCTTTGCCCCAGGTGCTGTCTTGGTGAGGGCACAGGCACCCGTCCTCCTCTCTGCCCCCTGCTCCTTCACCACCCTCCACCCCACTACCACGTTTGCGCAATACTTCACTTCCCCGTGCCTCTGTAACGTTCCTGGCGTGAGCAGTATCCCCCAACCAGCTGTCGCGCCAGCTTCGGCTCTTCATCTGTTGCCACTTCCTGGACCTGCGCCTAAGAAGTGATGTCAGAGGAAGAGACGATGCTGGTTGCGACAACAGGTTGGAGGTTGCTGCTCACGCCAGGAACGTTACAGGGGAAGGAAAGCGGTGCACATGGCAGAAGGGGGCAGGGAAGAAGCGTTTAGAGGTGGGGGTTGAAGAAGAGGGTGGGGGAGGGGCACCACTGCCCTGGGTGCATCTCACCCGCACTATATCTCTGTCCGATATTTGGTCCATTCCAAAAGAACAACTGATGCTCAAACAAGCTTGCATGCAAATGATTTCAGCGGAGGTTTGTCGTAATCCCCATTCGATCCCGCTGATGAATCGCTGTGAGAGTGACTCTCACACATGCACAGAACTGGCAGGGGAAGCCCGAACAGCTGAGCTGAGCCCGAATGAGCCCCTGCACTCAGTTGTTCGGGGCAGGAGACCCTTCTAGACCCAAAAGCTCTCAATATTCTAGTTCATTCTTTGATCATTCCCATTCTAGACTACTGCAATTCCCTCTATCAAGGAATCACCCAAAAACAGATCAGGAGACTACAGATATTTCAAAATACTGCTATTAAAATCATCTTGAAGGCTAAAAAATTTGACTATGTCTCTCCTCTTCTAAAAAAAAGCTCATTGGTTGCCTATCACACATAGAATCTCATTCAAAACACTCACTAGCATTCAAAGCTCAACCTAATCACTCTCCCATGTTCATTGACAGGCTTTTAATCTCTCATGAATCCTCAAGGTCACTGGGATCCTCTAACCAACATCTCTTGAGTATTCCCTCAATTAGACAGCTATTCTACGATACAACATGAAAAACTATTTACTAAGTAGTTGCGCCCACACTTTTGAACATCCTTCCCCCTAACACTATGACAATAAACTAATTTAAACAATTTCAAAACCAATCTTAAAACTTTTCTTTTCAAAGATGCCTAGGAGATTTATGATCGATAATGGAAAAAAAAAAAGAGAAAAACGCGAAGCTGACTATTCCTGACATTCCCTCTCGCTGGTCGTATTTTTCCTGTACCCTATCTTTTTATTTTTGATATTGTACCCTTACCCTCTTCCCTTTTGTTACAACCTTTTTTTTGTCCTATCTGTCACTATTGGTTTGTTCATCTTTCTCCCGGGTTTTTAATTAATTTTTAAGATTGTAAAGTTGTAAACCACTTTGGTTTGTAAAAGTGGTATATCAAGTCTGAATAAACTTGAAACTTTTTATTTTCAATGGCCACAGATGTGGTGCTTGTTACCCATACACAATGTCTGTCCCCATTAAAAAAAGTCATTCTGGGACAATCAGGGCCTTAGGTCACCTTACTGGTGCATCCTGGGATGCACTAGGGAAGGGCCTAAGACTCTGATTGGCCTGGGTACTTAAGGCCTCTCCAAAAGGAGGGGCTTAAGGTATCCAGGCCAATCAGGGCCTTAAAATTCAAATTTGTGACCAATGGATTTTCCTTCCTCAGTCATCTCATGCCCCAGCCAATCAGGTTTGAGGACTCACTATTATAAAGACAAACTGCAGACCTCACAACGTACTCTGAAGAAAACCACAGCATGATGGCTGAAACATCGGTTCCTCCTATCCAGACACAGCCAGACCTGGATAATTGCAACAATCATGATGCCAGCTACAGAAGCCAAAGAGAATACAATGCTAACTAAGTCATCTTTTATTTTATCTTTTCAATTAAATGTTGTTTTTTAAGTTAAAATCTCAGATTTTATGAGGCAAACTAGCATTACCTTGTTCAAGTGCTCCTTTTAGAGTGCCAATCACATTGTAAATTCTTGTTACTCTATTGATGGTATGGATGTGCATTCTGACCTTCCTAAAATAATAAAGATTAGTTCATAAAACTAGGTTTTCAACACTTCAGATCACAAGTACCTGGCAAAAACCCCAAACAGTAGCAACATTCCATACAGAATCCCCAAAGAGTAGCAAGATTCTAGAATCCCCAGAGTAGCAACATTCCATGCTACCGATCCAGGGCAAGCAGGGGCTTCCCCCATGTCTTTCTCAATAACAGACTATGGACTTTTCCTCCAGGAACTTGTCCAAACCTTTTTTAAACCCATCTACGTTAACTGCTGTTACCACATGCTCTGACGAGTTCCAGAGCTTAACTATTCTTTGAGTGAAAAAAGTATTTCCTCCTTTTTTAAAAGTAAAATGGTATGGTGGCTGTATTAGTCCACTCTTCAAGGTAATATGTAGAAATGAAACAAAAACATAAAGGAAAAAAAAAAAAGAATACCTTTTTTTATTGGACTAACTTAATGTAATTTATGATTAGCTTTCGAAGGTAATCCCTTCTTGATCTGAGGAGGTTTTTATCATGCAATGCCATACTGTCACCTTTTTCGCCCACTCTGCTATACATAGTATCTTACTTATTATCCATCCCCCCCCCTTTTTTACAAAACCGCGATTGCAGTTTTTAGCGCAGGATGGTGTGCTGAATGTCTGTGCAGCTCCCGACACTCATAGAGTTCCTATGAGTGTCAGAAGCAACGCAGAGCATTCAGTGCGCTGGCCTGCGCTAAAAAATCACTATTGCGGTTTTGTAAAAGGGGGGGGGGGATATATTTGCCATATTATGTCTACCACGCTACAAATTCACATGCAATGTCCACTCCACAATACTTGGCATCCCATGTCCACCATGCTAGGCTCTACCATGTTAAATGCCATATTTTCATGTCATAATAGGTTAGCCACGCTTGCATAGTATGGGCTCTTTTTACGAAGCCGCATTAGCGGTTCAACACGCGTAATAGCGTGCGCTAATTTGCCAGCCGCGCTAGCCGCTAACGCCTCCTCTTGAGTAGGTGTTAGTTTTCTGGCTAGCGCGGGGGCTGGCGCGTGATGAAAAGTCCCGGGCGCTAAAGCCGCCAATGCGGCTTCGTGAAAAGGAGCCCTATGTTTACCATGACATGTTTGCCATGCTATGATTATATATACTGTATATAATACTAGGGGCTCCTTTTCTGAAGGCGTGTTAGGGCCTTAACGCACGGTACAGCGCGCTAAAATGCCGCACACGCTGGCCACTACCGCCTCCTCTTGAGCGGGCGATAGTTTTTCGGCTAGCGCGCGATAAATGCTAAGGCAGCCATTATATTCTATGGGTCACTTTAGCATTTACCGTGCCTTATTAAAAGGACCTCTATGGTTGCCATGCCAAGCTGCCATCCTAAGTTCATGCTATGTCATACCATACCATGTTTGTCAAATTATGTTTTACCATGCTTGTTATGTATGTAAACTTGTAACCCGTTCTGAGCTTTCCTGGAAGGAAGCGATATAAAACCCAAATCAGTACATAAAAAGTAACTAACTTACTGCGTGGAATAGTTTGCTGTAAACCCAGGCCCGATGTTATAGGACACGTTAAGATTTCCTTTCCAACTGTTTGGTGGTGCGGGTCCTCCCATGTTCCTGTTTGAAAAATCCAAGACTCCTCAAATACTAACATCCCATATTACTAATCAATCAATTACTGCAACTGCAGTGATAAATGTGTGCTGGGAGCATCAATGCTCAAAAAGTTAACCCTTATGATCTTTAAATATATATTTTTTTAATGAACTGCACAGGTACACATAGAAAGGGGGAAAACGCCTCAGAAGTTGCAGGGCAAACGTTGCTCTGGAGCTATGAAGGGGAGCTTAAGTTGCTCATTAGCTCCCCTCCAGTCACCTATCACGGGCGAAACAACCCCCTTAATTGTGACTTAAAAGGTAGTCCAAAACCAAAAATCAATAGTCAAAAGCAAGCGTCACTTATCTTGGCTTTAAAGTGGAGTGAAACGTCACGTCGCGATGCTAGCTTTGCTTCAGCTCCCTCGCTGAATTAGTGGGTAGCCAACGATGGCCAACGTTTCATGATCTGCCGATCATTTCTTCAGGGCTCTTAAGTGGTTTTGACGCTCAGAGTAGAGAATGACACGGTGACAAAATTCATCACCGTCCCCGTCCCTGCGGATAACCGCGGGAAACCATCTTCATGTTATTCTTAAAAGAGAGAGGGAAGAATCAGAGTACGAATGGCCACAACCAATGACCCTCAAGCTTTGCTTTGAAGAATGCTGGTGTAGAAGGACTGAGGTTGAAACAGACACTACAGAATGACAGTCTCTGGTATCCAGAGCAGATATTGTGATGTCATAATGCCTCATTCCACCAGTGCCTAAGAGCTAATCACATCAGTGATGTCACAATCCTCATTATCCTTGGCTCTCATAAGAATCAGAGTATTAATGGCCACAACCACTGACCTGCAAGCTTTGCTTTGAAGAATGCTGGTGTAGAAGGACCGAGGTTGAAATAGACACTAGAAAATGACATGGGATTATTTCCCGTGGTTATCCGCGGGGACGGGAACGGTGATGAATTTTGTCACCGTGTCATTCTCTAGCTCAGAGTCTACGGGGACAGTTCATTCAAAAATTATATTTAAAGGCCATAAGGTGCTCCCAGCGCACATTTATCACTGGAGTTAGAGTAATTGATTGATTTGCATATTTTTTTCTCGTTCCTGTTCAATTTTTGTTTTGTCATCCCATATTACTATACAGAAATGATAAGAAGTTAACTGTATATATTATCCCAGAAGGAAGAAACTAATTGGATTGTAATATTGAATAAACTGTTGAAAGAACAAGAAAAAATATTAGGAAAGGGCTTGAAGTTTTGCTGAAAAAAAAGATACCAAGTAATTAACATTTCATGCAGAAACATAGCTAACCCCTCCTCCCCCTCCCCCTCCCCCCCCCCCGTGCAGTTTATAGAGCCAGCCGAAGCGGTAAAAGCTCTGACGCTCATAGAATTCCTATGAGTGTCGGAGCTGTTACCGCTGTGGCTAGTGCTAAAAACCGCGCTACAATTTTGTAAAAGGGGGGAGGGCAATTTAAAATAGGAGAGATTAGAGATGCTAAATAAAAACCATGGGCTAGATTCACTCAGCAAACCGAACATGTACCGATCGGTTTGCGACCCCTTTGCGACCCGATTTCCCTCCGGCCCGATTCACTAACCTCTCCTGCGATGCGCTTCTGATCCGCGCATGCAAATGAGGGGAACAGCATGCAAAGTAGGCAGGGACCCGATCCACAAAACAAACTTCGCAATCCGACTGGGCTGGCCGATCAACCCGAGAAGCGACTGCTGGGGGCCAGTCGCAAATGTCCTTTCCGACTCTCCTGCTCCATTGCCACCCTGCTCTTTGCCCTGCTCTCTGCATGCCTTGCTCTCTGCTGCCCCGAATCTCTTCTGCCCGCCACCCTGCTCTCCCCAAATCGCCGCCCGAATCTCTCCTGCCTGCCACCCTGCTCTCCCCTAAATCGCCACCCGTCCTTCCCTGCACTGCGAGCCCGTGGTTTTAACCCGCAGGTTTAAAGGAGGTTAAAACCACGGGCTCGCTGGGTTACAAAAGTAAAATAAAAGTAAAAAACACCACCGACACAGGAGTCAGCTCTGCCGGTGCAGTGAATGCTTTGAGAAGGGAGGCAGGGTTTCAAGGGCTGGCTGTTAAAGTGTCTCTGAGTTTTTGAGTTAAAAAAAGATGGTTTCTGCCCTTCCCTAGGAGAGTAGGAGAGTTGTGGCACGAAACCACACCCCCCAAAAAAAAAAAAACGGACACAAAACACATGCACAGACCATCTGCAGGGAAAGCAGGTGGTCTGCGCATGCATCAGGATCGTACATTAGCGATCCGTGCGGGCAGAGGGGGGGCGTTCCTCTGATCGCCCTCATTTGAATTTTTTGCTGTTGTGAATCGGTCAGGCCTGCTAGAATCGGCCACGGATCGGCCACAGAAGGCAGGCTAGTGAATCTAGCCCCATATTTTTTATCACTGCAAAAATTACATTCATATTCTGTTCACCTATTGCAGTACCAGGGGATTAAATATTAGGACTTTATGATCTTAGTTAAGGACTATAAATGATAATTTTATCAGCTTTTTTTAAATACATAACAATACTCATTAAATGGCCATGGCTAAATGCTTCAAATTATTTAGTAGGATTCCAACCATCAAGATCTATAGGGACCTCAGCAGCGTCACGCCAGGGCTGAAAGACTCATTGCCTTTAAGCTTTGCACCCCACTTTCGTCATCCATCACCAATTACTTCACTTTCTTATTTTTGTTGAATTTATCACATTTCGTCTAAATTCTATCCACTATATCCTATCTGTACAGCATCCCAAATTGTATATCCACTGGAATAGCCCAATCCCATTCCCTAAACTATACTACACCATTCTTCTTGTAACTCCTCTGGAAATGTTCTTCTTCTTGTAACTCTTCTGGAAAAGTCCAGAAGTCTCTTTGTAATCATCCTGGAAATGTCCAGATGTCTCGTTTGTAATCCGCCCAGAACTGCAAGGTTGAGGCGGAATAGAAATCAGTAATGTAAATCAGTACTCATCATAATAAACTATTGTTATCTCGGGGAATGCTCTGTTTGGCCCTAGGATTGTCTCAAGGATTGTCCTCTTTGATTAGCCAGCCCCGTCACTTTGACAGATCTCATGTTCTATCAAAGAGGATTAATCATATTTCTATCGGATAATGATACTCAAGAAATCAATTGGTTGCAGGTCTAGCTTCTATCAGCACAGCTTGGGCTTACCTTAGGAGTTTCTCGGCATCATGGTAACCAATAGGGTGAACTGGGATCTTTGGAAGCCCTACGCCTTCTGTTGCACCATATCGGAAGGCGTACTCTGGAGAAATAAGACAAACACTCATTTTTTTAGTGGGGGCAGGGAGTTTGAGAAATTGAAACAGTTTGAATTAATCTCTGAAGTCCTTCACTTAAATTTTAGCAGCTTGGCTTATGCATTGTTACAAAGAACTGCAGTAATCATTAAGGACCAGATTCAATAAATGGCAACTACATTGTAGGCGTCACTCTATAATGCTATCAATCATCTTATAGAATCACGCCTAGTGGCACCTAAGCAGACTTAGGTATTGCTTGACATCTTAGAGATAGGGCTCCAGAATATTAGGCTTGGCTTTACCAGGCCTAATTTACCAGCACCTAACTTAGACGTCTAGCAATGCCTAGGTTGACCATGCCTAGTCTCTGCCCCTAATCACAACTACTTTTTAGGTAGGTGTCATTAGGTGTTAGAGGATACCTGGACTTAGGCGTCGCTAGGTGCTGCTCTGAGTTCCATGAGTTAAATCATTTTTGCAATTAACTTAAATGGTCAATTACCATGCCATTTAAGCTAATTACAACAATTTGCGTTGCACGCAGATCTTAGTTAGGTGTTGCTCAGTGTCCAGGATTAGGGCACCTAGCAGTGTCTAACCTAGGCGCCATTTATAGAATTTGGCCCAAATTTCATGCTTACTGCAAGGTAAAAAGCACTACCATGGGGCACGTTCAGGCATCCCAAGATGTGTTTGGGGACAGAGAGCAGGCATGCACAGTGGTCAGTGCAGCCACATTGGTGCACTGCAGCCGATTTGCATGAGAGTAGGGTGGGAGCCCTTACTGCCTAGAACATAGATATTGGTAAGGGCTCATGTAGAGAATGACGTGATGGCAGATAGCCGCGGATAACCTGCCGAAACGGTGTGGGGGGGGGGGGGGGAAATGTGCTCACTGCGGGCATGGGGACGAGGCCATCCTTTGCCCCGTGGAGCAGTGAATGGCCTTGTCCCCTCTTTCCCTACTTACCTATGGCCAAATCTATCTCCCTCACTCCCTCCCCCTTACTTTCGCGGCGCTTTAGTAAAGAAACTTACTGAAGCCGGCGAAGCCTGCCTGCCTGCAGTCGCGTGTGTGTGGGCAGAAGTGTCTCCTCTGACACAACTTCTGGTTGTGTCAGAGGAGAAACTTCCGCCCACACACACGCGACTGCAGGCCGTCTCCGCCGGATTCAGTAAGTTTCTTTACTAATGGGCCACGAAGGTAAGAGGGAGGGAGGGAGATTCTCGGGCCGCTGAAGGGTGGTGAGGTGGTGAGAGGGAAGGGTGGATGCTGTGGGGACGGGGCGGTGAAGGGGACGGGGACGGGGTGGTGAAGGGGACAGTGGTCTGGTGATGGGACAGTGACGGGCACAGATTTTTTTCCCTGTGTCATTCTCTAGGCTCATGGTCATGTGCTGATGGGGAAAATAGCACGTGGCCATTAATGGATGAAATAGGATATGTGGCCATTTTATAGCCACGCTAAAAGTAACCTCAGCACACGGGAAAGCCCTGTGGTAGTAATAGCGCTGGACATTGTTTAGTGCTAGGGTTACCAGATTTTACTTTAGTAAAATCCGGAACCCCTAGACCCACCTCCAGGCATGCCCAGTTACACCCCAGTCCCTCTCCAATCCCACTCTAGCCCCACCCCCCGCTGTCTGCTCTCGTCGGGTGCACATGATGTCACTGCATGGCATGCGCGCATGCGCGGATGCCTTCCTGCCCAACGCGATTTTGAGGAAGCTTTTCAAAACCCGGATGGATGCTACGGTTTTGCGAAAGAGGGGGGGGGGGGGAGATAAATTTGGCATTTTAATGCATCAATGACATTATTCACCTATTTTGTTTTCTCACTGAATTTTGATTGAGGGTTCTACGTATAATAGTTTATTTTTGTTATTTTGGCAGTGCGGTAGCAATAGCAAAACGGGGGACCTTGTCGGCATCCCAGAAGTGGTAGATTATTTGAAACTTTATTTATTACGATCTACATTCCCCTTGATTAATCTCAGGAATGTTGAAGAATTCGGATCCATTCATTCTTCAAACATTATACAACATTCTTGCATTCAAACATTATGCATTCTTCAAACAGCGTTTCTGCCACATCGGTGTGATCAAGGACTTCAATTACTGCTGGAAAGATAAGTGCACTTAGCTTTTATTTTTCTACATTGAGATATTTACACTGCTATAATTGGAAAGATAATTCATATAAGTTAAGCTGGAATATTTGTGGCACCTACTGACATTTTCTCAAATATGGGAAGGGAGGGGTTTTTTTTGACCAGTGATGTGTTCACGTCGTCTGACGATTTAATTATCAGAAGAGAGTTGCCAAGAGTGGAGATGGAATAGAATCTTCCACAGAGGCTTGTGCAACACTGAGGGTTCCTTTTACTAAGGTGCACTAGGGCTTTGATGCGCGCTAGACCTTAACGCCAGCATCGAGCTGGCGTTAGTTCTAGAAGCGTAGCGCGTGGTAATTTCCTTCGTGCGCTAAAAACACTAGCGTACCTTAGTAAAAGGAGCCCCGGGGGGGGGGGGGGTTTCTTCCTTTACAGATAGAAGTCCTTGATTATTTCTTTTTTTGTTTTCTATGTTTATTGAAAGGTTTATTTGGTAGTGTGAGGGAGTCAGGGATTCTCCCTCATAGGTGATGTTATATCAGTGGATAGCAGAGGGCGCTGGCCAATTAGTGGGGTGGGGGCGGGGGAGTCGGCAAGGCAGGAGAGAGTGGGCAATCCTCCTGCCGATTTTCACTGGCTTGGGGGGAGTACTGGTTCATTGAAACATGTTGGGGTGTCATTGGTAGTGGTGGTGGGGGGGGGGTGCATGCATAACGTGTACCCCATCTGTGCCCATTTAAAAAAGTGCCGGTAAGACAGGCAAGCGAGTGGTCTTGACCAGCCACTTTTGTTTAATCGCTTTTTTTTGTGCATCGCCGAGCGATGTTAGTGCATCAGTCGCTTGGGTAGTTCACATAGGGTTTTAATATTAAATAGCTAATTTGCATGGCCGGATTAGAAAAGGGGCGATTGAGGGAAGGAAACAGCAAGTGCTGAGCTGTTTTGTGCATAGGGTTGTCAAATGCGACGGTCACTATGGCATTCAAAACGGGTTTAGCGACAATCGCTGACTGTAGTGCATCTGGGCCTAGGTGCCTAACCTTAAGCAAGCTTTTGAGAATTATCCCCTTAAAAGAGACCCGTTTAAGAACCTTTTCTCATTTATACATCTTACCTTTTGCAGGATAGCCTGGAGTCAAAGGATCTCCTGCACCATTCAGGTTTAGCACATTACCACGTTGAACTCCATCTCCAGGAAGATTCCAGCCATGTGGATAAGGATCTACCCCGGGTGCACAGTAATCAGCTGGGTCTGAATAAAGGATAATTCCCTTGGCGCCTGCCAACTGTGCGTTCTTAACCTGCAAACAAAAGTTTTCTTTTTAAGAAGGTCGAAGTTTGACCCAGATCCTTGATGCTAACTAAATGCGCTTGAGTCGAGTCTCTTTCATTTGAAAGGAAACTCTGCAATGAGAGGGCATAGGATGAAGTTAAGAGGTGATAGGCTCCGGCGTAATCAGATGAAATACTTTTTTATAGAAAGGGTGGTAGATGTGTGGAACAGTCTCGCAGAAGAGGTGGTGGAGACAGAGACTGTGTCTGAATTCAAGAAGACCTGGGATAGACACACGTGGGATCTCTCGGAGAGAGAAAGAGATAATGGTTACTGCAGATGGGCAGCTCTATGACCTCACAATGCAGGTGCACAGAGCCTTAGCCTATAGGAAGAGGAGATGCAAATGTTAAGAACCTTAGCCAATAGGGAGAGGAGGAGATAATGGTTACTGCAGATGGGCAGATTAGATGGGCCATTTGGCCTTTATCTGCCATCATGTTCCTATGTTTTCATTCTCGTTGGAGGATAAGCAGTCCCACTCATGGACAGATGGGTATTCCTTGACCTCACTAGGATAATTCAAGAGAGGAAAGAAGAAATTTCTGGCATTCAGATACTAAGAGGTTCTTTTCAACTATGTCACCCCTGTAAAAATGTGGTGGTGATTTCTTGTACATAATATGTCTTATTGAAGCTAAACAATCATTGCATTTCATTTATTATTCTTTGTTTGAGATTGTTCAATGGAATCTTAGGTATGGGCTTTTGACAAATATTGTATCCTTTCTTTTGTACATTAGGGTGTTCTACGGTAGTATGCAAAAAACTCAACCTTGTCGAATTTTTTCCCCACAAGGCTTATTTTTGTCCACCTGGTAAGTCTTGCTCATGTGTCAAATTTGAGCTTGATTAGATAATATTCAGAGGCCACCTCAACATGCACTGTTTGTATGTTGTGAATGTAGGTGATTGCACATAATTAGTTTGTATGGTGTCGTCTAGTTTGCAATCTGCACCCAAAAACTGGCTCCTTGGGAAGTCAGTCTGTCAGCTGTCAACCGCTAGACTGTCATGTGGACAGGATGTTCTTCAACTAGTCAATTTTCATCACTATGAAGAAGGAAAACCTTTACCGGTATAAGTCAGCGATGATGGTATGGGATTGAGCCATGATACCAACACAAACTACATACATAAAACTGTTGCAAAGAAGGCGCTCACGGCCATTTCCAGATATCTATGGTTTCTGTCGAAGCACCTAGAAGAATCTCACCAGAAACAAAGATCTGAATGGTGCAAAACTTAGTGTCCACCATTGCCAGACATTCCATGACATCTCATGCATACAGATAAAATGGAACCTGTGGCCTCTGAAAGTCTTATAACACAGAGAACAGCCATTTTTGATCTCTTGATTGAAGGAGGATCAACAAAATTGAAAATATTCCTGAAGAAACATCCCACAGAATGGACTGACGATCCAGTTTTCAAAAAACGTTGGAACTGGGCATCCAAACTGACTGTTGTTAATGATGCAGCAGAATGAGGGATAAGCCTCATTGAAAAATACAACAATACTTTTGCCAAAAGATGAAGAACAGAAGCAATTTGTTCTTCGGCCAGTAGCCAGCCACCGAAAGAAGTTTCCTTCTGCATCAAAGGTGGCTCTTATGTCATAGACCGTTGACCATTTGTCGAGTGCACAAGAATTCCGATATACTGTTAAGCTTAATGATAGTTTGAAAAATGACACCCTCTTATACGAACGTAGTATGGGTTTTAGCGCCAGCAGCAGCGGTAACTGCTCTGATGCTCATAGAATTCCTATGAGCGTCGGAGCAGTTACCGCCGCTGCCGGCGCTAAAACCCACGTAAGAGGGGGTTAGTGACGTGTGGAGACCCCTAAATTTTGTTTAAGTCAAATTTTGTGTGTTTTTCATTTTTATATAAAGGAATAAAATTAGCCTAGTGGACAAATGAAATGTGTTAATTCATTTTTTTGGACCGCCCTAATGGGACTATATTTTCCTGCTGCTTCTAGGGTTGTTACTACTGGTTTCCCTTTGTTTATCTTGGGGACTGAGTGCCACATTTTGATGGACTTACATTGCTTGAATTGTTTTATTTTTGTGTTGTGTTTTTCTTTTCAAGTGTTCTTCCTATATTACCATGTAAATGCAATTTAAAAAGAAAGAAACGCAAAAGGTGTCGACCAGATACATCTAGTATGTAAGATGTGGAACTAGGAGCAAAAAGAACAAATGTATTAGGTTATGAAAGTAGTAAAAGCAGGATTACGACAAGAAAACATTTCTCCATAGCAAGTGTGGTGAATACTGCATTTAGAGCAGCAGTAGAGGTAGTATAGGGCAGGGATAGGCAATTCCGGTCCTCGCGAGCCGGAGCCAGGTCAGGTTTTCAGGATATCCACATTAAATATGCATGAGATAGATTTGCATCTCAAGGAGGCAGTGCATGCAAATCCATCTCATACATATTCATTGTGGATATCCTGAACACCTGATCTGGCTCCGGCTCTCGAGGACCGGAATTGTCTACCCCTGGTATAGGGGAAGGGACTTGTATACTGCCTTTTTGTAGTTTTACAATCACACTCAAAGAAGTTTACATACCTGTACAGGTACTTCAAACATTTTCCCTGTCTGTCCTGGTGGGCTCACAAACTATCTAATGTAACTGGGGCAGTAGAGGATTAAGTAACTTGCCCAAGGTCACAGGGAGTAGTGCAGGTTTGAACCCACAACCCCAGGGTGCTGAGACTGTAGCTTTAACCACTGTACCACTCTAGAAACCAAAATGTAGCAAAAGTGAGCCAACAAAGCCATTGTGACATCACTGATGATGCATTGGTGGAATGAGGCATTATGACATCACAATACCAGCTCTGGTTATCATTCATTTATTCAATTTTCTATACTGTTCCCCCAGGAGAAGCTCAGAATGCTTTACATTAAATTTTTTAGGTACTCATGCATTTTTCCCTGTCTGTCCCAGTGGGCTCACAATCTATCCAATGTACCTGGGGCAATGGGGGCTTCTCCCTCCCAATGCATCTTGGGATTCAGTGGGAGGGGCCAAAGGCCCTGAATGGCTCAAAATGAGTCCGGGGATGTGGGAAGGAGCTGAGGAATGGGGGGGGGGAGGGATAAGGGGGGGCATAGGTGTCAGGGGAGGTCTGGGTATGTCCAGGATGTCAGGGTATGCTGGGGATGTCAGGGAGATGTCAGAGGGGAGGGTGTAGGGTCTCCACCGCGGGCTATACACAGCCAAGTGATTTCCACTTTTATTGTTCTGTCGGAAAAATATGGAATGAAAAAAGAGAAAAATCACTGGACTATGCCCCCCTTTTATAAAACTGTAGAATGGTTTTTAGCGCTGGCTTTGGCAGTAACAGCTCTAATGCTCATAGAATTGCTATGAGTACCAGAGCTGTTGCCACCATGGCTGGCACTATAAACTGCGCTATGGTTTTGTAAGTGTATAGCCCTCAGTGGAGACTGCCTCAAATTTGTTGGTTAGGCTGAGAACTTTTCAGTGGTCCCTCGTATATATGTTCTAATATTAATTATGTTTTTGTCTATACATTTGCAAGCTGGTTTTTAATTATATATGTATATCCAGTATGGTAATTCTTATGTTCTTATATAACCTTTGTAGTTCTTGGCATTTGGATCCCTGATGCAGGCTCGGTGGAGCCGAAGCACAGACTGTGTCGGGTCTAATCAATTTGCATAAATAAAGACGCCTTTCAAGGAATAGTCCCGACTTTCAGTTTTCGCCATTTCCCCGGTTGGAATGTTTTTGTAACTCCTCTTTTTTTTTTTTTTTTTTGGGGGGGGGATTGTTCTGCTTGTCCTTGTGGAGATTTGGTTCCTTTTTTTCTTTTGACTGTCTAAGCTTGTTAAAACCATATCAAGAGTCATCATCTTTGATTTAGCTTCTTGGACCCATTAAGGGAGAGTGAAAATTTGCTAATACTGAAGCAGGGTGGTGGATCACTGGAACAAACTTCCGGTGCAGGTGATCAAGGCCACCAGCGTGCTCGACTTTAAGAATAAATGGGACAGCCACGTGGGATCCCTACGAGGGTCGAGTTAAGGAACCAGGTCACTAGCACTCAGACCTAATGAGGTGGGTCAGTAGAGTGGGCAGACTTGATGGGCTGTAGCCCTTTTCTGCCGTCATCTTTCTATGTTTCAGGGTTTTAAAACAGCATCTGCCGGAACTTTGATTCTTCTATAAAGAGACTTCTAAGTACTCTGCTTAAATGATGGTCCAAATTAGGGTTGTGCCACATTCTTTAACATATAAAGGGCAAGGTCAATGGTAACATAACTTGGTACTTGCCAAGGGTGTTACATTACCTTGTTTCCTCTGAAGATTTTGCCATATCTAGCAATGACAACTTTCCCAGTACAGTTGACGTGCAGCTCTTGTTCTAACTGTGAAAAGTCTTCTGTTCTTGCATAATTGACGTATACCAGATCCCCCTAATGGAGACAAGATGCACAATTTAAGCAAGACTGTAACTTTCCAGGGGTTCAGTGGCAGTGGCATAATAAGGGTAGGAGGTGCCCGAGGCAGTGGCGCCCCCCTATGCCTTCCTCTCTGTACCCCCACTCTATCCCACCCCCATTCCACACTTGCGCTCTCCCGCCTCCCTATATCTCTAATTCTTTGCCAGCGCGAGTGGCTTCTGTAAGCGTGCTCCTCGCGCCAGAGTTGGATTTCCCTCTGACGTCTCTTCCTGGCCCCCGTGACCTGGAAGTGATTCAGAGGGGAACCAGGCTGGCGCGAGCGACAGGCAGAAGCTGCTCGTGCTTGCGAAGATAATATAGAGGTATGGGGGTGGGGGGAGGGATGGCGTGAGCATGGCGTGATGTGGCGGAGAGGTGCCAGTGCCCCCACCGTCCCTGTGCCCAGGGCGGTCTGCACTTCCCTTACTAAGCCACTGCAGGGGGGTTGCCTCAGTAGCTCAAAATCCTTTGAACGTCAGTTGTCAAACATTCACCTTTTCTTTTTAGCAAATTATGCCACTAAATAAAGTTCATTTCAATGTACGACGAATAACACTGCACAACAAAGTTTTTGCTTCCTGAACACTGCTGGGTGTTTCTTATAGAATTTTGGGTGCTGATCATGAATATTACATCAAAAATTACCCATCACGTACCATTTCAGAGAAATCTTCAATTTTGTCATGATTTTTTTCTTATATTTGGATGCAAACAATTTTTTTCTCCCATAAGTGTCTTATCAACAACGGTTTGTGCCGCCTGGGTATGTCCATGCATAAAATCTAGCCAGGTTGGAAGCTGTTTTATGGAAGATGACATCCTGGGCATGTCTGGGCAGGTCTGAACGAGCTTGCGCTGTCTCACCATGCTATAATGGTGGCTTCCATACACCGATCCTGCTCATTTGGTTAATATAGATAGTCCGTGTGTGTATATAGTATCAGTATAGTAAAGTATAGTAGTATAGTAGCTGTAGCAATATAACAGTAAGTAAGCTTGATGCTATAGACGTTTTGGTGTCGGGCAATATGTCTCGTCGGTGTCGTAACAGCCGCGACACATTCTGCTATATCTGTGGGGAATATACCGTATTTTCGCGGATATAACGCGCACCTGTGTAAAACGCGCACAGGGGTATAGCGCGCAGAAATCACGATGATATGTACCAAAACTTTTCTATACCGCGCTCAGGCATATAACGCGCATGATGCCCGACGCTCCTTTCGCCCACCCTGACTTTCCGTGCGCTGTCCCGACTCTCCGTTCACCCCCCTGACTTCCGTGCACTGCCCTGACTTTCCGTGCGCTGTCCCGACTCTCCGTTCACCCCCCCTGACTTTCCGTGCACTGTCCCCCCTTGAAGTCCTGTCCCCCCTTGAAGGTCTGTCCCCATCCTGAAAGCCTGATGCCCCCCCCCGACGTCCGATACATCCCCCCCCCCGGCAGGACCACTCGCACCCTCACCCCAAAGAACCGCCGACTCCCCAACAATATCGGGCCAGGAGGGAGCCCAAACCCTCCTGGCCACGGCGACCCCCTAACCCCACCCCGCACTACATTAAGGGCAGGAGGGACCCCAGGCCCTCCTGCCCTCGACGCAACCCCCCTCCCCCCAACGACCGCCCCCCCCCCAAGAACCTCCGCCCGTCCCCCAGCCGACCCGCGACCCCCCTGGCCGACCCCCACGACACCCCTACCCGCCTTCCCCGTACCTTTGTGTAGTTGGGCCAGAAGGGAGCCCAAACCCTCCTGGCCACGGCGACCCCCTAACCCCACCCCGCACTACATTACGGGCAGGAGGGATCCCAGGCCCTCCTGCCCTCGACGCAAACCCCCCCCCCCCCACGACCGCCCCCCCCAAGTACCTCCGCCCGTCCCCCAGCCGACCCGCGACCCCCCTGGCCGACCCCCACGACCCCCCCACCCCCCTTCCCCGTACCTTTGGAAGTTGGCCGGACAGACGGGAGCCAAACCCGCCTGTCCGGCAGGCAGCCAACGAAGGAATGAGGCCGGATTGGCCCATCCGTCCTAAAGCTCCGCCTACTGGTGGGGCCTAAGGCGCGTGGGCCAATCAGAATAGGCCCTGGAGCCTTAGGTCCCACCTGGGGGCGCGGCCTGAGGCACATGGGCCAAACCCGACCATGTGTCTCAGGCCGCGCCCCCAGGTGGGACCTAAGGCTCCAGGGCCTATTCTGATTGGCCCACGCGCCTTAGGCCCCACCAGTAGGCGGAGCTTTAGGACGGATGGGCCAATCCGGCCTCATTTCTTCGTTGGCTGCCTGCCGGACAGGCGGGTTTGGCTCCCGTCTGTCCGGCCAACTTCCAAAGGTACGGGGAAGGGGGGTGGGGGGTCGTGGGGGTCGGCCAGGGGGGTCGCGGGTCGGCTGGGGGGGCGGTCGGAGGTTCTTGGGGGGGGCGGTCGTTGGAGGGAGGGGGGTTTGCGTCGAGGGCAGGAGGGCCTGGGATCCCTCCTGCCCGTAATGTAGTGCGGGGTGGGGTTAGGGGGTCGCCGTGGCCAGGAGGGTTTGGGCTCCCTTCTGGCCCAACTACACAAAGGTACGGGGAAGGCGGGTGGGGGTGTCGTGGGGGTCGGCCAGGGGGGTCGCGGGTCGGCTGGGGGACGGGCGGAGGTTCTTGGGGGGGGCGGTCGTTGGAGGGAGGGGGGTTTGCGTCGAGGGCAGGAGGGCCTGGGATCCCTCCTGCCCGTAATGTAGTGCGGGGTGGGGGTAGGGGGTCGCCGTGGCCAGGAGGGTTTGGGCTCCCTCCTGGCCCGATATTGTCGGGAAGTCGGCGGTCCTTCGGGGTGGGGGTGCGAGTGGTCCTGCCGGGGGGGGGATGTATCGGACGTCGGGGAGTCGGCCGGGCAAGAGGGCTTGGGCTCCCTCTTGCTCCGATCGTGGATGCGGGTGGGAGCGCGTGCGAGCGGTCGTTCGGGGTGGGGGTGCGAGCGGTCCTGCTGGGGGGGTGAATCGGGCGTCGGGCGGGGTGGGAACTATGTTTAAAAACTTTTCTATACCGCGCTCAGGCATATAACGCGCGAGGGGTATGCGCGGTACGTAAAATCACGTATAACGCGCGCGTTATATCCGCGAAAATACGGTACACTTACGCCTCAGAGACGTTCGATGACTGCCCTTGTAAAGAAAGCCTATCATCTGTATTTTGGCTGCAAAATAGGTGATCAAGACAAGCAATGGGCGCCTCACATTTGCTGTGCGACATGTGCTGTTAGTCTGAGAGCCTGGCTCAGAGGTACTCGAAAGACGATGCCATTTGCTGTTCCGATGATATGGCAAGAACAGAAAGACCATGTGACGGACTGTTATTTCTGTTTGACTAATGTGTCTGGTTTCTCTGCCAAAAACAAGAAGTCAATTGAATATCCTAATCTGCCTTCAGCAATGAGACCCATGCCACATGATGACAGTCTTCCAGTTCCGAAACCACCAGAGGATTGGACCTTAGACGAACCAGATGAAGAAACTGCAGTGCAGGGTTCTAACAGTGACATTGACCCGGATTTTGAACCATCCTCATCAGGCGATCCACATCTGATAACACAGTCCGAATTGAACGATTTGGTCAGAGATTTGGGTCTGTCAAAAGCAAAAGCTGAGCTGCTAGGTTCGAGACTGCAGGAATGGTGTTTGCTATCACCAGGTACGAAAATTTCTGTGTTTCGAGACCGGCATCATGATATAACCAAATTTTTTGCACAAGTCGACAGTCTCTGTTTCTGTTGTGACATTGAAGGATTGTTCTCGGTCTTTGGTTGTGATCACAACCCGGAAGAGTGGCGTCTTTTCATTGATTCGTCAATGTTAAGCCTGAAAGCTGTTCTGTTGCACAATGGCAACGTTTATCCTTCAGTACCTGTTGGCTATGCAGCACATATGAAAGAAACATATGAGAATATGGAAATGTTACTAAAGTATGTCCAGTATACCAGGTATAACTGGAATATCTGTGGAGACCTCAAAGTCGTTGCTCTGTTACTAGGACTGCAGCTTGGCTATACAAAGTACTGCTGTTTCATCTGCGAATGGGACAGCCGAGACAGAGAGTCGCACTATTCTAGAAAGAACTGGCCACTCCGTAAAAAGTTAGTTCCAGGACAGAAAAATGTAGCACATGAATCGCTTGTTGACCCGACAAAGATATTTTTGCCTCCTCTTCACATTAAACTGGGACTCATGAAGAATTTTGTGAAAGCAATGAACAAGGAAGGGGAAGGTTTTCGTTATTTAAGACAGATGTTCCCAAGAATAACTGATGCCAAGATCAAAGAGGGTATTTTTGTTGGCCCCCAGATCAGACATGTTATGAGTGACAAGCGATTTGAAGATCTGTTAGTTGGGCCGGAAAAAATTGGCTGGAAAGCCTTGAAAGACGTTGTTGACAATTTTCTGGGCAATTACAGAGCCCCAAACTACATTCAGCTGGTAGACAAACTTCTCAAAGCATACAAGAGAATGAAGTGCAATATGTCACTCAAGATTCATTTCCTCCATTCACACTTGGACTTCTTCCCCGCAAATCTCGGTGCTGTGAGTGACGAGCACGGTGAAAGGTTTCATCAAGACATAGCTACGATGGAGAAACGATACCAGGGCAATTGGAATCCGTCAATGCTTGCCGACTATTGTTGGATGCTACAACGTGATGCACCAGACACTGAATATAAAAGAAACTCGGGAGCAAAACACTTTTAATTCTGTTTCATTTAGTCGCTTGTGCGAAACGTAAACTTGACTATATATTTTATTGTCAGTAAACATAAAAATGTCTATTTCTCATAGTTCTTACGTGATGCAGTAAAACCAAAACCATATTTGAGCATACCAAGTTGGTACCTGTCATAATCACCAAAAACTTTTCAGGAATCAAGACTTAACCAAAAAATTGTTGTGCAGTGTAATCTCATCAAAAGCGTAAGTGAGAACATCAACCAAAATAAACATGTTAAATAATATGATATTACGTAATATATTCTTGAATCAGTATGTGGGACACACACAGGCAGATACAGTAAAGTGTATTTTTCTCTCGTTGTGAGGTTCATTTACTAAGGTTTTTTTTTAGCTTACTTCATTCTGTGTCTGTGCCATCCCCTTCCCAGAAATTCTCTAATTTGGTGTCCTATCCATACCTAATTTTTCGTCATGCTAGGGGTCTGAAAGATCCTGTCCTGAAAAATAAGATCCATTAGTTCTGTGTGGCACTTTGTTTCCCCAAACTTTACATAAGAGTTTCCACACTGGAGAGGCGGTAGGAAGTCCATCAAGCCCAGTATCCTGTTTTCAACAGTAGCCCATACAAATCACAAGTACCTAGCAAGATCCCAAAGAGAAACACAGATTTTCTGCTGCTTATGCTAGGAATAAGCAGTGGATTTCCCCAAACCATCTTAATAATGGCTTATGGACTTCTCTTTTAGGAAATTATCCATACCTTTTATAAACCCCGTTAAGCTAACTGCTTTCACTACATTTTCTGGCAACAAATTCCAGAGTTTACGAGGGGGTACTGAAAAGTTCTCAGCCCAACCAAAAATCTTCCTAAATTCTGAGCGTGATTTTGCCTCTGTAGCTGAAGTGTCATCTTATTTCATTAAGTGCCATTTTGCAGAAATAAAATTATATGGTTTGACAGTGCATTAGATCATTGATTGAACTATATCCACGCCATTCTCTTCTTGGTTGGGCTGAGAACTTTTCAGCATCCCCCTCTTGTAATAACCCATTGAGTGAAGAAATATTTTCTCTAATATACTCACATCTCCTCTTTCCACTCCACTCAGTATTTTATAGATCTTTATCATATCTCCCTTGAGCTGTCTTTTCTCCAGGCTGAAGTGCCCAGGCCACTTGGGCCTTTCCTCATAGCGAAGTTGTCCCATCCCTTTGATCATTTTCATTGCCTTTCACTGTACCTTTTCTAATTCTGCTATATCTTTTTTTATTATTTGAAATTTCAGTGTTTAATATTCAAGAAAAGCATACTATGAAAGAAGTTAAAAAGGAAAATTCCCCCGAATTTCCAAATTCTACATAATATAGATAAACATAGCCCACATCAATGGAGAAACTGGAGAAAATTTAAGCTATTAGCTACATCACGCAATTAAAAAAAGAAAAGAAAAGATAAGATAAGGATGAATTAAATCCACATTTGGTGTGTCTTAATTCATTAAGGACTAAATATCAAACCCCTATGCTTCTAAGGAATTATTGTAAGAATTTGAGGTTTCTTTTACTAAACAGTGGCAGAGGCTTCTACCACGGGCCAGCGAGGTAAATGCTCCAACGTTCATAGGAATTCGCTGATTTTCAGAGCATTTGTCTCGCTGGCCACGGTAGAAACCTCTACCGCCATTTAGTAAAACCCAGCATTTATCTTTCAAGAAATCCTCTAACTGAAGTGGGTCAAAGAAAATCTAATGTTTCCCATGCCAGGAGACCAAACATTTACAGGGGTACCTTAAAAGGAAAGAACCCCCAGCTTCCAGCTGTAGAAATAATTTCCTCCTGAACTGAGTGGAATGAGCCACATCAGGAAACATTTGAACCTTCTGATCACAAAACAAAAACTCCTTTTTCTTAAAGATTTTAATATCAGAATTTTGTCCGTCTCAGTGGTGAATGTAACTAAGAGTACAACTCGAGAAGCAATTTGATCTATAGCAGGATCCAAAAATTCAGTTAAACTGAAATGTGATACATGAAGGCATGATCTTTCTGAGACACCAGTTATCTTTGCTAAGACAGTCCCTGATGCATAGGCAGCGGAATGCTGCTTGGTTTGAGGGGGGGGGGGGTGGCAGGAGCTCTGCCGTCTGCCCTAGCCCCGCAGAATCCTACGGTGTGGACTCTCCCCACCTAACTCTTCCTGGCACTGTACTTTTAAATCTTCAGGCAGCTGCTGCGCAGCATCAGCGAGCAGTCCTGTCCCCAGAAGTAGAATGAAGTGCTCCAGAGCAGGCTTGCTCGCTGACGCTGCGCGGCAGCTGCCGGAAGATTTAAAAATTAGAACACCAAGAAGCGGGTGGGAGGGCGGGCACCAATCGAGAGATCACCAATCTTTGGCGAAGCCACGGCCCCTAAGGCCTCCCCTGTTACAATGCCTATGCCCTGAAGAACTATATGTTTGTCCATTTGACCCAACAAAGGTAATAACAGCAAGAGACACTACTTCCTGCTCCTTCATGGCACCTCTGTGGCTCCCAAGGGGTCAAATGTGCCCCTAAGGGTATGCCCCTTTGGCTACACCCTGTGTAGCAAGCTCTGGCACCTAGATGATGTCAGTGCCCTGCGATCCAGGCACTGAAACTTTCCACCTCCTCTACAATAATCCCAAACAGCCGACGCCGTTACCATGTTCTGATATTTCTCCAGACTCACTGCAGCAGGCACTGGTGGGCTCTGAAGACCCGGGTACCTAGATGACATCAGCATCCGGTGGACCATGAACTGGAACTTTCCACTGCCTCTCCAATTCTCCCAAACAGCCGATGCTGTTACCAAGTTCTCTAGACTCCCACAATATCTTTTTTGAGATGTGGCGATCAAAACTACACACAGAATTCAAGGTGCAGCCACATCATAGAGTGATGCAAAGGCATGATAATATTTTCATCTTTGTTTTCCATTCCTTTCCTGATCATTGCTAACATTCTATTTGCTTTCTTAGCTGCTGGCGTGCACTGAGCGAGGGCTTCAATGTATCCTCAACGATGACACCTAGATCCTTTTTCAGGGCAGTGACTCCTAGCATAGAACTAGTAAAGGTGGCGGCGAAAAGGGCAAACAGAATGCTAGGAATGATTAAGAAGGGGATCACAAACAGATCGGAGAAGGTTATCATGCCGCTGTACCGGGCTATGGTATGTCCCCCACCTGGAGGACTGCGTCCAACACTGGTCGCCGTATATGAAAAAGGACATAGTATTACTCAAAAGGGTCCAGAGAAGAGCAACAAAAATGGTTAAGGGGCTGGAGGAGTTGCCGTACAGCAAGAGATTAGAGAAACTGGGCCTCTTCTCCCTTGAGATGAGGAGACTGAGAGGGGACATGATTGAAACATTTAAGATATTGAAGGAAATTGACTTAATAGAGAAAGAGAGATTGTTCACCCTCTCCAAGATGAAGAGAACAAGAGGGCACTCTCTGAAGTTAAAAGGGGATAGATTCCGTACAAATGTAAGGAAGTTCTTCTTCACCCAGAGAGTGGTAGAAATCTGGAACGTTCTTCCAGAGGCTGTTATAGGGGAAAGCACCCTCCAGGGATTCAAGAAAAGGTTAGATAAGTTCCTGCTGGACCAGAACATACACAGGTAGGGCTAGACTCTAGTAGGGCACTGGTCTTTGACCTAAAGGCTGCCGCGTGAGCGAACTGCTGGGCACGATGGACCACTGGTCTGACCCAGCAGCGGCAAATCTTATGCTCTTATAATATACTGCTCATTTTTTCCTATAGGGAAATGTATGCTTGTTTTGGTCAGTACTCACACTTTACTTTGACCTGGGGAAACCCATTTTAAATGATTTACCGTATTTTCTCGCATATAACACGCATGTTATACGTGGTTTTTACAAACCGCGCATACTCTTGCGCATTATACAAAATTTTTTTTACATAGTTCCCCCCCCCCCCCGACGCCCGATTCATCACCTGGAAGGAGCGCTCGCACTCCCACCGCGAAGGACCGCTCGCACCTCCACCCGAAGGACCGCTCGCACCCCCACAGCCTCCCCCCCTCCCCCATGGAGAAGCTGTCTACCTTGTTTCCGGATGCCAGCCCAGCTGCTTCCTCTGCCGGCGGTCCTGCCCCTTCTCAGAGCCCTGTGCTGCGCTGCTTCCTCTTCAGGCGGTCCCGCCCTTTCTCTGACGTCAGAGAAAGGGCGGGACCGCCGGAAGAAAAAGCAGCGCAGCAGGGCTCAGAGAAGGGGCGGGACCGCCGGCAGAGGAAACAGCTGGGCTCGCTGGCATCCGGAAACAAGGTAGACAGCTTCTCCATGGGGGAGGGGGGGGAGGCTGTGGGGGTGCGAGCGGTCCTTCGGGGGGGGGGTGCGAGCGCTCCTTCGGGGTGGGAGTGCGAGCGCTCCTTCGGGGTGGGGGTGCGAGCGGTCCTTCAGGGTGGGGGTGCAAGCAGTCCTGCGGGGGGGTGAATCGGACGTCGGGGGGGGGGGTATCAGGCTTTCAGGGTAGGAACAGTACTTCAAGGGGGAAAGGAGAGTCAGGGCGGGCGAAAAGAGAGTCGGGGTCTCCAGAGGAGAGTCGGGGCGGGCGAAAGGAGAGTCGAGCAGCATGCGCGGTATACGGGTGTGCGCGGTATATAAAAATTTCTGTACATAAATTTGTGTTTTTCGCACGCTATACCCATGTGCGCATTTTACACGGGTGCGCGTTATCTACGTGAAAATACGGTATCTGTGTTTCCCCAGGTCAGTCATCACATGTAATGGTATACTAAACTCTACTCTACTTGTATACCTATGTAAGAGATTCCAACTGTAAATTATATCCTGTTTGTCTATGTATTATATATGTCAACCTGTAACCCATTCTGAGCTCTTTAGGACAGACAGGATATAAAACGAACCAAATTTCATGAATTCACTTATTCCCTTCACCCTTCTCAGCTTGATTCCTGGACTTATCCTCACTCTCTCTTTATCTCTCTACAGATTGTGGGAAAGATTATTATCCACAGAGGAGCCCTTTGCAAACGGCTCCCTCTGTTGGTAATCTAATAATTATATGATTTTTAATGAAACTAGATTCTCAAATCAGATAACAGCCCTTAACAAATCAGACCTGCTTTACAGAGAAGGTAAATTCAGAGGTTTTCTGGTACAGAAGAAACATTCAAGTAGAACACTTTCTTCATAGAAAAAAAAGTGATATACTGTATTTTCTATGCCCAATTCCCAAATCTGCTGACATTAATGGCTAGCATTTTTCTTTCAGGGAGCTTATTACTATTATCTCTGCGGGATGACCCTTTTAAAAACAGCGTACTGTTTACATACACATAGAATGACCTCTGACAAACTCTCTCACACATTACTGTGACTCCTCTGCTTTCTCTTCTCCACATTCCTCACACAGTGACAGTTGAAAGCTTTGAAAACTTTATTTTGTTCTTAGTTTTCTCTTGGTGTCAGGGATAAGTGATATGTAAAAAAAAAAAAAATCCTACAACACAGAGAAATAAAGACATACTCCCTAATTTGATAGAGCTCTAAAAATTAGGTGCCAGTTCAATGCGGAGACTCGGAGAAATTAAAAGGGGACAGGTTTAGAACAAATGCCAGAAAGTTCTTTTTCACCCAGAGGGTGGTGGATACATGGAACGCGCTTCCGGAGGCTGTGATAGGCCGGAGCACGTTACAAGGCTTCAAAGAAGGTTTGGATAGGTTCCTAGAGGATAAAGGAATTGAGGGGTACAGATAGGAGTAGAGGTAGGTTATAGGGATAGTCTGGGACCACTGCTCAGGCAATGGGCCTGATGGGCCGCCGCGGGAGCGGACCGCTGGGCGAGATGGACCTCTGGTCTGCCTCAGCGGAGGCAACTTTTTATGTTCTTATGACTTCCATCTGTTTCTTGGGAATCAGAGACTCCTCTGGATAATCTTTCCCACAATCTGCCTTTGAAGCTATAGACCTGGTGTTTTGCTCTTGAACTCAAATGCCTGAGGAAGATAAGACCTTTATGTTACAAGAAGCTATGGAGAGCTGATGGTATTCTTTTAAGGAATGTTTCATATGAGTCTCTCGAGGATTATAGTCAGTTTAGTTAGTTTTGTGCTACTGACTCGTACCCGAGTCCTACAGACTTGATGAATTACAGATCTGAAAAGAAATCAGTTTTGTGCTAGACCAGTAAGGTCCTCCAGCGTTAGCTGCCTCTGGAGCTGAAAGAAGCCTCTTCAGCCAAAAGAACGGCCCAACTTCCCTAAATAACACCCACCGCAGGTGTTTATCCATAGGTCCAGCAAGTTTAAGAGTAAAAGATGTAGGGACTTTAATCTTGCTTTTACATTTGCCCATGTTAGAAAAAAAGTACTCATGTCAGGAGCAATCACTATGTTTTCTCTCAGGGTTTCCACAGTTGGCTTTGTACGTGTTGCAGGTTTCCGGGTTTCGCTGCATCTTGTCAACTAGAAACCGACGTTTCAGCCATCATGTTGTGGCTTTCTTCAGGGTATACTGTAAGGTCTGCAGTTTGTCTTTGTAAATAGTGAGTTCACCGACTTGATTGGGAACAGGACAGCCCACCAAAGCATGATGGCTGAAACGTTGGTTTCTAGCTGACAACATACTGCGAGACCTGGAAACCTGCAACAACCACAATGCCAGCTGTGGAAACCCTGAGAAAGCTTCACGGGTAGAACAACTTTAAGCTCACCAGAGACTTTTCCATTCTATGGACAAAGAGACCAACTTACTTTCCCGCTAAAATTCAAATTTGGTAGACTGTCCTGTTCCCAATCAGGTCAGTGAACTCACTATTTACAAAGACAAACTGCAGACCTTACAGTATACCCTGAAGAAAGCCACAGCATGATGGCTGAAACGTCGGTTTCTACTGACAAGACGCAGCGAGACCCAGAAACCTGCAACAAGCCCAATGTCATCTGTGGAAACCCTGAGAAAACATGTAACCCAACTTCAAGGGGAGAACATCTTTAAGCTCACCAGAGACTTTTCCATTCTATGGAAAAAGAGACCAAGTGACTTTCCCGCCAAAATTCAAATTTGGTGGACTGCTGATCCCAATCAGGTCAGTGAACCCACTATTTACAAAGACAAACTGCAGACCTCACAGCATACCCTGAAGAATGCCACAGACACAGGAGAACCCACACACTATTCACAACCCGCCAACCAAAAATGTCAAACGAAAAAAAACTGTACGACAACCTACTGGCCACCAGAGCAGCGAAACTGGACAGCCAACTCACCAATCTACAGACTACAAAACCTTCAGAAAAGAAACAAAAACCCTACTTTTCAAAAAAAAAGTGCATAAAACCAATATAACACAACCAGATCTGTCCCAAGCTTCACCTGCAATACTATCTAATCTTTAGCAAATCAGAAAATGTCCAGACTATTCCTTATGTACTTCTAAATATCATGACAATTCTTATGTAATCCGCCTTGAACCGCAAGGTAATGGCGGAATAGAAATCACCAATGTAATGTAATGATGACTGAAAGGTTGTAAAGACTTTCACTTAGGAAAGTCAAACGGTATATTAAGCTTTAATAAAACTTGGTTTCTAGCTGACAAGATGCAGTGAGACCTGGAAACCTGCAAAAGCGCAATCACTATTATGATCCAATAGGAGTTGAGGGAACACAAGCACAGGTAAACTGGGGAGTTGGGAGCAGTTCCTACAAGTAGTGCTGGCTCATGGCATCAGACCTGATAGCTCCTTACCTCTGGTACTCCTGGCATTGAATAGGCATTAAATGGGGGCACTATATCAGTGATATTTTCATATCCTTCTGGGGTTGACTCAGATAGCGAAGTTTTGAAAATCTGGAAAAAGAAATAAAATTAAAACATTGTACACAAAAGAATATAAATGTGTTAATAGTTGTTGCCAAATTTTAAAAGATTCCACAATATTAGGCTCCCAGCCAGCTAATAACACTGAATATTGGCCTCCGTACGAGGATGTAGAATTTCTCCATATATATATTTCTATGCCTACGTTACCCCAGACTGATATAGAAGAGATGTAGAGGGGTGGTAGACTCAAGAGCAATGTAAGCAAATTCTTCTTTACGGAGAGGGTGGTGGATGCCTGGAATGCGCTCCCGAGAGAGGTGGTGGAGAGGAAAACAATGACGGAGTTCAAAGAAGCGTGGGATGAACACAGAGGATCTAGAATCAGAAAATAATCTCGAATTAAGGCCAGTGCTGGGCAGACTTGCACGGTCTGTGTGTCTGTATATGGCCGTTTGGGGGAGGATGGGCTGGAGAGGGCTTCAATGGCTGGGAGGGTGTAGATCAGGAGTCTCAAAGTCCCTCCTTGAGGGCCGCAATCCAGTCGGGTTTTCAGAATTTCCCCAATGAACATGCATGAGATCTATGTGCATGCGCCGCTTTCAATGCATATTCATTGGGGAAATCCTGAAAACCCGACTGGATTGCGGCCCTCAAGGAGGGACTTTGAGATCTCTGGTGTAGATGGACTGGAGTGAGCTTTGACAGAGACTTCAGTAGTTGGAACCTAAGAACAGTACCGGGCAGAGCTTTGTAATTTTGCCCAGAAATAGCTAAGGAGAAGAAGAAAACAACAACAAATTTTTAGATTGAATCAGGTTGGGCAGACTAGATGGACTATTCGGGTCTTTATCTGCCGTCATCTGCTATGTTACTATGCATTCTCCCCATTTGATTTACCTCATTCCCATGTTCATCAATGATTGAGATGTAGTTGGGGTCGCTTTCATTAGGATAAGACAAGAGGACATCGTAATGAGCCAGCTCAGCTGAATCCAGCCCAAATTCCTTCCACTGAGCTTGGATTTGCTTTGCAAGGAGAAGATTCTGTTCTGTTCCTGCTAGATGAGGCAGTCGTGTGAAGTTACTTGAAAGAAAGAACACAAACTCAGCAGTTAATAGTTCAAAGCAGGACTGAACAATCGGAATGAATTTGCCTTCCTCTGTAAACTCAGACAAACTTAAAGTGTCTTCCCAGTTTTCCTTGCGTATCATCCCAGTATTAAGAACAAGAACATAAAAACATTCCATGCTCATCTTTAAATAATATAATAATTAAAACATTGCAAAGTGGAATTTTAAAACATTGCAAATTTCCACATTGTTCCTAATTTATTATTTCTCTAGAGTCACTTAAAATTGAAGATGGATTAAGCATGCCAGGATCAACTAGTACCTGGTGCAGTTGATCTCCGTGGGGGGGCTGCGTCTTCCTTGCCATCGGAGATTGCTCATGCCCGATAGCCCTTCAAGTTCTGGACCGCTTTGGCCTTGCAGCCTGGCGCTTGTACACGCGGCCTTGAGGGCTAGGGGCTTCTCTTCTGCTGTCGTCGCCACGCTTCTTCACGGCAAGAGGAATTCAATGGGGTCGGCCTCCGCAAAAGCCTAGAAGTTTTTTCAGGCTTGGTGTGTGTGTGTGTGTGGGGGGGGGTTCAAGTGGATCCTTTGGCTCCATCGGTGGCACATATTCTGGACTTCCTGTAGGCTGGCTTCAGGAAGTGTCTGGCGGTTTCTGCTCCCTGTGTCCCCCATTGCGGGACTGTCGTGTTTGGGTAGGCGTCTCCCCCAGATGTTGTACCCTACTACTACTACTACTATTTATTATTTCTAGAGCACTGCCAGATGTGTGCAGCGCTGTACATTAAACACACAAGAGATGGTCCCTGCTCACAAGAGCTTACAATATAATTATGACAGACACACAGGACAAAAAGCAGGTAATCTATACATGTTGCTTCTGTAGGGAGTAAGAAGGTGGCTGATGGGGTGGAAGGGATAGGGGACCAACATGTGGTAGGATTAGGATTTAAATCAAAACAGTGGATTTTCAGCCTGGACTTGAAAACCGCTAGAGACGGAGCCTGATGTACCGAGTCAGGCAGGTTGTTCCTGGCATGCAGCGCAGCAAGGTAGATGGGAATTGGCAGCAGAGGAGAAGAGGATTGACAAGAGAGTCCATTACAGTATTCTACTCTCACTTTCACATGGCCCTTTGTGCCTATTTCTTGCCTTTCTGAATTGCAATGCCATTGTTATCTCTTCCAATGGGATCCTGTTTCACGCGCGTCCACTACTATAGCATCTTCCTATCATGAACCCTTGCTTTTTATAAGAATTTCTCAGTTCTGTTGACCAATACTCCCAAACAAATGTGGTTTAAAAAAAAAAAAAACACAACCTAAAATATATATACAATTGTACTAAGTAGTAGATTTAAAACAAACCAGAGAAAATATTTCTTCACACAACGTGTAATTAAACTCTGGGATTTGTTGCTGGAGAATATTAGCTTAGCGGGGTTTAAAAATGTTAGCTTAGCGGGGTTTAAAAAAGGTTTGGATAATTTCCTAAAAGAGAAGTCCATAGGCCATTATTGAGATGGCTTGGGGAAATCCACTGCTTATTCCTAGGATAAGCAGCATAGAATCTGTTTTACTACTTGAGATCTAGCTTAACTATTCTCTGAGTGAAAAAATATTTCCTCCTATTGGTTTTAAAAGTATTTCCCTGTAACTTCATCGAGTGTCCCCTAGTCTTTGTAATTTTTGATGGTGCAAAAAGTCGATCCACTTGTACCCGTTCTACTCCACTCAGGATTTTGTAGAATTCAATCATATCTCTCCCCAGCCGTCTCTTTTCCAAATTAAAGAGCCCTAACTGATTTTAGTCTTTCCTCCTACGAGAAGAGTTCCATCCCCTTTACCATCTTGGTCGCTCTTCTTTGAACCTTTTCTAGTGCCGCTATAGTTTTCTTGAGATGTAGATATTGTACATTTTGCCAAGTACTTACCGAAGAAACTCTTTGATATTTTCAGCTTTCATTTCATCCCAAAATGCCTTCCTTGCGCTTGGATAGGAATTAGGTAGTGTCACTATTGATGTGGGTTTTGAAAACCAGCCTGCAGAGTGCAAGAAATACTTTGATCACGGCAATGCATACCACAGGGAAATCTTCCAGCACAAAGCAGTTGTAATTAGCCTGACAAGATTATCTGAAGTCAACATGGATAAGTAATAGAGGAAAGGGACTGTGAAGTATTAGCTTTATGGGCATGCATTTCTAACCTTTCCTATCTTCTCTCTTTCTCCACCTCTTTTCCTCCACCCAACTGGGGAGGGACTCATGAGTCGCTCTTATGCCACAAAAACTTAAAATTCAAAAATTATTGGGATTATCATGTGCCCAGTTAATTATAAGATTTTTTGGGGAACAGTTTGGTGATTTAAAAAATTGAGTAGTGTTGCAAGCTGTTTTTTCATAACACTATGTAACATGATTTCTGTTCCTGGGCAGTAAGTGCAATTTCTTTATTGCTCATGCCTAAAACATACAGAAAACGTCTGCTATTTCCATAAAACTTTGCTTTGTGACCACGATAGTCAAATTTTGCAATTTACCTATTTAAAATGTGAAAAGGCTTTGACATTGTTTCAGATCATTGACTGAACCGTATCCACATCGTTCTCGTCTTGGTTGGGTTGAGAACTTTTCAGCATCCCCCTCGTATTTGTAGGCCACTGCTATATTAACCCAGAAGTATCAGAGCTCTCTTTAACTTAGATTTACTGATTAGGCTGAAATCATGCAAGAACCTTTCTCTCCATGAAAGCCCTGATCGAAACACAGCGCAGGAGACGGAACCAATGGAATAGATAGAAACTCTTTATTTAGTAAGACTCGACACGAGTCGCGTTTCGGCACAAAAGCCTGTGTCAGAAGTCTAAAATCAAATATAAATATCAACTTAAGAATATAAACAATATATATATATCCAAATAAAATATTAAAAGCATATCCAAATAAGAATATATTAAAAGTGATAAGCATGAAATAAAAGGGCAAACAATTTTTTTCATCAATAAAAAATATATAAAAATTGTAAGACTACAAGTATAATCATACACATAAAGCATATAAATGATAGAGCATGTATAAAAAATGTATATCAGGAACCTTTCATCATAAAAAAACAATACAGATATCACAAGTGCAAATATAATTATAATCATGATGAAGCATATATCAGACAGAAGAACATCAAAAAGATAAAATAAAACATGTTCAAATCAAAAATGTGGCTAAAAAAGAGCAGTGTTACCCAAAAACTGTATGAATTCCAAAAAATGTTCCAAAAACCTCTGGTTTCAAATATCCACCGGCATTTCACTAAAAAGGATAATTTGCAATAATTAAAATACATGGATAATACAAAAGAATAAGAAATAATAAGAAAAATATAAGAGTGTGTGGCGCAGGAGTTAGAGCTGTGACTGTGGGTTCAAATCCCTGGCTGCTCCTTGTGACCCTGGGCACGTCACGTAATCCTCTCATTGCCCCACGTACACTAGATGGAGCCTACCGGGACAGATAGGGAAATATGATAAAGTACCTGAATGTAAACCACTTAGCATATAAGTGGTATATAAGTAATAAAATAAAGTAAAAATATAAGAATAAAAATATGATAAAGATAGATATATGTGAGTGATTGAATACTATAAAAAATGAAAGAAGATGGAAGAAAAAGTGAAAAATGAAGGAAAATGAAAAAAAGGGGACAAAACAGAACAGAAGGAAAAAAGAAGAAAAAGCTTTTTACTCTCTTTTTCTTTTACTTCTTTCCTTTTTTCTTCTTTTTTCGTGTTTTTCTTCTGTTTTGTCCCCTTTTTTCATTTTTGTTTTCCTTCCTTTTTTCTTTTTTTCCATTTTCTTCTGTCCTTTCACTTTTTATAGTATTCAGTCACTCACATATATCTCTCATATTTTTATTCTTATATTTTTACTTTTTTATTATTTTTTTATTGTTTTGTTTTTTTGATGTTCTTCTGTCTGATAAATGCTTCATCATGTTTATGATTAGATTTGCACTTGTGATATCTGTATTGTTTTTTTAATGATGAAAGGCTCCTGATATACATTGTTATGCATGTTCGGTCTTTTATATGCTTTATGTGTTTGATTATACCTGTAATCTTGCAATTTCTACATATTTTTATAACCATTTGAGTCTCAAGGAGCTCCAAGGGTTTGAACCTACAACCTCAGGGTGCTGAGGCTGTAGCTTTACACTCTCCCCAATACTGATTTTTATTGCCAAAACGTGAGGCTCCTATTTGCAAAATTACTCCTGTTTGCCTTGCCACTTAAAAAGCAAATATAAGATGTAAATTAGAGAATGACACGGTGACAAAATTCATCACCGTTCCTGTCCCCGCGGATAACCGTGGGAAATAATCCCATGTCATTTTCTAGTGTCTATTTCAACCTCAGTCCTTCTACACCAGCAGTTTTCAAAGCAAAGCTTGAGGGTCAGTGGTTGTGGCCATTCATACTCTGATTCTTATGTGAGCCAAGGATAATGAAGCCATTGTGACCTCACTGATGTGATTGGCTCTTAGGCACTGGTGGAATGAGACATTATGACATCACAATATTTGCTCTGGATACCAGAGACTGTCATTCTGTAGTGTCTGTTTCAACCTCAGTCCTTCTACACCAGCATTCTTCAAAGCAAAGCTTGCGGGTCAGTGGTTGTGCCCAATTATACTCCGATTCTTTCCTCTCTCCTTAAAGAATGACATGAAGATGGTTTCCCGCGGTTATCCACGGGGACGGGAACGGTGATGAATTTTGTCACCGTGTCATTCTCTAATGTAAATAAACTTCTCCTGGCTCAGATTTAACAAACAAGAAAGATTACAGTCCTGTAAACTGAACTGAGGCTGGTTCATGGGGAATTCTGCTTCAGCACCCGTTCGAATTACATGTAAAAAGCCACAAAGCCAAACTGCAAAGCTAGATCTGGGTTTGAACCTTTTGAATTGCCCTGCCACTTGGAGACTTGCCCACAGACAACTGAGCTGAATGTTTCAGCAGGCTGGCAAGGTTTCCTACTGCCTACAAGCCAAACAACATGCTTTGCGCTGGAAAAGAGCAGTTTGAAACTTTCAGACAAGGTGTGCTCTAATTATAGAAAGCTGACCTCGGCAGGAACCAAGGAAATTCTAACCATGTGCCAGAGCAGCCGGTTCTTCATATACAGTACTAGAAAGATAAAAGTGTCAAAAAGTTGCTGATATGAACCATCCAGAACCCCATTCAAGAAAAGGTTTAAGTATTATGCCACATCACTAAGATATCGGAGTGCTAGAAATATTAATTTGTCTCTCTAAGTACTGTTACGGCTCTCTTGTTTCTCCAGGAAAGCCGAGCTCTAAAAATATGACGTCTTTAGCTGTCATATCCCCCTGCTTATACAGTACAAGGGGCCAGGCTACAGAATAATTTTGGCATACACAAGTAATTCAATCTGCCCCCAAAACCTCCTCCCTACTGCATGCTCACTTCCTCAATACACCTCACACCTTACCTAGGGCGAGATTCTCTAAGCAAACCGATCGTATACCGATCGTATACCGATCGGTTTGCGAGCCCTTTGCGACCCGATTTCCCTCCGACCCGATTCACTAACCTATATAGCGATCCAATCCCGATCCGTGCATGCAAATGAGGGGAAAAGGCATGCAAAGCAGGAAGGACGCAATTCACTAAACTTTCTTCTGACACACCGGCTGGCCGATCAATAAATAAGTGACTGGTGAGGACCAGTCGCTTGTGCTAAAACCCTGCTCTCTGCCACCCTTCCCCGCAGTGTGAGCCCGTGGCTATAACCCACGGGTTAAAAGCGGGGCTGAACTGCGGGGAAGGGCGGCAGAGAGAAGGAGAGTCGGGGCGGGTTTGTGTTCTGTTCCGTAGCTGCCCTGGACTGTTTTCCTCCACTCCCCTCCCGGCGCATGAACCAAGGCTGCAGCGAGTCCCGTTGAAGAGATCGGGCCCGGCTCAGCCCTCGATGCCTGCCTGGAGCATTTCGCCATCCCTCCTCCTTTGTTTTGACCTCGCTGGTGCAAATGCCTGTGCAGACCATCTTCAGGCAACGAAGATGGTCTGCGCATGCGCCGGGATCGCTCTTCAGCGATCCGTTCGATCAGCCTGCTTTGCATGCAGGCGCGTTCAGAATTGGTCGCCCGGCCTCGGATCGCCCACGGATCGGATCCATGGGCTTAGTGAATCTAGCCCCTAGTGGGCAAAACATGTCCGCAGCTTTTTAATTACAACTTCAATTAAACATTCAATTCAAATGCCATTCATTTATTTAATTGTTTTCTATCCCATTTTCCTCAACAAACTCAGAACAGGTAACAGGTACATTATAGAGCAATATGAACAGCATAGCAATTCAGTGGAGCTATTCGGTGTCAAACTAGCCCCGAACCCCAAATTTCCCTGATGCGGAATCCCTCCTCCGCAGTAGGACCCGTGCTATCACCAGATCTAATCTCCACCTGTGGCAGTGCCACCCACGAACAGCCAATATGACATCATCTCTCTCCACCCCACAACTGTCCTTCCCATGCTTGTAAATTTCCCATCGGATACTTTTCCGCCACAGAAAAAACTGCAACCCACTACCCCCCATCTCCTCCTGATCTACTCTGCAAACCAATCACCACCAGACCATCCCAAATAAACACGGGAGGGCTAGGGGGCAAGAAAGCTACTAACTCCCACCCAAGCACCCTTCCCGTTCTCCTACCTTCCCACCAATGCACAAATTGCGTCAACACCGCAAACCTCTCTTCCAGTCAAACTAACCCGCCAATCTCCGCTCCCCTAATTTCTGCCGTGAGACATACCCACCAATCTGCTCCTGGTGTTAACCCACTTTTCTCCAGCCCTCAGCCTGCCTAACCCTTCCAGCCTAATTCTGCCGCCTCTAGACCAATCCTTCCCTATACATGGAACGCGCTACCAGAGGAAGTGATAAGCAGGAGCACGCTACAGGGCTTCAAAGAAGGATTGGACAGGTACCTGGAGGACAAAGGGATTGAGAGGTACAGATAGGAGTAGAAGTAGGTTATAGGGACAGGATTAGAGGTAAGTTACAAAATTAGTCTGGGACCACTGTTCAGGCAATAGGCCTGATGGGCCGCTGCAGGAGCGGACCGCTGGGCAGGATAGACCTCTGGTCTGTCTCAGCGGAGGCACCTTCTTATGTTCTTATGTTCTTATCCCCTTCCATCTTCCATACCTAAACCTTAATATGCAGGCCCCTCAGTCGGCACAGCCAATGTTATCCGCACCCACCTTGAATGAGAGTTGTGACAGTCCTGAATGAGTTAGGGGTCGGTGATCATATACAGTCAGGAAGCAAAAATGCGTTCATAACAGTGCATACCTATAATGAATCCCAGAAGAAGAAGCCCGACTGCCACCAGGGCCACAGCAAAGAAACTGCGTGAACTGAAGCTTTTACTAGCCATAGTTGATTCGGGTTCTTCGCTCTGAAGGGAGCTCCACATCCTGTGTTCTTCACTTTCTTTAATGGAACAAGCGGTGCAAAGCCAAGGCAGGAGGAGTGAAAACCAGCTCATGGAATGCTTGGGATCTGCTGCCGGTCTGCACTGTACTTAAGTTTTCTGAGCCTTCTCTCTCATCTCCCGCCCTTCTTGGAAGGCAGACTGGGTCAAAGGTCGCCTTGTTTCATTCACTTATTAGGAAGCTAGGAAGCTTGTATAAGCTGTTATGAAAACAGACCTCTGGTATATCCCTTGAAACGTGCTTGTGTTAAGATATGGTGCCATTTCCCTGGGAGCAAACACAGAAGGGTAAAACCACCGCAAAAAACTAAAAAAAAAAACAACCAACCAAAAAGAAAGTGGAAGTTCCCACTCAGGTGTGTCAAAAATATTAAAAGACTTATTAAAAACTAAAATATACAAAACCAGAATACAGTAAAAGTGATGTACAACTGGACCTACAAAAAAAACGTAATGTATAGCTGGACCCCTGGGTCAATCGTGGGTTAATTTAGTAAGCTTGCATTAGACACTATGTGGGCCTGATTCTATGAGGTGCCTAGGTTAGATGCTCAAATGAGGTTCAAACACTATAAAAAAAAAAAAGTGTTTAAATGAAGGGAAAAGGATCTCAGAAATCCACGCCAAAGAACATTTCAATCTCATATGGCTCAATTGCGGATGAGGGTTTTCGTTCATCGGTCCTCATAAAAACCTTCAAACGAATCACATTTTTTTCAAATTTCTTTCTTTAATTTTTCCAACGCTCTTGTATCTCATAAACTCTGTACAAACATCTTAAGGATTGTCCTAATGCTCAATAACTAATTATTAAGTGGCTGCAGTTGAAACAAGCCATTCAGAAGGGGTTCCCTGATTGGCGAAATCTAAAAAATGATTCATCTGTTGTTCTATTGTCCTTCGATACTCAACTTCTGGAAGTCAATATGGGGACAGATTAATCAACAATTCATTTGACATATGAGGTAGTTATATGTGGTACATTATTACATACTAGTCTTGGTGCTAGAATATATGTGTGTGTGTCTGTCTTTATTTCTTTTTCTCTCTCCTTAGTCGCTTTCTGTATTTCTGTCTTTTCTTTTCTTTTTTTTCCTTGGCTGTCCACAACCACCCTTTGCCTGCTCCCCGTCCATTCTCCCTTCCTTTTACCTCCCCTGTGTCCTCCACCACCCCATCACTGCTCACCTTATCCAGCAGCAGCCCTTCTCCCTTTGTTTTACCTCCCCCTGTCCATCATCACCTCCTTCCTGCTCCCCCTGTCCAGCAGTAGGCCTCCCTTCATTTTTCTGCCCCCCCCTGTCCATTACATGGGCTCAGTTCCATAGGGAGCAATGGAGAAACCATAGCATTCAAAAGCTGCTCTTAACAGTCTGGAACACAGTCCCACTACTTTTCAGACTCTGGAGCAGCAGGGGTCATCTGCTCCTGCCCCTCCCTTCCAGACAGGAAAAGGGGCAGGGAGGCTATGAACTGGAACAAAAAAACAGTTTCTAATCCAGCCACTCTTCTTCTGCTGCTTCTGTCCCCTGGCCAAATGGCTGGCTGGCTGGCCTACTCCCCTGGATCGGCGTTCTGTGCAGGAGTTGCGGCCATTTTGAAGATCTGTCTGCCCTGCTCCTTGCCTTAGTATATTTTTAAGTTGAAAGACGCGGCGGCGGCAGCTCCTCTCAAGATCCCCGACTGCATCGGACTTTCGACGCAGGTGGGGATCCTGAGAGGAGCCGCTGCCTCGTCTTTCAACTTAAAAATATACTAAGGCAAGAAGCAGGGCAGACCGAAGAACAGCACGGCCGACAGCCTCCACGTCCGACATCCGCCTCGGGGGAGGAGAGAGAGTGTTTCGCGCGCATGCGCACTCCTATCTGCGGTGCCCTACAGCGCACGGAAAATGGAACACGCGATGGGAGTGCGCATGCGCGGCTTAGGCTATTATTATATTAGATTAACCCCCCCCATGGATCGATAAAAATGCTGGCTTTTCTTAATTATGACTGGGATAGCTATGCAGATGGTAACTCGAAACTGGAAAAATAATGAGCGCCTAAATTTTCCTTTTTGGTGGGCCAATCTATGCTCCAGCTATAGATATGAAAAAAATGAATGCTGACCTATTGAGGCATAGTAATTTATTTAAACTGGTTTGGGGTCCGTTGACGTCTTTTGTTACTTCACTGTAGTTACCTTTGGTTTTTGTTTGTTACCACACACATCCAGGGAGAGGGGGATACTTCCATCTTAATTTGGGTCCTTTGAGAATATACATTCAGGGTGGGATTAAATTACTACATATTTGAATCATTGAGAGGATGGGGGGTGGGGAAAATTGGTTGTTCACGTATATTTGTAAGACAAATGTGCTTTTCTTGATATATTACATGTTGTTATATTTGTATTTTGCACTGTTAATATGTGGAAAATCAATAAAGAATTTTTTTTAAAATTATTAAGTGGCTGAAAAGCAGCATATCAAGTTAGGCCTTTAATAAAGCACTTACGGTAACTGGCATAAGACGAGGGGCTGCTTTTATTCCTGTTGCTGGCCATCGTGTGGTGGCGCAACTCTCTGACTGTTCTGCCCTGCGTAGGAGCTTTCACAGTTTGTTTGGCTGTTCTCTGCCGATTCCAGTTGTTATCCGTCAGGTTTCCTACAATTAGGACCCCTGAGGAAGGAGTGTTCCTTCGAAACACGGACCGGGTCGGGTCGGGGTTCATCGATCCTTTTGGATACAAACTAGAGAATGACACGGGGAAAAAATCTGTCCCCGTCACTGCACCGTCCCCGGCCCACCATCCTCTGCACCGCCCCGTCACCGCCGTTCCCTTCACCGCCCCGTCACCGTCACCGCCATCCCTTTCACCGCCCCGTCACTGCCACTGCCATCCCATTCACCGCCGTGTCACCGTCCCCGCTGCATCCATATAAGCCTTAGTACTGTAATATTTAGCTTATTCCTTTCTTATAAATCAAAGTTCCTGCTGCTGAACTAGAGAAAGAGATGTTCAGCTGGCAGGGCTTTGTTTATAAATTTTTATCTACACAACTAATATACTACTTTATCCTAAAGCAAAAAATAAATAAATAGAATTTTTTTTCTACCTTTGTTGTCTGGTTTCTGCTTTCCATATCTTCTCATTCAATTCCTTCCATCCACTGTGTGTCTTCTCTCTGCGTCTTCCATTTGCTGTTATTGTGCCTCTCCCTTCAACCCCCCCAATTGGTCTAGCACCCATCTTCTTTCCTCTGCTCCCCCATAGTCTGGCATCTGTCTTCTTCCCTTCCAGCGTCTTCTCCCCACTCTGCCTTCCACATTTCCCTTCAGGGTCTGTTCCTCTCTACCCTCTTTCAATGTCTGTTCTATTCCTTTCCACCACCACCCTTCCCTCCCTCCTTTACCATCTGTTCCTTTCTACCACCCTTCTTTCATATCTTCTATCAGTCCTCCCCACCATCACTAGCAGTCTCTCTTCTCCCTTACCATGAGCAAATAGAACTTCTCAAAATTGTATTGCTGAGGCATTATTTCTAATGCCTCAGCATTAGACATCAATTTTATAATTCTTACTGTCTGCTCTGATTTCATTCATAATTTGGTTTGTGTTGTGGCTGAGGATTCCATGAGGCATTTAACCTTTTCCTGTCTCTTGAACTGTGATTTCAAGTTGATTCCTTCAATAATGGAGTCTCACAGCAGTAGCAGTTTTCTCTTTTGGGCTCTTTTGACATTGTTTAAGGGATTTCTTGTACATTTGGTGCTGGTCTTCTTTGATGAGGTCACTTCAGAATCTATTTCCAAGGAAGATAAACTTTTTCCCTTTCACTCCCTCCTTCCTTGTGTGAGCCGGGAACACTCGGTCCCCGCAGCCCCCACCCGCACGCCGGCTCGATCGTTTAACCAGCTTCCTCTCTCAACCTCACCTTAGTTTGCCGGCTTTCTTTTTCGGCGACCGGCACGCTTTCAAAAAGCCACGCACGCGCGGCTGCTCAAAGTTCAATCTTCTGCTCTGCTGCAACTTCCTGTTTCTGGTTGGGTCAGAGCAGATTGAATACTGAGCAGCCGCGCATGCGCGGCTCTTTGAAAGCGTGCCGGTCGCCAAAAAAGAAAGCCGGCAAACTAAGGTGAGGTGGAAAGAGGAAGCTGGTTAAACGATCGAGCCGGCGTGCGGGTGGGCGGGTGGGGGCTGCGGGGACCGCGCGATCCTTGATGCCTCACTGCGGTGACAAGACCATTCATCGCTCCAGGGGGCGGTGAATGGCCTTGTCCCCGTCCCCGCAGAGGCTGCTATTTTTCATTCCAAGTTTTGGTGGGTTACCCGCGGCTAAACGCGGTAGCCGCAGGTAAACCGCCACCGTGTCATTCTCTAATACATACAAACTGTTATATGATTATATTTACTATTTATTTTTTTAGGATCGTTCAATTAAAGACTTGGGGGGCTCCTTTTAGTAAGCTGCGATAGCGTTTTTAAGCGCGTGCTGAATTGCCCCACGCGGTAGACACTAATGCCGGCACCAAGCTGGCGTTAGTTCTAGCCGCGTAGTGCAGGGTTTAGCGCACGCTAAAATTCTGCACGCGCTAAAAACGCTATCGCAGCTCAGTAAAAGGGACCCTTGGTATCTTGTACATCACCACTGCAGTTTTGGCCTTTGCTTCTCTACTCGATAGTTCTGTTGGATTTTTTGTTTGTGGTATTTTATGTCAAAACCCAAATTGTCTGACGGGACCCGTTTCATCCCGCAAACTGGACTTTGTCAAGGTACGTTGTCGGTCTACCATTTAATTTATAACATTTTATTGAAGGAATCAAATAAATATACAATAATATAATACAATAAGATATTCATTACAATTATATTCACAATTCTAATTTTTCCATACATATTTCTATCATTCCTCCAAAATAAATTTCCATATAACCTATTTCATACCTCTATACACTCCCCCAGTTCTCTTCCCCTTCCCTTCCCCTCCCCCATTCTTTTTATTTCCAATTATTACATTACATTACTGATTTCTATTCCGCCTCAACCTTGCAGTTCTGGGCGGATTACAAAAGAGACAACTGGACATTTCCAGGATAATTACAGAGAGAATTCTGGTCCTTTCCAGGAGAAGTTACAAGAATAATGGAGCTGTATATTTCAAATTATAACATTGTAATAAATGAATTAAGCAAATATACAATTCAAGTATTTCCATACATATTACTATCATTCCTCCCCTCCCCCCTAGAATGGAAGGTGACACAAAATACCAGGTATTAGAATGCAACGAATGTTTCCAAAGCTTCAATATAAAACATTAAGAGGTCTTTATTATATGGTATATGTGTTATGAGATATTGAAGAGTTGGGAGGGAAAGGGATAAATTATATTTAATATGAAGAATTATAGAATTTCAAGTGACGTATTTAAGTTAAAATGATGTTACTTTTTGATGCATTTGATGTAAGTTATAAAAATAAATAAAATAATTTTTTTTAAAAAAAAGGGGTCCTTTTATCAAGCCGTGCTAGCGGGATTAGTTAGCGCATCGGACAGTTTATCACGTGCTAACCCCCACGGCCGGCTAAACAACTAACGCCTGCTCAATGCAGGCGGTTTAAAGTGTGTTAAACCCCTACCGCAGTTTGATAAAAGGACCCCAAAGAATCATACTTCGTGCTCTAAAGGAAAGATTTTGAATATATTGGTCCCAAATTTTCAAAAAGAGACGAGTTTGTCTAGGAAATGTACGCACCTCCCAAACCTCAAATAAAATTAAACGATGGAGTTGGTTCCTCCAATGCCAAAAACTAGGAGGATCCTTCTGTAACCAATATTGCTTTGTTTAAGCCAATATTGCTTTGTTTAAGCCCTCCCTCCCCTCCGACATCAGCGCTGACGTCGGGAAGACTTCCGTTCGGCTCTGTGCTGCAAGCAGAGCAGGTAGAGAGAAGAGCCGCGCGACTGAGTACATCCAGCCCCGCAGGAACCCCGCGACCCTCGGAGGCGTCCCCACGGGATCCCCGCGACCCTAGGGGGCGTCCCCACAGGATCCCCGTGACCCGAATGGGGAACCCGCGGGATTCCCGAATGGGGAACCCGCAGGATGCCCGCGGGTCCCGCGGGATTCCCGTCGTCCCCGTTCCCGTGCAGCTCTCTAGTTTAGTGTGCCAGAGCTAAAAAAAAATAAAAAAAAGTTTGAGAGACACTGCTTTAGAGAATAGGATTTGATATATGAACTCCAGTATAGTTACCGTAAACCTCTGGGTCTTAATTATTATATTGAATGCAATGTTATCATCGACACCTACATCTGGTTCTTTGTCATATGCTGTTCATTGTCTATATTTTTGTGTTTTACAACTTTAAGTCAGCTTCTATTCATCACTGCATCAGAAGATTAGATGATTTTTGCATTGGTTTGTGTTCATTCACATAAAGTTATTTGAACTTAAAATACCGTGTTTCCCCCGAAAATAAGACAGTGTCTTATATTGCTTTTGGGTCCAAAAAACACACTAGGGCTTACTTTTGGGGAAGTCTTATTTTTTTCATGTACAACAATCATCTCTCCCTTCCTCTCCTCCACCCCAATTCTTCCTCTTTTCTTTCTCCCCCCCCCCATGTGCAGCATCTTTTATCCGCTCTCATCCATCCCTTTGTGCAGTATCTTTCTATCCCTCCCTCCCTCACATCCCCCTGTGCAGCAGAACCCCACCAACCCTCCCACCGTGAGACTGACTTACCTCCGCTCCGAGGCCTCTTAAATCAGCGGCGGTGAGGGTTGCTGAATCGACGAGTCTAATTTTTTCAGCAAATCAGGCAGCAAAGTGTCAAGGATGGAGTCAGGGAGTATCAGGGACATTCGGGAGGGGAGCTTCGGAGGTTGATCTTAACTAGGGCTTATTTTTGGAGTAGGGCTTATATTAGGAGCATCATTCAAAATCATGCTAGGGCTTATTTTCTGAATAAGTCTTATTTTCGGGGAAACAGGGTATCATCACATCTTTGGAAAACCAGCATAAAAGAGTTTGAGGTTACCACTGATGAAATCACGGCGTGAATGCTGAGCTGCTATTATCAATGGTAAGATTTGGGAAACGTTGCAATGTGTGTCCATTCCTGTTTTGAGCAGCTGTGGCGTTTAAAGTAATGAATTTTCTTTTGCAGATATACAGCTCCTGACACAGTATTTAGTAAAATACAGCAGCTGTGAGAGTACCATAATGTATTGGACTGTCAAGTTATAGCAACAGCAGTAGCATGTTGAAGTAGGGCCTTTGCACATGTTCCAAGCATCATTCTACAAATAGATTGCGACACAGATAAGTCAATTCTTTTTTTTTCACATTTATAGACTTTGGCCCCGATTCTATAAATGGTGCCTAAAACTTGGTGACCTGTCTAAAGCGCACCAGAATTTGGCGCGTCGACAATACTGCAGCGACATCTGCACCCAGGACATATGCGCACCACCGCTTCTGCCACTTTTAAGCCTTTCCATTAGCGTTGTGAAGGGTGTGTGTAGGGGGGAACCCCCCACTACATTTAAAAGTCCTCGCGCTCCTGTTGGGGGTGTGGGGGAATACACTGAAAACTCCTGAACTACACTACACTGAAAACTCCCGAACACCAAAAACGGAAAGGAGAACAGGAGTCTTCAGTGTACTTGGGGGGTTCCCCCCAACCCCCCCCCAACGGGAGCATGAGGACTTGTAATTGTAGTGGGGGGATCCCCCCCCATATATCCCTTCACAGCACTAACGGAAAGGGTTAAAAGTGGCAGAAGCGGCGGTGCGCATTTGTCCTGCATGCAAATGTCGCCACGGAATTCTTGGTGTGCCAAAGTCTGGCGCGCTTTTGACAGTGTACCCTAAAACTTAGGTGCCAAGTAATGTGGCACTTAGGCACAATTCTATAAATGTTAGGTGCACTATATAGAATTACGCCTAGAGGCACTTAAAATGGGCTTAGGCATAGATATTTATGCCAGGGGTTTCTTGGCCTAAATGAATGTGCCTAAGTTATGCGCCTACTGGCACATACGTCCAAAACAGGTGCCTATATGAAAAACACACCCAGGATCCGCCCTCTAACCACACCTACTTTCTGAAAGCATATATTTTAAAACAGCACAAGATATAAATGATTTTTAAAAATATATATCTAATATAATAAAACGGTAGGCCGCGCATGCGCAGTTCCATCGCGTGGGTCCGTTTTCCGTGCGGCTGTCAACCCGTGCTGTTTTTGCTCTGCCCTGCTCCTTGCCTGAAGTCCTCTCTCCTCCCCCGAGGCGGATGTCAGACGCGGCGCCTGTCAGCCGTGCTGTTCTTCGGACTGCCCTGCTCCTTGCCTTACTATATTTCCCCACCTGTGTCGGAAGTCCGACGCAGGTGGGGATCATGAGAGGAGCCACCGCCGCGTCTTTCAACTACAAAAAAAAATAAATACTCGCTTTTAAAATCTTCAGGCGCGAGCGGCGGCTTGCCACACGCGCCCCAACTTCCCAACGCCAAGCGCCCTTTTAAAATCTTCAGGCGCGAGCGGCGGCTTGCCGCACACGCCCTGACTGCCAAACCCCCCTGCCGGCATCTATTTTTCCACCTCCTCCTCCCTCTCGCATGCTCACAGCGTTTAAATGGAAAGCGCTGCGCTGTGCTGCCACTGGCCTCACCATCTCCTCTCCACTGCGGCCCGCCCTCTCACAACTTCCTGTTTCCGCTAGGGTTGGGCGCACTGTAGAGAGGCCAGCAACAGCGCGGTGCAGCGCTTTTCTGTGAGGCAAGTAAATTTCTGTGGGGCATATGCACAAGGGGAGCAGCAAATGAATGCTGCTGGACGGGGGAGGGAAAAGGAAGGAACGGGGGGAGCAGGCAAGGGGTGGGTGCACAGGGAAGAGGGGGAATGCTGCTGCTACACAGGGAAAGGGGGGATGCTGCTGCACAGAGAAGGAGGGAATGCTGCTGCTGTACAGGGAAGTGTGGGTGAATGCTGCTGTACAGGGAAGGGGGGAATGCTGTTGCTGCTACACAGAAGGGGGAATGCTGCTGTTGCTGCACAGGAAAGTGGGGGAGGGGGGAAGGGAAAGGTGGCCAGGGAGCAATCTTGGTTTGCTTTGGGGGGAGACAAAAGGGGGCAATGGAGTGAGACAGAAAGATAGGCAGGCAGCGCATGAGAATGAAAAACAGACACACAGAAAGACAGCAGGCAGGGAGAGAAACAGAAAGAAAGAAACACAGACAGGCAAAGGGGGCCAGGAAGAGAAACAGACAGAAAGAAAGACAGACAGTGGGAGGGAAAGAGACAAAGAAAGGAAGAAAGAGACAGGGGCAGGGAGAGACACAGAAAAAAGACACATAGACATATTCTAGCACCCGTTAATGTAACGGGCTTAATGACTAGTATATATATAATTAACCATGCTAAAAAAGAAACAAACAGCTAAGAGAGAGACAATGCATTAAAAAAAACCCACCTATGGTCCATTTTAGAAAGCTGCAGCTGTGAGTACTGGCGTGGCAAATATGACGCAGCCCCTAGGAACTGAATGGGCTGCGTCACATTCGCCGCATGGGAATCAATAGCAGGGCTTTGTAAAAGGATCCCTTTGTCACTGGACAGATCAGGAAGAAATGAGGACACCTTGAGAGGATGCTGATCAGGCCAGTGGCCAGGGGTGTAGGGCAAATAGTGACCCTAGGTTGATGGCATGGGGGATGGGGAATGGGACCATAGATACAAAAGTTGATGGTGACCTGGATTGGCCATCGTGAAGATGGGCTACTGGGCTAGATGGACCAATGGTCTGACCCAGTAAGTCTGTTCTTATGTTGCCCAATCTACTAGTGCATTTGAGAAGCATTATGGGATTGTAACCATGTCCATCATGGTGGTATTGCTGGTAATGAGTGGAAATCCACATCTATAACATCTAACAGTCTTTGTAATGTATGTGTCCCAAAATGAACCATCTCAAAAGGCATATATTATGAATATAGGTAATACAGAAGCAGAGCTATGAAAGAAGAATACATCCAGGCAGAGCACCTGTTCAGGAGTAGGTCTCATGTCCATCAGTTGTGAATGCACATTTATGATCTATGAATAACGTGTTTTAACCATCTATCTTCCATCCCAGAGAGGTAATAACTACTACTGTAACCCAACAAGCCCCTACCTTATGGGGTGGGTGCAATCTGAATCAGCACATACCAGCTCTTACTGATGCCACTACCAAAGGACAAGCCCCCCGCCCCCCTTTAACCAGCAACAGATCCAGTGAAGAACCTGGATTGCAGCTATTATGCCAGTTCCTAGAACAGACTCGTCAGCAACACATCAATGCTATCTGACCACAAAGTAGAAATTAATATGTGCCAGACATGGGCAGATCCTCTTCTAACACAGATTAAGGGATCATATGATGATGGTTTTGGATGCAACCACCTTTCAAATCCTAGACTTTGTGAAAGTGAATTGAAGGAAACAGAAAAAGATGTCTTCCTTCCTCATATACAGTGCAAACTACAAGTACAGTATAGCTGGGATGTACATTTCCCACCACAGACACATTCTAGTCCCAAATATTTTTACTATCAACAGTTCCATTCTATTTTTATGGTCTAGGCATTCTGTTTCCTCTCTTGGGCCTGTTCCAGTCCACCTGTTCCACTTTCCTTGTGCCAATCTTTTCCAGGCTATCCATTTCATTCCTCCTCTCATCTTCTCTTTCGGCCTCTTTTACAAAGCTGCGCTAGCGGCTGCGCTGTGCTAATGGCCCCGAAGCCCATTCGGGTCACGGGGATCCTGTGGTGACGCCCCCTAGGGCTTCGGGGCTGTTGCCGCACGGCAGCCGCTAGCCCGGCTTTGTAACTGAGGCTGTTTGTTAGGGTTACCATTTTTTGAGCCGCAAAAAATCTGGACACATAGCCCCATCCTGTTCTGCCTCTGGTCCTGCCCTATCGGCTCTGCCCCAATCCGACCCAGCTCCTCCCAATTCCGCCTCCAACCCCTTACCCACAAACCTCCTCTCTTCTTCCCCGACAAGCTCAGGCTGCGTCTGGAGGGCCTGGAGCATGCGCGGATATGTGTGTGTGATCATCCGCACATGCTCAGATGCCCTTCAGATGAGGCTGGAGCTTGTCGGGGCTTTCCAAAACCCAAACAAATTGCCGGGTTTTGGAAAGTCTGTCCGGGACCCCGGACAGTCCTCTAAAAAAAAAAACGTCTGGATTTTCCCGGACATCTGGTAGCTCTACTCTTTGTTCTTTGAGCGTGGTTAATCCACTGAGGCACATTCAGTCCAAGAGGATGGTGAGGGTGGAGAACCGAGGGAAGGATCAAGAGTGTTGCCAGTCACTCTATTATCCCACCCGTTTGTTTCAGCCCTGACAGAGGGTTAATTATAGCAAGCAACAGAAAAGATAATGGTATTCTATACCAGTGTTTCTCAACCCCTTGCCAGTCAGGTTTTCAGGATATCCACACTGCGTTTGCACACACTGCCTCCATTATATGCAAATGTCTTTCATGCATATTCATTGTGGATATCTTGAAAACCTGATTGGCAAGGGGGTACTCCAGGACCGAGTTGAGAAACACTGTTCTATACTGTCAAGTGACCCCCTGGAAAAAAAGGGCTGCTAACACACTTCTTTGATGTACTGACTGTGCCCCTTTGTGCTGTCAGAGAAAGCATTCATGCCGTAGAAAAGAAGAAGGATTCAAAGTACAAACCGCAAAGGAACGGAAAAAAAAAAAGCACAAAGGGCCTTCAAGTTCCGGGTAATCCTGCTTTAATGATGGGCCCAACACGGGCGGTGTTTCGGCGTCTCTGCCTGTGTCAGGGGTCAGAAGGTCTTGTAATTCAGGTTAAAAGATCAAAATACTCATTGAACAAAGTTTTTGCCCAAACTAGTGAAAAAGAAACGCACTCGGACTAACGGTTAATCTGGTGCCACAAAGAACTGAGCCGCGCACGTGCAGGGGCATAAACAAAAGATACGTCTAAGTCTGATGCCTAAAGTTGGCAGTGGGAAAATATCCATTCTCAAAAATTACATCTAAAATATATATTTTTAAAATCATCTGTCTGGATGTCCAGGCTATTGTTCATTCAGATCGCCAGGTCATCTATCTATATACCACATTCTCGACCAAAATTTTGTCCAAGTTCCAAATGCCCAGAAAAAGACCATTTGGACGTGGGAGGGGCCAATCTTGTAATGGACTGGCCATGGCTACAGAGCAGTGGCATACCTTACAGGGCACTGCTGTGAACTTCACAAAAAGGGTACCACATAAACATCTCATCAGAACTCCCTTATAGGTTATGGTGAGCCCCCCAAATATTCCCAAAACCCACTACACCCACTTATCTCAACCCCAATAGCCCTTTTGGCTGCAGGTACCATCTATATGGCAGTACAGTAGGGTTCCACCTGCATGTAGTGGTTAAGAGTGGCTTATGGACCTGCGTCATCCTGTCTATGGTTCAGTAGCCCACCCCCCAGACTACTTAAGCCACCTCTGTACAGCTCTACTAGGCTTTCCTATGCCAAATGATAATGTGCTGGAGGCAGGTATGTACGTTTTTATTCTGAACTTTGGGGGGGGGGGGGTCAGTGTGTGTGGGGGGAGGGGGGTCTTTACTTTGTCCCTGCAGTGGTTATCTGGTCATTTTGGATAATTTTTGGGCACTTATACTTGGTTTTAGATCAACTAAGTCACAACGTATAAGTTCCGTCTAGGCAGCCTCATCAAACTTTCGATTATCCATGCAGTGCGACTAAGTCTAGATCATCCTACATCCCACCCTAACCACTCCTCCAGAAACACTCCTTTCAGCTCTGGGCGCACAGCAGGATTCGGAGGCCTAAAAGGTCTCTGGATACTTCTAAAAACCTGTTTTGATTATCGGCACTTGAATGACCTGACTTTTAGATCATCCAAGCGCTGACTTGGGCGGTTTTTTAGAAGTAGTTTTGTTTCGATAATGATCCCCTTAATGATGAAGTCCAGTGACCATTTTAGTAGCCATCTTCTTGACTGACTTCATCCTATTCATATCTGTCTGAAGGTGCAATTTCCAAAATATTCTAAATGAAGTCTTGTCCGAGATTTATATGGTCCCAAGGCACAGGGGACACACTCAATACGCTCAATACACTTGATCTTTTCAGGATGAATAAGACCTATCTATCAGATATAGGTCAGGATCTAACATCCAGAGAGTGGTAGAAAACTGGAACACTCTTCCGGAGTCTGTTATAGGGGAAAACACCCTCCAGGGATTCAAGACAAAGTTGGACAAGTTCCTGCTAAACTGGAACGTACGCAGGTGAGGCTGGACTCATTTAGAGCACTGGTCTTTGACTTGGGGGCCGCCACGTGAGTGGACCACTGGTCTGACCCAGCAGCGGCAATTCTTATGTTCTTATAGTGGAAAGTGTGAGACCATCAAAACTCACCCAAAACTTACTGTACTGTCATACATGTGACACCTGTAGCTATAAGGGTTAATGGGGCAGTAGGTGAGTACAGTAAGTTTTGGAGGAGTTTTGAAATGCACTATAATGGGGGTTATGGTGAACACTGTACCTGGCACCCTTTATGTGAAATTCACAGCTGTGTCTCCTAATGTGCCCCACTGCTCTATTGGCATGTCTGGGTGGTCAGTCCATTATAAATACTGACCCTTTCTATGTTCAACTGGGCTTGTTTTGGATGTTTTGCATTTAGACGTTTTGATTTTCGAAAATGGCCAATAAAGATAGATGTCATAGGTTCATAGTTTTATTTAAATTTTGATTAAATGCTTATCCAAAGGTACAAAGCGTTGTACATATTTAAAATAGCTGGGAAACAGACATTTTAAATAATTAGACATACACCAACTAATCATACATACTTATGTCCAGAGAACATTGGTCCTAAGGGCCAGAACATCTAAAGAGCCATTTAAAAAAAAAATTTTCTGGCAGCTTTGAAAATGGTCATTTTCCTGACCCCACTTTTGGACATTCTTTTTTTTAAAAAAAAATTCTGTACTGATTTTCGAAACTCCAATAGTGCAATACATAAAATGTAACATATAATAATACAATAAAAGTACATTCAACTTACACTTATTCATAACCAACCATTTACTCCCACCCACCCACCCAATGATTATTCAATAAAACACAACAACATAAATTATCGCAAAAACCTTACCCTAATCCAATTGTCTTTTGGACATCCTTGAGGAAATGTCCAAAGTCAGACTTAGGTGTCCTATTGAAAATGCCCCTCCATGTCTCATTGAATTAGATCATATTAGGAGTCAGAGAAAATAGTATTTTTACTGTACAATTTGTTTTTGACTGCTCCTTTTTTTTTCCTGTTTGTAACATTTCCTGTAAAAGATCCAGCATCACCATGTGCATGTCTCTCTCTCTCTCTCTCTTTCCCCAACATATTTCTGGCAACTAGATTTTTGGACTTGTTCTGTAACAGACTATGCATGGAATCCTCAGACATGATCAAAACATTCACCCTCTCCAAGGTAGGGAGAACGAGAGGGCACTCTCTAAAGTTAAAAGGGGATGGATTCCGTACAAACGTAAGGAAGTTCTTCTTCACCCAGAGAGTGGTGGAAAACTGGAACGCTCTTCCGGAGTCTGTCGTAGGGGAAAACACCCTCCAGGGATTCAAGACAAAGTTAGACAGCTTCCATAGGAGTCTGTCACAGGGGAAAACACCCTCCAGGGATTCAAGGGGGAAACACCCTCCAGGGATTCAAGACAAAGTTAGACAAATTCCTGCTGAACAAGAACGTACGCGGGTAGAGCTATACTCTAGTAGGGCACTGGTCTTTGACCTAAGGGCTGCCGTGGGAGCGGACTGCTGGGCATGATGGACCACTGGTCTGACCCAGCAGCAGCAATTCTTATGTTCTTACATATCATGTATGATATGGCACACCCTTCTGATGTCTTATTTGACAGGAGGTGATCTTGCCTGCTTATGTTGTATCAATATTCTCCTGAACCTTCACGCTGTAAATCTTTTTTTCTTCAGCCACAGGTATGCCTAGAATAGCTCATATAACACTGATTCAGCACAGAGTGCAATGCAAAGAATTGTCAATAGAGCATCAGGTATTGTACCATGCCTTTCCCATTATACCGCAGGGGGTTGTTTGAAATCTATCGCCCCCGAAGAAGTTTGTGGTCTGAAACAAGTATGAAACTAAATTCCAGTAAGAACAGGTCAATTACACATGCTAGGAAAGAGGATGCTATGTTGTCTGTAGGGGGTGTGAAACTTTGGAATACTTTGACTGGAGCCTTGCGGTTATGTGTATCTACATCAGGCTTTAAGAAATTATTGAGGAAGCAATTGTTTGTGAATGCATTTATGTAATGCAATATATGTGAAAGTACTGTGTTTTCTCAAAAATAAGATCGGGTCTTATATTAATTTTGTCTCAAAAAACACATTAGGGCTTATTTTCAGGGGATGTCTTGTTTTTTTCCATGTACAACAATCATCTCTCCCTTCCTCTCCTCCACCCCAATTCTTCCTTTTTCCCTTGTCCCCCTCCCCCCACATGTAGCATCTTTCCTCCCCTCTCACCCATCCCCTTGTGCAGCATCTTTCTATTCCTCCCTCCTATCCCTCTATGCAGCAGGACCCCACCAACCCTCCCACCATAAGACTGAGGCCTCCAAAAACAGCGGCAGTGGCAGTATTCTGAAGTAGGGCCTGATTAATCAATAGGCCCAGTAGGCAAGTGCCTAGGGCCTGAAACTGTGAGGGGGGGGGGCCCCGCTGGAGGACAACTCACCTTGCCATTTTTTTTAAACAGCAACGGTCCCCTCCCGGCATCAATAGTAACGGGCCTCGCCCCCACATCAACGGCAACACAGCCGGATCTGTTACAGGAAGATCCTGCGATGAATGCGTCTGCCGGTCCATCCCTCTCCGACGTCACTTACTTGCTCCGGAAGAAGTGACATTGGAGAGGGATGGACCAGCAGATGCAGTCATTGCGGGACCTTCCTGTAACAGATCCGGCCACATTGCTGGTGATGCGGTGGGGAGGCCCGTTGACATTGATGCGGGGGGGGGGGCATTGCTGTTGATGCAGGGGGAGGCCTGTTGCTGTTGATGCGGGGGGGGGGGGGTAACCCGTTGCCGTCAGCTGTTCTAATTCTGCTTTCGGGCTCAGAGGGCAGAGCCGGCAGCTGTAATGTTTGGAGGTGGAGAGAGAAAGGAGCATGGAAGGGTGGTGGAGGAAGAGAAAGGGGGAAGGGTGGTATGGAAGGGTTGTGAGAAGGATGGCATGGAAGGGTGGTGGAGGGAGAGAAAGGGTGCAGATGCTGATGGAATTGGTGTGTAGGGAAAGGAGAGCGAAACATAAGGGAGAAGGATACTGGATGCAATTGGGTTGGAGGGAAAGAAAGGTGCAGATGCTGATGGAAATGGAGGGGAGGGAGAAGAGAGAGTGAAATGCCAGACCACGGGGTTGTGGGAGAGGGAAGGGAAGGAGAGGTGAGAGATGCCAGACCATTGGAGGAGGGAAGGGAAGAAGATGGATGCCACACCAATGGGGAGGGGGGAGGGAGAAAGAGATGGAAGGGAGAGGCAGACAATTTCTAGAAGAGGCATAGAAAGAAGGCAGATGCCATATGGAAGAGGCAGAGAGAGGGCAGACAGTAGATGGAAGGAAGAGAATGATGAGAAGATGAGGAAAGCAGAAACTAGACAACAAAGGTAGAAAAAAATTTATATTTGTTTTATTTATTTAGGATAAAGGTATTATTGTAGCTGTATTGATAATCGTTTATTAATAGAAAATGGAAATAAGATGATACTGTTTATTGAACTAATTTTAATACATTTTTTTTTTTACTAATTCAGAGACCATAACTCCTTTCCTCAGGTCAGGACAGGGATACTGTAACAGCAGCATAGTTTTCTGACCTGAAGAAAGAGGTTTTAACCTTTGAAAGCTAAGTGAAAAATGTATTAGTTCAATAAAATGATGGGCACTAAATTTTCTTCCCGCCATGCCCCCATGTCTTCTACCCATATGCAAAATATAAATTGGTGGGCTTCCCAAAGCCCTGCCAGCTGAAGATCTTTTCCTCTAGGAAGGAAGGGGGGATTTGTTCAGAGATGTTTGGAGGTTGCATAGAAGAAAAACTACACTGGCGCTGGTACGGTAATCTTTGTTGTTTGTTTTGAATTTTAAAATAAAAGAAATAAAGTGGAAATAAAGAAGTAAATAAGAAAATGGATAAATACATGGGGGCGGGACATGGTGGGGTGGGGGCCCAGTGTACTTGTGTGCCTAGGGGCCCTCGATGAATTAATCCTGCCCTGTTCTGAAGGGGCTGCTTCACAGCCTTCCCTGCCGGGGCCTTCCTTCTGCTGCATCACTGACGATATCATCAGTGCCGCGGCATAGGAAAGGCCATGAAGCAGCCCGTTCAGAGCGCCGCCACCGCTGCCGCTGTAGGAGGCCTCGCAGCAGAGGTATGTCAGGTCGCACCGGGGTGGGGGTCGCTGAATTGACGAGTCCAATTTTTTTCGGCGAATCGGGCAGCACTAGTGTCCGGGATGGAGTCGGGGCTTCGGGGGACGATCTTAACCAGAGCTTATTTTTGGGGTAGGGCTTATATTAGGAGCAACTTTAAAAATCATGCTAGGGCTTATTTTCGGGATCGGTCTTATTTTCAGGGAAACACGATATTATGTGAAGCTTTGTGATAATTTAGTGATTCAGATTTAGAAAGAAAGATGATGAAACATGAAACATAGAAAGATGACGGCAGAAAAGGGCTACAGCCCATCAAGTCTGCCCACTCTACTGACCCATCCCCTTAAGTCTATGCCCTAATGACCCAATTCCTTAACTCAACCCTCATAGGGATCCCACATAGGTATCCCATTTATTCTTAAAATCTGGGATGCTGCTGGCCTCGACCACCTGCACTGGAAGCTTGTTCCAATGATCTATCACTCTTTCCGTGAAGAAGTACTTCCTGGCGTCACCATGAAATTTCCCTCCCTTGAGTTTGAGCGGATGCCCTCTTGTGGCTGAGGGTCCTTTGAGAAAGAAAATATAATCTTCCACCTCAACATGTCCCGTGATGTTCTTAAATGTCTCAATCATGTCTCCCCTCTCCCTACGTTCTTCGAGAGTGTAGAGCTGCAATTTGTTCAGTCTTTCTTCGTATGAGAGACCCCTGAGCCCCGAGACCATCCTGGTGGCCATCCGTTGAATCGATTCAATTCTGAGCACATCTTTACGGTAATGTGGCCTCCAGAATTGCACACAGTATTCCAGATGAGTTCTCACCATGGCTCTGTATAGCGGCATTATGACTTCAGACTTCCGGCTGACGAAACTTCTCTTGATACAACCTATTATCTGCCTTGCCTTAGATGAAGCCTTCTCCACTGATGCATTCTGATGTTATTATAATGATATGTAGAACTAGATTTTATGATAATTATGTTTGTATTGTCAAACTTTTATGTATGTTTCTATGCAAACCGTGTAGGTTGTATGCGGTATATAAATTTTTTAAATAAATACATTTTGGCGCAGTCAATAGTAACAGCAGCAGATGATATATTACCGTGTTTGCCTCGAGAGGCTAAGAAGAAAAGGAACATGCTATTTCTACTGCATTCATTTTGCATATACAAGGTTTAAATTGCCACAAAACAAATTTGCAACGCACAGGATTGTTTCTGCACCGAATGTTATTGTCTCCTGTCAACTCCGACGACCCATGGAAATAATACACAATAAAATAAATGAAAGCCGCGAGCTACAGCAAACTAGTAATTTTCTGGATTTCAGGCACTGTAGGGCTTAGTGGGGGCTTGATGACACGTCTTGTGCTCCCAGGGTTCGTGTTTCACGGTGCATTACACGTGTTTGCTTTCTTTTTACTAAACAGCAGCCGACTCTTCCAGATTCAGGACTTAGAGGGAGATATGCAGAACTCTGGTGCTGTTCTCTGCAGCGCTGGGAAAAAAATGGATGCAGCAGTGTGTGTGTGTGTGTGTGTGTGGGGGGGGGGTGTTTAGGGACCAGTGCTCAACATTAACAGCATTCACATTATATGCATGCTGTTAGTGTTGATCAGTAAAGGACTCCGAACATCCTGGCGCATGCCCACAAGAGCTGTACAGTAGGCACAGGTCATGTGTGCATGTCCAATGAAGAGGTGAGGGGGGGGGGAGGGCAAGAAAACCTTTATGTGATAGCTAGAAGTAGGAAGCAATGGGGTAAGTGTATGGGAGTGGGAGAGATTCAGGGGTTTCCCTCACTAAGACTACAGTTGTGCCATTGGGCAGCAGGGTGCATCAGACAAATCAGGGGAAACTACCTGTCCCAGAATGCCCCGAGCTTTGCAGCGCAGTGCTGAGGTCCATTAGGAAAGGGATACAGCCCTGCTGAGTCAGAAGGGCGGGACTCAGGCAGGGAGAAAGATATATGCCTGGCTCAGAATTATTCAGGAGAAATCTCACAGTAGAGATGCGAGGAAGTTCCTGAGGGAGAGAGAGACTTCAACCTTTCTTAGCTGTAGAGTGAGAGGGAGCCTAGGAAAGGACCGGAGATTGTATGAGAATATCCAGGGGATGATTGGTTTCTGCTGGGTTATGGTAAAGCCAACCTCATATATTGTAGAACTCATTGGGATTGAGTAGAGTCCTATGATAAATGAAGACTGAAGCGTGGAACTCTACAAATTAAGAAATTGTTTTGCCTTCTCTGAGCCTGTGAGGATACAGGCTCAGATCTGGAAAAGAATAAATGTTTTAGTGCACATTTTAAAGTGGTTTGAATGAATGTTTGAGTGAACGTGCATAGAGTTCCCGGAAAACCCAGACTGGAAGACCCTACTGGACTAGCACAAAATCAATTTCTTTGTAGATCTGTAAATTCATCAAGTTGCTAGGACTCGAGCACGAGTCGGCACCTAACCGACTAACTATGCATCAGCACGAGTGAATACAAATAAATGCACGCTGTCTAGAAAAAGAAAATCCAAGAGACCTAAATTATTTTAAAAATAGCAAATAAGCCTCCATTGCACAAGTATTAGGCCGGCCTCTGCTCTAACACATGTAAAACATTAGCTCTTATAATATGAACTAGGCTCATTAGCCATTGTAGGATATGCCAAGTCATTCTCCTGAAGCCAGCAGCATCTGGAACTGCATGCAGGAGATACATCAGCAACTTGAACAGATGTCGGCTCAAACTGAAAGCAAGAAACCATACATGCTTTAGTAACCAGGCTGCTTCATTTAATCCAGGGATCTCAAAGACCCTCCTTGAGGGCCTCAATCCAGTCGGGTGTTCAGGATTTCCCCAATGAATATGCATGAGATCTATGTGCATGCACTGCTTTCAATGCAAATCCTGAAAACCCGACTGGATTGTGGCCCTCAAGGAGGGACTTTGAGATCCCTGGATTAATCTATGCTCAAAACCACTGCAAGCTATGAAGGAAATGGACAAAAAAATAAAACTTTCATTACAGGTCATAAATTATGTTAAGTAGAAAGTATGTGTGGTGCAAATATGAGTATTTTGAGGTATGGGAACAAGAGAGAAAGTAAAATTGTGAAAACATGAAACATTAGAATTCAGTGGGACCAGCAGAGATGATATACAAGTATAGATAAGACTAGTATTTAAGCCCGTTACATTAACGGGTGCTAGAACAGATGTGTAGACTTTTAGCACAATGGGTCGCTGAGGCGTTTCTTTCTTTCTTACTTTATTTTTTTTATCTCTCTTCCTGCCCCCCTTTCTTTCTGTCTCTGTCCCCCTTTGTGTCTCTGTCTCTTCCCTGGCCCCCTGTCTTACTGTCTCTCTCCATGGCTGTCTGTCAGTCTTTCTTTGTTTCTGTATCTTCTCCCTTCGCGAGTGTGGGGCAGTTGTAGGCGCGCAAGCGCACTCCTTCCGGCCACGGACATACGGAACACGCAGGTAGGAGTGCGCATGCACCACTTAGGGTTTTATTATGTAGTCATTAAGCCCGTTACATTAATGGTGCTAGAATATATGTCTGTCTGTCTCCCTCCCGCTGACTCTCTCTCTCTCCCTAGCCCCCTTTCTCTGTCTGTCTTTCTGTCCCTCTCCCTGCCCCTGTGTCATTCTTTCTTTCTGTCTCCCTCCCTCCTGCTGTCTGTCATTTTCCCCCATTTCTCTATGCAGCAGCATTTCCATCCCACTTCCCTATGCAGTATTTCCATCCCACTTCCCTCCTATCCACCCCCCCCCCCTTTCCTGTGCAGAAGCAGCAGCGGTATTTCCTTTCCCCTCCAAGTTCCTGTAGAGCAGTAGCAGCATTTTCCCCCATCCCCCTTTCCCTTCTCTTACCACAATCTGCTCTTCTCTTACCTGTTCCGTTCGGCCCCTCCCCCTTCTTTTACTGCCATTGTTCTGCTGATCTGGCCTGCTCCTGACCCTCCCACCGCCGACAAACCTCCGGGCTCCAGCCGCGTAGGCAGCACTTTAAACACGCTGCTTCGCGGCCTTCTACTGCCGATTTCCTCTCCCGCATTTGTCTCAGATGATGTCATCAGAGACGCAGCAGAGGAAATCAGCAGTAGAAGGGCGCGAAGCAGCGTGTTTATAGTGCTGCCTACGCCGCTGGAGCCGGGAGGTTTGTGGAGGGTCAACGGGCAGAGCGGGGCTGCTCTCCACCACTCGGTTGCTGCCACTGCCCCACAGGACCGCAAGTGTGGGGCAGTTGTAGTCGCACATGCGCACTTCTTCAGGCCACTGACATACGGAACACGCAAGTGGAAGTGCGCATGCGCGGCTTAGGGTTTTATTATAGAGATTCCAACTGTTCAATTATGCCCTATCAAGTATTAATGGAGCAGACACATCTCTGGTATGAAAAACATTATAACATAGTAACATAGTAGATGACGGCAGATAAAGACCTGAATGGTCCATCCAGTCTGCCCAACCTGATTCAATTTCAATTTTTTTTATTTTTTCTTCTTAGCTATTTCTGGGCAAGAATCCAAAGCTTTACCCGGTACTGTGCTTGGGTTCCTACTGCCAAAATCTCCGTTAAAACCACTCCAGCCCATCTCCACCCTCCCAGCCATTGAAGCCCTCCCCAGCCCATCCTCCCCCAAACGGCCATATACAGACACAGACCGTGCAAGTCTGCCCAGTAACTGGCCTAGTTCAATATTTAATCTTATTTTCTGATTCTAGATCCTCTGTGTTCATCACACGCTTCTTTGAACTCAGTCACAGTAAGAATAGCCTTACTGGGTCAGACCAATGGTCCATCTAGCCCAGTATCCCGTGTTCACGGAGGCCAATCCAAGTCACAAAACCCCAATGGAGCCATGCCGGTCAGGTGGTACAGACAGAAGGTGCAGAAGGAGAGAGAGGGAACTGGAAATGTAACAGGTTAAACCGCTTATACAATGGGTCGCCATAATTTAGGTGTCAAATTTCTGCAGGCTGAGAGGCTATTCTGTCAGAATACTGAGGCATTATGGAGTGCAGGTTTATGCCAGGTCTATGACTGGCATAAAAGGACATGCATGTGCATAACTTCTATTATTCTGTAAGCTGCCTGCAAAAAGGTGGCCCGTAGTAGTTTTCAGATCAGCACGTGCTTTCCCGTGTGCTAAAAAAAAAATGAAAAATATTTTTTAGCACTGTGGGCGTGTATGGGGTGGAGAGTAGATGTGCCCGGCACTAATTGGCACACGCCAACCAATTAGCACAGGAATAGTACGGGAGCCCTTATCAACTAGAAAATAGGTGTCAATAAGGGTTCACACGCTAAGGGCCATACACCGATGGGGGAACTGCTGCGGGGCAGTGTCTCGCAAACTTATTGAAGCTGCAGCACACTAAACTCGGGGCCGCTTCTGGAGGGCGTGAACGTCGACACGCTAACGTCACGTGTGACGTCATCACACTGACATCTGCGCCATGTGTGGAGGCCCTCCATATGAGGCCTTGAGCTTGTTATTACCCTTCTCCCTCCGTATTTGCGGTTTCAGTAACCGCGGTTTTGATTATTCACGGTTTTTAGCTTGCTGGCTCCTCCCCCCCCCCCCCAATTACGTCAGCTCGCATAGAGAAATCACCGATTCCAAGTGTTTACAGAGAAAATCGCTGATTCCCAGCACTTTCTTCACCGTGTTTTGCCTCTCCTTCAGGAACAGGCCAGGTCTCCCGCCATGTTATTCGCGGTTTCACCATATTCGCAATGGATTTTAATAGAACACAGCAAATAACATATGAAAAAAGTTATTTGTGGTTTTTCTGTATTTGCGGATCTGTTAATCCCCTATCACAGCGAATACAAAATAATAATAATTTTATTCTTATATACCGCCAAAGCCATGGTAGTTCGAGGTGGTTTACAACAAGAAGCGCTGGACAATCAGCGAAGAGGTCACAAATCAAAGTCATCAATACAATCTTACATAAAGAAAGAAGTGGAAAGCTATATAGATCTAAGGTTACTGGTTGAATTAGCAGAGCTGTAAAAAATTCTTAGTTTACAAATCGATTGAACAAACTCGTTTTTACCAATTGAGCGTGATAACGTGATAATGTGACTCAGCCAATCGTTCCATTTGCCTGCCTGGAAGGCAAGAGTTCTGTCCAAGAATCTTTTGTAGTGGCAGGCTTTTATTGTCGGATAGGTGAACAGATGTATTCTTCGTGTGGGCCTAATAGAACTTGCCAGATTAAATTGGGAAACTAGGTAAGTGGGGGCCAGACCAAATATTGATTTATAACACAGACAAGAGAACTTGAACAGAATTCGCGCCTCCAGGGGCCGCCAATGGAGTTTTTGATAATAGGGGCTTATGTGTTAACCATTTCTTCAGCCCAAAAATCAGTCGAACTGCCGAATTTTGAATGACTCCGAGTCTTAGAATAGTTTTTTTTGAAGGATCCCAAGTAAATGATGTTGCAATAATCGAGCAAGCGTAAGATGGAAGATTGAATTGAGCAAGCGTAAGATGGAAGATTGAACCAGTAAGCGGAAGGATGATGCATCAAAGTATTTTCTGATGGTTCTGAGTTTCCATAGTAACGAGAAGCATTTTTTAACCAATAAATCTGTGTGAGCATAGGGAGAAGTGTACTACGCCAGTAGTGGTAGGGAGGAGGGGATGCGCCGGCTGACCGTCTACAGGGTGTGCCTCTCGCTTTGGGCAGTTAGCCGGCGTTAGCGTCCCGCAGCACACCCGGAATCTCATCGAGGGTAGTCGCAGCACACAGCTTGAGATACACTGCCGCAGTGCATGACTATTAATGGAAGAAACAGGAAATGTAGCCATGTTACAGCTGTGTTAAAAGTGGCCTCAGCGCACAGAAAAGCCCTCCCCCCCCCACTGGAAATAGCACTGGCCACTTTGTGGCGCAGCTTAGTGAACGGGCGCCGATATTTGTACGCTTTTTTTAATGTCATTTCAAATGGCGTGCAGCAGAAAACAAAACAGAATCCTCACTGGTGCTTTCACGCTGCCTTTAAAAAGAGCCATACTTTTAGGCTTGAAGGTCATTCTTTCTCTTTGGGTTAAACCATTGCATCCTACTTATAGTCACTGGCGTTCCAATATGCTGCATCTTTTAATTATGGAAAGTAGGTCTATTTCTGAATGGGAAACTAAGAAGGGACGAGTGTTGTTCACGATTTGCTAACCTTTTTCAAACACGTTATCTCCAACAGCAAGAAGTCGAGTTTTGATTGATAGTTATTGATTTTTTTAAAAAAATTTTAAGCAGTTCTGGGAGACGGGAGGGAAGACGATGTAGGAAGGGGGTAGATTATACTTTAGTATTGTATTGTTACAATGTTTATATTATTGTAATGTATGTTTTGTTGCATTGATATATTATCACAAAAAACAGGGAGGAATGCAGGGAAATGTAATACAAAAATAAAAAAAATATCACTCCAAGACAAAAGCACCACACAAGCCAAGAAAGCTAGCTTATTACTTAAGCGAAAGAAAAGCCTCAGATAAACGGAAAGGCGTGCCTACACTCTTCCACCCAACCATCATAGGCAAAAAAACTTTTGCACAAGTTTAAAGTTAGCAGGTGGGAGCAAAAAATAAAATAAAATAAGGAAGAATGATTAATGGTAAAAACCACTGAACACAGGCCAGGCCGATGATCGTTTCGTGGCCGGTAACCACTGCTTCAGGGCCTTGGCGCCAAATCCAAGCAATCAGTACGCAGATCCTAACTGCTGCTTTCGACCACAGCTTTCAAAGCACTGTTGTGGGGCTTAGAACCACATCCAGAGAAAAATCACGTGACAGGTCAGCTGAACGCGAACCAGCCAATCCGGGCAGACCATGTCGGCTCATTCACAAAACAGAATGATTGCAATCCCATGAGCTAAAAACAGCTGGAGTACAAAAGAGAGCATACTAGAGCATTTTCATTTCCCTATTGGGTTTGAGTTTTGTGTTATAGGATAGCCTGGATTTGGCACTAAGGCCCTGAAGCAGTGGTTACCGGCCACAAAATGAGCATCAGCATGGCCTGTTTGTGTTCAGTGGTTTTTACCATTAATCATTCTCAGCTATTTCTTTTTTTTTTGCTCCCACTTGCTAACTTTAAACTTGTGCGAAAGTTTTTTGCCTATGATGGTTGGGTGGAAGAGTGCGGGTACACCTCTCCATTGGTCTGAGGCTTTTCTTTCGCTTAAGGAATAAGCTAGCTTTCTTGGCTTTTGTGGTGCTTTTGTCTTGAAGTGATATTTTTGGATTTTTGCATTGATATATTATACATTGACATTTGAACTATCACTCCTGGCTAAGTCCGATGATTGTTCAATCTAATTCTTACTTCACATTTAGGAAATCATTAAAGACCTATTTATTTGACAAATAAGAATATTAATTTTGATATATTTAAATGAGGTCTTTTTCTTATTGTCATAGTTCAGTGTTTTTCAACCTTTTTATACCTATGGACCGGCAGAAATAAAAGAATTATTCTGTGTGGACTGGCATCGGTCCATGAACCGGTAGTTGAAAAACACTGGGCTAAGTCGTGGGCCAGACCCAACCCCCAGAATAGTACTAATTGCACCTTGCACGTCCCGTGCCTCATCTGGAAGCTTTTCCTCTGACGTTGCAACGTCAGAGAGAAGGCTTCCGGTTCAGGCGCAGGATGCCCGTAGGAGCCACTGCCCGTGGCTTTGTGCACTGAATCAGTTAGGAAGAGGGAGCTGGCTCGAAGATAACGCCGCATTGATCGCACCATGGACCAGCGGTTGAAGAACACTGTTTTGGGCCTGATGCACGTGCTGGCCCTGTGGACCGGCAGGAAATTTCTGTGGATCGGCACTGGTCCATGGACCGGTGGTTGAAGAACACTGTCATAGTTTGTTTTAAGTTTTTTTAAATAATTTTTAATATTGTACTTGAATGTTTTTAACAATTGTATTACTTTTATTATATAATTTTAGATTGTATGTAGATAGTGTGTTCTATGAAACTGTACCATGTGCTGTGTCTCAGTATTCTCCAGTTGTGAACCGCCCAGAACTACTGGTTGGACGGTATACAAGAAAATAAATTATTATTATTATCGTTATAATGTTTGTAGTTACATTTGAAAACTAATCAATATAAATTATAATAAAATGACTGCATATCCCTAATACGAATGCTGAGGAGGTAAAAAAACAAAAAAAGGGAATGCATTCAATACACAAATGACAAAGGATCCATGGATTAATCAATTTATTTTATGGGGTTGTTTACACCATATCGTAGCATTTCCTTTCTACGGGGGGAGAGGGTGGAGAGAGAAGCCTAGGGACTTTATATTTATTTATTTATTTTGTTTCCCATCCCGTCCTTTCCAAAGACCTCAGAACGGGTTACAGGTTAACTATAGATAATATACAGTTAAGATGTAACAAATTACCATAGTTAGTTTATATAATAAGCTGCAGTGGCGTAGGAAGAGGGGCAGGGGGTGCCAGCCGCCTGGGGCGTGAGCAGCATCTCCTGCTTGCACCAGAATAGATAAACTTTAAGATGTACAAAACCACGATAATACACTATTATCACAAAACAGGAAGCTTTTGACAGGAAGCTTCTGAAATCACTTCCTGGTTGCAGGACCAAGATGTGACATCAGAGGGATATCTGAGGCCAATGCGAGCGGCAGGTGGAAGATGCAGCTCGCTGCTTGTGAAGATTCAAGGGGCATGTGGGGGATAGGGGGGGGGACACACGGCAGGGAAGGAGTGTAGGAGAGGCAGATGTGGCAGGGAGGAGTACTCACTCACTTCCGGATGCCCTCGAGCCGCAATCCCCAATTTAGTGTGCTGCCGGCTCGCAAAGTTTGTGAGACCCTGGCCTAACCGATCATATTCAGTGGCACTTAACCAGCTAGTGTCAACCTAATATTATCTGGTTAGTGTTCAACTAGAAACTAGCTATTTGGGGGGCATTCCAGGGCAGAGTCAGCACTTGGCTGGTTAAGTGCCAATTTTCAGCACTTAAGCAGCCAAAGAAATAGGACTGCCTGAAACTTGGTCCTCTGTTTATGTGGTTCGCCATAACCAATTAAATGTGTCTGTCCACCACACCGCTTCCTTTGTTCAAAAGGGTTCATAGACAAAATCGCGCGAGACAACGGCACGCCGACAACTGAGCGCAGACAACTGAGCGCAAGGTTGACGGCGCGCCGAAGAAAAGCACTATTTTACAGGGTTCCGACGGGGGGTGTTAGTGGGGAACCCCCCTATTTTACTTAACAGACATCGCGCTGGCGTTGTGGGGGGTTTGGGGGGTTGTAACCCCCCCTCATTATACTTGAAACCGAACTTTTTGCCTGTTTTTTTGGAAAAAAGTTCAGTTTTAAGTATAATGTGGGGGGTTACAACCCCCCAGACCCCCCACAACGGCAGCGCAATGTCTGTTAAGTGAAGTGGGGGGGTTCCCCCCCCACACCCCCCGTCGGAGCCCTTTAAAATAGTGCTTTTCTTCAGCCTTGCGCTCAGTTGTCTGCACTGAGTTATCGGCGCGCCGTTGCCTTGCACGATTTAGTCCCATCACCGTTCAAAAGTAGGCTGAAAACCCACCTTTTTGAGACAGCCTTCAACTCATAACCCTACTCCCCTCTGCTCACCACCCTTGCCAGCAGTTTAACCATCCCCTCTAACTGTGACCCTGGCATCCTGTTTATCTGTCTTGATTGTGTAGATTGTAAACTCATTCGAGCAGGGACTGTCTCCTTTGTGACCAACTCAATGCGTTTTATGAGGAGCTTTCGATAACCTTGCGAAATTATCAAGAAAGAGACCTAAAACAGTGAAGGGCAACTGACGCATGGATTTACGAAAACAGCATTTGAACCTCAATGCTTAAGGTCGACATATAGAAATTCAGGAAGGAAGGTTATTAGATTAAAAAAAAAAACACATTAGCGGAAAGCTGGGGCCTTCAAGCGACAAAATAGAGGGCAGAGAGGAGACTGGAGAACCATCTGGCTGTCATAACATCATTAGCCAAATGTCTTAAATTTTGCCTTCTGAAATACGAGATGATCCCCAGCCTGGTATGTCCTGAGAAATATTCAGAAAATGATTCCATGGTCTATTTCACTTCATGCTCTGTTATCCCTGCAGTCTCACTGAGAATGAAAATGTTGCTTAGGATAAATTAAATCTGAAGTTTGATCGCCCAGTACTAGCCCGGAGATTCTCAGGAAAATTTCTTTCCTGCTTGTCTTTGGAGGAGTTATTTTTATCCTTTTGTGGGTGCAAATCATTGATCTATCTGATTCTTATAGTCTGCAATATCTGTTATGTTCAATGTCAATTTCGTGGTATAGTAACGGGGGGGTGGCCATACCAGGTGCCATCTTAGGGAGGTTTCAGGCACACCCCTTTGTCCCCCACTGCCGTATGTTCATGTGGAAGTGTTGGCAGTTCCACATGGAGACGGTGATTTTGCTATTTCTACATGCAGCCTGCTCAGTTACCACAATCTAGGGCAGACATGGGCAACTCCGGTCCTCGACGGCCGGAATCCAATCGGGTTTTCAGGATTTCCCCAATGAATATGCATTGAAAGCAGTGCATGCAAATAGATCTCGTGCATATTCATAAAAAAGTCTAATGCAGCTTCATAAAAGGGGGAGTTAGTCTTTAGGGGGGAAATTCTATAAGAAGCGGCTAAAGTTGGTTCATAGACAACCCCGCGAAAGACAAAGGCGCGCGTCGACAACTGAGTGCAAGACGGAGGCGCACGCCGAAGAAAATTACAGTTTTTAGGGGATCCAGTTTGTTGGGGAGCCCCCCCAGTTTACTTAATAGAGATCGCGCTGGAGTTATGGGGGGTTTGGGGGGTTGTAACCGTCCACATTTTACTGTAAACTTAACTTTTTCCTGAAAAAGAGGGGAAAAGTGAAGTTTTCAGTAAAATGTGGGGGGTTACAACCCCTCACAACGCCCCCACAATGCGGCGCGATCTCTATTAAGTAAATTGGGGGGGCTCCCCTCCACACACCCCCGTCGTATCCCTAAAAACAGTAATTTTCAGCGGCGCTCAATTGTCTGCGCGCGCCTTTGTCCCGGCACACTTTTGACCTGACACCCCTAAAGTTAGGTGTCTGACTTAACCTCCCGCCCCTTTTACTAAGCCAAGGTAGAGATTTCTACCTTGGCCTGGAGCGCTATGTGCTCCAACACTGCTCCGACTTCTACCGTGGCATAGTGCAACTAATTAGGTGACAGGCGCCTATCTTCTTAGGCGTGATTCTACAAAGGCTAGGCGCCTATCGCGTGGCACCTAACTGTGCCCAACTTCAAAGTAGGTGTGTTTAGGGGCAGAGAAGGACTTAGGCGTCACTAGGTGTGATTCTCTAAAGGACGTAGGCATCTATAATGTTCCCCCACCCCCTTTTTTCCCGAAGCCACGTTGGGCTTTTTTAATCGATGGCCGCGGCGGTATTAGTTCCGACACTCATAGGAATTCTATGAGTGTCGGAGCTAATTCCACTGTGGCCGTTGATAAAAAAGCCTAAGGACGCTTTGCTAAAGGGTGGGGGGGGGGAAGTGAATTTGTCATTTATCCGTGCATGTTACATACAAGTGTAAATGCCTCTATTTATATCTGGAGACTTAAAAATAAAGGCTATCAAATCAATTCCGTATAACTTACATAAAACTAAGTAATAAACTCTTTATCCTCCTTATTTTTAATTCTTCATTTCCCTATATATTGGTTATATGAAGGAAAGAGGCGCGCACCATACACAAGAGAGAGGACATCCTGAACATAAAAATCACTCACGGACATTTATTTAAGATGAATCTCTCAAGAGAAAAGAAAAAGGACATTTTCCACTCAGTTAATTTTCTCTAGGTTCAGTCAATTGTTGAAGGCTAGTTTTCTACAAATATCTTAGGACTATAATAATTGTGTGTGTGTGTGTTTGGGGGGGGAAGCAGGAATAAAATCTGCCGTATTAGGTCATAAGAACATAAGAATTGCCGCTGCTGGGTCAAACCAGTGGTCCATCATGCCCAGCAGTCCGCTCACGCGGCGGCCCTCTGGTCAAAGACCAGCACCCTAACTGAGACTAGCCCTACCTACATACGTTCTGGTTCAGCAGGAACTTGTCTAACTTCGTCTTGAATCCCTGGAGGGTGTTTTCCCCTATGACAGACTCCGGAAGAGCGTTCCAGATTTCTACCACTCTCTGGGGTGAAGAAGAACTTCCTTACGTTTATACGGAATCTATCCCCTTTTAACTTTAGAGAGTGCCCTCTCGTTCTCTCTACCTTGGAGAGGGTGAACAACCTCTCCTTATCTACTAAGTCTATTCCCTTCAGTATTTTGAATGTTTCGATCATGTCCCCTCTCAATCTCCTCTTTTCAAGGGAGAAGAGGCCCAGTTTCTCTAATATCTCACTGTATGACACCCTCCAGCCGTTGCTCTCAAAGACTGAAGGTGGACAAAGTGATGGGACCAGATGGGATCCATCCCAGGATACTAAGGGAGCTCAGAGAGGTTCTGGCGAGTCCTATTAAAGACTTGTTCAACAAATCTCTGGAGACGGGAGTGATTCCTGGGGATTGGAGGAGAGCGGATGTGGTCCCTATTCATAAAAGTGGTCACAGGGATGAAGCAGGAAACTACAGGCCGGTGAGCCTCACTTCAGTTGTTGGAAAAATAATGGAAGTGTTGCTGAAAGAAAGGATAGTGTATTTCCTTGAATCTAATGGGTTACAGGATCCGAGGCAACATGGCTTTACAAAAGGTAAATCGTGCCAAACGAACCTGATTGAATTTTTTGATTGGGTGACCAGAGAGCTGGATCGAGGACATATGCTAGATGTAATTTACTTGGATTTCAGCAAAGCCTTTGATACAGTTCCTCATAGGAGGCTGTTGAACAAACTTGAAGGGCTGAAGTTAGGACCCAAAGTGGTGAACTGGGTCAGAAACTGGCTGTCGGACAGACGCCAGAGGGTGGTGGTTAATGGAAGTCGCTCAAAGGAAGGAAAGGTGACTAGTGGAGTCCCTCAGGGTTCGGTGCTGGGGCCAATCCTGTTCAATATGTATGTAAGTGACATTGCTGAAGGGTTAGAAGGAAAAGTGTGCCTTTTTGCAGATGATACCAAGATTTGTAACAGAGTAGACACCGAAGAGGGAGTGGAAAATATGAAAAAGGATCTGCAAAAGTTAGAGGAATGGTCTAATGCCTGGCAACTAAAATTCAATGCAAAGAAATGCAGAGTAATGCATTTGGGGATTAATAATAGGAAGGAACCATATATGCTGGGAGGAGAGAAGCTGATATGCACGGACGGGGAGAGGGACCTTGGGGTGATAGTGTCCGAAGATCTAAAGGCGAAAAAACAGTGTGACAAGGCAGTGGCTGCTGCCAGAAGGATTCTGGGCTGTATAAAGAGAGGCGTAGTCAGTAGAAGGAAGAAGGTGTTGATGCCCCTGTACAGGTCATTGGTGAGGCCCCACTTGGAATATTGTGTTCAGTTTTGGAGACCGTATCTGGCGAAAGACGTAAGAAGACTTGAGGCGGTCCAGAGGAGGGTGACGAAAATGATAGGAGGCTTGCGCCAGAAGACGTATGAGGAGAGACTGGAAGCCCTGAATATGTATACCCTAGAGGAAAGGAGAGACAGGGGAGATATGATTCAGACGTTCAAATACTTAAAGGGTATTAATGTAGAACAAAATCTTTTCCAGAGAAAGGAAAATGGTAAAACCAGAGGACATAATTTGAGGTTGAGGGGTGGTAGATTCAGGAGCAATTTTAGGAATTCTACTTTACGGAGAGGGTGGTGGATGCCTGGAATGCGCTCCCGAGAGAGGTGGTGGAGAGTAAAACTGTGACTGAGTTCAAAGAAGCGTGGGATGAACACAGAAGATTTAGAATCAGAAAATAATATTAAATATTGAACTAGGCCAGTTACTGGGCAGATTTGTACGGTCTGTGTCTGTGTATGGCCGTTTGGTGGAGGATGGGCAGGGGACGGCTTCAATGGCTGGGAGGGTGTAGATGGGCTGGAGTAAGTATTAACAGAGATTTCGGCAGTTGGAACCCAAGCATAGTACCGGGTAAAGCTTTGGATTCTAGCCCAGAAATAGCTAAGAAGAAAAAAAATTAAAAAAAATTTTAATTGAATCAGGTTGGGCAGACTGGATGGACCATTCGGGACTTTATCTGCCGTCATCTACTATGTTACTATGTTACTCCCTAATAAGAAAAACAGAATGAAAAACTAAGATACTGTCTGCACTGATTTATCCTTTAGAAAACGATCTAACTGGACTGGGTCCGAGAAGACATATTTATCACTTGCATATGAGATAAGGCATTTACAAGGAAATTTTTTTTTTTTAAAAAAAGGTTCCACCCACCGCTAAAGCTCTAGGCCTAAGCGCTAGGAATTGCTTCCTTTTGAATTGAGTCTGTTTAGAGACATCGGGGAAAATCATCACTCGCTGGCCCCAAAACAGAGCTTGTTTTTTTAGTAAAATATAACTTCAAAATAGCTCTGTTTTGAAAACTACCAACAGAGTAGCCCGTTTTGTAATTGTGTCTTTAGATGACCCTATAAATTGAGATAAATCCAAACCATCAGGTGAAACTAATTTATCAATTTTCCCCTCATCTACCTCTTCCTTGGAAGCCCTCGGAATGTAATAGAGGTGATCAGGTTCAAATGTGTCCGCATTAGCATATTGCAAAATCTCCCTCATATACATTCTTAATGGCTCCAATGGAGATAGGTAGTGTGCAATAGGAAAATTGAGGAAACGAAGATTCCTGACTCTTGTATAATTCCAAAAAAATCTGCCGTATATCAAAGAGAAAACTCAAAAAGAGTCGGCAAAAATATGAGGAGAAGAGGACTTAAAGAAAGAGGGAAAAGATGAATGAGTAGATAAAAATAAAAAATACACAAATACTCAAAAGAACTATAAATATAAGGTCTAGAGGAAAAACTGTAAATGCAAAATCTATGAAGAAGAAACTTGAGAGACTTCAATATCGGGGAACTGTAACATAATATAATGCTCTTAGACAGTATCCCCCGGGCTGACAGCTTCGTGAGGGCTATTGAAGGCCAAATGAATTCGCCCGATACATCATATTGTCTCTTAAGTGCTGAAATGTGCTTGAAAAAAATATGTGGCAACAAAACAAAGGAGAAAGTCCAACTTTGTCTGCAGAAAAAACCAAGCAGGAGAAACAAACAAAACTGCAGACTGTGTACAAGATGCAAGCAAAAATTTATTGTACCAAAATTAAAATGCAAATAAGTAAAATAAAACCCTTTTATCAATCAAGGGACCCGACACGGTCAGTGTTTCAGACAAATCTTCGTCAGGGGTCCTAATAAATACAAATACAATACAAAAAACATTAAAAACTCTTGTAAACTCTTATAAAAAGCGAAAAATAACAAGATGGTGTTATTATGCCATGCTACTAAGGCTTGTGGTCAAGTGACGTGAATGACAAGAAAGAGGGTATGTGAAATAGTAAGGAGACATGCAAAGTAAGATAAACATCAAGGTAAGTTCAAAAACAATATAAGGAAAATGATAACATTAAACAATAAAACACTATAAAAAATTAGTGAAAAAAGAACGTGACACAAAATGGAAAAGTGAGAAATTAAAGGAATAAGTACCCATAGGAGTTTGGTAAAAAAGAGGCACCTACCATGGTGAAAAAGGTTGGGACATAATATAAAAAATGAAGATAAGTAACTATATTGAAAAACATAAAGATACAACATGATGTAAACTTATGACCAAAAACCAATAATAAAACCAGTAATAGACCATATATAATATTGACATATGAAATGAGAACCTAACAACCAATAAAAAGATAAAATATAAAATGGTTGCTGATAGTATGACATTAAACAGGATCATATAAATAAACAAAGCATATGCAATACTACATAATAATAAAATATGTTAAAAGCAACATAAAAATTAAAATGAAGAATAAAAGTAAAACATAGTAAAAAAAAAAAAAAAAAAGGGGGGGGGAATGTGCTATGTTATTGCAGAGACCTGGATTCCCTAAACCAGGCATATAATATAAAAGGAAGTGTCTGATAAAAGAATATAGAACCATGAGCACCAAACCTATAAGCAAGAAACTTAACTGAGGAGCCATCCAGTACTATGTCATGAACTGGATCAATATTTAAAGGCACATAAGTAGAGAAAGGGGGCAACCTCAATGGTTAACAAATCATATGTCCTTACAAAATGAGTATGATATAGCCTTAGAGATCTGAACAAGTGTTATGGGCACATAAAATTGTGATGATGCGGCTTTAAAAATCTTTCCAACCGAATATATAGCCCACTGAATACATATGTGACAATTAACTCATTCATCTCCCTCTTTCAACATATCCTCAAAGTTCAAAATATATAGATAATATGAAAAAAGTGCCAAAATCACAAGTAGCAATAAATATCATGAGTTATGAGCAGAGGTGTCCTCCTCTCCTCATATTTTTGCCGATTCTTGTTGACTCTTATATAATTCTCCATTCTTTCCATCTTAGCATGAAACAATATGCTATCCTGCCTTAGTCCGTAGCGAGCTCATGCTTCGGGGCTCTAAGGTGTGCGTGCCGGCTTCCCTTCTCTTCCCCAACCCCCCCCCCCCCCCCGGGATGTAACTTCCGGTTTCGGAGGGAAGAGAAGGGAAGCCGACACGCGCACCTTAGAGCCCCGAAGCATGAGTTCGCTACGGGCTAAGGCAGCTGCCTGTGAAACAAATACAAATCACTGCCGCATCTCCAATAAATACAAATCACTGAGTTCACGACTCCAAGCCGGTAAGAGGTGGTTTTTTTTGGTTTTTTTTTATGTTGAGCGGTGGCGGCAGCAGCAGGATTTGTGATAGATGACAGCCGGGCGGTCATCTAAATTAGCCGGGCGTAGCGCCCAGCTGAAAGGCCCTGGGGAGAACACTGCTATCTTTAAGAACATAAGCAGTGCCTCCGCCGGGTCAGACCATAGGTCCATCCTGCCCAGCAGTCCGCTCCCGCGGCGGCCCAAACAGATCACGACCCGTCTGAATCACCAGAAGGGGCTCCCTTGCCACCTTGGTTTCTCATTGAAGTCCTGACTTCCTATCGAAGTCCTAACCCTCCGGTCTTGCACGACCTGGTAAGCTTTCTATACTTGTGTTACATCCCAGCACCTCCCTCAGTATCCCACGATCCCTTTATCCCTCAGGAATCCATCCAATCCCTGTTTGAATCCCTGTACCGTACTCTGCCTGATCACTTCCTCCGGTAGCGCATTCCAAGTATCCACGACCCTTTGGGTGAAAAAAAACTTCCTTGCATTTGTTTTGAACCTATCTCCCTTCAGTTTCTCCGAATGCCCCCTCATACTTGTTGTCCCCTTCAGTCTGAAGAATCTGTCCTTATCCACCCTCTCTATGCCCCTCATGATCTTGAAGGTCTCTATCATATCTCCCCTGAGCCTCCTTTTTTCCAGGGAGAAGAGCCCCAGCCTATCCAACCTCTCGGCGTATGGGCAGTGTTCCAGCCCTCTTACCATATTCATTGCTCTCCTTTGGACTCTCTCAAGTACCGCCATGTCCTTCTTGAGGTGCGGCGATCAATACTGAACGCAGTATTCCAGATGTGGACGCACCATCGCTTGATACAATGGCATGATGACTTCCCGCGTTCTGGTTGTTATGCCCCTCTTTATGATGCCCAACATCCTGTTGGCTTTTTTCGAGGCTGCTGCGCACTGTGCAGATGGCTTCAGTGATGCATCCACCAGCACACCCAAGTCTCTCTCAAGTCTGCTGTCTCCCAACAATACCCCCCCCCCAATTTGTAGTTGAACAACGGGTTCTTTTTCCCTATATGCATGACCTTGCATTTTTCCACGTTAAAGCGCATTTGCCATTTGTTTGCCCAGTCTTCCAGCTTGTCCAGGTCCCTTTGTAGGTCCTCACACTCCTCCCTGGTCCTAACTCTGCCGCACAGTTTGGTATCGTCTGCAAATTTTATAACCTCGCACTTTGCCTCCTTTTCCAGGTCATTGATAAATATGTTGAAGAGTAACGGCCCCAGCACCGATCCCTGTGGCACACCGCTTGTGACTCCCCACCAGTCAGAATATTGACCCTTTACTCCGACCCTCTGCAGTCTACCCGACAACCAGTGCTTGATCCATCTGTGCACATCCCCTCCCACCCCGTGGTTCCACAGCTTCCTAAGCAGCCTTTCATGTGGCACCTTGTCGAAAGCCTTTTGAAAATCGAGGTAAATGATGTCTATGGGTTCCCCATTGTCCACCCGACTGCTTATTCCCTCAAAGAAGTACAGAAGGTTCGTTAGGCACGACCTTCCCTTACAGAATCCGTGCTGGCTTGTTCTCAGTAGGCCATTCCTCTCGATGTGCTCACAAATGCTGTCCTTGATCATAGCTTCCACCATCTTCCCTATAATTGAAGTCAGGCTCACCGGCCTGTAGTTCCCGGGGGTCACCCCTCGATCCCTTCTTGAAGATAGGTGTGACATTTGCCAATTTCCAGTCCTCTGGTACCTCATCAGTTTTCAAGGATAGGTTGCAAACATGCTGGATTGTGCCCGCTATTTCTTGTCTTAGTTCCTTCAGAACCCTTGGGTGGATCCCGTCCGGGCCCGGTGATTTGCCGCATTTTAACCTGTCTATCTGTTTGAGGACATCCTCCTTACTTACCTCTATGTGCTCCAATTTTTCAGCCTGTTCCCCACTCATGAGCTCCTCTGAGTCCGGTATATTAGATGTGTCTTCGCTCGTGAAAACCGACGAGAAGAACGTGTTCAACCTCTCAGCTACCTCTTTATCCTCCTTAATCACTCCCTTCCTATCCCCATCGTCCAACGGCCCCACCTCCTCTCTCGCTGATCGCTTCCCCTTTACGTAACTGAAGAATGCCTTGAAGTTTTTCGCCTCCCTGGCCAGCCCCTCTTCGTATTCCCCCTTTGCTTTTCTAACCTCCTGGTGGCATTCCTTTTGGCATTTCCTGTGCGCCTAGTGATTTTCCTCCGTTGAGTCCTTTTTCCATCTCCGGAAGGATACTCTGTAAATTACCCACAGATTGATTCAATTTATCGAGTTTATTTCCTAGCTCTGTTATTTGATTTTCATGCTCATTTACTTTAACTGAGGTATCTGTGGAGAACTGACACAATTTCAAAACTGTATTCTACAATGAAAATTCAATTCTATCACAGTATGCCATATATCATTTAAAGAGATAACTTTGTCCTTGGGGAGAACATCATGGGTTAACTCCGTAACCATTTGGACAGGAGTCAATCCTTTTGTTCTCAGATAATAAGTTTTAAAAGATAAACATTATGAATAGGAGAGAAGTATTATTAAATATAATTTCATCATGTGTGCACAGAGCAATGTGCTAAATTTCCAGCTGGTGAATATAAAATTTGCAAACAAGATATTGGCAACTGGTAAAATTGTTGTCCATGGTTTCCTGAATAAAGTAGTCTGTCCTAACCTGAGAAAGGGGGAATAATTTCGGAAAGCTAATCAAAAATGTATTTGGTCAAATAAATAAGGTATCACCACCTTATATTCTTCTCTTGCTTTAGTGCTGTTTATTAGGCTGTGGGTTTCTGTCATACTTATATTAGCCATTAGATGGCACCATTAAACCATTTCTTATTTTTAAAAGTCTAGTTAAATAGTAACAAAGTAAATGACAGCAGATAAAGACCTGAACAGTCCATTCAGTCTGCCCAATAATTGCATGCATTATAAATTAATGATTTAGATTAAATCATCTACGTTTCCAAGTTTATTTAACACCTGATATACCGCAATGGAAGAACATCTATATGGTTTACATAAAAAGCTAAGAAAAATAAGAAAATAGAACTACAATATCAATACTAAAAGCAATAAAGTAGAGATTAAAGGTTAAGAAATAATTTTACACTTCTTGTTTCAGACTGGTCTCTGATGGATCTGTTATTTCATTTTCCAAATGCATCTGTAAACAGAAAGGTTTTTAATAATGTTGCAAAACGGTCAAGATTGTGTTCTGTTCGAATGTAATTTGGAAAGGTTTCCTAAAGTTGAGGACCAATGACTGCAAATGAACGATCTCTAGTGGATGAATGATCTCTAGTGGATGAATATACTATTTGCCTAATCGATGGAATCACTAAGAGGTTTTGCTGTAAAGAGCGAAGTGTATGTACTGATGATAAAACAAAACTTTTATGCCTAGGCCTCAAATTGGACTGTCTTCCTCCAACTGTAACTTTGGATTCCGGGGTCTCCCAGCAGATTGAGTTCTCTTCCAAGATATTGGGAGTTCTCATAGACTCTTCTCTTACCTTTAAGGATCAAATAAATTCTCTTGTCAAGAAATGTTTTTTTTAACCTTCGAATGTTGAGAAAGGTCAGAAACCTTTTCCACCAACAACACTTCTCTGTTCTGGTCCAATCTATCATATTATCCCGGCTGGATTACTGTAACGCTATCTATCTTGGTATAATAAAAACCTGCCTTCAAAGACTCCTACTGATACAAAATATCGCTACGAAATTAATTTTTGGAAAAGTAAATTTGACCATGTGTCTCCTTTGCTTTTAAACCTTCATTGGCTTCCAGTCTATCTCAGAATTCACTTTAAATGTGCATGTATTACTTTTAAAATTGTATATGGTATCTTCATCCCTCTTGTCCCTTTATTATGGAATGCTTATAGATTCTCCTATGCAATAGAAACATAGAAACATAGAATATGACGGCAGAAAAGGGCCATCGGCCCAACAAGTCTGCCCACTCGAAGAACCCTCCCCCTAAGCACTTCCTCGAAGTGAACCCACATGTTTATCCCATTTTTTCTTAAAATCGACCACATTGCTGGCCACAACTACCTGAAGTGGAATATCATTCCAACGATCAACCACCCTTTCGGCGAAGAAATACTTCCTAATGTCACCGTGAAATCTCCCACCCTTGATTTTTAATGGATGCCCTCTTGTTGCCGTGGGTCCTGTAAGGAAAAAGATATCTTCTTCCACCTCAATTCGGCCAATAACATATTTGAATATCTCTATCATGTCTCCCCTCTCTCTGCATTTCTCGACGGTCTTCATATGGGAGATCCTTGAGTCCTGAGACCATCCTAGTGGCCATTCGCTGTACCGACTCCATTCTCAGCACATCCTTTTGATAATGTGGCCTCCAAAATTGAACACAATATTCCAGATGAAGTCTCACCATGGACCTGTACAACGGCATTACAATTTCAGGTTTTGCTGGGCACGATGGACCTCAGGTCTGACCCAGTGGAGGCATTGCTTATGTTCTTATGTTCTTATGGATGCAACCCAGCATTTGTCTAGCCTTGGATGAGGCTTTCTCCACCTGATTGGCAGTCTTCATATCTTCACTAATGATTACTCCTAGATCCCTTTCTGCCACAGTTCTTGTTAAAGTCTCTCCATTCAGGGTGTAAGTTCTGCATGGGTTTCCACTGCCAAGGTACATAACCTTACAGTTTTTGGCATTAAAATTCAGTTGCCAAATTGTGGACCATTGTTCCAGTAAAAGTAGATCCTGCGTCATAGTGTCGGGCACTGTGTCCTTGCCCACTATGTTGCACAGTTTAGCATCATCTGCAAATAATGCAATTTTACCACAAAGCCCCTGAGGCAGGTCCCGTACAAAGATATTAAATGGGATTGGACTCAGGACCGATCCTGCGGCACTCCACTGATCACTTCCGATGCTTCGGAGGGAGTACCATTTAGCACCACCCTCTGAAGTCTGCCACTGAGCCAGTCTCTAACCCATGCAGTCAATGTTTCTCCAAGTCCCAACGAACTCATCTTATTCAGTAATCTACGGTGTGGGACACTATCAAAAGCCTTACTGAAGTCCAAATACACGACATCCAGGGACTCTCCCATATCTAGCTTTTTTGTTACCCAGTCAAAGAAGCCGATTAGATTGGATTGGCAGGACCTTCCCTTTGTAAATCCATGCTGGTGGGGATCCCTCAGCCTCAGGCACCCAACAATTCAAACTCTCCCTTCCTTCACTGAAAGGAATCAAAGGAGTCAAGAATTTCAGTCAATCCTTGGTTTTCACATTTTCTCAACTATGGAACGAACTTCCTCTCATTTTAAGGGGTTCTGGCCCTTTTCAACTTTTTCGTAAATCTTTAAAAACTATTTTATTTGCCAAACACTTTGGAATCTAGTCATATTAATATTTTCTGATTGTTACTTTAAGTATTTTTTTTAGCTACTATTAACCGAATCGAGCTCCTTTTTGGCTGAAGACCCGGTATATAAAGCTTAGTTTGATGAGTAAGGTATTAAATAATTATCCAGATGTGATGACCGATTGTAACATGTTTTGAAAACCAGAAGTATAATTTTGTATGTTAAATGATATTTTAATTGGTAGCCAGTGTGCCGATTTTAACAGTGGAGTTACATGGTCAAATTTCTTTTTCCCTGTTATTAATTTTATTGCAATATTTTGAGCGAGTTGAAGATGATGAAGATCTTCATCCTTGCTCCATAATTTAGTGAATTACAGTAATCCAACGTACTGGTTACTAAAGAGTGAACGAGTATATTAATGGCTAATGGAAGTAAAAGATGAAATATTGAGCTTATAAAGGTGAAGTTTATAATAACTATGGGCTCCTTTTATCAAGCCGCGCTGGCGGGGTTAACGCGCGCGATGTTTCATCATGCGTTAACCCCTGCGCTGGCCGGAAAATTACTGCCTGCTCACGGGAGGTGGCAGCAGCTAGCGCGGCTGGCAGTTTGGCGTGCGGTATTACGCGTGTTAAAACCACTAGCGCGGCTTGATAAAAGGAGCCCTACGTTGTAGCACTATAGAAATTTTGTTTTCAAAAAAGTCAACTTTGGATCGAAAGTGACCTTTGAAGTCTGCCCGATACGGTCCTTAGATTCCAACTAGAGAATGACATGGTGACAAAATTCATCACCGTTCCCGTCCCCGCGGATAACCACGGGAAATAATCCCATGTCATTTTCTAGTGTCTATTTCAACCTCAGTCCTTCTACACCAGCATTCTTCAATGCAAGGCTTGAGGGTCAGTGGTTGTGGCCATTCATACTCTGATTCTTATGTGAGCCAAGGATAATGAAGCCATTGTGACATCACTGATGTGATTGGCTCTTAGGCACTGGTGGAATGAGGCATTATGACATCACAATATCTGCTCTGGATACCAGAGACTGTCATTCTGTAGTGTCTGTTTCAACCTCAGTCCTTCTACACCAGCATTCTTCAAAGCAAAGCTTGCGGGTCAGTGGCTGAGCCCATTCATATTCTGATTCTTCCCTCTCTCCTTAAAGAATGACATGAAGATGGTTTCCCGCGGTTATCCTCGGGGACGGGAACGGTGATGAATTTTGTCACCGTGTCATTCTCTAATTCTAACTACTGGAGTTGCCATCAAAGCTCACTCCAGCCTATTCCAACCATCTCATCATTTGCGGGATACAGACAGTAAAAGTCTGTCCAGCGCGGTCCTCATGTTCCAAATTACTGGAGTTCCCGTTGAAGTCCTCCCCAGCCCATCCTAAACCAAATTGCCATTTATGGGACACAGACCGTGTAAGTCTGCCCCGTACCATGTATAGAATTAAGGGGTATGTGTAGGGTTACTACATTTAATGACATAAAAACCCAGACAAGGGGTCCCAACCCATTCCTCCCCCCCAGTCTGCCTTGTTCTGCCCCCAGCCCCACCCCCACAAAGCCTTATTTCTTCTTCCCCAAACTCCGGCTGCGTCTTGTCGCACAGCTACACCCTGCTCTGACCGGCAGGCGGCTTAGCTGTGCTGAATCCTGACCCGTTGGCGTGGCTTCCCCAGGAAAGAGGAAGGCTTTTCAGGTAAAACAGACCCGGGCACCTACCTAGTCTGCCAGGCCACACTGAGATACTTTGCCAAAAAAGGAGACACAATCCAGGTATGTTCAAATTCTCATACTTAAGCTTTATTGAACAAGGTTGTCTGAATACTTTCAGCCACCCCTCATAGATTGCAAAAATTAAGCATCAAACAAAAACAGCATAGAGTTGTCAGAATGGCCTGAGAACCAAGTATGGCATACAGTTCCAATTTCCTGGACTTTCTCTACTTTAAAGCTAGTCCTCTTCACCAGGGTTCACATAAACAGAAATGCCATGAAAATAAACTTCCAAACAATGAAAACAAACTGCATAACAGAGCAGATAAATGAAGTAGCAACCTTTAGAAATAAAGTTCCAGGCTTCCCAGCTAACCTAGCTGGATAACTTGTATAGTTTTCAGAGCAGACTCCTAGGCTCATTAGCATCAGCTGAGCTTCCCAGCCAAAGGAGCACAGCAGGGTATTAGATAAGCTGTGAGCTTTACTGAGGCTTTATCACAGAGGCTTCACACTATCAACAATACAGTTCTTTAAGCAAACACTGACCTCTGGGCAATCCCAAAGTAAAATGGAGAGGTTTGCCTTCTCTCCTAATCAGTGACACCTGGGCTCTGGTTGCAGAGAGCCAGCACTCAAACCTTAGTGAGACAGATACTCGGCTTCCCTTCAGCTTATGGACTAACCTCCATTCCCTCTGGGTGATAGTCAGCTTCTGGACACACTTCAGCAGTGTCCATTGCCTCCTCTTTTCCAGAAGCTGGGCTCAAGCTTGGGAAGTCCTCTGCCATCTCCACGTCCTCACTACTGTAGGGTTGAGGAGGGAGACTTCTCTCCTCATCTTGCCTTTGCCTTGGTTCCTCAGCTTCACCTCCGTCCCTGCTCTCCTCTCTGTGATTCAGGGCTCTACTTTTGCGTCATAGCCCCACCCCTCTCTCCTAGGAACAGGGGTGTTGGGCAGGAAATCCCTAGGGAAATAACTCTGGTTCCTCCTAGACTGATAATGTGCATACCTTGCAAGACTAGGTCTCCACTTCTCAGTAAAAGTCCTATCAGGCTTTCTGATGAACTTATTCTGATATGGCATTCTCTGCTGTATATTCTTAGGCTCATACCTTTCCTGCTCTACCTCACTGTCTGAGGGGTAATCAGCCATTTCCATATCCTTACTTTTAACCTGGTCAGCTCTCCTGACCAGGGACCGTGCTCTGCTTTTATCCATTACAGGGACAAAGCTGGCTACAGGTTTGTCACAGTCTGGAGAGCTTCCAAGCATGTGACATCATCCGCGCATGCTCGGAGGCTTTCCAAAACCCAGACAAACTGCCAGGTTTTGGAAAGTCCATCTGAGCACCCAGACTGTCCTCTAAAAAGAGGACACTTCCGGGTTTTTCCGGACATCTGGTAACCCTAGGGAAGTAACTGTATACCTCTTTTACATCTTGGCAATTTTATAAGATCTCAACTGAGCTTGGATTTTAGGCTGTTTTATTTTTAGCTGTTATCACAAAGCTAGATAGGAGCCCTCCACTCACAGTCCTACCAGTAGGGGGTGTTGTTTCACTATCAAACATTTTCAATACTGAGGGCTGGGGATGCTCTGCAGGACTCCAGGGAACCTGCCTGGCCCAAGTGATTGAAAACACAATATTGAAGCAGCGCCTCCCAGTGGCAGCAATGCATCTGGAGGACTCTGCTCACCTTAGAGGGAACAGTTGCTGTTATATTGCCATTTGCTTGTAATTTTTGTCCTTATGTTTTATACTGTGCACGGCAATTGTTAAAATGTATTCTTTATAAAAAGATTGAAACAATTACAATTAGTATGGTTGGGTTCAATTGTAATTGTTTCAATCTTTTTCGCAGCCCAAACTGACAGACCCCTGAAGAAGCCATAATTGGCGAAACGGGTCCTGTTTATGGGCTCTGCGTTTGTGCCAAGCCTCAAGCGACCAGTTAAAAGATAAGTGCTGCTGGTCATATTTATTTATATATTTTTGCTGCACATATTTTTGTGTGGGTATTGGAAGAATGTTATTAGAGTGTTGAAGAGATCACCTGCTTAAAAAGTATATGAAACCCCAATGAAAGAGAAACTGCACACCTGCCGCTAGCCGTTTCAATGTTCTTATTGAACAGTGCAGGCTTCTGAGGGTTTCATATAAGAAACGTACACTCTATACCGATTGTTTCAGCCAAGTGTAACAAGTTCGTGTTTGGTTTTTTCACTTGCACAGGTCCTGACAGTGCTGGCTCAAAAGACTGTGGTATCTTGAGCTATATGTTGCTCCGACCCCACCACCCATCTGTATTGGTGAAACACGTTTTGTTCTCATCACTGTGCTCTCCTGCCTGCTCAGCTGCTGGCCCTTCATCACATTTAAACACAAGTACAGAAAGTACATATTCTTGAGTTTTAAACCTGTGGCAGTGCTGGTGGTCCTGCAGAAAAGAGAGCAGAGCGGTACGAGCAAAACGTGCTCTTGCCAATAAGATAGGCTTTTGGAGCCCTTGGGGTCTTGCACCCTGAGCTAGCCCTGGGTCCCAGCCAATATTCAGCTAGATACCCACATAAGACACTTAGGTGGGTCCCAGAACCTGCATAAGTATTTCTGGCCTGGTTCCCCTAACCTGTCCCCGAATCCAATCACCCTCCCTCTCCAAAAGCCAAGGCTCAGCCCTAATCAGATCTACCTTGTTGCCCCTCCACCAGACCTTTCTATCTCCCAGAGCCTTCTAGTCCCCAACATGCCCCCAACACTCTGTAAGTCTCCCCAGACCTACCTTTGAGATCTGTGGTGGTCTAGGGGTCATTGGAGCAGAAGCAATCCCCACTCACTCCAGATGATTCTGGCTCTGTATGCTAAATGGCTGCTCTGATGCTGCTGTTAGAAGCTGTGGCAGCCATTTTGTAATGGAGTCACAATGGGCAGAAATAAGTGGGGATGGCTCTTCCCTCAACAATCCTTGGACCACCATAGATTTCAAAGGCAAGCTCCTTGTAAGTATGTGTGTGATTGGGGGTGGGGGCATGTTGACAGGAATCTCTGGGGAGGGGGAGGGATTAGACCAAGTTGGGCCTTTCCTATCGGTAGGGAAGGAGGAGAGAGGGAGATCAGATTGGGTGTAGGCCTTTTGGCTTCGGCACGAAGTGGAAATGGGGGACTGCAGGAGTGGGGGAGGGAGATGTTGTTGTGGAGGATGCAAGAGGGTGGTTGAGTCCCAATGGAGGAGGTTGAGAGAGAGGGGGAGACCATTGCAGGCTAAAAGCCATTACCTGGAAATTATGCAGGTGCCAGATGATATTTGGTGCTGGTTCCCGCATTTAAGCTTTTCCAGAGATAAGTCATTTACGCTGGCTTTTAGTAAACCGCAGTAGAGCTTCTTACGTGAGCCATCAAAGTAAATTCTCTGATTCTCATAGGAATTGAAAGAGGGTCAGCGCATTTACCTCACTGGTCTGCGGTTAAAAGCTCTGCCGCAGTTAAGTAATGTAATGTAATTTATTTCTTATATACCGCTACATCCGTTAGGTTCTAAGCGGTTTACAGAAAATATACATTAAGATTAGAAATAAGAAAGGTACTTGAAAAATTCCCTTACTTTATTTATTTATTTATTTTATTTATTTATTTATTTATTTATTTTTTATTATTTATTTATTATTATTATTATTATTATTATTATTCATTATTGATAGCATTAGTGAATATGAGTTTTAAGTGCTATGATTATGAATTTGTTTTGAGCACTGACACTCCTTATTCTGTGACAGTCTCTTAGTTATGAACACTTTTTATTTTTACTTAAGGAATATACTAGCTGTGGGTTTATGATGACGTCATCAGCCCTGGCGCATCTCTCCTTTTGCCTCCCAGGGGATAACGAATCAGTGACGTAAAAGTTGCCTATGTGGTTTCAGTTGCATCTCCAGCCTCCGCTCCCTCAGGGAGTGTGTGGTGCAGTGGTTGGAGCTACAGCCTCAGCACCCTGAGGGCGTGGGTTCAAATCCCATGCTGCTCCTTGTGACTCTGGGCAAGTCACTTAATCCCCCATTGCCCCAGGTACGTTAGATAGAGTGTGAGCCCACTGGGACAGATAGGAAAAAATGCTTGAGTACCTGAATGGAAAAGAGACAGCTGCGAGGAGATATGATTGAAGTCTACAAAATCTTGAGTGGAATAGAACAGGTACAAGTGGATCGATTTTTCGCTCCGTCAAAAATTACAAAGACTAGGGGACACTCGAAACTACAGGGAAATACTTTTAAAACCAACAGGAGGAAAAATTTTTTCACTCAGAGAATAGTTAAGCTCTGGAACGCGTTGCCAGAGGATTTGGTAAGAGCGGATAGCGTAGCTGGTTTTAAGAAAGGATTGGACAAGTTCCTGGAGGAAAAGTCCATAGTCTGTTATTGAGAAAGACATGGGGGAAGCCACTGCTTGCTCTTTACCGGTAGCATGGAATATTACTACTCCTTGGGTTTTGGCCAGGTACTAGTGACCTGGATTGGCCACCGTGAGAACGGGCTACTGGGCTTGATAGACCATTGGTATGAGCCAGTAAGGCTATTCTTATGTCCTTAATGTAAACCACGTGAGGCTATAAGTGGTATATAAATACTTAAATAAATTTTTTTTTAAATAAATGTGACCCCCTAGGAACTTCACTCTGGCCAAATAAGAGCACGTGCTGTCTTCCAGGTCCCATAGATTATAATTGTGCTGAATACAGGATCCACGCCTATGCAGTTCCTTTGAAAGTATAATAACAAAAATAGTCTTGTTAATCACATTTTGCATTTTAACTGAAGTTATATCCTTACAGCTCATTACTGGAAGCTACTAGACTGGAAATCAACATTATTTCTGTTGACTAAGCATGGACATGTTTTTTGTTTGTTTTTGGTATTTTTTTTAGTGGATCTGGCAGTGTAAGACTCAGTAGTAATTATCTGGAACACTAATTTCTAGCTTTTACTGAGAAATCATATCCACATTTATTACATATTTTTTGGTCCTGTATGCTTTCCATCTTCCCAGCATCTTTGGTTCCTGTGCATCTCCTTAGAGGCCTTGCAGAAGACTGGCGAAGAGATTGGAAGAGACGGTTTCTCTTATCTAATTCTTGAATTATTATTCTTTAGTGAGTTATGCATCTGTTGATTACTTTCTTGAAAGATATTTACTACGAATAGGTCTTGGTGACATAAATTCATATGAGAACATTGTGTTTTATCTTTTATATGTCATGTATTTTATTGGTTTTTTTCGATTCTAGTTCACTATAGTGGTTTAAGCTTTGATGTAAAAGCCTTTTAACCTATGGCAACCAATGTTCCCTCTAATTTTTCATAGGCTGTGTGCGCAGAAAATTTCATCTGTTTGCATTTTAAAGAAAAACTAAATTTGTGTGCGCTATAAAAATGATTGCCAGAGGGCCCGGAGTTCAGTTATGGGCATTTATGGGCAGGTCTTTGAGTTTAGTCTGAATTAACGAAAACACAATGTAATTTTAGTTACACTTTATGTTAGTTACACTTTATGTAACATAAAGTCTCATTTCAATAAAATAAATTATGTTTCATTGAAATGTTTCATTGAGCGCTACCTATAAATAAGGTATCATTGTACTTTATACTTAAAATTTAGAAAATAACAGCAATTTAATTTTCAAAGTTTTTCCCTGCGATATTTCATATTTATCTAGTCCGAATAAATTCTGTCAAGATCTGTTGAGCCTCCATCTTGAAGGCGACTCTTAACACGCATCAGCATTTCCAAATGCTCTAAATGTAAATGATTCCTTTGTTTAGTCTTCAAATTGTTCATTAGACTATAACCACGCTCACAATCTGAACTAGATGCTAAGAATGTGGCACCAATGTCCATCAATTTTGCTAAATCTGCAAATTGATCATTCTGAAATGCAATTTTGTCATATCTGGAAAGCTGTTTATCAGATTGCTTTTGATTTTTTTTTTTGCAACAAGGAATTTAAAGTCATTGTATTGCTGAATAACAACACTTTCCTCCGGAAGAAATTGTTTATACTTTAAACATTGAGATCTGATATGTCCATTTCTGAAGTCAAAGTCGCATTGTGATATTGCTGTACAGTCAAAAGCAGACCATTCCTCAACTTCATTTTCAGGAAATCTTTCACTCAGATGCAAACATAGGATGTTGATGAAGGTTAATATGGAATTAGTATCCACTGAAACTTTTTCTCCAGACCTCATCCTGTTGTCAAGAAGACTGTTGACTTTATCACTCCACTTAACCTTGTCGCCTAAGTATTGCATTTGAAGTTTGTTCAATTCACCCTGTGCAAGATGATAAGCTTCCAATGGTGTCAAACCACGTTTTTGAAATGCCATGATTAAGGAAGCCATTTCTGATAAGACATCATTCAAAACTTCAAGTGTAATATGAAATTGTTCACTGTTCAGCTTCTTATAGCAGTACTTTGCAATAGGATCTTTATCTTTGTCTTCTTCAAAATATTTTAACAGGGGATCATAATTTTGAATAATTGCTTTAAGTGCAAAGTGTCTAGATAACCAGCGCACTTCATTCAGAGGTCTGAAAGCAATTGATTCACATTCAGATGCATCTGCTATTTCTTGAAATTTGCATCGTTTAGTAAAAGACCGACAGAACACCGTGTACACAGTTCTCATCAATTTTACTTCTTTCCATGAATCAGAAAGTCCCAAATCTATCCGATATGCAACACAATGTTGCTGCACTAAATGTGGAATGTCTTTTCTCAGCTGTGCTGCAACACCATCTATTTTGCCCAACATAACAGAGGCACCATCAGAGGTGAACATAACCATTTTATTCAGGTCAAGTTCATGTTTCCTATAGAATTCCCTAATTGCTGTTACTATTGATGTAGCATCACATGCTTTCAACTGTAGCATCCCATCAAATGATGTCCTATACTCATTTAAATTGACTGGCTGATACTTAAAGTACAGTATTAAGTACTTGTTGACAGAAATGTCTGTGCTTTCATCAACAGTTAACGTATGATACGTTGCTAATTTAATGTCTGCCATACGATCATCTTGCACGAATGTCCATTGATAATTCCAAGAAATTCAAACGCATAGTTTTTGCTTCTCCAGCTATCAGGTATACTAACATACTTCGCCATGTGCTCATTGATATCTTGAACAGAGAGCATTGAGATATTCATCTTAATGGCCAGCACAACACTGTCGACAAGAACCTTAATTTCATCAGGACTGGAACGCTTCTGTTCATTACTAATTTGCCTGTTTTCTTTTTTGGTTGGGCTTTCAAGCAACATGTTAACCAGTCCCCCTCTTAAATTCGGATTTTTACTTCTGAGTTTCCTAATACTGTCGGTATGAGATTTACTTGATAGACGGCGTTTCAGAAAGTCCAGTTTCCAAACATCATCCCATATTTTTCCAGTAGAGAATTTTCCAGTTGCTTTGGCATCTTGACAATAACAACACACAACTCTATCGTCTTCGTCATAGGTAAATATTTCACACAGTCGAACACTCATTGTATTTCGAGATTCCGGTGTCTCCGTTTCAACAATTTCTTCAAGCCATTCAGACCTAAAAGCTGTTGCAGCTCTCTTGCGTTTTACATTTTTCACCATTCGCGGTTTAGACATTTTAAGAGTTATATCTGGTTGCAATTTAATAAACGAATACAGTTGTACAACCGCAGTACCACGCTGCACACTACGATTCCACGAAATAAAAAATATGGCAGAACTTCAGGAAGTCAAAGAATCGGAAGTGTTTCATATCCTATGGGCCATAGGCTATAGCCCTATGGGGCACATGACTTGTCAAGTTCAACTGCCAAAGAGAACGGAATCACGTGAATGACTTAAAATTTATATTATAGCGCTTCAATAAATGTGATAAATGGGAAATCAGAACAACTGGCCTTCTGTAAAATTTCATTTTAGCAGTGAAAATCATTTTATGCAAAAATTTATTTTTTTGTGCACGCTATTTTAATTTGTGTGCGCGAGTTCGGCAAATTGTGTGCGTGCGCACAAGCGCACAGCTTAGAGGGAACAGTGATGGCAACATCTTCATGTAGTTGAGTTGTTGGGATGTTTTGGGGGTTTTTTAAAACATTTTTTTATCTCATACCTATAATGCCATTTTTTTTTTTTTTTACAACAAACTTCTTTTTCCTTTTATTTGTTTTTAACTCTTTTTCTTATAGTTGGGCATTTTTAGAACTCATTCTGCTTACACTTCTCCCTCCGAATCCGTGGTTTCAGTATCTGCGGATTCGGTTATTCGCAATTTCTTTTTTTTTTTTTTAGGAAACAATTTCCTTTTTTGGGCTACTTTTTAGCCGTCTGAGCCTCCCCGGAACCTTACCTGGTGGTCTAGCAGTGAAGCGGGGCAGGAGCGATCTTCCTATGCTCCTGCCCCGTGCAGAGCCGTCACCAAAATGGCTGCCGTGAGTTCCCGTTGTAGTCTCGAGCCACTGCATTCTACTAATTTTGTAAACTGCCTTGACCTCCGTGCTCATACAGGGCATTAAATGCTAAAAATTAATACCAATATTGATAGGGTAGGATAAATCTTTGGAGGTTGGGAACTATATCAAGAGGAGTGAAAAGCAGAAACTTGGATCGGAGAGTGGGGGACTTGGTCGGGGAGGGGGAGGGGTTAGGGTTGCATCGCAGATGAGGGTGGGAACTTAGATCGTAAGACGAGGGCTTGACAGGGTGTTGGAGCTTGCATTGGAGGAGTGGCAACTTGGATCAGAGAGGAAGGGTCTGGAAATCATGGCTGGAAGCACTGGTCAACGGCTTGGCAGCTCGATTCTTGAGCCAATGGAATAGCCTTGTTTGGGGGATTGTTAACACAAGCAACATTGTTCTTTTGCCATGGCAACGTACGGAACTGTGGTAAACCAAGGTGCCATAAAAGCTCGCCTTTTCCTGTCTCTAGATAACATCCTTCCACCCTCAATGCCGCTGAAAACTGATCCCCTTGCTTATTAGCCCTTCTGTGCTGATACACTTGATAAATGATGCAGTTATCTGCTAGCGTGATTTCCGTTTTGAAATCAAAACCCAAATTAGTTTAGGTTTCTGTAATATTATTTTGCCAGTTTCAACACCGTCGTCAGTGAACTTCTGAAAGATGGCTAAAAGGGCTCCATATATTAAAATTAAATAGAAACACGGTCGTATTACCAATCCGGCCATACTGCATTCAAGTGCTGAATTTCACAAAGTAGCATAGAAGGATAATTCTGTCCTTGCGACACCAACCAACCGCAGGCCCCCTCCGCCAGAAATGCAAATGGCAAGAAAAATAACAGCTGCTGCGCATTATACGACAGCTCTGACAGAGGTTTTATTCATTCTGTTCCTAAACTTGTTTGCTGCTAACTATTAAATCCTGAATGATCTCTTTATTGACCAGGGCCCCTGGAAATGTCGTCCTCCTTAACCACGAGAAATAATAAATCATAAACTGGTTCATATTTTTAACGATGCCCATAACTTTATTTTGGTTCATTCTCGTTTCATATTGTTAATTCCATCTGCCTCCAGTCTATTGCACAAAATGCAGCCTCTATTCCTATCTTCTCATTCCACACAAATGAATTCACTTGTTACCTGTTTACCACAAATCCTTGAAGTCAATCAGCTGCCCAAATATGCTTTTTTTTTTTTTTTTCACCCCCCCCCCCCCTTATCCCTGATTTTTCCATTTGCACTTGGCATAAAATGTAGCACAGCCTCAGACACCTTGAGGTCGTCCAGATTGACGGGGCTATATCTTTCCCGTCGCCTAGCAATTCTGTGAGTTTTGCAAAAGGAAATCAACTGATTTGGGCTGCCGTGACCATTCCTTGCTAAATCTGAAACACCAGCTGTTTTCATAAAATGGCGGAAAAAGTTGGAACCACGCTACTGCATTAAATTTTGTGCAGAGATTCAGCGTATGGCCACCAGGATGGTCTCGGGGCTCAAGGATCTCGCAGACGATGAGAGGCTGAATAAATTGCGGCTGTACTCTCTCGAGGAACGTAGGGAGAGGGGAGACATGATTGAGACGTTTAAGTAGATCACCGGTCGTATCGAGGAGGAAGATGATATTTTCTTTCTTAAAGGACCCTCGGCCACAAGGGGGCATCCGCTAAAAATCAGGGGCGGGAAATTTCATGGCGACCTCAGGAAGTATTTCTTCACCAAAAGAGTGGTTGATCATTGGAATAGACTTCCTGTGCAGGTTGTCAAGGCCATCAGCGTGCCAGATTTTAAGAATAAATGGGAATGCGCATGTGGGATCTCCAAGAGGTTAATAGTGGGGGGAGAGTCATCGGAATAGACAGACTCGATGACATATAGGATATCTGGGAGAATAAATTTAGGGAAGGGGATCTTTAGTGTGGGCAGACTAGATGGGCTATGGCCCTTTTCTGCCGTCATCTTTCTATGTTTCTATTCCCAAGTGGAGACGATCCGCAAGATTCAACAGGCCTTCAACAGGGATGAATCGATGGGCACCGCTTCGGAGTTGGCCGCCCATCAGTGAAGCACGCTTTGTCTCACTTCATTTTGTTTTCTCTCTAATGGTATTATTCTCCACTATCTACAACACATGCACTGATCACACCGTATTCTGTTTTCATGGGCTCCTCGTGTACCATTATTATATGGTCTGGCATTTCCCAGCTTCTCATTTTTCATTATTCTCCAGACAATAATTTAAGGATTAATTTGAATGGCAAGGCATGTTCTGTTAGTTTACTTAATAATCATAGCTCTAACTTAACTGATTCCTATACCACACCTATATAAAACCGGCATTTTCCATTTCACAATGAATGCCTTTAGTTAAAAAAACAACAACAACTGGTTTGCTATCTATAAATTACAACAGAGCTACATATAGAAAGGATATCTAATTCAGTGTGTCATATATTGATGTCTATTTCCCATGTATTTGAGAACAGGATATACGAGGGGCCACGGAAAAGTTCTCAGCCCATCCAACAAAGTTGGGGCAGCCTCCATCTAGGGCAGGGGTCTCAAAGTCCCTCCTTGAGGGCCGCAATCCAGTCGGGTTTTCAGGATTTCCCCAATGAACATGCATGAGATCTGTGTGCATGCACTGCTTTCAATGCATATTCATTGGGGAAATCCTGAAAACCCGACTGGATTGCGGCCCTCGAGGACTGGAGTTGCCCACCCCTGAGCTAGACAAATGATGTGTCAGATTAAACCAGGGGTCTCAAAGTCCCTCCTTGAGGGCCGCAATCCAGTCGGATTTTCAGGATTTCCCCAATGAATATGCATGAGATCTATGTGCATGCACTGCTTTCAATGCATATTCATTGGGGAAATGCTCAAAACCCGACTGGATTGCGGCCCTCAAGGAGGGACTTTGAGATCTCTGATCTAGGGCTAGATGCACAAAACACAGTCACTATGACCGTGTGGGTCGCTGTGGGCCGATTTCTAAACAGCGACCGATGTTCAAACTTGCAGAGGGCAGTTGTAATCCCGTCCAATCGCTCGCTTAGAAACCGGCTCTCACACATGCGCAGAGAATCCCAAACAGAGAAGCCCAGACAGCTGAGCGGCAGGGGAAGCCACAAAGCAGTCTCCTGCCACTCAGCTGTTGGGGGCTTTTTCTTTTGTTTTAATGGCACACATATTGTGCGTATGTTACACACACACAATATCTGCCCCATAAAAAAAAAAAAAGTGAGTCAAGCAGCTCCCCCCCCCTTGATGTCCCTCCCCCTTACCGATAACCCCTGGAAGAAAAATAAAGAGAAGCAGGAAGATTGCCCACTCCCTCCTGCCTCTGTGACTCCCCCACCCCCACCCACCAAGCCAAGTCGAGTTGGCCCCCCTCTCCAGGGATACAGAGGGAGGAGCCTGAGGCCCTGATTAGCTCAGATGCCTAAGGCCCCCCACATTTTACAAATTGTGAATGGGATATGGCTGCTGTGTTGCACCATAAGGATGTCCATATCATAAAATCTCTAAAACACTTCAATCATATACCATATTTTTTGCTCCATATGACACACTTTTTTTCCACCCAAAAGTGGGTGGAAATCTTGGTGCGTCTTATGTAGCGAAGGTACAAAAAAATTACACCCCCTGTACCGTTTAAAAACTCCCCTCCTGCCACCAAACCTTTTAAAAACACCCCGCCCGCTGCCCCACCGCACACCCGCTACACCTCTGTAAAACACCCCACCCCCCTGCATGCCAACCGCCGTCCATCGCACCTTTTTAAAACACCGCCTGCCGCTGTCCGACCGCCGCCGTCTGTCTGACTGCTTACAAATTACCTGGTGGTCCAGCGTGATCCTCTCCCTCCCTAGCTGTCTTCTCTTCTTATTTCCCAGCCAGCGGCATGGAGGTCAGAAGAACGCGGCGGCCAGGAGCAAAGCTTTCCGTGCTCCCGCTTGGGCCCGTGCTGTTTTCTGAATGGCTGCGATCAGTTCTTGCCCGAAATGTAAACTGTCCTTTCCATCTTTAAAAGGAATAAAATCTATTGTTTGTGTGTTTATTTATTTATTTATATCCCGGGTTACAAAATTCCATACAAAATCGACAATAAATTGCATAATTACAAAATGCCATACAAAAATACTGTACATGCAAAATTGACAATAAATGCACACACAATACAAGACACTAATAACAACACAAAGCAAAAATGCAAACAATAAAATACATAGGCAACCAGCGCCTTACTGTCATCATCTCTTCCATATAAACAACACAGCCTCTTACCCTGCATTTCATCTGGCAAAAAAGATGCCGTTTAAGCAATTCTGCTGCTGACGAATGTACTCAGGAAGATTGTTCCATTGCCTAGGCTCTATACAATAGAATATACTAACCCTAGGCAATGTTCGCCTTGGTAATATTACTTGATCTTTCTCATATTCTTTTACAATGATTTGGAATGGGATTCCCTCTTGTGTTAGAACTCTTCTCTCCTTCCAGATTGTCCGTAAATCTATGAAAACACTGTCATTTCGACGGTTCTAAGGAAACTGAATTATCTTCTCTCTAGGATGTCGGATGAGGAGGGTCTTCATTAATAAGTTATTTTCTCTCTAATCTAACTACTTTCACTTTGATTATCAATCTTTATGTGAACCGAGTCGAGCTCCTTGTGGGGAGATGACACAGTATATAAATCCAAGATTTAGATTAGATTAGATCAGATTTCATTGAAGCTAGACTGAAAATACCCCATTGTTAAAATAGAAACATAGAAAAGTGACGGCAGAAAAGGGCCAAGGCCCATCAAGTCTGCCCACTCTATTGACCCACCCACCATCCTAACTACCCTGTGAGAGATCACACTCTGATGTCCCATTCCCTCTTAGAGATCCAACATGAGCATCCCTTCTGTTCTTAAAATCTGATACGCTACTGGCCTTGATAACCTGTGCTGGAAGCTCATTCCAATTGCCAACCACTCTTTCGGTGAAGAAGTACTTCCTGGTATCGCCATGAAACTTCCCGCCCTTCCTTCATTGGCTAATGGACGCAAAAGGAACAACTGTTTCATAAACTGAAACCAAACTGATTTGAAAACGTTTTCTAGGCACATCCCTATTGTTCCAATGGAGACCAGTTTTCAGACTCCCTGTGGTGGGCCACTGCCATCGGCAAGAGTTTACCCTGCATATTTAGCCGGTGTCAAGTATGTTGGGCAAAGCATGAAAAAGCTGGAGTTAACGAAATCCCTTCGCCTGCTTCTTTGGACCCTGTGGGATAAAGAAGGCATGCAGTTGGCAGGGCCTGTAATTTGACCACAGAGAGCCAGGCACAATGTTCAAAATATCTTCTCCATGAGTCAACTCTTATCAACTCACAGAGATTACTGTTGAAACTTCCCCCTTCTTGCTTATGATGAATATTAATCGTGTTCTTTTGGATCCGGTCCCGTGGAACCTGTGATTATATGCTTTATCTGGGCTGCTTGTACAGTGTGGTGTCTGTAATGTGGTCTCTGTGCTAATTATGCAGCTGGGCTGTTGCTGTTTTCCTACAGCTTCACTGGTGACAGCTGTCTTCTTAGCGCCTACCAACTAGCGTTTCGAAAGAAATTGCTATTCGCTCCATTCTTCTGAGCTTTGAAGTTCCTTAGTCTCAAAAAAAACAAACCTGCAGACTTTGAATGAAGCCTATTTATCCTTCTTTTACAAGCCTGCTGATAGATTCCCATTGAGATCATTCCAAATTCACTTAATTTTTTTTTTTTTTAACATGAAATGTTCCCTTACCTGCTGTTCTCCCGTCTGTCCTTTCAGACACTAGGTATGCTTGTGTTGCTTCCATTTTTTGTTTCTTTTGACAAGATCTTTTCTTGCCATATGCCCTGAATAACTAATTCCCCTTCATTATCTTGAAACTATATTAGTATTCATAGTTGCTCTTCTGACATTCTGCTGATAAAGTATGGATGATTGATGAACCATGGTGTTCATTCCCCAACTGCTGTCCTATGTTATCTGCGTATGCTTTGTTAGATCTGATTTGTGCCCTTCAGATACTTTAATGTCATATGTCTGAGTAAGAATCTTAGCAGTAGTCAGATGAAGCAAGATCTGGTGAGTAGGGTGGATGGTCTATGCACTGAAACCCCAACTGTGTCAAAACAATCCGGCAATTTGCCGGCCTTGTGGACATAAGAACATACGAATTGCCGCTGCTGGGTCAGACCAGTGGTCCTTCGTGCCCAGCAGTCTGCTCACGCGGCGGCCCTCTAGTCAAAGACCAGTGCCCTAACTGAGACTAGCCTTACCTGCGTACGTTCCGGTTCAGCAGAAACTTGTCTAACTTTGTCTTGAATCCCTGAAGGGTGTTTTCCCCTATAACAGCCTCCGGAAGAGCATTCCAGTTTTCTACCACTCTCTGGGTGAAGAAGAACTTCCTTATATTCGTACAGAATCTAGCCCCTTCAATTTTAGAGAAGAGTGGGCAGACTTGATGGTCCATGGCCCTTTTCTGCCGTCATTTTCTATGTTTCTATGTTCTCCCTACCTTGGAGAGAGTGAACAACCTGTCTATTCCCTTCATTATCTTGAATGTTTCGATCATGTCCCCTCTCAATCTCCTCTGTTCGAGGGAGAAAAGGCCCAGTTTCTCTAATCTTTCACTGTACGGCAACTCCTCCAGCCCCTTAACCATCTTAGTCACTCTTCTCTGAACCCTTTCGAGTAGTACCGTATCCTTTTTCATGTACAGCAACCAGTGCTGGACGCAGTACTCCAGGTGAGGGCGTACCATGTCCTGGTACAGCGGCATGATAACCTGCTCCAATCTGGTGCATTGTCTTGCAAAAAGAGAATTCCTTTCTGCAACTTCCCTCTCTTTTTTTTTTTTTTTCCCAATGCCTCCTTTAATTGGCACAGCAAGTTACAGTATTATTCTGCATTAACTGTTTGGCCCCTTGGAAGATAATCAGTCATTACAACACCTTTCTGATCCTAAAACACGTTAGCCATGACCTTTCCCAATGACTTTTGGGTCTCAAATTTCCTTGGCCTTGGAGAACCTAAGTGCCGCCATTGCATGGACTGTTTTGTCTTGGGATCCTAGTGGTGTAAGCATGTTTCATCAACAGTAACTAGTTGCTCCAAAACATTGGCGCCTCCTTGCTAAAAATGCTGCAAAATCAACTTGGAAGTGTCCACTCAATGTCGTTTTTTTGCCCGCATTCAAACATTTGGGCACCCACTTGGCTGACAGCTTCTGCAAACCCAACTGCTCGTGGATTATATACCCAAAACATTCCCTGGATATCTGTAGTGTCTCTGCAATTGTTTTAGCCAATATTCGCTGATCTTCCAAAATCGGGTCATGCAAGAACAGTGAAGGTGACCTGTTCTTGAGTGTATTTGTTACAAGGCACTTTTTGGATTATTACCCTTTTATTTGATACCCTATTTGAAATTGTCTTATTCGACAAAATTTACTAGAAATTCCAGTATTCTCATCTTCCCTTCAACAAGGGCCTGTCGTTATAAGACTTTTTTGGACAGGTCATTGGAATATCAGGCAGGGAAAATGAACTCCTGGATGGGCCCATTAATTGTTCAAGCACATTCATATTTAACATTTAGGAAATCATTAAAAACTTACCTATTCGATGAACAAGAATGTAGATTTGAGTAATATTTTAGATGGGGTTTTTATATTTCTTTTTAATTTCTGTCTACTATATTAATTGACATGTATTAATGATTGTACGTAGAAGTTTATTTTGAAATTGTATTTTTCGGCTGACTTGTTTCAGTTTTTCTGTTGTGAACCGCCTAGAACTGTTGGTGGGGCGGTATGCAAGAAAATAAATTATCATTATTATTACCTTAGGTAGCATCTCTTGTTTCTTTGTGGAAAATCAGGTCATGCACATGGTCAACAATTTCAGGAGTTGACACCGTTTGAGGCCTCCCAGACCTTTCTGCATCTTTGGTCTCGAAATCACCACGCTGAAACCTTGCACACCATTCCTTCACTGTGGAGCATGATGGGCGTTTATCACTAAATGTTTGTATCTTACATTTATGGATTTCCTTTGGAGTTTTCTTCTGCGGGAATAGGAATTTTATGACGGCTTGGAGTTTCACACTTAATGTCAAAATTTGGAGATCCTGCCAGGTACTTGTAGTCTGGATTGTCTGTTGCTGGAAGCAGGATCTGACCCAGTTTGGCTATTCTTATGTTTTCTTGCTGTTTATACAAAGGGGACTACTTAGAAAAAATTGAGGTTATTAAATTATCTATTTATCTTTTCTTTTAAAGTTGTGATTTACCTTTGTGGCAAGGTAGAAATGTTAATAAAAATAAATCTGTACAGACTTGTAGAATATTTACTAATCATATCAATTCTAATGTAGGCATTCTGTTTTGTCATTTCATATTTGAAATCTGAATGCAAAGTAGGCGATTAGAGTCAGGTACAGTCCCAGTGCTTCTGCTTTTGTGTATATTTCTAATGTTCTTTCAGACAACTTCAAATAAAATATTGATGAAAGGTATCCACAGTGGATATTATTTTCTTTGATTTTAATTCCTTGCATGATAACAAAGTTTTGATTGCCAAACATAATTTTAATTTTTTTTAATTATAGCAATTTTTCTTTGGAGATTATATTGTGTTTTCTTGTAAGCACAGGTAGTAAATCTGAAATATACTTGACAACAAAGGACAAATGTGAAAGAAACAGAAAACTTTGCTGGTATTTCAAAGGAAGAATAAGAGAAAGTTAGACTTTGATCTGCCATCTTTTGATCAGAGCTCATTCGTCTAGTAAGGCATGAACGTGAGATGGATATGATTTTAAAACATCTAAACACCTTCAAAGTTAGGATGTAAATTCAGCAGTAAATATGAATGGCAAATCAAGCTGGTAGATTAGTTTGCTTTTATTCCAAGGGGGCAGAGTAAAAACTTTAGGGTTAGATCTACCACTAAACGATGGTAGAGGTTTCTACTGTGGGCTGGCATGGTAAGTGCTCCAATGCTCGTAGAATTCCTATGAGCACCAAAGCATTTACTTTGCTGGCCCATGGTAGCTAGAAAGATGCTAGGGTGCAAAGAAAGAGGTATGGCCAGTAGGAAAAATGAGGTATTAATGCCCCTGTATAAGACTCTGGTGCGACCTCATTTAGAATATTGTGTACAATTCTGGAGGCCGCACCTTCCAAAAGATATAAAAAGGATGGAGTCGGTCCAGAGGAAGGCTACTAAAATGGTGTGTGGTCTTCGTCATGAGGCGTATGGGGACAGACTTAAAGATCTCAATCTGTATACTTTGGAGGAAAGGCGGGAGAGGGGAGATATACAAGAGACCTTTAAATACCTACGTGTTGTAAATGGGAATGAGAAGGCATAGGATGAAGTTAAGAGGTGATAGGCTCCAGAGTAACCTAAAGAAATATTTTTTACAGAAAGGCTGGTAGATGTGTGGAACAGTCTCCTGGATGAAGTAGTGGCTGAATTCAAGAAGGCATGGGATAGGCAGGTGGGATCTCCTAGAGAGAGGAAGAGATAACGGTTACTGCAGATGGAAAGACTAGATGGTCCATTTGGCCTTTATCTGCCATCATGTTTCTATGTTAGGGGGTTCTCAATATATTCTCCAAACAACTATCAAGCACCAACTTCAGCTTCACATGGAAAAGGAGTTAGATCAGGGGTGTCCAATGTCGGTCCTCGAGGGCCGCAATCCAGTCGGGTTTTCAGGATTTCCCCAATGAATATGCATGAGATCTATTTGCATGCACTGCTTTCAATGCATATTCATTGGGGAAATCCTGAAAACCCGACTGGATTGCGGCCCTCGAGGACCGACATTGGACACCCCTGAGTTAGATTAAAAAAAAAAAAAGGAAGGGCAAACACCCGTTTTCTGACTAGAGAGGGTAATAACTTCATTGGCTCACATAAACTCCTTTATTCAAAATTAAATGTAAAGTCTGTCTTCTTGTGACTTCTTTTTTTCCTTTGTTTTATCATTTAACAATACATACATAACAAATGTACAAGAAAATTAAATCTTATAAGGAAATTATTACATTATGTTAGAGATTTCTGTTCCGCCATTGCCTTGCGGTTCAAGGCGGATTACAAAAGAATTACAAAAAAAACGTATTACAAGAAGAAGATATCTGGTAATTTCTAGAGGAAATAAAGAATGGATGAGGTTGCTTTGGGGAGTCGGGAGGGTATTGGGAAGTGGGAAGGTGCTAGCGGTATTAAGTCGTTTGCAGGAATTTCTTGCAAAGTAGGGTCTTTATTTCTTTTCTGGATGTTTTGTAGTTTGGGGTCATAATCAGTAGATTGGAGATTTGGTTGTTGAGTTTTGCTGATTGTATGGCTAGGAGGCCATCATATAGTTTTTTTCCGTTTGACTTCTTTGATTGGAGGGTGCGAGAATGGAGTGTGGGTTTTCCTATGCCTAGTTGATGTAGTGTGGATTAGTCGGTTGTTCAGGTAGGTTGGGCTGTCGCCGTTTATGGCTTTAAATAGTAGACAGTAGAATTTGAATAGTATTCTTGCCAGAATTGGAATCCAGTGTGAGCTGAGGTATGCCATCGTAATGTGGTTGTGTTTCCTCAATGAATAGATAAGTCTCAGTGCTGTGTTTTGGATTGTTTGTAGTTGTTTTATCATTGTTGCTGGGCAGGGGAGTTAGAGAATGTTGCAGTAGTCTAAAAGGCCTAGGACTAGAGATTGTACTAAGAGCCGGAATTGTATTAAACATAAGAACATAAGAAATTGCCCCTGCTGAGTCAGACCAGAGGTCCATCTTGCTCAGTGGTCCGCTCCCGCAGTGGCCCATCAGGCCTAGTGCCTGAACAGTGGTCCCTGATTAATTTTGTAACTAACCTCTAATCCCATCCCTATAATCTACCTCTACTCTTATCTGTACCCCTCAATCCCTTTATCTTCCAAGTACCTATCCAAAGCTTCTTTGAACCCCTGTAGCGTGCTCCTGTTTATCACATCCTCCGGTAGCGCGTTCCATGTATCCACCACCCTCTGTGTGAAAAAGAACTTCCTGGCGTTTGTTCTAAACCTCTCCCCTTTCAATTTCTCTGAGTGCCCCCTTGTACTTATTGATCCCCTTAATTTGAATCGAAGAATTTTCGAACTTGTCTTAAGTTTCTCATAACAGCGAATGATTTCTGTATTGTTTTGTTGATTTGTGGTTGCATATTATGCATATAGGAAAAGAAAATAGTTTTTCAAATAGTCCACATTTTAGAACACACTATCTAAACTTGCTCAGAACAACACAGGCAAATTGTCAATTTATCTCGCATTTATTTTAAAAAAAAAAAAAACGATATCCCGCTTACACATCTAAGCAGTTTACAGTCCACATACAAAGCATTTAATAACAATACATCTTATATCTAATAAAAGATACTACTACCCACATTGCTGACCATATTCAGACGTATTCACATAGGGCTCCTTTTACTAAGGTGAATTAGGGCTTTATCGCCCGGAATAGTGCGCACTACATTGCCACGTGCGCTAGACCTTAACGCCAGCATTGAGCTGGCGTTAGTTCTAGAAGCGTAGCGCGCAGTGTAGTACGCGGTAATTTCCCGCGTGCGCTAAAAATGCTAGCTCACCTTAGTAAAAGGAGCCCATAATGCCATCAATAAAACACTGTATCCTCTACTTTAGTGTCTCGCAAACTTTCCGGTCGTCGGCACACTAGGGGCTCCTTTTACAAAGGTGCGTTAGGGCCTTAACACGCGGAATAGCACGCGCTAAAATGCCACGTGCGCTCCTCCGCTACCGCCTCCTTTTAAGCAGGCGGTAATTTTTCAACTAGCGCGCGCCAATCTTGTGCGCGTGCTAAAAACGCTAGCGCACCTTAGCAAAAGGAGCCCTAAATCCGGTGTCCTGGACGGAAGGTATCCAGAAGGGCGCGGAGGCCCATCTGGCCACGACCCGCTTCGGTGGAGGGATCTGGGAGGTGCGGGGAGAGCAGGAGAGATGCTGGCGAGGCACGCCCTGTAGGCAGTCAGTCAGTGTGCATGGCTCTCCTCCTCGCCAGTGTGTCGCAGCACACTTGAAATCTCAGGAGGCACACAGTTGGCGATACACTGTTCTACTTTGTAAAAAAAATATCACAGATCCCAAACAACTATCAGTCATACTTAGCCTTTTCACATAAACATATCTTCAAAAGCCTCTTTAAGATATCTCTGGACCTACACAAACACAACTGACTCTAACAGCACATTACTAAGAATTACCCCCTCCCCCCCCCTTTTTTGAAGCCACATTAGGCTTTTTTATTGCCACTGCAGCGATATTAATAGAAACATAGAAGATGACGGCAGAAAAGGGCCATAGCCCATCAAGTCTGCCCACTTTATTAATCCTCCCAAACTACCCCCCAAGGGGTCACTTACAGGTGGCATCACCTCTACACTGCCCTCGTAGATATCCAACGTGGGCATCCCATGTTTTCTTAAAATCTTGTATGCTGCTGGCCATGATCACTTTCTTTGGGAGTTCGTTCCAATGGTCTACCACTCTTTCTGTGAAGAAGTACTTCCTGGTATCCCCGTGAAATTTCCCGCCGATTCTCATAGAATTCCTATGAGCATTTGAGCAATCCCGCTGCAATAAAAATTAAAAAAAAAAAGCCTAACCTAGCTTCATAAAAGGGGGAGAGGGTAAATTCTTGAAGAATAGATTTATCAAGTACGGAAGTTTCTAACAAAAATATATCTATTATTTCCATTACAGACCAGGCATTTACAAGGAAGGGAAAATGTTGCTCCTACAGCTGACTTTAGGCTTAAGCTGTAGGAACTGCTTCCTACCAGGCTAAGTTTGCCTGGACACATCCAGAAACATATTAACTGGCTGACCGCAAAACAGGACTTGTTTCTTGGGAAAATATAACGTCAGAACCATATTTTTCTCAGTTTCAGAGGAAAAAGTTACCAACAAAGGCACATTTAGTAATAAGATCCTGAAATGATTCCAAAAATTGAGAAACATTTAAACTATCAGGTGTTACAATTTGATCAATTCCTCCTTTTGCTCTTTGGAGCCTTTCAACACATATAGAATGGAAGGGAGAGAGAGAGATGCCAGACTGCAGAAAGGAGAGGAGAGAGATTCCAGGCTATGGGAAGGAGAGGAGAAAGATGCCAGACCATATGAGGGGGGAGGGGGAAGACAGAGATGTCTGACCATGGGAGACAGATGAGATGGTGCATGGGGATGGAGGGGAAAGGGAGACAGAGGGAGGAGATGGTGCCCAGCAATGGGTGCGACAGGGAAGAGATAGGAAGAAATGCTCAATTGAAAAACATCAGTGCTAGAATGCTTCAACATTTCCTTCAAAATGGTGCCACATAATGCGCCATTAGGAAGTTCAGTATCCTCAAATCTTTACTACGAAAACGATATTCCATTGTTTCTAACTGAGAATGCACTAAGGTACTATCTTTAACAGAATAGACAGTGAGCTGAGGCCTATAAAGTTTCAAATGATCTCCCTATTTTCTTTAAATTCAACTCAATTTCTTCCAATCTTTTCTCAGTCTCGGAGAACTTTGCTCCTTCCTGTGAAAACTGACATAATAACGAAACAGTTCCTTGCATTGGGTGATCTATTTGTTTAACAACCTGCCATACGTCTTGCAGAGTAGATTGTTTTTGAGTCTCTGTTTTGTCTAAACCAATTTCTGTGACCATCTGCACTAGTTTAAGAAGTGGAGCTCTTGACAAACTATCCCCCTCCACTACCTCACCAAATTGATTACCCAATACAGAATTGAACAATTGAGGAAAATCTTTTTACCTGGTAGGGAAGCACACATATCAACTAATAAAAAGCTGACAGGTTGTGTTGGAGGAGTCGTTTCTAGAGATGACAATAAAACAACTACTGAGGAGTAATTAACTCTAGTAGGTACAGGCCCAGGATTCATATGCAAATCCATAAGCCCTTTAACCACAGTAGAAGCAAAAGTTCATCCAGGTACAGATATATTTTTCCTCTTCTCCCCCCTTGATAAAAAAAAGTCAAAAGTCCTCTACTCCTAGCTTCTCTAGGGCTTTGAAGGGGCTCAAAAGGGGTGTACCTCTTTAGCCATGCCCTTTCAGACATGCAACCAAGGGTACGCATCCATGGCTCCAGAAATAGATTGTCAGGCCTCAATGATGTCACCAAGTAGATCTGCGGTCTTGCATGCAGAACCAGGACCAAGTTGGGAGATGATGTTCCGACATTTCATGATAAGGACTTCCAAAAATAGGACGTCAGGCTCCAATGATATCACCAGCGGTCTTGCCTGTGGTTTGAGACCAAGTCAGGAGATTATGTTCTCACAACAACTTAATCATACTCTTTGATATCACACTTTAAACAAAATGACAACTTTCAACTGTAGAACACACAGTGACCCTGTCCCATTGACGGTAGCCAGTGTTTCTCTACCCTACTGCTTCAGGAAATATAGGACCACATCTAAAAACAAAAAAATGTGTGAAGACATGTACAGAAACTTAATTTAATCCATTCAAACTCCAGCTCCACCAACCTAATGTTTCTGGCACTCATCTGTGCTCAAGGCTTCACAAAGATGGCTGCCAGCCATCAGACTTCCTCTTAAATCAAACAAGTTATGTCAAATCTGTCATGGTCCATTAAGTTAATTTAAAGGGGCACATTCAAAATTTTACAGATCTTAATAAAATCCTAGGGTCTTCTATGTTCAGCTGAAATATCCACTCCTATTCATGACATGTAAAAAAAAACCAACAACTTCCTAGCGCCAATGGAGAGCTTAAGTTGGGATATGATCTATCACTATACATTTGATTATTTTTTTTTAAATAATCTTTATTCATTTTAAAATAATTTCAATAAGTGAAGAACAGTAAATAAAACATTTACACTATAGACATCACTTAAAATATTACAAGATTCTTACAGATCAATAACCCCCCACCCAAATTATTCTTCATCATTCAGGTATCTATAAATTTATCATAATTCCGTAATTCACTACATATTTTAAACATAAAATTACACATTTATCCACTTAGACATATTTTAAACTTTATAAACCACCCTTCCCCATCCATAATAATAGTTGATTATAACCCTTATATTCCTTCCACCCTCCCTCCCTGGATGTGCAATTCTTCTAACAACAAAAATGTATAATTATATTAAATCTACAAAAGACGTCAAAGGACCCCATATTAGATTAAAGTTTTTAAAATTCCCTAACTGGTCAGTTCTCATTTTTTCATATTTATATATTTGACATAAACTAGCCTACCAGAATGCAAAATTGAGACAATCCCAGTTTTCCAGTTACGTGTAATCAATTGTATAGCTGTACTTGTATTCCATGCAATTAGAAAATGTCTCCAAGAAAAGGATAGTTAACTGCATAGACCTGGGCAGTTTTTACAGAGATTTATCTACCATCACTCATAGCAGTATTGCTCTTGAATGGGGGTAAGTCTATGATAAAATCCATAGTGATGTGGGACCACAAATAGAAGGACAAAGACAAAAGCACTTGTTTTGTCAGATGAAATACAGGGTCTGAGATTGTTGAAATGAGGAAGAGTGGAGACTGTTGTCTGCAGGGTGCTGGCCACTGATATATTCTATGGTCTTGGCTGTTTTATTGTTTGTAGAGATGTCTGTCGATGCGACTTGTTTGTTATACGTAATTTGTAGAGATGTCTGTCATTGATGTGACTTGTTTTTCAGTCTCTGTTTTGTCTAAATCAATTTCTGTGACCATCTGTGTCGTAGGCGTTGGAATGGGGGGAGGGGGGGCACAGAAGCCATGGCCTCCCTGAAAATTGCCACTTTCATTATCCCTGGTGGTCCAGAGGAGGTAGGAGGATGGGGCAGAGTGCAGAGTGAGCGAGGAAAGGGGACTGGGTAAAGAGTCGGGAGAGGGTGCAGAGTCGGGGGAGGGAGGGTGCAGAGACTGACAGGGAAGGGAAGGAAGGGGGCTGGGTGCAGAGCATCTTAGACTGTATTGCTTGATAGAGGGTGTCAGGTACAAAAACACTAGACTGGGGTACAGATGGGTGCCACTGTCTGGCTGTAATTTACTATTAAATTCTGTAGACAACAGGACCAGAATTTGGTTACGCATCCGTGGAGGACCCATGGTAAAGCTCCTAAAAAGGGTGTGTATCTGCTTTAGAAAAAAATAAGTCGTTTTTCCTTCTGTTTAACAATGGATTGCATCAGTTCCTTTCTTGGGGTTAGGGTTCTGTTGTGTGTGGTGCATTCAAATTTTGATTCATTTCAAAACGAAATACAAAAGTCATTGTGCAAAATTTGTTTTCTGTTTTGGTTTGGTTTGGAGTACATACAATCGATCTGGGCTCTTCCCAGCCATTTCGAAAACATCTGAAAACGTGGCTATTTTCAAAGCTGTAAATTCCGCTCCTCTCCATCCTATTCCAATCCCATAGTGTATCTGTTCTCTTTTCTAATTTCTTGTAAACCGTGCCGAGCTCTGCTGTTATAGAGAAGATGCGGTATACAAGCGGTTTGGTCTAGTTTAGTATATGCATTATTTGTAAATAGCATACTCTAAAACCAGAACCACAGTGAAGCAAAATTAAAGGAACCATAAATCTAGACCCCCCCCCCCCCCCCAATCTCTGCTGAGGGTGAACACCCTTATGAGGCATAAATAGTTTTGAAAACGTGGAATGCTGAAAGAGTATAATTGATACATTTAATGAAACTCGACAATTACAATGAAGAAACCAAGCCATCCAAATTGCAACATACTCTATGCTTTTTACTTTGGTTTAAAAACAAAACAAACTCCCGCAGACTTCAGTGCTTCCAAATCCAACAAAACAAAAGAAAAAGAGAAATAAGATCTACTAAACTGAGCATCTATTGCAGGTAGCTGAAATGTAGATGTTGAGCTCTTTCTGCCCCAAAGTTGCATATTCAAAGTGATTAAAGCATAATAAACGTATAGTCAGAGATGATCTTCTCCCTTCCTCAGCATAATTGGTATACGAGGGGGTGTTGAAAAGTTCTTAGCCCAACCGAGAATGACGTGGATATGGATCAATCAATGACATCACGCAATGTCAAAAACATAGAATTTCATTTCTGCTAATTGGCACTTAAGGAAATAAGATAACGCTCTTTTCAGCTACAGTGACAAAATAACGCTGAGAATTTAGGAAGTTGGCTGGTTGGGCTGAGAACTTTTCAGCACCCCCTCCTATGTAATAAAAGTGAGCCAAGCCTTTGTGACATCACTGATGAAGTTCTCTCTTATTGGTGGAATAAGGCTTTATGACATCAAAATCTCAGCTCTGGTTACCAGACACACTATGAGGGGGTTCAATCAATGATCTGAAACAGTGGTTCCCAAACCTGTCCTGGGGGACCCCCAGCCAGTCAGGTTTTCAAGATATCCCTAATGAATATGCATGAGAGAGATTTGCATATAATGGAAGTGACAGGTATGCAAATCTCTCTCATGCATATTCATTAGGGATATCTTGAAAACCTGACTGGCTGGGGGTCCCCCAGGACAGGTTTGGGAACCACTGATCTGAAACAATGTCAAAACAGAGAATTTTGTTTCTGCTAACTGGGACTTAAGGAAATAAGATAACGCTCTTTTCAGCTACTGTTATGCCTATGGCCAGGGAGTAACTGAAACTCAACATACTACGTAATATGTCTCCTCAAGTCTGCTTATCTGATCAGGGTGTTGCCAAGACAACATCAAAAGGACAGTAAAAACCAGATGGGAAGCTGATTTCACACCTCCTTGACCTGAATGTTGTCCAAACAACATCAAAGGGTTCCGCAACAAGTATCTGCTATCTTGACCTTTTTGACCTGGGGGTTGCCCAAACAGCATCAAAAGGACAGTAAAACCAAACAACATCAAAGGTTTCCGCAACACCTCCTTGATAACATCAAAAGGACAGTAAAGCCAGATGGGAAACCGGGCTCTGCAACACCTCCTTGATAACATCAAAAGGACAGTAAAGCCAGGACCGAGTGTGCCTGAATCGTAATAGCAGGACCAGCTGTTTTAACTCAGCAGTTTTCATCTTATATAAGAACGGAATTCTGCCCCTAACATTAGAATCCAAGACGTCTAAAGGGACAGTCCTTTGGTCCACCCACCTGTCAATTGCAGGGATTCCCAATTGTGAAGATGGTTGATGCCTGGGATCACGGTGATGCTATTTTATTCTTATATATATAATAAAGGGTTATTGTTTATGCTTTTATATTGTCTGTGTGCTTTTCTGAGTGTCACTGATCATCCCATTTAACAGAAATAAGTGGCGGAACAGCTACAGTGGCAAAATAACATTCAAAATTTAAGAAGCTGGTTGGTTGGGCGGAGAACTTTACAGCACCCCTTTGCATTAGGGACAAATGACTGATATTGGTTTCTTCTTTTCCTTGTTTTATTGACTTTAAATCAGTTATAGCTTTGCTGCTTTGTGATTCCTTTACATGTGGTAGCATGAATTTGCAAAGACGTTATCAAGGAAATATAATTACGAGCCTCTAAATTCCATATATGGCACCTTAAGTTGTATGTGCAAATCAGTGCACAGCCAATTTACACATACAACATAATTGATTGACCTAAATGATGCTGATAATTGCCACTAATTAAAAGTTATGCGCGTAACCTGAAAAGTATGATTCTATTAAAAAAAAGTAGAGCCAGCAATACCAAAAGAAAATCCAACAGAGTCTGCAGGACACCAAGCAAAAAGCAAAAACCAACAGAACAAACTGCAAACAATGCAAGCAATGTTTATTATACCAAATATTTAATGCAGTTAATACCACCTTATAACAAACCAAGGGACCTGACACGGTCCGTGTTTCGGCGAACACACCTTCTTCAGGGGTCCACGGTGGATAAGGTATGAAATAAACCACAATAAAAAGGTATAAACAAACGCCTGTGTTGATAAGATACTCAAGCCGAATGTGCGACGCAGTAACATTCAAAGCAAAGTATGCACCAGTTGTGCGTGAATTTGGTCAGGGGAGGAGCATGGGTGGATTTTGGGTATTCCTAATAGCTATATGCATTGTGTTCCTCAAAGTTATTCGCATTGTTACAGAACACACCCGATCTACGCACAACTTAGGCACAGGCATTTAGGCCTGTGTTTAGCTAATCTAAATGGGTGCTCCTAAATGTTATGTGCCACACTGGTGTTTAGCGCAGTTGCTAGAGAATGACACGGGGACAAATTTTTCACCGTCCCCGCGGGAACACATTTTCCCGTCCCGTCCCCGCTAGTTCTTTTCCTGCCCCTGTCCCATTCCCGCAAGCTCTGTCCTCATCTGCACAAGCCTCAAACACTTTAAAATCACAGGTAGCAACATTCTAGAACTCAGATTGTGATGTCATAATACCTCATTCCACCAATGCCTAAGCTCCGTCCTTATCTGCACAAGCCTCAAACACTTTAAAATCATAAGTAGCAACATTCTAGAGCTCAGATTGTGATGTCATAATGCCTCATTCCACCAATGCCTAAGCTCCGTCCTCATCTGCACAAGCCTCAAACTCTTTAAAATCATAAGTGTTGGAATGGGGCAGGGACAGGGACAAAACTCGGGATGGGGAAAATAAGTTCCTGCAGGGACGGGGAAAAATTTGTCTTCTACGCAGTTCTATAAAAGATACATGGACCTTGTAAAATCACAGTAAGCACCACACTAGGCAGCAATGATTTCTTGGGCACTATATACAGAATTAGGCTCCAAGGGGAAAATTCTAGAAATGGCACCTAAGTTAATTAATAAACACCATTTAAAATGGCAAAAAAACACACCCTTAAAGCACCTACCAGTGCCTAAATTATACACATTGGAATTGCACTTACATAGGTGCTTTAGGTTGCCTAATACTGCAGAACCCTGGCCTAAATTTCCAGTGCCTATATTTCACGGAGGCGTGATTTTCTATAGGGTGCCGTCATGTGATTGACATATGATCGGCAGCTGCTTTTTGCAAGCCCGCCAATATTGACACTGTATAGAGAAGTGTTTCCCAACCTTATTCTGGAGGATCACCAGCCAGTCGGGTTGTTGGGATAACCTTAATGAATATGCAAGAGAGAGATTTGCATATAATGGAGGTGAAAGGCATGCACATCTGCTCTATGCATATTCATTAGGGCTGTCCTGAAAACCTGACTGGCTGGTGGTCCTCCAGGACAGGATTCGGAACCACTGCTGTAGAGCTCAGATTGTGATGTCATAATGTCTCATTCCACCAATGCCTAAGCTCCGTCCTCATCTGCACCAGCCTCAAACACTTTGAAATCATAAGTAGCAACATTCTAGAGCTCAGATTGTGATGTCATAATGCCTCATTCCACCAATGCCTAAGCTCCGTCCTCATCTGCACCAGCCTCAAACACTTTGAAATCATAAGTAGCAACATTCTAGAGCAGTGGTTCCCAGCCCTGTCCTGGAGGACCACCAGGCCAGTCAGGTTTTCAGGATAGCCCTAATGAATATGCATGAGAGAGATCAGCATATAATGGAAGTGCCAGGCATGCAAATCTGCTCTATGCATATTTATTAGGGCTATCCTGAAAACCTGACTGGCTGGTGGTCCTCCTCCAGGACAGGGTTGGGAAACACTGCTGTAGAGAATCCGGGCCCTAGTTCATACTGATCGATGTCTGAAACCTGTGGTTAACATCTTTCCTCCTCCTTCCATTTATTTCCTTTCAACAAAGATCACACTCCAGTGAATTCGGTAAGATCCTACCGTATAGGACAGGGATCTCAAAGTCCCTCCTTGAGGGCCACAATCCAGTTGGGTTTTGAGGATTTCCCCAATGAATATGCATTGAAAGCAGTGCATGCACATAGATCTCATGCATATTCATTGCGGAAATCCTGAAAACCCGACTGGATTGCGGCCCTCAAGGAGGGACTTTGAGACCCCTGGTATAGGAGGAGCTGTCCATGAGCAATAGGCAGACAGAAAGTTCCATGAAAGAAGGTACTAGAACAGTTTTTAATTTAACTGAATCAAATGGTGTACAAGAGGGCTGCCCAAGTCCGGTCCTTGAGATCTACTGGCAGGCCAGGTTTTCAGGATATCCACAATGAATCTGCATGAGAGAGATCTGCATACCAAGAAGGCAGTGCAGGCAAATCTCTCTCATGCATATTCATTGTGGATATCCTGAAAACCTGGCCTGCCAGTAGATCTCGAGGACCGGACTTGGGCAGCCCTGGTGTACAAGATCCCTGTCACTCTTTTGGGTACACAAATGAGCTGATGAGATGAAGGCTGATCGATGTGAATCCAATCCATTCTGTAAAGGTTAGGAACAGCTGTAGAGGACCAATTCTGTACATAGCTTATAGTTTATTGATTTATATCCCGCTTTATACAAAGCAAGTTCCAAAACGTACATACATAATATTATCGCATCACATACAATTAACAAATCAAACAAACAAACATTTCAGCGACCAGCGCCTAAAAATATATTAAAGCTTCAATTCCCATATTTCATCTTACAAAGCAATACTTTTTCAGCAATTTCTTCAAATTGCACACATTTCCCTGCTCCCGCATGTATAGAGGGATCTCATTCCACGCCTGTAGACCTCCACACAAAAACATACCTGCCCTCGACACCTGCAAGCGCAGGTGTTTAATAGCCAGAGCAAACAAATGACCACGTTCCACGGAACAGAGATTTGGAAGGGGAACATATGGCAGAATACCATCCACCAGATATCTTGGTGCTAGCCCATATACGCACAAGTATACCATAGCCAGCAACTTGTAATTTTTTGTGCACAGAAAACATATTATTTTAACAGTCGTATTGTTTTATAATCTATCTACAGTGTGAAGGCATGCTTTTCTGAATATAATCTTTACTTTGTGCGCAGAAATTCATGCTTTTTCATCCAAACTTTGGATTCCTCTAAATGCCTATTAATTTCTGTAATTTCCTTCTTTTTTTTTTTTCAAGGAATGGCGATAGTCCACTACAATTCTGCACAGTGCTTGCTAACTTCTTATTCAACCCACACAGTTTTTCTTTTCTTTTTTTTTCCTAACATTTTTATTACATTCTTGTAAAGTGAAAAAAAGAGCACAGAACGCTGTACCAGAAAATGTATCCCTATCTTCTGGTTGTTCAATATTTCAAAGTCTTTTCAGTTGCTAGCTCTGATGTGTTATCACATCACCCCTGAGGCAGTGAAGGCTGATTAAAGGCATTCTTTACTGAAAGAAGGTTCAGCCTTTTAGCAGCAGAGGCTACCAGCTGACATACCATATTTTTTTGATAGACTTGACTAACCCTGATCCATTGGAACACTTCTGAAATCTTAAAACAGGCTTGTTCAAGTTCTGTCCTCAAGGATTGCAGACAGGATATCCCTAATGCAGTTTATCAATCTTTATTTGGCTTGGCCTCCATGATCACAACTAAATAGAATTATGTGACCTCCCCACCCCCCTCCCGAGGTACAAAATGTTACACTTATGGAAAGAGTCCAGCTAGGTCCTGACCCACAGCTTGGGAAGCTCTGTTCTAATGAATTTGCACACATACTATCTCCACTGAATGCAAAGCTATTTCATGCATATGTATTAAAGATATTAAAGATACCCTCCTTGTCCAATCCATCATCCTCTCCAGATTGGACTATTGCAACTCTATTTACTTAAGCCTAACTAAGAAAAACTTCCACAGACTCCAACGGATTCAGAATGCCGCGGCCAAGCTCATCTGCACTAAAAGTAAATTTGACCATGTCTCCCCGCTCCTGGCCAAGCTCCACTGGCTTCCGATAATCGCCAGGGTCCACTATAAATGCGCCTGTTTAACTTTCAAAATCCTATATGGTATCCTCCCTCCCTTTATCCCTCTTTCTTGGAATTCCTCAAACCCTAATACCACCAGATCCTCCCACAAATTAAAACTATCCTTCCCCTCGCTAAAAGGCATTTCCCACACAGGAAAGCTAGGGACCTCCCGCCACTTTCAAAATCACTGAGCTCTGGAACAACCTTACCTCCCCTCTTCGGAACTTGAGCTCTCTCCAAGTTTCCGCAAACATCTGAAAACCTGGCTTTTCTCAAAAAATGTAAGTCTCCCTCCAGCTTAGGAATCAAGGAAACTCTTATATCTTGGCATCCCAAGTCCTCTAAATTTTCTTCACACTTCTACCTCTAACCCTCTGTTGTAGTTCCTTCCTATTTCTCCTACTGTAAACCGCGTCGAGCTCTACGAACGTGTAAACCTAAGGATTAGATTAGATTAGATTAGATATCTTGAAAATCTGGCTTCTTCGTGCTCCTTAACTACCGAACTGTAATAATCCTGGTTTAAAAGGATGCAGGTAGAGTTCAAATATCTAACTCCCCCTGACAGCCTGAAGTAATACCACAATGTAATGTCTTTCTATCCTTTCTAAGGTCTGAAACTCATTGCTGGGGATATGGTAATAAAGGTTGCATAGCAGGATTAAAAAAAAAAGGTTTGGACAAGTTTCTGGAGGAAAAATACATAGGGCTCCTTTTACTAAGGTGCGCTAGCGTTTTTAGCGCACGCTAGCTGAAAAATTGCCGCCTGCTTAAAAGGGGCATTTTAGCACGCGATAAGCACGCTAAAACTGCTAGCGCACCTTTGTTTTTTGTTTTTTTTATAAATCTTTATTCATTTTTATCTCGTACATCAAGTGAACATACACATATTAAATCATTTTTTACAAAATACTTGAAATTACAATCATATAGTCTTATAGAATAAGAATAAATACCCCCCCCCCCCAATGGTCAATACTTAATTGACAATATTATACATATATCCCATCCCTATCCAAGTATAAACTATTCATGTGCTTAAGATGTCTGATCTCTAGAATAAGAAATCAATGGTCCCCATATTTTTTTAAAGTTATGAAAATTTCCTTGTTGTAACGCAATCAACTTTTCCATCTTATATATGTGGCAAACTGAATTCCACCAGAAGGTATAATTTATCTTAGTATAATCTTTCCAATTTTGAGTAATCTGTTGCATGGCGACCCCCGTCAATATTAATAATAACTTATTATTATTTGCAGAAATCGGACTCTGAACTCTCATTGCTGTACCAAATAAAGGGGCATTTTAGCACGCACTAAGCACGCTAAAACTGCTAGCGCACCTTTGTAAAAGGAGCCAATAGTCTGCTATTGAGACAGGCATGGGGGAAACCGCTACTTACCCTGGAATCGGTAGCGTGTTTCTCTCTCTACCTATTTTTTCAAGTAATCAAGAAAATAAGTGGGGTTTTTTTTTTTTCTATATTAATGTGTGAGGATTGTGTTGAAGTCTCACTTTTGTATTTATATAATTTTTTTGCAGCATAATCCACCTCAGGTTGTCTATTTGTGATTTTGTTTGGTTTTCACCGAGAGTAGAATTCTGATATATTCGTACCTTCTAATTTCTTGGGGACTATTTGGGTCTCTGCCAGGTTCATGTGACCTGGACTGGCTACTGATTGAAAGAGGATACTGGGCTAGATGGTCTGACCCAGTAAGGCTATTCGCATGTTCTTAACATGATCTTTCCTGGAGAATATATGGCAGTGGTTAAAGCGGTGACGGGATTAAATTGCGCGAGACAATGGCACGCAGACAACTGAGTGCAAGGTTGACGGCGCACCGAAGAAAAGCACTATTTTAAAGGGCTCCGAAGGGGGGTGTGGGGGGGAACCTCCCCCCCACTTACTTAACAGACATTGTGCTGGCGTTGTGGGGGGGTTTGGGGGGTTGTAACCCCCCACATTATACTTAAAACTGAACTTTTTCCCTAAAAAACAGGCAAAAGGTTCGGTTTCAAGTATAATGAGGGGGGTTACAACCCCCCAAACCCCCCACAACGCCAGCGCGATGTCTGTTAAGTAAAATAGGGGGGTTCCCCACCAACACCCCCCGTCGGAACCCTTTAAAATAGTGCTTTTCTTCGGCGCGCCGTCAACCTTGCGCTCAGTTGTCGGCGCACCGTTGTCTCGCGCGATTTTGTCTATGAACCGTTAAAGCTACAGCCTCAGCGCCCTGGGGTTGGGGGTTCAAACCCATGCTGCTCCTAATGACCCTGGGCAAGTCACTTAATCCCCCCATTGCCCCAGGTACATTAGATGGATTGTGAGTCCGCTGGGAGCAGACAGCGAAAATGCTTGAATACCTGGATAAATTCATGTAAACCATTCTGAGTTCTCCTGGGAGAACCGTATAGAAAATTGAGTAATTAAATAGTGTGAAAAGTTTCAGCCTCTGATAACCAGAGCTGGTATTGTGATGTCATAATGCCTCATTCCACCAATAAGAGCCAACCTCATCAGTGATGTCACAATGGCTTGAATGTTCCATACTTGGCTCACTTTTACTATATTTTGATTTTTAGAGTGGTGCAGTGGTTAAAGCTACAGCCTCAGCACCCAGAGGTTGTGGGTTCAAACCCACGATGCACCTAATGACCCTGGTCAAGTCACTTAATCCCCCCCCATTGCCCCAGGTACATTAGGTGGATTGTGAGTCCACTGGGAGCAGACAGGGAAAATGCTTGAATACCTGAATAAACTCATGTAAACTGTTCTGAGTTCTCCTGGGAGAACAGTATAGAAAATTGAATAAATAAATAAGGATTGCAGAAACTAGATCACGAGAGAAAAGCTGAACCACAGAGAAGTGAAGTTAGCATGTTAAATACAGGGTAATATAATCAAGTCCACAAATGTTAACAGGATACACATTTTGAGAACTGCAATAATAAAACTTTGTGCCTCCTAGGCTACCATACTACAGACTTGCCCCAGTTAGCACCAGATTCATTCAGAAAAGTTAGTAGGAAAGAGAGAATGCCGGGTGTCAGCTCTGTGAAAAGATGATTTCCTTTTCCAAAATTTCATTTAATTAATAAAAATAAGGAGACTGTTGCTTTTGCAACCTGCAATTCAGGATGGGTTTTCTTTTTTTGGCACTTTAATACTAAATTTGGTGATTTTTGAGAATTTTCTGAGTGAAGAAAGCCTCTAAGGTGGTAGAATGATTTAGGAAACGGTGCTACTGGCTTGTGCCATTTCTTCTGGTTTTTTTTTTTTTTTTTTACTTTCTTTCTTTTTATGTGGTTTCAATTTGGAACATTTGAAAGGAGTACATAAGGAACTTTTACAAGTAAGCAACACAGAGTGAGAAAAGTTTGTTCCAGCCTGCAAAATCATTCGAACAGGGAATTGTGTGGGATGCATCAAACAAGGACCCTTTCCGGCTAGTTTGTTCCGATCTGATTTGCATCACAGAATTTTAGGAAACAGCTGTGTGGAGTTTGGGAAGGCAGAGTTGCAGCCTGAGTCATCTCTCTCTCAGCTGTGTACGGGAGCCTCCCGGGAGAACTTCCAAGTGAGACAAAGAAACCTTTAGCAAATGGCTGGGGGATGTAAAGGTAGCCGAACAAGCTCCGGGCAAACGCCAGCATGAGGATCCAGAGGCAGCAGAAAGCCAGCGGTGCTTTGTCTTTTGGTGGAGGAATTTGATTCCGCATCTCGGACTCGGGGGGAAAGTTGGAAAGCTTCACTGTTGTTATGGCTTTGTATTGGAGAAGCTGGCTTTCCAATGAGGGGGCAAAACATCTTTTTCTGGTACGGTGCATTTTAAATTCTTTTTATATATCCCCCCTCCCCTCTAACATGGCTAATGTTGTTATAATTACGAATACATATACTGTACACATCAGTCAAATACAATATTGTAGCTCAGGCATCTCAAAGTCCCTCCTCGAGGGCCGGAATCCAGTCAGGTTTTCTGGATTTCCCCAATGAATATGCATGAGATCTATTTGCATGCACTGCTTTCAATGTATGCTAATAGATCTCATGCATATTCATTAGGAAATCCTGAAAACCCGATGATTGCGGCCCTTGAGGGACTTTGAGACCCCTGTTGTAGCTGGACTTGTTTATCTTCTAGGGCAGTGGTTCTCAACCCTGTCCTAGGGGACCCCCCAGCCAGTCAGGTTTTCAAGATATCCCTAATGAAAATGCACGAGAGAGATTTGCATACCTGTCACTTCCATTAAATGCAAATCTCTCTCATGCATATTCATTAGGGATATCTTGAAAACCCGACTTGCACAGGGTTGAGAACCAGTGTTCTAGGGTTACCATACGGCTCCAGAAAAGGACAGATTGAGACATCCGGGTTTTACTTTCATTGAAAGCAATGGAAGTAAAATCCGGATGTCTCAATTTGTCCTTTTTCTGGAGCTATAGGGTAATCCTGTGACTACATGAGATCGTTTTCATGCACATTTCTGATTCCACATGTAACTTTAAGTTAGTGGTATCCTTATTTTATGATTCCTGTTGTTCTGTCTTATCTGTCTATACTTCTCCCTCCGTATTCGCGGGGATTAGGTGCAGAGCCGGACCGCGAAGTGTGAGCCAGACCACGAAGTGTGAAAAACCGTGAATAAGTTTTCGACCGTCTCTGACCAACCCCCGCCTCCCTCCTGCGTCCCCGCAATCTTACCTGGTGGTCTAGCAGTGAAGCGAGGCAGGAGCGATCTTCCTATGTTCCTGCCCCGTGCAGAGCCGTCACCAAAAATGGCTGCCTTGGGTTCCCGTTGTAGTCTCGAGACTACAACGGGAACTCACGGCAGCCATTTTGATGACGGCTCTGCACGAGGCATGAGTATAGGAAGATCGCTCCGGTCCCGCTTCACCGCTGGACCACCAGGTGAGGTTCCAGGGAGGCTCAGATGGCTAAAAAATAGCCCAAAAAAGGAAATTGTTTCTAAAAAAAAAACAATGCAAATAACCGAAACCACGGATACTGAAACCGCGGATTCGGCGAGAGAAGTGTATATGTTACGCTTTCACATACACCCTATCCCGTCTATTACAATTTTTTTTGTGTGTATTGTTGACATTCCCCACTCTTTTATGAACATGTAGCATGGATTATAGCGCCAGCAGGAATTCTATGAGCGCTGGAGCATTTACCACCGTTGCCAGCGCTAAAACCACTATGCATTCGTAAAAGAGTGGGATTGTGAATAGTAGACATTCTATTACTGGAATTATTGTTTACTGTTAAAATTGTCTATTACCTACTGCGGTGTAGCAAGGGAGGTTAGCGCCTGGGATGGCGACGCCCTACATCGCCGCACCGTTTGCCTCCACACTCTTTCCACTTGAGCATCCTCCCCCCCCCCCAGGCGAGCACTTCTTGAAAGGTTCACTGGCTTGAGCGGCATCTTCCACCTTCTGCTTGCGCCGGCCATGGCTCCCTTCTGATGTCATATCCTGGACCCGTGACCAGGATGTGATATCAGAAGGATGGCGAGGCCAGCATGAGAAGCACTTAGAACAAGGGTAGGGAACTCCGGTCCTCGAGAGCCGTATCCCAGTCAGGTTTTCAGGATTTCCCCAATGAATATGCATGAGATCTATTTGCATGCACTGCTTTCAATGTATATTCATTGGGGAAATCCTGAAAACCCAACTGGAATACGGTTCTCGAGGACCAGAGTTCCCTACCCCTGACTTAGAAGATGCTGCTTTTGCTGGGAAACATTTAAGGAGATACATGGGGGAGGGGGAGAAGAGAGGTGCCAGTGCTCCCCCCCTCATGAAGATAGTGCCTGGGGTGGTCCATCCACTCCCCCCCCCTTTTGATTACCTATATCCAACTTGTTCTTCAGGTACAATGCCTTGAGTGAATGAATTTATTTTAAAAATGTTTTTTCTGCTTTAAATCAAAGCGGATTACAAATAAAGCAAACAAATTCAATTGTAACACACATCGCAGAAAACAGCCAAGCATCCATTAAACAGACTTTACATTATCAATATCCTTTTCACACAGAGCTTCACCAGGTTTCTACTACTTGTCGCTTAAATAGCGCTGTACATGTTGACATTTATAGACGGTCCCTGCTCAGAAGAGCTTAGAATCTGAAATGTAATCTAATTAATAAAGGTGTGTCTTTAACATCATCTTAAAATTCACCTCATCGCCACACAATCGTAAAACTCCAGGCAATGAATTCCATGTCCGTGGTCCTGCTGTTGAAATAGCAGATGCTCGGGTTCACCAAATATTTTGTCATGAAGTTCCTTCCATGCAGGCTTTAAGAGTATCTTTAAAAGACTTATAGTCTGCAAAGCTTTTTTGTGTTAGCATTCACTTGGAGATAAGGATGCTCTGCGGCAGTAACTTTCAGATGCAATGAATTTCTGTCCACTGGGAGCTGCAAGTCCTGTTAGTGGAGATTTCATTTGAGGGTAGACCTATTGTACTCATTCGCTTTGAAGCCTAACACTTTGGTAACTGAACTGAATGTTATTAAGTTAGATAAAACTGATGTGCGTCTGTTCTATTTTTTTTTTGTTCTTAGCTTGCCTGGATGGCTGTTAATGTGGCCCTTTTCTGGAAAACATTTGAGGTTTACTACCGTGGACCACAGTATTACTACTTGCATCGGATGTTAGGGGTGAGTGACTATCATGCTGTGAGTGTGTACCCATTTATCGTTAAGCATTTTCAAACTGTTGGCAGCTGAGAATAATCTAAACCCCACCCCCCACCCCAAGCCTTATAGCTCCTTCCTCCTTACACTGCTGAGAAAAGGGAGCTGGAGTCCAGGCACAGGAGGTTTATTTATATATGAGAGGGGGGGGGGGGGGGGCAGCAGACACTCAAAAAAATTCAGTTAACAGAATGTGGAAATATGTAAGTCCTGTCCATTTACTCCAGACTTCTAGCCTTCCTGGGAATACATGAAAATGACCTGAGGGGGAGCTAGTGCAGAACATCACCCCCTGCTGTCCAGGAGGAATCACATGCTTAGCTGAAAATGTTTCAGTCTTTGCTGCATGCTTCAGCCAATCACAGGCCTAATCCAAGGGGTGTTTATACCCTAGGTGACACTCCAACTGTGCACCTTACTTCCCCCTTGTCCAGTAACCCCTTTCTTTTACATCACCCTCTATTTATCCCCCCCTCCCTCATATACAGCCTCTCCCCCACATCTTTCCTTTCCCATAAAGGTAGGGTTGCTAGATTTCCTCTTTTAAAAAAGGATACCTGGCTCTGCCCTATTCCCTCCCCCAGCCGAAACTTCTGTCTCCTTCCCCAAGGTCTCGGGGGCCTCTGTGCATGTGGCGACGCGATGACGTCTCGCACATGCATGCGCATATGATGTCATCATGTTGACATCTGAGTAAGCGCAGAGGGCTTCCAGATGAGGCCCTGAGCTCAGAGACTTCCAAAACCTGGACAAACTGCTGAGCTTTGGAAATCTGTCCTGGTACCCAGACAGTACTCTAAAAAGAGGACATGTCTGGGCTTTTCTGGACATCTGGTAACCCTACGTAAAGGGCCCTACTTGCTGCTTTGGCCATCTTACCTGTGACCAGGCTGTCCTGAAGCCAGTGGCATAGCAAGGGTGGGAGCCAGGGGGGTGGACCACCCCGGGCACCTCTCTGCCCCATGCCACTCTCGTGCTCTCCCTTCCCCACCCCCACCCTCCCTGTACCTCTTTAAAATCTTTGCCAAGTCTAGCCTGCTGCGCCCTCTGGCCTGGATCCCTCTGAAATCACTTCTGAGTTGCGGGTCCAGGAAGTGACGTTGGAGGGAAGCCAGCGCAAGCAGCAGGCTGGAGAAGCTGCTCTCACGCTGGTGAAGATTTACAGGTTTGAGAATGGGAAGGGAGGTCACGAGTGCGTGAGGGCACAGAAAGAGGGGGGGGGGGGTTATGGAGAGGAGGGCACAGGGTGCACCACTGCCCTGGGTGCTCCCCATCCTTGCTACGCCACTGCCTGAAGCACTGGAAAGTCGAGAATGACACAGGGAAAAAAAATCTGTCCCTGTCACCGGACCACCGTCCCCTTCACTGCCCCGTCCCCACAGCATCCACCCTTCCCTCTCGCCATCTCACTGCCCTTCGGCACCCCTTGCATAGTCCGTGCATCTCCTCCCACCCCCTTACCTTTTTGGCATGTTTTAAGGTTTCAGAGTACTTGTTGAAAGCCGCTGGAGTGTTTGTGCAGTCGCATGTGTGTTTGTGGGCGGAAGCTTCTCCTCTGACGCAACAGGAAGTTGCGTCAGAGAAGCTTCTGCCCACGCACACACGTGATGCACGTACGCGGACGGCGGTTTTCAACAAGTACTCTGAAACCTTAAAACGCGCCAAGAAGGTAAGGGGGATGGAGGGAGATAGATAGATTCGTAGGAAGGTAGGAAGGAGGGAGGGGGCCGTGTGCGATCGTTGGCCGCGCACATTCCCTCCCTTAACTGCAGGGACAAGGCCATTCATCGTTCCACGGGGCGGTGGATGGCCTTGTCCCCTGTACCTGCGGTGAGCACTTCCCCCCCCCACCGTTTTTCTCCCCCCCCACCGTTTTTGCGGGTTACCCGCAGCTACTCGCGGCTAGCCACGGGTGACATCCAATGTGTCATTCTACTGGAAAGCAGCATACACAGTGAAGTGCTACTGAGTGCCGGTATATTGTCCAAGTCTGTTGGATTCCTGCCCTCCAGTAGGAAGCTTGCCCCAGATGGGGTTGGACCCTGGAAACGTTGTACCGAGCTGAGCAGCTCTGTTCTGTGCCACCTGCTTTTAGGCCCATCAAGGTAGCCTTGACAGTGGTAAGGTAGCAGACAGGACATATGTGATGCTGTTTAACAGCAGCAAAATGATGAAAAAGATGGTGGCGCAATAGATCGGATGTACCGGTAGTTTAATAAGTGTTCAAATAACTTGGAAACAATAATGTTAAAAACGATTGACAAAGGGTGTATATAGTCACAAGTGACTCGTAGGATAGAAACCAATTTCGGCACAATAAAAATGCCTTCCTCAGGGGTCTTAGAGGGTCATTGGCTGTCTTTAATATAAAAAGATAAAAGCCAGAAAAAAAAAACCCCAAATAGTTTCCTTGGACTGCATTGTAGTCTTGTGAGCGAAACTGCTCATAAGAACATAAGAAGTTGCCTCCACTGGGTCAGACCAGAGGTCCATCGCGCCCAGCGGTCCGCTCCCGCGGTGGCCCATCAGGTCTATGACCTGTGAAGTGGTTCCTGACCATTTCTATAACCTACCTCTACTTCTATCTGTACCCCTCAATCCCCTTATCCTTTAGGAACCTATCTAAACCTTCCTTGAACCCCTGTAATGTGCTCTGGCCTATCACAACCTCCGGAAGTGCGTTCCGTGTGTCAACCACCCTCTGGGTAAAAAAGAACTTCCTAGCATTTGTTCTAAACCTGTCCCCTCTCAGTTTCTCCGAGTGACCCCTTGTACTTGTGGTTCCCCACAGTCTGAAGAATCTGTCCCTGTCTACCTTCTCTATGCCCCTCAGGATTTTGAAAGTTTCTATCATGTCTCCTCTAAGTCTCCGCTTTTCTAGGGAGAACAGCCCCAGCATTTTTAGTCTCTTAAGTAGGATTTTTTGTGACTTTTATGTTTTTATATTTAAGACAGCCAAGGACCCTCTAAGACCCCTGAGGAAGGCATTTTTATTTTGCCGAAACTTGGCCCGTGTTGGGCCATTTTTATGGTATACATTCTTTGGTTTCTATAATGTGGGTCATTTGTGACTGTATACAACCTTTGTGGATTGTTTTAAGTTCACCTGGATAAGAACTGGTTGTATCCTTGTCAGTTGAATGCAGCTCCCCTGAGGCAAGGACTTGTTGATGGCATGCCCCTTCTTAAATCTGCCAAGCCATCAGATACTAGCTTTGGACATAGGGCTAGATTCACGAACCTGCCTGATCGATCTGGGCAGGTCCGATGAATTCACGAAGCCCCAATATGGAGATGGGTGCGATCGGAGGAATGACCCTATCTGCCTTCCCGGATCACTCGATAGCGATCCCCGCACATGCGCTGGACCATCTGTAGATGGTCTGCACATGCGCTGGACCTCGGGGCCGGCATAGATTTTTTTTTTTTTTAAGGCGATCGTTTTAATAGAGCCTGTGATTTTAACCCGCTTAAGCCCGCAGGTTAAAACCACGGGCTTAGTGTGGGGAAGGGAGGCAGGCAGGCAGGCGCGTTCGGGGCTGCAGGATAGGGGCTGACAGAATAGGGCGGCAGAAGGCAGGGCAGCCGGAAAGGGCTTCAGCGACTGGTCCTCAGCAGTAGCTTTTTTTTTTTTTTTTGATCGGCCAGCCCGGATTGCAGGATTTTCTTTAGTGAACCATGACCCTGCCTACTTTGCATGCCGTTGCCCTCATTTGCATGCGCGGATCTGAGGATGGTCGAAAGAGAGGTAATTGAATCGGGCCAGGGTTGCAAACTGATCAGTTTGCTTTGTGAATCTAGCCCATAGAGTTTTAGTGAGCTATCGGTTGAATTTTTCGGTGTCAGGTCTAAAGCGCGCCGGGACAAAGGCGCGCCCAGACAATTGAGCGCAGCGCGGAGGTGTGCGCCGCTCAAAATTACTGTTTTTAGGGCTCCGACGGGGGGCCGTGGGGGGAACCCCCCCACTTTACTTAATAGACATCGCGCCGCGTTGTGGGGGCATTGTGGGGGGTTCTAACCCCCCACATTTTACTGAAAACTTAACTTTTTCCCTGTTTTTAGGGAAAAAGTTAAGTTTACAGTAAAATGTGGAGGGTTACAACCCCCCAAACCCCCCATAACGCCAGCGCGATGTCTATTAAGTAAAGTGGGGGGGTGCCCCAACAAAACCCCCTGTCGGAGCCCTAAAAACAGTAATTTTGAGCAGCGCGCGCCTCCGCGCTGCGCTCAATTGTCTGGGCGCGCCTTTGTCTTTTGCGCCGTTGTCTATGAACCAATTTTTCCATTTGAGGTCTCAGCATGGGGCCAGAATTAGGGACTCCATGGGATTGAGCTTGGGATTCATTGCTGTAACGATTGCCTAAGTTTTCATTGTTAGCCAGTTAAAATTTTTTTTTTTGCTCTGTAATCCAGCTTCTAAATCACAGGATAAACTGTGGCATTTCTTCTTTCACCTTCTTAGAGTAGATTTCATTGATGCCATGTTCTCTGGCCAGCTGAATTTGTTGCTTACCAGACTTCAGTTGATTGAAGGCAAATAAATGTTCTTGAGTAGTGAAAGACTTACTTAACGAGTTGTTTTTCCACAGTGAAAGCCGACTTTTCCCTGTTTAGCCGCCCTAAGTAAATTTCACTCATGCATGGGGAGCCAGGTCGAAGCTGCATAGCCAGATCACGCCCAAAGTGGTTTTCACGCAGGCACGGGGGAAGGAGGTGGGGCTCCCCCGCATAGCTGGACCTCGCTTAAAATGGACTGCTGTCGGAGGAGCTGTAATAAATACAGAGCGTATGTATAAACAAAAGGGGGGAAACCATTATAGCATTATATACAATTTTGCATTATCGTGGACACTGTAGGGATTTCATTGTACCTACAGTATACAAAGAGATGCTAAAGTTCTCAGCCAAATCAACCAACTTCCTAAATTCTGAGTGTTATTTTGCCACTGTAGCTTAAGAGTGATATATTTTGTTAAGTGCCAATTTTCAGAAACAAAATTCTATGTTTTGATATTGTTTCAGGTCATTGTTGAACCATATCCGCGTCATTCTCTTCTTGGTTGGGCTGAGAACTTTTCAACACCCCCTAGTGGTGGGCTAGATTAATTTAGATGTTTATAAACCAGGCTTTACATACATATTAAAACTATGACGGAGACACCCTGTTATAAAATTATCTAATATAATAAAATGCTAGGCCGCGCATGCGCACTCCCATCTGCGTGCGCCGGTTTTCTGTGAGCTGTAGGGCACCGCAGATAGGAATGCGCATGCGCGCGAAGCTCTCTCTCTCCCTCCCTCCCGAGGTGGATGTCAGCCGCGGCAGCTATCAGCGGCCCGAGGCGGCTGTCGGCCGCGGCGGCTGCTGGCCTCCCGAAGCTCTCTCTCTTTTTCTCCCCCCCCCCCCCGAGGCAGATGTCGACCGCGGCGGCCCGAGTCGGATGTCGACCGCGGTGGCTGTCGGCGGCTGCAGGCTGCGGCGGCCAAACCCGGACAGCAATTTTAAAATAAGTTTTTAACCCCCACCACTGCCGACGCCGCAATACCTTTTAAAACCCTCCCCACCAGCTTTGTGCATGGAGTTAAGGAGGAAGGTATGGGGGGGAGGAAACTAAACAAAACTAAACTAAGCCTTAAGTTTATATACCGCATCTTCTCCAAAATATTGCACAGGGAAGTGGGGTGGGAGGGAAATGCTGCAGCACACGGAAATGGAGGGGCAGAAAAGGGGTTGATGGACAGGGGAAGAGGTGCTGATGGACAGGGGGGAGCAGAAAAATGAAGACAGGCCTACTGCTGGACAGGGGGAGCAGGAAGGAGGTGATGATGGACAGGGGGGAGCAGAAAAATGAAGACAGGCCTACTGCTGGACAGGGGGAGCAGGAAGGAGGTGATGATGGACAGGGAGAGGTAAAACAAAGGGAGAAGGCCTTTTGCTGGATAAGGTGAGCAGTGATGGGGTGGTGGAGGACACAGGGGAGGTAAAAGGAAGGGAGAATGGACAGGGGGAGCAGGCAAGGGGTGGTAGTGGACAGCCAAGGAAAAAAAAAAAAAAGAAAGACAGACAGAAATACAGAAAGCGGCTAAGGAGAGAGAAAAAAAAATAAAGACAGACACACACACATATATTCTAGCACCCGTTAATGTAACAGGCTATAAGACTAGTTCCTATATAAAAACATAAGACTAGCCATACTGGGTCAGACCAAAAGTCCATCTAGCACAGTATCATGTTTCCACAATGGTAAATCCAGGTCACAAGTATCTGCAAAAAAAATCCAAATAGTACCAAGAGTCCATGCTACCAATCCCAGGACAAGCAGTGACTTCCCCATGTCTATCTAGACTATAGACCTTTCCTCCAGGAACCTGTCCAAACTTTTAAAACCAGCTACGTTGACTGCCGTTACCAGAATTCTCTGGCAACATGTTCCAGAGCCTCTTTGGGTAAAAAATATTTCCTCCTACGAAGTTTTAAAAAGTATCTCCCTCTAGCTTCATTGAATATCCCCGTCTTTGTCATTTTTGATGGAGTAAAAAAAAATCAATCCACTTGAACTCATTTTACACCACTCAGGATTTCATGGTCGTCCCTCTTCCAACCTGAAGAGCCCTAACCTCTTTAGCCTTTCCTCATATGAGAGGAGTTCCATACCGTTTATCATCTTGGTCGCTCTTCTTTGAACTTTTTCTAGTTGCTGCCATATCTTTTTTGAGATATGGAGACCAGAACTGAACGTAATACTGACAGTGAGGTCGCACTACGGAGCGATACAGAGGCATTATTAGTCTATCATTCCTTTTCTAATTCCTAGCGTCTTGTTTGCTTTTTTGGCCGCTACCGCTTCTGGTGAGTGTAAGGGCTTCTTTTACAAAGCCGTGCTAGGGCCTTAATGCGCGCTAAATTTCCGTGCGTGCTAGCCGCTACACCTCCTTTTGAGCAGGCGGTAGGTTTTCGGCTAGTGCGTGCTATGGCGTGTGCTAATCCGGCACGTGCGCCAAAACACTTAGCGCACCTTCGTAAAAGGAGCCCTAAGTCGTAGATGGATCGCTACTGTTGGCAAATAGTTTTGATGCTAAACCTATCGGCAATTTTTTAAACATCTATAAATCTCCCTTTCTAGCTTTCACAAACTCTTTAACAATAGTTCTCCGTTACAGCATATTCTTACTGTACATAAAATAACTCATGTTTTGTTACTTGTGGGAGTTGCCAGAAGTAACTTTCTTATTTGCTTATCTGTTTGTTTGTTTTTTAATTCTTTATTCGTTTTAAAACTTTCATCAAGTGTACAAAAATTGCAACAAATAAAATAGATTTAAACACTTGTACATCTTATCATTATATTTTATAATTGCAAATATAATCGTCCCTCTCCCATCCTGAAAACCCTCTAGTTATTTTTATTTTTCATATAATAGAAACCCACCCCCTACCCCACCCTTATCTTACATAGTTAATAGAAAAATATTAGAAAAATGGCATCAATCATGACAAAAGGACGTTAATGGTTCCCAAATTTTAATAAAGTTTTTATAATTTCCATTTTGCACCGCTATTGATCTTTCCATTCTATATATGTGGCAAACTGAATTCCACCAAAACTTAAAATTAAGCCTACTATGGTCTTTCCAGTTATTAGTAATATGTTGGATGGCAATTCCGGTCAAAATCAATGAAAGTTTGTTATTATATATTGATATCTGACTCTTTTTTCTCATAGACATACCAAAAAGTACAGTATCATAAGTTAATGCTACATGATTTTCCAATAAACAATTTACTTGATCCCAGATTGAGTTCCAAAAGGCTAAGATATGGGGACAATAGAACAAAAGATGATCTAAAGTCCCTATATCCAGATTACAATGCCAATTAGACAAAGAATTGTTTAACTTTTGCAATCTAACTGCATTTTTGCTTATCTGTTTGATGCATTCATTCGCCAGGGTAACTTCCCGTAAGAAAAAGTGCTCAGTTCCATTCCAAGATGAGACAGTTGGAGAAAGCATCCTGGCTTACTGCATGGGTCACAAATCTAAGAAGCAATCAAGACACGTCAAATGGGGTTTAAATTGATGTGGCGAAATTCAAAGGGAATTGAGCAATCTGCTGATCCATTCAAGTTTGGAAGCGGATTTTAAGTAGCTCGATCACAAATTGCTATGGATATTGTTGGCAGCTAGTGTGTTTTGAAAACGTTTCTGAACCAGTTTTGAGGCTATAGATTTTGTGGGGGCTTCTTTGGATTCATTCACTGACCTCTCTTTTGAAACCGTTCCTTCCTGTCCTTTTTGCTGGGAGTTTAATTGCATGACACTGGTACAATTAGTTTTGTTTTTTAAAAAATCTTTTTTTTTTAAATAAATGTTAGGTTCCTTTCAGGACTCTCTCTAGCCCAGTATACTCTTGTATTAAGGGCCATATACGTTATTAATAATAATAACAGTTTATATACCGCAATACCGTGAAGTTCTATGCGGTTTACAAAAGATTACAAGAGGTACAAAATGAGAGAACTTAAGAGAGAAGAGAGTGAGAATAGGTCAAGAAAACCATTATTGAGAGAGGTGTGCGGGTCAGTTATCTAGGTACTTCAGGAATAGGTATGTTTTTAGGCGCTTCCTGAATTCCTCGTAATTGGAGGGCAAGAGCAATTGTATTTAGGTCTTTGCCCCATAATGCCGCTTGATGTGAGAGAAGGTGTTCGCGGTGTTTTTTTAGTTATAATAGAAAGAGCCACACACCATTGGGTTAGACCAGTGGTAGGCAATTCTGGTCCTCGAGAGCCACAGGCAGGTCAGGTTTCAGGATATCCACAATAAATATGCATGAGATAGATTTGCATCTCAAGGGGGCAGTGCACGCAAATCCATCTCGTACATATTCATTACATTACATTAGTGACTTCTATTCCGCTGTACCTTGCAGTTCTAGATAGTTACATTTTTGGGGGGTTACAAGTGAGATAAGAAAGCTGGATATTTCCAGTAGAAATTGCGAATTAGATAACAAATAAGATAATTGGACATTTCTAGGCAATATTACAAATAGGATAACAATTAGGAAAGCTGGACATTTCCAGGAGCTTTACATTTTAGGGAACTGTATTCTTGGTTGATATTTAGAAGAGGAAAAGATTACCAGAGAAGTGGAGGCTTTGAGAGGGGATTTTACCTGGGAGGAGAGGGATGAGGGTGAGAGTTAAGGAAAACCTGACCTGCCTGTGGCCAGGTACTAGGGACGTGGATTGGCCACTGTGAGAATGGGCTACTGGGCTTGATGGACCATTGGTCTGACCCAGTAACGCTATTCTTATGTTTTTAACGCTTACTCCTGTGAGCCGTGGAAACGGTCTTATAAATCCTCATGCCCATAAATGTGAGGATTGCCTCTGATCCACCCAGGACCCTCCCATCTCTGCACCGGCTTTTTGGTGCCGCATGTAAAATTTAGCTGCAGATCCTGCTCCTAAAATTACACACACACATTTAAATTAAATCCAAATAATGCTGATAATTGTTTGTTAATAAAGCCTATGATCAGCGCTAATTGGCTAGTTAGTCCAATTAAGTTGCAAGCCTCTGGAAACTGAAGGAAGGGTAGGTGGGTTCATAATAATTTGGGGAAGAGTCTGGTGGCAGCAGTAACCTCCACCCAGTGGCATGGCGAGGATGAGAGGTGTCTGGGGAGGTGGTGCCCCTCCCTCGCCCCCCCCATTCTCCTTCCCCGCCCCCTTCCTGCTGTGTGCACGCTGCTTCCCTTCCCCCATCCCTCTGTAATGTTCCTGGCGCGAGCAGCCACTCGCAACCAGCTCTTCCTCCGATGTCACTTCCTAGGCTCGGGTCCAGGAAGTGATGTCGAAGGGCGAGCTGACAGGAACGTTACAGAGGTACGGGGGAAGGGGAGTGGTGCACATGTGGTGGGGCTGGGGGAGTGGAGAAGAGGATGGGTGTCTGCGTCCTCGCCCAAGACGGTGCCCGGGGCGGTCTGCTCCCCGCTTACTACGCCAGTGCCTCCATGCTATGTATGTATTTATTTATTTAATTTGTTTTACATCCCATCCTCCCCACAGGTTAACATATCTACATAAATTATTCAAGGCAGGTTACAGGTTGACGTACATATGATTGTTTGATTATCCTAAAATAGCATCTACAGAGTGGTCTAGGTCCATATATGGTACATTCAATACGCATTTGATTGGGAGGAATAGCCTCGGAATCGTTCAAGCTGTCCTTCCCTTTTTTTTTTCCTGATATACACTTCCCCCTCCATATTCGCGGTTTCCGTATCTACGGATTCACTTATTCGCAATTTTAAACCAAAAATTCCTTTTTCTTTTTTCGGGCTATTTTAAGCCCTGTAAGCCCCCCCCTTTATGCCTTACCTGGTGGTCTAGTGGGTTTTCGGGGCAGGAGCGATCTTCCCACGCTCCTGCCCCGTGCAGATCGCTGACAGGAAATGGCTCGAGAGACTACGGAAGCTCAAGGCAGCCATTTCCTGTCAGCGATCTGCACGGGGTCGGAGCGTGGGAAGACCGCTCCTGCCTGAAAACCCGCTAGACCACTAGGTAAGGCTTAAAGAGGGGGGCTTTCAGGGCTTAAAATAGCCGGGGGTTAGGGGCAGAACCAGCCCGAATATTATTCGTGTTTTTTTAATATTCGCGGGCCGGCTCTACCGCTAACCACCGCGAATTCGGAAGGGGAAGTGTAGTTGTCTTGAGTTCCATCTCCCACCTGAGACCCCTGCCAAGAGGGAAATCCCTCCTGTCCAGCCTGCTGCAGTAATCCTGGATGCAGAATCAGCCCGCTATGCTCCCCATGAGTTGGCACTTGCTAAAGGAACAAGAATTCAAGGACCAAGGGACAAATACTGGACCCAAAACTTGTTTTGGGGGCTTGTTTTAGCGGGGAGGTAAAGGGAACCTTCCCACTCCTGTGTAGTCCAAGGAAAAGGAGAGAGGATGCATTCAGAGTAGCTGCTGCTACATCCAGGCAGCCTGCAACTTCTAACCATTGCAAAAATCAGAGACAGAAGTAGTGAAAAGTAGTCCAGGGACGGAGTTAGGTTGGAGCAGAAACTTAGCTGGTTGTTAGGTACCATCAACTCGTGTTTGAGTCCTAGTCTCTTGATGAATTGCGGATCTAAAAAGAAATCAGTTTTGTGCTAGTCCGGAAAGGGCCTCCAGCCTCATCCCTATGGTTGTTTTCAATGTGTCAAGGAGCTTTATGGTTATAGAAATGTGACAGCAGCTAACGGCCAAATGACCCATCCAGTCTGCCCACAGCATCCACTTACTCCTCCTCTCCCTAATGCTGGGTTTTGGAAAGTCCAACCGGGAGCCCGGACATGTAACCCTTCAGCATTGAGACCCTACTAGGCTCCCTTATGGACACAGCTAGACAACACCTCAGCACAGGTAAAAAAATGCTGATTATACAACTGGATCTCACCGCAGCGTTTGATCTGGTAGACCACGACATCCTGCTACAAATACTAGATACAATAGGAATCACAGGCAAAGTACACACATGGTTTCAAGGATTCCTGCAATCCAGGACCTAAAGAGTAAAGACAAACAAAGAAAAATTAGAACCATGGTCCAACCCCTGTGGCATACCCCAAGGCTCGCCATTATCCCCAACACTCTTCAACCTCTACATTGCATCCCTCGGCACCTGCCTAGACAAAATAGACTTAACCTCCTATAGCTACACAGACGACATCACCAATCTCCTTCCTTTTGATCAGCCAACGCCCACCACGACAGACACACTACACAGATCTCTAGAAACAGTGGCAACATGGATGAAAGACAACAAACTAAAACTGAACCCAGACAAAACAAAATTCATACTTCTCGAAAAAAAAATAAAACCCCAACCATAACAAACTGTGGGGCGTGTGTGGCGCAGTGGTTAAAGGTACAGCCTCAGCACCCTGAGGTTGTGGGTTCAAATCCACCCCGCTCCTTGTGACCCTGGGCAAGTCACTTAATCCCCCCATTGCCCCAGGTACATTAGGTAGATTGTGAGCCTGCTGGGACAGACAGGGAAAAATGCTTGAGTACCTGAATACATGAATGTAAACCGTTCTGGGCTCCCTTGGGAGAACGGCATACAAAATTGAATAAATAAATCAAAATCAAATCAAATAAATCAAACCTAGTAATAAACTCAATCACATACCCCAATTCAACCCACTCTAAAACTTCTGGGAATGACGATAGACAGATGCCGCACCATGCAACCACAAATCGAACAAAACAATACAGAAATCATTCGCGGTCATGAGAAACCTAAGGCAAGTTCGAAAATTCTTTGACAGAAAACAATTCCAGCTCATGGTCCAGTCCCTAGTTCTAGGTCTCGTCGACTACTGCAACATTCTCTATATCCCCTGCCCCGCAACAATGATAAAACAACTACAAACAGTACAAAACACAGCCCTGAGACTAATCTATTCACTAAGAAAACACAACCACATCACCGAGGCATACTTCGACTCACACTGGCTCCAAATTCTCCTGTCTGTTATTTAAATCCATAAATGGCGACAGCCCGGCCTACTTGAACAACCGCCTAATCCAAACTACCACAACCAGACACAGGAGAACCCAGACACCCTTCACATACCCTCCAATCAGAGACATCATGGAAAAAAACTGTACGATGGCCTTCTAGCCACACAGGCAGCAAAACTAGACCGCCAACTCTCCAATCTACTAATCGCGAGCCCAGACTAAAAAACTTTCAGAAATGAAATAAAAACCCTGCTATTCAAGAAATCCATGAAGACTTAACTAACACCATATGAAACATTTCAATCCTCTGAAGCAACCCGCTCTACTCTGTAACACCTCTGGACATGTCCAGAAATCATCTTCTGTAATCCGCCTTGAACCGCAAGGAAATGGCAGAATAAAAATCACTAATGTAATGTAATATGACAGCATCCGCCTCTTGAAACTAAGGCCCTGCGATCAAATGCTTATATTACTTCAAGACTATGCAAAGGTGCAACCCAGGAATAAATTGTTTTGCCTAGAATTAACAATGTTATTGCAACTATTCCCTATCCTGCTATCATTAATAATGCTGCTTGCAAACTACCTAGAAAACCTAGATATTTTACTGGTGGAAAAATACTAGGTTGTCTTTGTCATGGCTGTTTTTTTAAAATATTTGTTACTTTAATTACACTGGAGAGATAATAGGGTACTTTGAAATGATTTGTAAAACTCTACAGTGAAACCATCACCACATGGAGCGGATCCAACTCTAAGGGACTTCAATGATGCTTGTAATTCTTTCATTGATAAAGGCGCATCAAGAGTTCCTTTTATATGCTCAGGAATTTTAGGCCCCTTAATTAACTCCGAAAAATTTAAACCCTCAAGTTCTTTATTTGAATAAATCTCGGAAGAATTCAAAGCTTTATACTTCAAAAATTGTTTTTAAGATAATTCCAATTTGAGAATGAGTTTCCCCATTCTCATCTGTGATAGCCACAATTGGTTGAATCTAAGTGCTTTTATAGTGTAATAGGATTGTATAATTTGTTGCATTTATTTATGGCTTCAAAATGAATAAAGACATTTTTTTAAAAAAACATTACTCTGGAGAACAAATTTCAGGAAAATTATTTATTTTTCAGCAAATCTGGATTAATGCAATAGGATTTACAACCCTGAATCAGAATATAACTGCAATATTTCTGTTGAGCAGGGTTTGGCTGAAATGTGTACTTCACTGTCCACAAAGAAACAGTGTGAATTAGCGTTAATTATTTGATAGTGTTCGCTGTGACAAGACTGTCAGTTCAGCAATGTCAAAATCGTTTCTTGGCTGATTTGCATTTATATTCAGTGTCAGGAGCTTCTCTGATTAAAGTCCAGCAGTAATCAGCCAGCATGCCTGGACTTTGCATTCCCTGGTACCGTTATCCTCATATCATTGGCTGTGGCCCTTTGATCCAAGCTCTCGGACTAATTGCGCACGATGCACAACAAATATGGCGAGCCCAGCTTTTGTCTGGATTGCAAATCTTATACAGTATCTAAAAAAAAAAAAATACAGTTCTTAGGCTGCCTTTACAGGTGGAGTCATGGCTCTTCTTTGCACCTTCAGGCAAAACTCGCCTCAAAAGTAACAGAAGTCAGTATGATTTAATGCATTTCCATCAGCAAAGTGTAAAAACCGGTCTAATAAAGCATTGGGTCCAAGATGTAGTTTATTATATGTCAGTTTTTTAAGAAAAGATTTAGCATGGTTGTGTTTTAACAATGCACCTGTGGGAGAGAGGAGATATGAAAGAGATGTTTAAATACCTACGTGGCGTAAATGCACATGAGTCGAGTCTCTTTCATTTGAAAGGAAGCTCTGGAATGAGAGGGCATAGGATGAGGTGATAGGCTCAGGAGTAATCTAAGGAAATACATTTTTACAGAAAGGGTGGTAAATGCATGGAACAGTCATCCGGAAGAGGTAGTGGAGACAGAGACTGTGTCTGAATTCAAGGAAGCCTGGGATAGGCACATGGGATCTCTTAGAGAGAGAAAGAGATAGTGGTTACTGCGGATGGGCAGACTAGATGGGCCATTTGGCCTTTATCTGCCATCATGTTTCTGTAATCAAAAAGCTTTATGACATCACAATGCAAGTGTTAAGAGCCTTAGCCAATAGGGAGAGGAGGAGATAGTGGATTCTGCGAATGGCAGACTGGATGGGCCATTTGGCCTTTATCTGCCATCATGTTTCTATAATCAAAAAGCTTTATGACATCACAATGCAAATGTTAAGAGCCTTAGCCAATAGGGAGAGGAGGAGATAGTGGATGCTGTGTATGGGCAGACTGGATGGGCCATTTGGCCTTTATCTGCCATCATGTTTCTATGTTTCTAACAAGGGTCTCGTATCTGGTTTCACTTCTTTGAATCGGAGTTCTCACTTAAGCCATTGATCAGCTCCTCCTTAAGCTGTACAAAACTCAGCAGGTTGTTTGGGTCCTTCAGTTTTCAGTCCCAAGTTCCTGCCGAGGGAAAGGCATGCAAAACTGTCTCATGCATATTCATTGTGGATATCCTGAAAACCTGACGGGACTAGAGATGCCCCAAGGACTGGGTTGGGCGTGATAAAATTAGGTTTGTACAACCAAAGGTGGTGACACTTAAGACCAAGTTTGTCATCAAAGTATTGAATAAAAATGCTAAATCGGAAGAACATCCTTCCTCTTTTCCACCTCTAAGAGAATGTTTCAAGTTTATTGGGAATTTTCTATCCTGCCCATTGTACAAGGACAGCTGAGCAGGTGGTCCTGGACCCAGGAATTCACAAAGATTCATAGGACCTGTATCTAATATCCTTTTAGCCTGGATTTGAAGACCACTTTTCCTGAGATTGCTTTTAACTCGTAACTTCCATTCGCTTGTAAAGCTCTCATGCCCGTTTTCTTTATTCCCTCTCTGAGAAACTCCCTACTTGTCCTTTTTGCTTGATTAGATTGTAAGCTCTCCTGAGCAGGGACTGTCTCTTGAATGTTTAATGCCCAATAGCGCTATAGAAATGATACATAGTAGTAGTAGAGTCGGCCCTTAAGCGGTCAGGTTTGCCACATAAATGGGACCACAGGAAAGTCTGTCCTGTTTTTTTACAAAAACCCATGACCACTTAAGTGCTGAATATCAACTTAAGTGGCGCTGAGTTAGCCAGCTAAAAAGAGTTGGATTTCAAAGCCAAAGTTCTCACAGGTCCTGGTTTTGAATATCTGGGAATAACACTTGTCGGCGGTGAACAAAACGCTTACTGCCCAACGACTGAATATTGACCCCATAGAACAGTGTATCGCAAACCGTGTTCTGCGGCACATCAGCGTGACTCCTGAGATCTCATAGGAGCGTCAGGAGCTGCGCAGAGCATTCAGCATGGCTCCCTGTGATAAAAACCACTATCGCAGTTTAGTAAAAGGTGGGATTGATTATGGATGTCTGGCTGTTTTCATGTAGGAACATTTTTTTCTTTGTCTCTGTTTTTTGGAGTTGTGCTTGCTTTATTTTGAGACCTGCCATGAACTAAGCATTACCTCATTCTTTACTTTCCGGTGATTATAAAATCTTGCAAGCTTGATTTTCATGTGAATAGGATATTTTTAAAGCACGATATCTTGGCAGAATGTTTTATGCATTTTTATGGTTAGTGGCGAGGGTGTTTGGAATGCTATGTATCATTCATATTAACATCTGGAAATTGTGTTGGGTAAGCCTGAAAGCAGCTGTTTTGCCTATGCACTCGCTGAAGTCATTAGAGCAGATTATGTTCTTTTAAAAGCGAGGCAGGGGGATGGCAGCCTTTAGTAGGGATATGCTGTCATTTGAAATGGCACTGAAAGTCTCAACATTTCCTACGTCATTTTCTTTTGTAAATGAAACAGGACAAAAATAATACATTTCCCATAGAAACATAATGGCTGATAAAGGCCAAATGGCCCATCCAGTCTGCCCATCCTCAGTAACCATTATCTCTGTCTCTGTCTCCACCACCTCTTCAGGGAGACTGTTCCATGCATCTACCACCCTTTCTGTTAAAAAGTATTTCCTTAGATTACTCCGGAGCCTATCACCTCTTAACTTCATCCTATGCCCTCTCATTCCCGAGCTTCTTTTCAAATGAAAGAGACTCGATTCGTGTGCCTTTATATCACTTAGGTATTTAAATGTCTCTATCATATCTCCTCTCTCCCGCCTTTCCTCCAAAGTACTGTATATAGATTGAGATCTTTAATTCTGTCCCCATACACCTTAACACGAAGACCCACACCACTTTAGTGGCCTTCCTCTGGACCGACTTCATCCTTTTTGTATCTTTTTGAAGATGTGGCCTCCAGAATTGTACACAATATTTTTTTTTTAACTTTATTGATTTTCCAAACTTTGACAGTGCAATACAATTAATTTAACATAAATACTACATAAAACGCACTATTAATTACAGAAGTAATATATAAAACAATCATTTTCTCCACAATATTCTAAATGAGTTCTCATTGATTTTATATATGGCACCCAAAGTTGAGTACCCAACTTCAGGCATACTTTTGAGATGCACGCACAAATCAATTGGATAACGAGCTCTGAAACATCATTAATTCGGTGTTTGCAGCCATTAATTGATGTTAATTAGCACTCATTAAAAAGTGTGCATCTGGATGCATGCTATTCTATAAGGCACGGTACCTAACACCCATAGCAATATCTCAAGAGGGGTCATGGCCATGGGGATACTGTGAATGTTCCAAAAAGATTTTGTAGGGGGCGCGTCCACGTAATCTAGCTAACTTGGTAATGCAGAGTTAATGCAAATATTTAGACTCATATTCTATAGATGGCACTTTAGGTTAAGCGCCAGTAGGCACCTTACCAGCGCCTAACTTAAGTACAAAAAATAAAAGCATGTTAAAAAAAAAATGTAGGCGCCTGCATTGCGGCTACAGAGGCGTTTTAAAGCGCCTAATGCCACTGGAAGTTGCGTTAGGCATCGTAAGGGGCCGCCGTAGCCACAGTTCAGGTGAAAACTTGGCACCGGAAATGTAGACCTTGAAAACCCTGGCTTCCATTTCTAGCGCCTACTTTTCACGAAGTTGTAATTCCATAAACAACGCTGGTACGTGATTTTATTTATTTATTTATATACCACTTATAGCCTAAGTGGTTTACATTCAGGTACTCAAGCATTTTTTCCTCTCTGTCCCAGTGGGCTCACTCTACCTTATGTACCTGGGGCAATGGGGGATTAAGTGATTTACCCAGGGCCACAAGGAGCAGTATGGGTTTGAACCCATAACCTCAGGGTGCCGAGGCTATAGCTTTAACCACTGCGCCGCTCTAGAACTCAAAATGTAGTGAAAGTGGGCCAAGTCTAGTACAATGAAGCCATTGTGACATCACTGATGAGGCTGGCTCTTAGGCATTGGTGGAATAAGGCATTATGACATCACAATAACAGCTCTGGTTATCAGGCTGAAACGCTTCGCATGAATTATTTAATTCTCTGTACTGTTCTCCCAAGGGGAGCTCAGAATGGTTTACATGAATTTGTTCAGGTACTCAAACATATTTCCCTATCCTTTGTGGGCTCACGCTCTTCCTAATGTACCTGGGGCAATGGGAGATTACGGTAAGTGACTTGCCCAGGGTTACAAGGAGCAGCGTGGCCGTTTGTAGAATCCTAAAACACAAAACAAAAAAGGAGAACCAGAGGTCCAAGGATCCAGCTTCGTCTGCAGTAAAAAACCAGACCAGAGCAAACAAACCAAAACTGCAGACTTGTACATGGTGCAGGCAAATTTTATTTTGACAAATAAATCTTAACTAAAAACCTTTTACCAGGCGAGGGACCCAACACGGTCTGTGTTTCGGACAACCTTCATCAGGTTTTGGGTCCCTCGCCTGGTAAAAGGTTTTTAGTTAAGATTTATTTGTCAAAATAAAATTTGCCTGCACCGTGTACAAGTCTGCAGTTTTCGTTTGTAGAATCCTGCCTTTAATGACTCCTAAACAGGAGGCGGTAAGACCCTGATTCTATATATTGACATCAACTAGGACGTCGCTTAGTGCGATTCTGCAAGATGTGCATACCTTTTATAGAATCACACTTAGCGCCTGTGTACGTCATATAACTTAGCCGCACCTATTTAGTCCAACTAAAACCCAGGCATAAATGTCTGTGCCTATGCTGTGCATGGCTCAGATATTTTCTATAACGATGCATATAGCTTTTAGGAATATCCATGATCTGCCCCTGATCGCATCCACTCTTCAAATGTCGCATACTTTTTATAGAATCACACTTTCCGAGTTGTGCATGTAAATTTTAATTAGTGCCAAGTAGTGTCAATTACGGAGTGTTAATTGCCAGTTATCTGTGGCCTTAAACTCCACCTCTACCCTTCTTTCTCCATTCTAATCTTCTGCCTAAATTTCTGTATAGTCCACTCTCAGCCTATACTCAAATAACTTGTATCTAAACTAAACTACTTATATTTAAACTACTGTTCTTACTTTGCTGTATAGTCCCTATATTTACACTGCTGCACAGCCTCGTATGTCCAAGTATTTAAATCTACTGTATAATCTTGTATGTCCAATTCACTCCATTGTGAACGTTTACTTGTAAACCGTTCTGAGCTACTGGGAGGACGGGATAAAAATCTAAATAAATAAATTAGGCTAATTAATCTGTGAGCACACATTACCTATGCGCACTGATGTGCACACACAACTTAAGGCACCATAGATAGTGTTCCCCCGGTCGTTCGCGGTCCCGGTCATTCGCGGTATTTTCCGACCGCGAACCGCCGACAAGGAGAGGGCAGCGGGAGAGGCAGGAGAGAGCAGCCGGAGCACCGGCGAGTGCAGGAAATCACTCGCTGTATGCTCCGACTGCCTCTTCCTGCACTAAGGCGGGCCTTATCCAATCAGGAGTTGCCTTTTTTGTGGCCAACATGTAGTATGCTCAAGTGTTAGAATTGGGAGAAAGACTTGTATGCTCAGCTACAAGAAGCACTGCAGTTTGCAGTAAAAATCTGATCTAATATATATTTTACAAAGTTTATTTGATTTGGTTATCCTGTTTGCTAATGTGCCAACCATTAGGAATTTGATTTCTTAAGTAATACCGGGCAGCGCTGTTTAGTGGTTAATATTCCTAGCACGTTGTAGTTTAAGTTGTCTGTGTCCAGCTATACCTACAGCATGGCGCCTTGGGTGAATCTCTACATAAAAGTTGGTATTGAATCTTAAAAATAAAAAAAGCACTGTACATCTACTTTCTATTTTGGTTCCAGCATGTCCTGACTCTTGCTGTATTTGTTTAGCTAGGATTGTGTGTTAGCAGAGCTTCAGCGTCTGTCCTCAACCTCAACTGCAGTCTTGTTCTTCTAACAATGAGTCGAAGTCTACTGGGTTTCCTCCAAGGATCTCGAAAGGTAAATACAAGTTAAAATTTCTTCCGTGGATATGATGTGTTCTATATTGGCAAAGGCCGCATTCTTAGGGACGTCTTCCAATTATTCTTTGGATTGAATTTGTTACAAGTATTTGGTCTTGAAATCTGTAGTCAGCTGGCGCCTCTCCCCCTTGCTGTTACCTCTCCTTTTTCAGCAACCTCTCCCCTCTCCCCACTGGCGGCTCAGGACCCTTTTTAGAGGGCCTCTGCGCATTCACAGACATCAACGTGACGATGTCACGAATGTGCGTGACATCATCGCATTGACATCTGTGCATTTCCGGATGCCCTTCACCTGCAGTCCCGAGTTTAGTGTGTCTTGGCTCCAGAGAGTTTGTGAGACACTGACTTATACTGTAGACCAGGGGTGTCCAACCTGCGGCCCAAGGGCCACAAGCGGCCCCGTGAAGTATTTTGTGCGACTCTAGTCGAGGGCGATGCAGTGTTTCCTCTGCTGCCCCCGGGCGTTTATCGTCTTGCTGGCTTCCTCCTCTGTCTTGGTGCAGTGTTTGCGCATTTGTGCGGCCCCAGAAACATTTTTTTTGGCCAATGCGGCCCAAGGAAGCCAAAAGGTTGGACACCCCTGCGTGTAGACAGAAGTACCCTTGCACCACAAAGCGTCATCAGCTTTGCAGCTAGGATGGTAAGCCCTCCCCGAAAGATGCGACAGTGCTGCTTTGAAACCCTACGCAGGCTGGCCAGTCGGTTCTAAAGAAGTGCTCCTGCTTGTGTATTCTCAAAGGTTTCAGCTATGCCAGGGGTGGGCAACTCCGGTCCTCGAGGACCGGAATCCAGTCGGGTTTTCACGATTTCCTCAATGAAGATGCATGAGATCTATTTGCATGCGCTACTTTCAATGCATCTTCATTGGGGACATCCTGAAAACCCGACTGGATTCCGGCCTTCGAGGACTGGAGTTGTCCACTCCTGAGCTATGCTAATAATCCATGTCAGGACATATACTTCTTTAGCTTCTCTTCAAGGGGAGATTTCACATTATACACAACATGTATATCAATATCTTCCCCTTAACGATCTCTTATCCCCTTAATAGATCCTCAGCTGACTCTTCAAGGCTTCAAGGTTTTGTCATACATTCACCATATGAGCCACTATCGTCATCGGATCAGTCCCACAGTTGTTGGTTTTTATTTATTTATTCAACGTTATATATAATTGAAAAGCCACTTATCTGCTTTGGGCCATTGTGAGGAGCACCTCATTTTAGAAGACAATGAATGGGAAAAGGGTAATTGTAGGTAATTATTCACCCAAAATAGAAACAAGGTAAAGGCAGTGTGAAAAATGGCTTTCAGAATGTTATTCTCATTCTAGTTTCACTAAGGGCTTTTTTTACAAAGGCACGTGCGCGACTTTTCATCACGCGCTAACCCCCGCGCTGGCCAAAAACTACCGCCTGCATAAAAGGAGGCAGTAGCAGCTAGCACGTCTGGCGACAGTGATTTGTTCCAAGCTTTTCAAAACCCGGACAAAGTGCCGGGTTTTGAAAAGCTATCGGGACCTTTGGACATGTCCGGGGAAATTTGGACGTCTTGTAACCATAGGATTACAGTCAGTGGCTGATGTATGAGGAAATGGAAGGAAGATTGTGCAATGTGCAATAAGTTTGATTGATTCTTCCTTTATATTTTTGGAATATGCTCTGTTTGAGAATTGTTTGCTTTTTTGTTTTTCATTTTTTTTAATTTAATTTTATTTTAAATTCTTTATTCATTTTTAATCAATCAACAAGTGTACAAAGTAAAACCATACATTGTCTCATAAACAACACTTGGAAGATCTATCAAGATAAACAACAATTGTATATATATAAACCTATAACCCATCCTCCCTCCCCAATCTTATTATTATATTATTAATATACAGAAATATAACATAAATCCATCCCCCTCTTTATCATTATCATGGTGTATATTTCAAGAGAAAAACTGGTGTTTAATCATCACAAAAAGTTGTCAATGGCCCCCATATTTTAATAAAAGTCTTATAATTTCCATTTTGTACAGCTAATGATCTTTCCATTCTAAACATGTGACTAGTGAATTCCACCAAAAGTTGAAACTAAGTCTACTGCAATCCTTCCAATTGTTGGTGATTTGCTGAATAGCGACTCCAGTCATAAATAATAAAAAATTATTATTAAATGATGATATCTGACTCTTTTTTCTCATAGCTGCTCCAAATAAGACCATATCATAAGATAGTGCTACATGATTTTCCAGTAAACAATTTACTTGATCCCAGATGGAATTCCAGAAGGCTAAAATATAGGGACAATAAAACAAAAGATGATCTAAAGGTCCCTATTTCAAGATTACAATGCCAGCATCTATTAGACTTTAAACTATTCAACTTTTGTAATCTAACTGGGGTCCAAAATGCTCTATGCAAAAGAAAAAAACATGTTTGTCTCATAGATGCAGACATTGTACATCTTATCCTTCAAGACCAAATTTGTGGCCATTGAGAAGCTGAAATCTGATGCTTAATCTCAATGCTCCAAATATCCCTAAGACCATTTTTAGGTTTTTTTTAACCAAATCATTAATATTTTTATACCACTGTGCAGATTGGCGACCCAGAAAATCTACCTGAAAGCATAAGAATTCAAACTAAAATGAGTATTTAGGTTTTTCCATTCAGGGAACCCTACCTGAATGGCCTGTTTCAATTGCAACCATCGAAAATATTGTGATTTATTGAGGCCAAATTTATGCTGCAATTGTATAAAATCAAGCAGTTTACCATCTAAAATAACATCATTTAAAGTCCGTATTCCTGCAATTAACCAATGCTTCCAGATGATCTTAACACCGCCAATTTGAATCTTGGGGTTTAGCCAAATGGTTTTTCAATTTGTGCTTAATGACTGACTGAGTCTTTTGCATTGTAATATTAACTGGGTTTTTTGGGTTTTTTTAACTGGGAAGTTTTTCATCCTATTGGGAGCGTTTTCTTCCCCTCCTTTTTCCAGTTTTCTCAATGAGAATATTTGGGACTCCTTCGGGAGATCGGTCCAATTTTGGATTTTTGGATCCCCGTTGAGCTTTGAGGCTTGTTTATTATTTGTGGCGCAGTGGTTGGATCTACAGCCTCAGCACCCTGGGGTTGTGGGTTCAAACCCCGCACTGCTCCTTGTGACCCTGGGCAAGTCACTTAATCCTCCATAGCCCCAGGTACGTTAGATAAATTGTGAGCCCACCGGGACAGAGAGGGAAAATGCTTGAGTACCTGATTGTAAACACCACTTAGATAACCTTGATAGGAGGTATATAAAATCCTAATAAACTTGATCTATGGTCACTAACTACGAAGACATAAGTAGGCCTGTTCATAAATATATTTTTGCTGTAATAAAAACCTGCTCTTTCTATATATTTCTGAAAACCATTAAGAGGCCAGTTTTTAAACAATAACAATTTTATAGATACCCAAATTTAAGAAATTTCCATACAAATTTAGACACTGAAGTTTAGCTTCAAGTTCCCCTAAATTTCATCTGCATGTACCGATTAAGGCCCTCTTTTACTAAGCCACAGTAGAGGATTCTTTTGTGGCCCAGAGCGCTAAATGCGCCGACGCTGCTCTACCTCCAGCTTAGCATAAGAGGGCCTTAATTAAGGGCTCATTTTACGAAGGCACGTTAGGGCCTTAACGCGCAGAATAGCGTGCGCGCTAATCCGGTGCGTGCGCTAAAAACACTAACGCACCTTCGTAAAAGGAGCCCTAAAAGTTGACACAGTCCTCCATCTTTAAACACTTCACAGCTCTACAGGTTCTTCAATTTACATGGATTTTACGAATCCCATTATTGTGACTCAAACAAGAAACCTGCATTTTACAGTCATCTGATGATCAGTGTTATATAGTAATTAAGTAAATATAACTAATTACTATACTTAAGTAAAATTTTGTTACTTGTAAAGAAGTACTGGATAACATTTGTTACCTTTACTGAAGTAATAATTTCACCAGTTTTCAACCATCTCCTAACTATGGATGAAACTTGGAAATTATATGAAATGAAACGAAAAGTGTGGCTCCACATCATTCTCTGCTTGGTTGGGCTGAGAACTCTTCAGTGGTTCCTTGTATTGTGATGTCATAATGCCTAATTCCACCAGTGCCTAAGAGCCAACTTTATTGATGTCATAATGGCTTGGTTTTGCTATACTTGTGCCCATTTGCTAGATGCATTGAAGCAAAAAAGTGTTAAGAGAAGTGTGGAATTACTTGTAAGTTTCATAGCTCCACATCATTCTCTTCTTGGTTGGGCTGAGAACTTTTCAGTGGCCCCTTGTAAACCACCTAGGGCAGGAGTAGGCAATTCCGGTACTCGAGAGTCACAGGCAGGTCAGGTTTTCAGGATATCCACAATAAATATGCATGAGATGGATTGGCATCTCAAGGAGGCAGTGCTTGCAAATCCATTTCATACATATTCATTGTGGATATCCTGAAAACCTGACCTGCCTGTGGCTCTCGAGGACTGGAATTGCCTACCCCTGACCTAAGGGCTGGGGTGGAAAGTTAGATTGGGCAGTAGTTTGCATGCACATTTGCATATAAAATACTGGCAGAGTTTTTCTCACTTTAATTTTATGGTACAGCTGGTACACTGAGCCAACTCTACCGTGAGCATTTCTGCATCAACCGCAGAGTGCACAATTTTCAAACAGCTGCTTAAGGCAGATAAAAAAATGCTTTTATACTCATGGAGATTTGGTCTAAAGATTGCCTTGATATTCTTCCTATATGCTAAGAAACATGGCGGCAGATAAAGGCCAAATGGCCCATCTAGTCTGCCCATCCACAGTAACCATTATCTCTTTCTCTGTCCGAGAGATCCCACTTGCCTATCCCAGACACAGGCTTATTTTTGCTGTAGCAGTATAACAGATCATTTTCCTGTTTTTTGTAATACATGGCTATGCGCTAATGTTGACATTAGCAGGGCACCGTTAAAAAAAATACCGTGAGAACTTACCAACATCTGTTTTGTAGGTGGTAAGAAAGGCGCAAGAACACCCACTCTCTGGCCCCTGGGCACACCCCTTCAAACTAGAAAAAAAAACCCCAAACATTTTTAGCACTTGATTAATGGTATGGCTCCGGCCTATTTAGTAGATAATTCATTTTCTCTCAACACAGACCTTTCACTCGAATAGCTACACTTTTTGATTTTCCATCGCCCAAAGGCTGCCGCTATAAAAGATATCCCAAATGATTATTGTCATTTCAAGCAGCTATTTGAGAGGCAGACTTTTGCCAGTTATTTTTTTTACATCTACATCATATAAAAACTTTAGGATATTGCTAAAGACTAGGAGATTTTTTGAAAGACTGACTTTGTATTTCATTCTGTGTTTGTAGCAGTTTTCCATTTTGTTAAACCGCATAGAGCTGAAGAGGAGTAATGCGGCATACAAATGTTATGTTCTGAATGCATCCCAAGGTATACGATTTTAAGCTGTGTTGGGTGCGAGCCAGTGCCTAACACAGTCGAGTACATGGGCCTCTAGGTAAATAATTGTTTTGCCAAGCAGTTCACAGTAAATGCTCATCATTTCAAATTAATACTTAAATATTAATGGACCATAGATTGCTTTATTCCCATTGAAAGACAAGAATGCTTTTTCTTCATCAGGTTGGGAGCAGAAAAACTAGAAGACTACTGGACAAAAGTAAAACTTTCCATGCAACTTGTGGCATTACAATATGTGCCTTTTCAGGTAAATATTACTTGAATTAAATTTCTTGGATTGATAAATATGCAGCTACTCCCTGTTGTAAAAAAAAAAAAAATGTTTGAGGAGTGATCTAATGTACTGTTTGGCAGTTCATTTTTAATATTAACAAATGCAGTCTTGTGTTTTGAGGAGCAGTAAGAAACTAATGACCATCCAAACCCAATGTATCAGCCCAGCAAATGGGTGACGTCATCTGATGGCACTAATATGGAGCAGCTCTCTCAGAGCTTAGAATAAGCTAGAAAAGTTTGAACAAGCATGAAAGTTACATAAGAACATAAGAGGGGACAGATCAAAGTTCCCTCAAGCCCAGTATCCTGTTTCCAACGGTGACCGACCCAGGTCCCAAGTTCTTGGCAGGAACCCAGAGTATCAACATTCCAGAGCTCAGAGTGTGATGTCATAAAGCCTCATTCCACCAATGCCTAAGAGCAAAACTCAGGAGTGTTGTCACAATGGCTTGATTGTTCTATACTTGGCTCACATAAGAACATAAGCGTTGCCATACTGGGACAGACCGAAGTTCCCTCAAGGCCAGTATCCTGTTTCCAACGATGACCAACCCAAGTCCCAAGTTCTTGGCAGGAACCCAGAGTATCAACATTCCAGAGCTCGGAGTGTGATGTCATAAAGCCTCATTCCACCAATGCCTAAGAGCAAAACTCAGGAATGATGTCACAATGGCTTGATTGTTCTATACTTGGCTCACATAAGAACATAAGCGTTGCCATACTGGGACAGACTGAAGTTCCCTCAAGGCCAGTATCCTGTTTCCAACGGTGACCAACCCAAGTCCCAAGTTCTTGGCAGGAACCCAGAGTATCAACATTCCAGAGCTCGGAGTGTGATGTCATAAAGCCTCATTCCACCAATGCCTAAGAGCCAGCCTCATCAGTGATGCCACAATGCCTTGATTGTCCTATACTTGGCTCACATAAGAATATAAGAATTGCCTTACTGGGTCAGACCGCTGGTCCATCAAGCCCAGTATCCTGTCTCCAACAGTGGCCAATCCAGGCCACAAATACCTGACAAGATCCCAGAGAGTAAAACAAGTTTTATGCTGCTGCTTTTTTTTTTTTTTTTTGTAAATCTTTATTCACATTTCAAACTTGATAATGTATAGAATTGAAGAATCAGAAAAAACTGTATGAAAATACATTGTTATCATCACATTATAATGGCTTATGGACTTTTCTTTTAGGGAAGTATTCAAACCTTTATTAAACCCTGCTAAGCTAACTGCTCTCAACATATTCTCTGGCAATGAATTCCAGAGTTTAATTACACATTAAGTGAACAAATATTTTCACCAGTTTGTTTTAAATCTACTATTTAATAGCTTCATTGTATGCCCCCCTATTTTAGCATTTTTGGAAAGAATAAACAAGTGATTTACACATCTACCTGTTCCACTCCACTCGGTATTTCATAGACTTGTCATATCTTCTCAAAACTGTCTTTTCTTCAAGCTGAAGAGCCCTAGCTGTTTTAACCTTTCCTCATAGAGGTCATCCCATCTCTTTATTATTTTTGTCACTCTTCTCTGTACCTTTTCTAATTCCGCTAATCCTTTTTGAAATGCAGCAGCCAGAATTGCACACAGTATTTGAGGTGCAGCCGTACCAGAGAGCGATACAAGGGCATGATAACATTTTCATCTTTGTTTTCCATTCCTTTCATGATTATTCCTATTTGCTTTCTTAGCTGCTGCCGCAAACTGAGCTGAGGGTTTCAACATATCCTCAACGATGCCACCTAGATCCTTTTCCTGGGAAGTAACTCCTAACATGGAAACTTGCATTATGCAGCTATACCTTAGATTCCTCTTTTCCACGTGCATCACTTTGCAGTTGCTCACATTAAACTTTATCTGCCATTTTGATTTCCAATCTCGCAAGGTCTTCTTGAACTTTAAAGATCTCACTAGCTATTCACATCTTTAGATCATTGATAAATATGTTAAAAAAACAGCAGTCCTAGCACAGACCCCTGGGGAGCCCTACTATTTATCCTTCTCCAGTGAAAATATTGACCATTTAACCCTACTCTCTGTTTTCTATCTTTTAACTAGTTCTTAATTCACAATAAGACATTACCTCCTATCCTATGACTTTCTAATTCATTCTGGAGCCTTTCATAAGGTACTTCATCAAATACCTTTTGAAAATCCAGATACATAATATCGACTGGCTCTCCTTTATCCACATGTCCATTCATCCCTTGGAAGAAATGTAGGAGACTGGCGAGGCAAGATTTCCCTTGACTAAATCCATGTGGGCTTTGTCTTATTAATCCATGCATATGTATAGTTAGTTAATTAAGTGCAATTGACTCGTGCTTGAGTCCTAGTGACTTGATAAATTACAGATCTAAAAAGAGACCAGTTTTGCGCTAGTAAGGTAAGGTTCTCCAGCGTATCTCTTTTTTAAAAAATTTATTTATCATTTTCATATTAATATTTCAAGTATAAACTTGTACAGATAGCAATATAAATCCAAATAAGTACATAATTCAATACATAAGTAACAAAGAAAGTTACATCGCTTTAGTCCCCAATAATGAGATCCAAGAAGTAGATAGCGGGGGAGGGGGGGAAAGGAAAAAATTAATTGAAGAATGCAAACCTGATCAGGTTGAAATCTAGTTAATATTAGTCACAAAATATTAGCGACAAAAATGATAAAGGGCTGGAGAAGCTGGGGCTCTTCTCCCTGGAAAAGCGGAGACTTAGAGGGGATATGATAGAAACTCATAAGATCATGAAGGGTATAGTGAAGGTAGAGAGGGACAGATTCTTCAGACTAGCAGGGGCAGCAAAAACTAGAGGGCACTCAAAAAAATTGAAGGGAGACAGGTTCAGAACAAATGCTAGGAAGTTCTTCTTCACACAGAGGGTGGTGAACACCTGGAATACGCTTCCAGAGGAGGTGGTAGAGAAGAGTACGACTTTGGGGTTCAAAAGGGGATTGGACGAGTTCATGAAGGAAAAGGGGATCCATGGGTACAATTAGAGGGTTACTATACAGTACAGAAGGCTGTAAATTAATAGAGTAGTAGAGAAATAGATCACTACAGGTCATTGACCTGGGGGGCCACCGCGGGAGCGGACTGCTGGGCGTGATGGACCTATGGTCTGACTCAGCAGAGGCAATGCTTATGTGCTTATGTCACCTCTTATAAATTATGCTTAGGACATTTTAGTTTTAACTTTATCCTTCTCCAATCGTGACAGTGAAAGGAAGGTAGTCAATTGTAAGGGTTCAAAAAAGACATATTTTTGTGAAGAATAATGAACCACACATTTACATAGATGTCATAAGAAAAAGGTTGCCCCCAATGCAAGAACCCCAGGTTTTAATAAAAAAAAATTCCTTCCGTCGTTTTTGGTATCCCTAGCCAAATTGGGATTCGTTTATATTTTTAAACCTAAAAATTCTTTCTGTATATGTTTAAAGAAATTTTTCATAAGCCAATTTTTATCTGGGGCCATAGCCACCATCAATAAAAATGTAGCAGGAGTAACTGATTCTATATGAGAAAGTTCAAGTAGTTCTGTTACTTTCATATCAGGAGCAATGACTTGCTGCTGAATTTGAATTTCCTGGTAGATAACATACTTGAGATAAGGGAGGTAATAGTTCCTATGAGATTTCCAGAAAATATTTCTTCACCAATTCCCTTGGCGTGTATAAAACACTCCTAGGGAAATCAACCTAATATTATTAGAACGTGATTGATTTTCTAGTGACTAATTTTCTTCGAAGATTACTATTGTCCCTTATTAAGTTTGAGTCTAAGCCCAAGTCCCGCCGGATGAAAACCAACGTAGAAAAAAAATAATTAAAAAAAAAGAGACGCACAGCGACTAAGTAAGAAATAAATAAAAGAAAAAGAAAGCCGCGGTGCGAGAAGGCAAACGTTGAAAAACGACAGAGCTCAGAAAAACAGGGCTTCTTGGCTCCGCAGAAAACTAAGAACTGAGGTACCTCGCAGGAGACGCACGACCTACATTCGGTGGGAAGGCACTCGCGCATGCGCGGTGCAGCACTCGCAAACTCTTTGAAAGTTCTACAAGCAAGTCTGCTTGTGAGGCTGTCCATTATGGGGATCCGTGGATGACGTCACCCACGTGTTGAGAATATACTGCCTGCTTGTCCTGGGATAAGGTTTGAGAACCTGATTTGTAACCCATTCTGAGCCTCTTTGAGATGAGCCCAAAAATAAATAAATAAATAGAAGCCTCTCTAGCACGCAAACTTTTGACTTAGAATATCTATATGCCTATAGTTTGTATCAGAAGGTCTAGACCAGTGGTTCCCAACCCTGTCCTGGAGGACCAGCAGCTAGTTGGGATTTTGGGATAGCCCTAGTGCAGGGATCTCAAAGTCCCTCCTTGAGGGCCGCAATCCAGTTGGGTTTTCAGGATTTCCCCAATGAATATGCATGAGATCTATGCGCATGCACTGCTTTCAATGCATATTCATTGAGGAAATCCTGAAAACCCGACTGGATTGCGGCCCTCAAGGAGGGACTTTGAGATCCATGCCCTAGTGAATATACTGTACATGAGAGATTTGCATATAATGGAGGTGCCAGGCATGCAAATCTGCTCCATGCATATTAATTAGGGCTATCCTGAAAACCTGACTGGCTGGTGGTCCTCCAGGACAGGGTTGGGAACCACTGGTCTAGATAACATATGCAGACAGCCTGATATTGAGCATTTAGGGTGCGGTTATCAATCAACCGCTAGGCGCCATTTGTAGAATCGCACCTAGCGGTGACTAGTAGGCATCATGATGTCAGGTGCCAGTATATTAGACCGCAGGTTTTCTTGGTCTAATTTACTGGCATCTAACATAGATGCATAAGGCAAGCCATATCCAAACTCCGCCCCTAACCATGCCTACTTTTTGGATCGATGCCTACCTGCAAATTTGTTTAAAAAGAAAAAATGTTCAGTTAACAGTGCTGATTGAACCAATTAAAAAATAAAGTTAGGTGTGAATCAGGACCTTAGTTCCTCTTCTCAACCTGGTTTTTATTTTCTAGCAGTGCATGTTGCAGCACATTTGGTCAATGCTTTGAGCTTTTCTGCAAACTATAGTGAGAATTTTCTGGCACTGAATGCTGCAAGATATCAAAATGAGGTTAGTAAAGTCCTACTGTATTTAATGTTTATAATAGATCAATCTCGATCTCTCTTTCTCAACAAACTAAAAGTGAAAAGTGTGGATATTTGATTGTCTTTGTTGAGGAGGAAAGTTATCTTTGGAGACCTAGTTTGTGTACATGGATTCGGTGGTGTAGCGAGGGTAGGAAGTGCCCAGGGTAGTGGAGGCTTCCATGCCTTCCTCTCCGTCCCCCCATGCCAGTCTTGCACCCACACTTCTCACGCCCGTACCTCTTTAAATTTTCACCAGTACGAGCAGCTTCTCTGGCCTGCTGCTGGCAGCGGTGTAGGCTTTCTCTCTGAGGTCACTTCCTTCCAGGCATACGGTGCAGCAAGGTAGAAGGGATGGAGTCTGGAGTTGGCTATAGAGGAGAATGGCACAGATAAGAGAGACTTATCCGATGAGTGGAGTGCCTGGGGGGGAGGAGTGTGGGGAGAGAGGAGAGATGACCCCATGACCTGGAAGTGATTTCAGAGGGAGCCAGGCCTGCCTGAGCAGCAAGTCAAAGTAGTTGTTTCTGCTGGCAAAGATTTAAAAAGGGGGATGGGGAAGGGAGGGCACGAGTGTGTCATGGGAGGATGGAAAGGTGCCGGCGCTCCCACCAAGTCGACACCCAGGGCAGTCCACCCCTCCTTCCCCCTCACCCCCCATTTTACTACGCCACTGCATGGATTGAAAAATGTGAACTCAATGTGCCTGTAAGTGGGCAAATGATGCATCTCAGTGAGCTCCCATAGTAGATATCGGAACACAATCTATTGAAATGCATGCAAAGGAGTCTATTAAGCCACTGCAATGCAGAGATTTTTTTTTTTTTTTTTTTTTTTTTTGCTGGAGCACACCACAAGAAATTTACTTCCATGCCATGTTTCTTCTTGTGCCTAAGATAGGCTTACGTTTTTTTATTATTATTTTTTTCAATTATGAGCTTGTTATAGCTCGTTATAGAAGCCAAGTTACTGATTAAGTTAGGCGCTTAACTTTAAGCCCGAAGTGGTAATGCCGCTTTACAGGTCCATGGTGAGACCACATCTGGAATACTGTGTTCAATTTTGGAGGCCACATTATCAAAAGGATATGCTGAGAATAGAGTCGGTTCAGAGATTGGCCACTAGGATGGTCTCAGGACTCAAGGATCTCCCATATGAAAAATGTCTAGGTAAGTTGCAGCTATACTCTCTCGAGGAATGCAGAGAAAGGGGAGACATGATAGAGACGTTCAAATATGTTACTGGCCGTATGGAGGTGGAAGAAGACATCTTTTTCCTTACAGGACCTATGGCAACTAGAGGGCATCCGCTAAAAATCAGGGGTGGGAGATTTCATGGTGATATTAGGAAGTATTTCTTCATCGAAAGGGTAGTTGATCGTTGGAATCTTCCACTTCAGGCCAACAATGTGCTCGATTTCAAGAATAAATGGGATAAACATGTGGGTTCACTTTGAGGAAGTGCTTAGGGGGGTGAGTTATTCAAGTAGGCAGACTTGTTGGGCCTTCGGCCCTTTTCTGCTGTCATACTCTATGTTTCTATGTCTCCCTATACTAAATGTCAGAAGATAAAGACCTGCACTGTCCATCTAGTATGCCCAATGAGGTGGCCAGAATTGAATCTGGCACTCTGTACAGGCTCTACTTCATTAATCTCTGTCTCTTCCTGCCAATTTGGGGGGGGCACGGCTAGTAGAAGTCTGCCTGGCACTGGTCCTGCTTTGCTTGGTGTCACTTAACCACCTGACTCTGCCTGAACTCTTCCATTCTTCACTCGCTATTTGAAAAATCTCTCTCAATGATCCATTTTACAGTTGTTGAAATGATTTATGTTTTCACATCAATGTGTTTCTTCTCAGGATCCCAGGAAAATCATCTTTACCTCTGGTAAGATTTTATTTTTCTCCTTGAAGGGATGTAAAAAAAAAAATGACAGCATGATATTTTCCTCATAAAAGTTTTGGACACATTGTATAATCATTTACAGAAACCAAGAGATGACTTAAGTGCACTTTGGGCCAGATTCTCGGATTGGCGCTGATTGCATGCCAATCGTGCAATGGCACCATTTTTAGAATCACGGCCATGGAAAAGATAGGCATTGAAAATTGATTTTGACTGGAGTTGCCATCCAACATATTATTAATAACTGGAAAGATCATAGTAGGCTCAATTTTAAGTTTTGGTGGAATTCAGTATGTCACATATAAAGAATGGAAAGATCAATAGCGGTACAGAATGGAAATTATAAAAATTTTATTAAAATTTGGGAGCCATTAATGTCCTTTTGTCATGATTGATGCCATTTTTCTAATATTTTTCTATTAATTATGTAAGATTTAGGGTTGGGTGGGGGGTGGGTTTCCATTATATGAAAATATAATAAATAGAGGGATTCGAGGGTGAGGGTTATATTTTTAATTATAAGATATAATGATAAGATTATTTTATTTATTATAAATTTTTGTACACTTGATGAAAGTTTTAAAATGAATAAAGAATTAAAAAAAAAAAAAAAAAAAAGAATCACGGCCAAGGAAAAGATAGGCACTGAAAATGTAGGCCAGGGTTTTAACGGCCAACATTTCCGGCGCTTATCTTTGACGTGAATCACGACTGTGGAGGTACCTAAGGTTACTTCCGGCGTTAACCATGCCTTCTGTGATCTTAGGTGTTTCCGTAGTTGGAAGAACAGCGCTGTTGCTGGAGGTGCCTCCATTTTTTCTTTTTTAATGAGAAAATAATTGTCAATTACGCCAGTTAAAATCAATTAAGTTATTTGGCAGTATGGCACCTACCGCTGTTTGTAGAATTCAGGCCTTTGTGTGCAGCTATTGTCTGTTAATATTCTAACAAAGATTATATAAAAATGTTAGAATGCAGAGCTCTAATCTTACAGTCTACCTCTCCCCCTCCCCTCTCCCAGCCACTACACACGAAAATCTGTCCTAATCTAGTACTCGTATTTCTAGTTTTGCTCTCCCTTTTATTCTGATTTTTTTTTTTTTTTTTATCATTGTTGTCTATTTTTATATCATGGGTCGATCTATATTACTCTTTTATAGACTTGAGTTTAGCGTATAGGCCTTGTGGGGATATTAAGCAGAAGAAAAAAAAATGGGGAAGACTGCGAGGAAATAAAAGTAAGGTAACGCGCTTTCCATTGTCTTATATGCATGTTGACCTTATGTAGGTCCCCTAGGTGCTCGCTTCATTCCAAATGAGAATTTCAAATCAATTTCTGTTAAATACTTGTTTAATATTAAAAAGTAAAATGCAACCTGGAGCCACTGCAAATTTTATCAAAAAATAAAAAAAAGCAAACTTTTTACATGTTTTTGGGACTATTCCCATATTATTCAACCCAGTCCACAATGATTATGCACGAGATTTGCTTGCAAGGAAGTTCATTCATGCACATTCGTTGTGAATATCCTGAAATCCTGATTGGCTGGCGTGTTCTGAGGACTGGGTTAAGAACCCCTGCTTTATTCGGACTTGCACAATTTATTTTTTTTGAGACCATTATATTATTCCTGACATGCAGAGTTGCTCTCAGGACAGAATCACCATCCCAAAATAGATAGAAGAGCCATGTTAAGCGTATGGTCACATGATATGGACTGCGCATTGCAACTAGACACAAAGGAAATTATAAGTCTATGTGCGTCGGACAGACTTATTTTTAGTTTAGTTTTAACGTAAACTTGACCCAAATATGACTTTCTTGGCAGGGTATAAATCAACATGTAAAATATGAATAAACAAAGAGTCGGTAACATAAAATAGATGTTTTAAAGAAAGTGTTACCATACACAAATCTGAGTCAAGTTAAGTGAAACCAATCACACTGATATATCACTTTAGCATGGGGAATGAACCTCAGGTGTTTTTTCTGGGGAAATAAATATATCATCATTGGTTCAAAACTCCCACCAAGATTGTGCTACTTAAATTCCAAAATATAACTATAATCAAATTTAGCTTTCACCTGACAGGAGCTCATGTCGTTTCGCTGTTAAAGCTTCGTCTGGGGTTTCAATATTTATACTGTTATACTGCTATTCACAGTCTTCGTGTCTATGCACCACCTTTAATGATAACAAAAGCAATGATTTTTTGTTTTGTTTTTTTTTATTTAAAAAATTAATAGTTACACTTAACCTTCACATTCCATATACATACCGTGTTAACCCCCAAAATAAGCCCTAGCATGATTTTCGGGGTAGGTCTTAATATAAGCCCTACCTCTGAAAATAAGCCCTAGTCGCCGGCAGCAGCAGTGCTTCCCCTCGCCCGCTGTGCATCCCCCTCTCCTTCGCTCCACAAGACCTTATATCAAACTGGCAGCGTCAGCAGCAGTCTACACAGGCTGCTTCGTGGCCTTCTATCTCCTGGGCATTCCTTTGCCACGTTGCTGATGACATCAATGATGCGGCAGAGGAACGCCCAGGAGATAGAAGGCCATGAAGCAACCTGTGTAGATTGCTGCTGATGCTGCCGGTTTGATATAAGGTACTCCTGTCTTGCGGTTTGGATGGGAGGGAAAGATGGGTCAGCAGGGGGGTGGGAGGTGCACAGCGGCGGGGATAGAAAGATGCTACACGGGGGATGGGAGGGATAGAAGCTGCAAAGGTTCTGCTGCACAAAGGATATAGAAAGATATTGCACAAGGAGATAGGTGAGAGGGGAGGAAAAATGCTACACATGTGGGGAAGAGAAAGGAAATAGGAAGAATTGGGGTGGAAGAGAGGAAGGGAAAGATGATCATTACATGAAAAAATAAGACATCCCCTAAAATAAGACCTAGTGCCTTTTTTGGTCCCAAAATTAATATAAGACTATGTCTTATTTTGGGGGGAACATGGTATAATAAAATTAGATGAGCACTATGGTATACTTCTACAATTGCACCAGAATCTGACAACCCCCCTCCCCCCACACACACACAATTTATTTTAAGAGCCTGATGAATTAAATAGTTTCAGCTTTTCCTCAAGCCTGGTTAAGGACCTTTAAAAAGGATGGAAGTACCTAGAGTCAAGAAGTTGGAATCTTAAAAGTTTTAAACCAGGAAGATTTACCTATGAGTTACACTGGAATAAAGAAGCTACTATATTTACAATTGTCCTACTCCCTCCTGGGAGAGAGGTGGAGTGAGTCCTTGCACAGCTCTGTGCTATCTCTTCCTGTCCTTGATGTGCTCAGTTGAAGGGTTGGAGAAATCCCACCTCGATGCTGTTGCCAGCAGATGTCTATGCCAGCAGTTTCAGAGCAATTCCTCCTATTACTCTTAGGTGATCACTCGTCTGCACCCAGAATGGCAGCGTATCTCCATTGAGTGCAAATGTAGGCTTCACTTTATCATGGTGCTGGGTTTCATCCCTTTGACTTTCAAGAACTCAGCCATGCTGGAGAAATACTTTTGGTTCACTTCAGACACTTTCTTCTCAGCCGCCTGTGGATTCACAATTTCCAAGCCCTGCAGAGGTGTGAAGGCTACGCTGGATGCTGTCCCTGAGGAACGGTCCCGGATAGTCGATTTCCCTCCATACACCATGCTTTGCTTCTGTAGAGTGCGCTGCAGCGTTTTGGAGATCCTGGCTTTTGTGGCCTCATTGACTTGTGCCTGTCGGATCCTGCCACTCCCCGATTTTCCCAGGTGTCCCATGCTAAACCCTAGGTCTTCTTGATACGCGTCCTCTTCAATCTCACCTAAGCTCATCCGGTTGGCCTGCTTCCGGATCTCCGTCAGCCCCAGGCGCTCCTTCATTTTCCGGTACCTTCGTCCACCTCGCTTTTTCCTCTGTCCATCTAGAGGTGCCGGCAGAGGTTTCACCTGCTTCACCGGAGGTGGCTCCTGCCATTTGTCAAACTTCTTCTCGACCTCTTCCTTCAGCTCATAACCAACCTTACCCTCAGGGTGCTCATGGAAACCGTCCACCCTTGCTGTCAACGTACATTTGGCAGCCACCAGACGGGCAACCTTCCTGCGTAGATCAGGTGGTAGAGACTGCACGATATCGCTATGATAGATGTACCCTGTGTGGGGCAATACAGAGGTACTGGAGAAACCAGATAAGGTCCTCCTCTGTGCTCCCAGCAGCATCACATTACAAGCAGGCATCTTCGAGAGACTGGTAAGACCCCCGGCAATGCCCATGATCTTAGCGGCAGTGGAGGCTCCAACGATGACAGACAGGTTAGGAGCGATGAAAGACATGCGGGACTCCACGTACTCGTAAATGCAGTGTTTGTACTGGTTCAGTTCCAGCGCCATGTCACAGGCCTCCTCGATGCGCCCCAGCTCCTCCTCTGCCAGCTGCTGCCCTTGTGTGGTGGAGGCAGTCACACTCACCACCATGATGGTGGCGTTAGTCAGTATCTGCTGAAGTCTCTCATTGTTCTTACACTTGTCCAAACAGTTCCCCAGCTCCTTCACTGTTCTGACATAGTCCAGAGCATTGGAAACCAGCAACTCCAGCTCTGGGAACCGCTTGGAGTATTTATCCCGGATAAACTTGTGAATGATATTCAGCTCATTCTCGATCTCCACAGTCATATTATTGGCATCCACGATGACTCTGTATTCAGGAGCTGCCTCTACGGGTCCCATCACTTCAGAGGACTTTGGCTGCTGGGAGACATACTCGTCAATCTTTTCCAGGAGCGCAGCAAACATCCTGCTGTCCCACAACTTGGCGATACTCTTCACAGAGTCCACACTAAAGTCCACTTGCATCTCCTCCTGTACATCTTCGAGGGCCAGCTCGTCCTCTTCATCTGCAAAGATTTCCTCCTCAGCTGCCTCCTCCAAATCGACCAACAGCTCGTCCGCCAGAGACATTGTTTATGTACCGAAAAAAAAAAAGGGCACTGATAACGCCTCTGTGCGTACAATGGCTACTTTTCACGAGCTTTCGTCGAGGACGGCTCCCCCGATGCGAATACACGAGGAAAAAATGGCGACGACTTTATTTAAAGAAAACCCAGGCGCCTTCAAATTAACCAATCCCTTGGCAACACGTCATCTCTGACTCAAGTAATACTCTCGTATCTCCCCGCATCTAGCCTCCCCTACACGCTGATTGGCCAACTTCAGCAAACTGACGGCCATTCAGCAAGCGGCGCAGGGGCAGGCCGGATGCTGAGGACTTGGAGATCGCGGTGTATCTATCTATCTATATAGATAGATATATAGGGAAATACGGGTAACTCTTTACATCTTCATTCTACCTTAGTCAGTATTTGCTGAAGTCTCTCATTGTTCTTACACTTGTCCAAACAGTTCTTTCACTGTTCTGACATAGTCCAGGGCATTGGGAACCAGCGACTCCAGCTCTGGAAACCACTTGGAGTACGGATAAACTTGTGAACAATATTCGGCTCATTCTCCCTCTCCACTGCCATATTATTGGTATCCACGATGACCCTATTCAGGCGCTGCCTCTAGGAGCCCCATCACTTCAGAGGACTTTATCTACTCGGATATTTTCCAGGATAGCAGCAAACATCCTGCTGTCCCACAACTTGGCGATACTCGTCACACAAGAGAATAACTTGTTTAAATTTAAGTTAAGTAGTATCGTCATTCTGCCTCACCATTTATTTTGAACAGTACAGTTAACATAAAAACAGATTTTAAAAATCTATTTAAAAGAGTCAGCATCAATGACTCCAACCCGATAATATTTTACGTTAACTGGAACTTGCCTTCTAAATAGATATTTACCTACTAACTCAAGTACTGTATTTATATTCATTGCAAACCATCGAGCATCAACGTTGAATTTTGATACTTTTATTAGAACTATTGAATATTCTAAGGCAGGGGTGTCCAATAGGTCGATAGCGTTTAACTCGTGTTGCCTTCGCATTTTCCCTGCTTCCCAACGATGTAAACAGGACAGCAAAAGCGCTAGGCCCACCAGCCCCCCCCCCCCCCCCCACCGACGTCGATGGCTGTCTAGCCGGCCAGGAACTTCCTCTCCGATGTCAGAATTGATGTCGGGGGAAGACTGGTGGGCCCGTGCTTCTGTTGTCCTGTTTACAGCGTCGGGAAGCAGGGAGAGCTCAGAATTCGGCGACGGTGGCTTGGGGCCCTGTTCTCTGATGGCGGTGGGTTGGTTGGGGGGGCAGGGAGCAAGAAAAAGAAAGAAGGGGCAGGGAGACAGAAAGAAAGAAGGGAAACAGAAAGGAGGGACAGGAAGACAGAAAGAAGGGAGACAAAGAAAGAAAGGGGGTATAGAGAGAAAGACAGAAAGAAAAGGGGGCAGGGAGATAGAAAGAAAGAAGGGGGCAGGAAGAAAGGGGAGGCGGGCAGGGAGAGAGGAAGAAAAAGTTGGGGGTGGGATTGAGGTCTGGAGGAGAGGAGAGGAAGCATACAGGAGGCTGAAAGAAGGGAAGAAATATTGGATTCACAGTCAGAAGAAAGTGCAAACAGAGACTCATGAAATCACCAGACAACAAAGGTAGGAAAAATGATTTTATTTTCAATTTAGTGATCAAAATGTGTCTGTTTTGAGAATTTATATCTGCTGTCTATATTTTGCACTATGGCCCCCCTTTTACTAAACAGCAATAGCGGGTTTTAGCGCAAGGAGCCTATGAGCGTCGAGAGCAGCACATGGCATTCAGCGCAGCTCCCTGCGCTAAAAACCGCTATTGTGGTTTAGTAAAAAGGGAGGGGGTATATTTGTCTATTTTTATATAGTTATTACTGAGGTGACATTGCATAAAGTCATCTGCCTTGACCTCTTTGAAAAACCCCAGAATATAAATTATAATTAATATTTTCTCTGCGTACAGTGTTCTTTGTGTTTTTTAAATTTTATTGTTGGTAGATCATTTTGACTTGGTCTCTTTAAAAGTAGCTCGCAAGCCCCAAAAGTGTGGCATCTCTGTTCTAAGGTAATCAAAATTGAATCACTAAATCCCCCCATTCCCCCAGGTACATTAGATAGATTGTGAGCCCGCGGGACAGATAGGAAAAAATGGTTGCGTACATGAATAAATTCATGTAAATCGTTAGGAGCTCCCCTGGGAGCGCTATAGAAAACTGAATAAATAAATAATGTGAAGAGTTTCAGCCTCTGATAATCAGAGCTGGTATTGAGACATCATAATGCCTCAATACACCAATAAGAGCCAACCTCATCAGTGATGTCACAATGGCTTAATTGTCCTTTACTTGGCTCACTTTTACTACATTTTGATTTCTAGAATGGAGCAGTGGTTAAAGCTACAGCCTCAGCACCCTGAGGTTGTGGGTTCAAACTAGTGCTGCCCGATTCGAATCGATTCACCGATTCACTTCGGGTGAATTGATTGCAAAACCGGAAGTTACATCGAAGCAAGGACTCCGGTGGCAGAGGGAAATTCCAAATGGGTCTCTGTGTGCAGATCGGTGGCAGCAAGGCTCTCTCCTTCCTGCCCAAGCTTCATTCCAGTCTGATGGAGGAACAGGAAGGAAAGACAAGCAGACCATCAGGGCTCTCTGCCCTCGATGCAGAAAGGAGCCAAGAACAGGCAGGACCAGGGATATTCAAACGTCCACCAGCTGTAGAGCGGATCAGGACCGCCCCCTACACAGCTCCCTCCGACCACCGCAGGGCCTCTAAGACTAGCAGACCGGCACAGAGTGGGTTGACTGCACTTTCTTCGCACACACATGGTGGAGCCCACTCAGAGCTGTCCTCTAAATAAGATAATGGGAGGCATGTATTGAACGTGATAAGGGATCTGAGCTGTCATTTCCAAATGTAAAATCATTTTTACTTTAAAGAGAAATAGCCTTATATGAAGGTATTTTGGGGCTCAGCATTTGGCTTCTGAGTACATACCTGCCCTTAATATGTAATGATAGATTTTACAGTATTTCTCCTCTCTTCCCTGGCCAGGCAAAAGTGGCAGTAGTGAATGCAATTCACTACCCTGCCACTGCTCCGGGCGTCTTCTCTCCATTCGGCTGCCCAAGCGGAAACAGGAAGTTTTCACTGAGGGCAGACCGCAGTGGTGAGAAGACACAAGGAGTGGTGGCAGGAGTGGATCGCTAAATAACTACTGCCACCGGCAAAACGTTGTAACATCAAAATAAAGGGAGATGGACCTGGGGGAGTTGGTGGACTGGAGGAGAGATGGGGAGAAGATGGATGGGAGAAATGAACTTGCTGGAGGGGGGAAGATGGATGGTGGAGGGAGGAGATGGACTTGGGGGAGATCATGGAGAGGGGAGATGGAGGGAGGGATGGAAGAAATAATGGATCTAAAAACAGGAGAGGGAGAGAGATGGTGGACAATGGGATTTAGGGAGGGAAGGAACAGAGAGGGAGAAAAGTTGGACACAAGGGATGGTGGGGGGGGATAGAGATACTGGATAGGAGAATAGTTAGAAAGAGAGAGCTGGTGGGGAAGGAGGGAGAGATGCTGCATGAAAGAGTAGTTGAGAAGATGGAGAGATGGTGGATCTGGGTATGGTGGGGTCCATTGCTGCAGCTATGGGAATAGAGGCAGAAAAAAGGAAAGATGCCAGACCTCTAGGGGAGGGAAGGGAAATGGAAGGAGAGGACGGAAATGGAAGATGGCTGGTTACCACAGAGAAAGAAGTAAACAACAAATGGGCAAGAGACCATGGCAAGCAAGTTATCAGAAGACATTTGTTGTAGAGCCTGGGACCAACATGATTTGAAAAATGACCAGACAACAAAAGGTAAAAAAATAATTTTATTTTCTGTTTTGTGATTACAATGTGTCAGATTTGAAATTTGTATTCTGCCAGAGCTGGCGTTAGACCGCAAACGTGAGCTAGGATTTAACAGAGAGAGGAATAGTCATTTTTGTTTATTTTGTTTACACCACAGCGCCAGTGTGGGTAGGAGAAGGCAAAGGGGGTGAAGAGGCTATAAAATAAACCCACCAGGATGTTTGGAAAAAAAACACCCAATTGGGCAGGAATCGAATCGAAAAATCGATTCAATAGGCTGAACTGAATCAAAATATTTTTTTCCTTAATCGGGCAGCACTAGTTCAAACCCACTCTGCTCCTTGTGATGCTGGGCAAGTCACTTAATCCCCCCATTGCTCCAGGCAGATTAGATAGAGTGTGTGCCCGCCGGGACAGATAAGGAAAAATGCTTGAGTACCTGAATGTAAGCTACTTAGACTATAAATAAATGAAATGGCTGCAATGAATGGTCCTAGACCCCGCCACAAAATAACATGATTTGAAATGGCAAATGCATAGTTTTCACTGATGTAGCTTGAATTACTTTCTCTTTGTTATAGTTCCTGGACTTACTGGGATCCTCATGGTGTTGGTTCTATTTCTCATGTGTACAGCTTCCATGTATTCGGTCAGGTAAGAGTCTCTCCCATTTTTACGCTGAACCCTCTTGCCAGGGCGATCTCTTCTTGTGAGCAGAATACCACCACTACTACTTATCATTTGTATAGTGCTTCTAGAGGCATGCAGTGCTGTCCCTAGTGGGCTCACAATCTAAGTACAGTGGTGCCTCACACAACGAACTTAATCCGTTCCAGGAGCAAGTTTGTTATGTGAAACGTTCGTTGTGTGAAACGCGTTTTCCCATAAGAATACATTTAAAACACAATAATTCGTTCTGCAGCCCTACATTTCCCTCCCTCCACCTCACCTTGTATGCGGAGTCTGCCGGCCCTCTCCCTCACCCAGCCGCACGCTTCCAGAAAGCTGTGCACGCGCAGCTGCTGGAGTTGGTCAATGTTCTACTCTCCTGCAACTTCCGGTTTCCGGTTGCGTCAGAGGAGAAGATTGAGCAACAGAGCATGCGCGCGTGCGCTGCTCCCTGAAAGCGTGCGGCTGGCCGAGAAAGAGGGCCGGAGAACTCGGCATCCAGGGTAAGGTGGAGGGAGATGATGGAACAGTATTTCATGGTACAGTATTACTATTTGATGTTTTCTGGATTTTTTTTCGTTAGCTTAAACATGGCTTAACTTGCTGTAAATGGGTCAGGTCTCGTAAGATAGGACCAGAGAATCGGGTCTGGGTAAAACCAGGATTTGCAGGATCTCCAGGATCCTCATGGACTTGTATTGAGATCCTGGTAATATTGCAGGATTTCACGAATTTTCCAGGACCCTGGTCCACCTTAACAGCAGACCTCCTCTTTTTTTGATTGCCACAGCTGCTGCTCTGCATTTACTGGAGTCCCCTACACGCCGTCTTCTCCTTCTCTGCATGGGTGCTGCTGTTCCCGGCTTCGGCGAGAGTAGTTCCGCCCCCCCCCCGGGCCCCTCGGGCGACTTCGTTGTGTGAAACGAAGTTCGTTGTGGGGAGCACGACAAAAAGTTCGTTGTGCGCAGCGTTCGCTGTGCGAGGCGTCCGTTATGCGAGGCACCACTGTATATTGTACCTGGGGCAATGGAGGGTTTAAGTGACTTGTCCAGATTTGGAAGGAGCTGCAGTGGGCAAGTGCATTGAACCCAGTTCCCTAGGATCCTAGACAGAGACTGAGATGGAGACACAGCAGAAGCCTCAGTTGATATATAAGAAATCTAAAAAGTAGAGTTCAGAGGAGGTTATATTTCTTTACTCTCTTGTAGAGCCAGAAATATTAAACATTGACATTCGGGGTCAGTTATATAAAGTGCACAGAAATTTAGGCGCCAAAAGGCAGCATGCTGAGCACAAAGTCTATGAGGACATCTAGGCGCCTTTATAGATTGCTAGCATAACTCTGAACTTTTGCACTAACAGGAAGACATGCCAAATTTTCAAGTTTATTTTCTGTTTGGGGTGCCACCCATCAATGGTGCCATCAGGGCGGTTCACAATAAATCATGTAATTCTTTTCTCTTTCAACTTTTATATGTTAGATATTAGCAGGGTTTAACAAAGGTTTGGATAATTCCTAAAAGAGAAGTCTATAGGCCATTATTGACAGGGCCGGATTAATGAGTAGGCCCAGTAGGCATGTGCCTAGAGCCTGAAACTGTCAGGAAGGAGGGGAAACATACGACTCAACCTTGCCAATTTTTTTTTCCAAACAGCAACGATGCTGGCACCCTCCCCCCCGAATGCCACCTAGCATCAACGGGACCCTGCCCCTCCCCCCCAGCATCAACGGCATCACAACACGGCCCCCCTTCCGCCGCATCAATGGCAACGCGGCCGGCTCTGCTCCAGGAAGGTCCTGCGATGACTGTGTCTACCGGTCCATCCCCCTCCGACGTCACTTCTTCAGGAGCAGAGCCGGCAGACGCAGTCATCGCGGGACCTTCCTGGAGCAGAGCCGGCTCTTGGGATGCCTTTTGTCAAGGAGGAACCCGCCTCTGAGTCTGTCTAACTTTGCTCAATGTCAGGCTGCAAAGCGCAGGTTTTACTCAGGATAACCCTGCGAGATTCCTCCATGCGCGCACTGTGAAATTTGCGATTTCTTGCCACTCATATTGGCAGGGGCCTGAAGGGAAGGGGTGGCTTCTTTAAAATAATTTTTTTTTTCTTGTGGGATTGATGCTTAAATGTCCGAAAATCGGGCCACTGTTTTCAGGGAGAGAAGGGGCGGGGACTGCTGTCAAAATGTTTTTCATCATTTTGTTTGGGGTTTTTTTTGTTTTGTTTTGTTTTTTGTTAAATTCAGTCACAAAGTTCAAATAAAAATGGATGATGTTTACTTTTGTTTATACAGCCTTGAAAACTACCTAGACAGCTGTCAAGCTTCTGCTTCCTTTACACTGCCATTTTTGCTACCATGACTTTGGGTGATAATTTGCAATGGGAAGTAAGTACAGTTTCCCCTAGGTACAGTTAATGCAGTAAGGGAGGAGGGGGAAGGAAATATTTTATTTGCATGACTGGAAGGGCTGGTGGGGCAGTGTGGTATGGACAGGGTGGTGGGAAGGATGGTATGGAAGGGAGGTGGGGCAGCATGGTATGTGGTGGGTGGTGGAGGGAGAGAAAGGGGACAGGGTGGTATGGAAGGGTGGTAGAAGAAGAGAAAGGGGACAGGGTGGTATGGAAGGGTGGTAGAGAGAGAAAGGGGACTGGGTGGTATGGAAGGGTGGAGGGGCAGCGTGATATGACATGGTGATGGAGGGAGAGAAAGGGGACAGGGTGGTATGGAAAGGTGGTGGGAAGGATGGTATGGAAGGGTGGTGGAGGGAGAGAAAGGGGACAGGGTGGTATGGAAGGGTGGGGGGGCAGTGTGATATGGAAAGGTGGTGGAGGGAGAGAAAGGGGACAGGGCAGAGGGAAGGTGGTATGGAAGGGTGGTGGGGCAGTGTAGTATAGAAGGGTGTTGGAGGGAGAGAAAGGGGACTGGGTGGTATGGAAGGGTGGTGGGGCGGCATGGTATGACATGGTGATGGAGGGAGAGAAAGGGGACAGGGTGGTATGGAAAGGTGAGAAGGATGGTATGAAAGGGTGGTGGAGTGAGAGAAAGGGGGCAGATGATCGATAAGCCACGCGTGCGACTACTTGAGCTATTGAATCTTCTCCTCTGACCCAACTTCCTGTTTCCGGTTGCGTCAGAGGAGAAGATTCAACAATTCAAGCAGCCACGCATGCACGGCTTATTGAAAGCGTGTGGCTGGGAGAAGAATTAAAGTCGGACTTGGCACCTAAAGTGAGGTGGAGGGAGGGAGATGGCAGGACGTGGGATGCGGCGATTGGGTGGGGATGCTGGACCGCGCGATCCGTGCTGGCTTCACTGCGGAGACAAGACCATTCACCGCTCCACAGGGCGGTGAATGGCCTTGTCCCTGTCCCCGCAGCGAACACTAATATTTCTCTCCTCGTTTCGGCAGGTTACCCGCGGCTAGTCGTGGGTAACAACCACCATGTCATTCTCTACTTCAGGGTCATCTTTGATACCTCTTTCTCCTTCAGTAAGCATGTCCAAAATACTGCTAAATTAAGAACATAAGCATCACCTCTGCCGGGTCAGACCACAGGTCCATCGTGCCCAGCAGTCCGCTCTCGCGGTGGCCCCCCAGGTCAGTGACCTGCAAATGATCCTCTTTGGAAGACATTTTGACCTGTATAGTACCCCCTCTATCTATATCCCTCAATCCCCTTTTCCTTCAGGAATCTGTCCAACCCCTTCTTGAAACCCGAAATCGTACTCTGCTCCACCACCTGTGTGTTGTTCTTCTTTATTAACATTGCTAAATCCATTCCTTCCTTATTGAACATGCTACAACATACATCCAGAGCAATATGGGCTCTGACTAATACCATTACAAATCCATAGTCCCGATTCTCAAATCCTTTCCTTGGCTCCTCATCGGTCTTTGCATGTAGTTTGAGCTACAACTGCACACCTAAAAATTAATTCACTCTACATGTATAGTTCCTCTTTATTCTTTTCCCCTACATCCTTACCATAAGAATTGCCGCTGCTGGGTCAGACCAGTGGTCCATCGCGCCCAGCTGTCCGCTCACGCAGCGGCCCCCAGGTCAAAGACCTGTGCCCTAACCGAGACCATCCCTGCGTTCGTTCTGGTTCAGCAGGAACTTGTCCAACCTTGTCTTGAATCCCTGGAGGGTGTTTTCCCTTATAACAGAGTTTTCCCTTTGTCAGTAATTATCGGAAAGGGACTCAGAAAAAGAAAAAAAAGATAAGTTGAAAGATTAATTATTTATTTACTGAAGTATTGAAGCACTAAAGCACTTTATATAAAACACAACGGTCTGCTGAAGAGACTAGTGCCACATAGTATTTGGCCCCTCAAATCAATTGGCTAATACTGGCACTTCTGAAGACCAATGAATTAGTAAAAAGCTATAAGTAAACATGCAGTTTAATTTTTGCACTGCATTATTTTTGCACTGCATTATTTTTGCATTATGTTGTACAAGGGATCTTCAAAAAGTTTCTGCACTTTTATCTTTTTTTTTTTAAACACTATTAAATATCTCAAAAGCAAATTACATAAGTTTTCCACATAAACACCAAGTTTTGCGATACATTTTCCCATTGTCCTACTAACGCACGCCCTCTTAAACACTTCTCCCACCCCAACCATTTCCCATGAAAGTGTGGAAACCTTTTGAAGATCCCTTTATATGTTACTTCTGTATGTTTTGGTTGCCTGTTACGTGAATGCTTGTATTTTGTTGTTAATTATTTTCCACAGCAAGGTCGTAAGATTACTTGAAAAATGAAATGTCAAGGGACATATGTTTATGGTGAAGCATAACACCACCACACACACAATACTACTTCACAAACATTTCAGACATCTTACAAAAAAAACCAAAAAATAAATAAAAATATACATCATATTCATCATAAAATCAAAATAAAATACCAGCCTGACAAAAATCTCTTCTCCTATACCAAAAATCAATCTCAAGCAACCTAATACAACTCAGGTTTTCAACGACCAACAAAACAGATGTCTTTTCAACAATTTCTTAAAGACATCCAAATTTTTTTGATGTTTAATGTAAGATGGGAGTCTATTCCACTCTTCTAGACCACAACATGAAAATGCCCCCACTCGCAGGCTCAGCTCTTGGACATCCTCTAGAATAAAACCCTAAGTGCGCATACGCACTTACGATGCCGTGATCCCTGCGTGATGGTTGCTTCCGTGCCGCACATGTGCACTGCCTGCCTTCTGCCCCGATCTCCGATGCCGGCTGACTTCCTGCGCTGCTGCTGCCGGGACGCCTCTTCTCACCCCCGAACCAGCAAACGCAGCAGCCGCGGTTTCATCTTGCAGCCACGGGGCATTTGCTAGGCCGGCCCACTTCGATAATGTGAGGTGAGCCAGCCTAGCAAAAGTCCCGAAGCTGCCCGGGCTAGCGGATGCTGGACAGGGGGAGCAGGGAAGGGGTGCTGCTGGACAGGTATTAATGGGCAGGGAGAGCAGGGAGGTTAAACGAAGGGAGAAGGGCTGCTGCTGGACAGGGGGAGGTAAAAGGAAGGTAGAAGGCAAGGGGTGGTGGTGGACAGCCGAGGAAAGAGAGAGACAGAAAGAAAGACGGACAGCGGCCAAGGTGAGAGACAGAAAGAAAGACAGACATATCTATTCTAGCACCCGTTAATGTAACAGGCTTAAAGACTAGTTATATATAAAATGTCTTTGCAATTTAATTTTTCCAGCACTGTGTATGCCTTTCAGTGCTATGCAAGTGATAAGTAGTAGCAGTAGGTATTCTTGAAATGGAATGACTTCTCCTAAGATCTACAACCAAGTGTTCTACTTGAGAAAGCTTTGCATTGTGTTGAGAATATCCATAACATCAAATCCTCAGCTTATCTTTTCTTTTTAACAAGTAGAAGCAGAATTGCATTTTTACCCTAAAAGTTTACTACATCTGTTGAATGACAGAATATGTCAAAGCGACTGATCTATCTTGTAGTGTGTATGAACTTATAAAACAGTTTGTTGCTTATATCATAGCTAGTGTAATAATGTTTGTTTATATTTAACGAAAGCTTCTATATCCGCTGCTAATGGCTGAGGAGCCAATTCAGAGCAGTTTACATGAGCTTCTGTAATTGGCGTTATTACACTATTATATATGTACGAGTCCTAAATAATTGTAGTAAATAATATATGATGTTCAAGATTGTAGTTAACCATTCTAACTTAGTATACATTTCTCCCTCCGTATTCGCTGTGATAGGGGATTAACAGAACCGCAAACACAGAAAAACCGCAAATAACTTTTTCATATGTTATTCGCTGTTTTCCATTAAAAGCCATTGTGAATATAGTGAAACCGCAAATAACATGGTGGGAGACCTGGCCTGTTCCTGAAGGAGAGGCAAAACACGGTGAAGAAAGTGCTCGGAATCTGATTTTCTCTATAAACGCTTGGAATCAGGGATTTCTCTATGCAAGCTGATGTAATTTGGGGGGAGGAGCCAGCAAGGTAAAAACCGTGAATAATCGAAACCGCGAATGCTGAAACCGTGAATACAGAGGGAGACATGTATTATATTTTCATGCTAAAAGAGCTCTAGCAATGGTACTATATTTGCATTATTTACTCTCATTATTATTTGCTTTGCAGGATTTCCAGCTATGATATCTTCTTATACACACATAACCTTTTCTTTATCTTCTACTTACTGTTGCTGATTCATGTTTCAGGGTAAGTAGACCAGCAAGCTAAGATCTGCTGAAATCTGGAGGTTGATTTTTTTACTGGCACTTATCTGGGTAGGAGCAGCTGCTAGCCAGTAAGTGCCGCTCACCAGGGCCAATCGGTAATTTTCAGTGGCATTATCCAGATAATGGCGCTGAAAATGATCACTGATTGCCTTGGTGCTTTCTGGATTCTGCTGGAGCAATCCAGGGCTTGAACTAAGGCTGACCAGTACCTGGATAATGATCTGGATAAAGTTAGGACAGAAAAAAAAAAAGACTCCTTAAACATAAGAATAACCTTACAGGGTCAGACCAGTGGTCCATCAAGCCTAGAAGCCCATTCTCATGGTGGCCAATCCAGGTCCCTAGTACTTGGCCAAAACCCAAGGAGTAGCAACATTCCATGCTACCGATCCACGGCAAGCAGTGACTTCCGTCATGTCTTTCTCAATAACAGATTATAGACTTTTCCTCCAGGAAATTGTCCAAACCTTTCTTAGATACCCAAATAAGTGCTGATGGCCACTTTATACTCGGTTATTCAGTGCTGATATTTGGGTATAGCCTAGTGCTTACTATCTAGGTATGAAGAACCCTTTGTGGCTGGCATTTAAAAAAAAAAAAAAGCTGGCTGCTGCAAGATTGGGGGTTTATTTCTATCAGTCTAAACTGTGTGACCCTCAAATCCTATAAATGAATTAATTTCAGTCTTGCCCTCTTGATGCAGTAACAGCAAACAATCTCTTAAGTGTGTCACTCAGGTGTCTTAATTTATGGAATTTGCGACTTAGTAATCCAGAATAAAGTGAGTTTTTAAAATACATCCTTAAAGTGTTGTAGAATTAATATTAGTATATTAATTTTAATGCTCAGTCTGAACAAGCAGGTGAAGAACATAAGAATGCTGGGACAGACCGAAGGTCCATCAAGCCCAGTATCCTGTATCCAACAGTGGCCAACCCAGGTCCCAAGTACCTAGCAGAAACTCAAAGAGTAGCAACATTCCAGAGCTCAGATTGTGATGTCATAAAGCCTCATTCCACCAATGCCTAAGAGCCAGCCTCATCAGTGATGTCACAATGGCTTCATTGTTCTATACTTGGCTCACCTAAGAACATAAGAGCTGCCTTAATGGGACAGACCAAAGGTGTATCAAGCCCAGTATCCTGTTTTCAACAGTGGCCAACCCAGGTCCCAAGTAACTAGCTAGATCCCCAAATTAGTAATAATAATAATTTTATTCTTGTATACCGCCAAAGCCGTAATAGTTTGAGGCGGTTTACAATAAGAAGAGCTAGACAATCAACGATGATAGGCACAATGTAAAGTCATCAAATACATGTAAGCAGAGTACTGAGAAGGCTTGAGGGTTCTTGGTTACAAATCGGTTAGAGCAGTGTTCTTCAACCTTTTTACACCTAAGGACCGGCAGAAATAAATGAATTATTTTGTGGACCGGCATCGGTCCGCAGACCGGCGGTTGAAGAACACTGAGCTAAGTCATGGGCCAGACCCTACCCATCTCTACCCAGTCTCCACCCCAGACCCTGCCCCCATAGTCCTAATTGTAACACTATTTTTTCCATTCATTTTTCATATAATCTTATTAACAACGCATCGATCGCACCGCGGACCGGCAGTTGAAGAACACAATTTTGGGCCTGATGCACATGCCGGCCCTGTGGACTGGCAGGAAATTTCTGTGGACCGGCACCGGTCCATGGACCGGTGGTTGAAGAATACCGGGTTAGAGTATAAAGAGATAGGGCTTTCTTAGGTTACAAATCGGTTGTACAAGTTTGTTTTTACTAGTTTTCTAAAACGTAGATAGGACGAGGAGTGCGTAATAATGTTACCCAGCCAGTTGTTCATTTGGCCTGCTTGGAAAGCGAGGGTTCTGTCCAGGTATCTTTTATATCGGCAGGCCTTCATTGTTGGATGGATAAACATGCAAACTCTGCGTGTCGGCCTAATGGAACAATCCAAGTTGAAATGAGAGACCAAGTACATAGGGGCCGAACCAAGAACAGATTTGAAACAAAGACAGGCAAATTTGAACAGAACTCTTGCCTCCAGGGGCAGCCAATGAAGTTTTTGATAATAGGGGGTTATGTGATCCCATTTTTTAATGCCAAAAATCAATCGTACTGCCGAGTTTTGAACAATTCGGAGTCTTTGTAGTATGTGTAAGCTTGGAATCTTTTGATGGCCCTTGGAGATTTCTCATATTCCCACTGCATCCCTTTACTGCAAACCCTTCACTGTCCAACCCTAGTCTTATTGCTAATTCCTTATTCCTGTCCTTCAGCCATAGGGGCGTAAACAGCTGGTGCATCTTTTCCTTCTAACCACAACTGGCCAGGAGTAACAGAAAATCTAAAATGTTGTTATTTCAACAAAATGACTTGCAGTGGTTTTTGTAGTAATTTTGTTAGCATGCTGATAATTGTCTAAAATCTCCTGTGACCAAAATATTTTATATCGCCGCATTGGCTGCCTGTTCAGATCATTGCATAAAATGGTGAAAGTATCAAAGTACAGTAGTACCTTGGATTACGAGTATAATCCGTTCCAGGAGCATGCTCGTAATCCAAAATTCTCGTTTATCAAAGCGAGTTTCCCCATAGAAAATAATGGAAATTCGCTTTGATGTGTTCCCCCCCCCCCCCGAGAACCGGCATTGCTCCCCTCGAAGGCCCCCCCCTGCGATCAGGCACCCCCCCCCCTGCGATCCAGCACGACACGAGTAGGCAGACGAGTAGGCCGATCTTCAAGAGCCCAGAAGAGGGTAAGAAGCGGCGGGGGGGGGTGCCCAATTGTGGCGGGGGGATGTCGGATCGTGGCAGGGGGGGGGGTGCCCAATTGTGTCGGGGGGGGGGGGGTCGGATTGTGGCGAGGGGGTGCCCAATCGTATCGGGGGGATCATGCCGGTTCGAGGCAGGGGGGGTGCCGGATTGCGGGGGGGGGGGGGGATGCTTATAAATCGAGCCATGCTCGGTTTCCGAGGCACCGATTTTGCAAATGTTTTGCTCGTCTTGCAAAACACTCGCAAACCGGTGCACTCGTAAACCAAGGTACCACTGTACTGTGGTTTTCCAGTAACATAATTCTTAGAATTATAGTTCAGCAGTTAGTTAATACAGCAAACTCCACCATCGTGTTTTAAACTTTTGTCAGAACAATAATGCCAAGTCAGGCACAGTGGATTCCCTGATGAAAGCCGTTGGAATCGCCTGTTAAAGATAAGTGCTGTCTTTTTATCCCCGCAAATTTTGTTTCAACATTTTTGATCGTTTATGAAATGTTCAATATTAAAAATGGGCTCATTCTGGAGATTTTTGACCCATGATTCATGCTAGCCCACTTGAGAGTCCTGGAATTTGTGACATTTGGGGCTCCTTTTACGAAGTCACGTTAGCGGTTTAACACGCGTAATAGCGCGCGCTAATTTGCCGGCTGGGCTAGCCGCTACCGCCTCCTCTTGAGCAGGCGGTAGTTTTTTGGCTAGCGAGGGGGTTAGTTGCGTGCAATAAACTTACGTGCGATAAAGTTGCGTGCGATAAAGCCGCTATTGCGGCTTCGTAAAAGGAGCCCTTGGAGTATATAGCTCTGGACATCCTTTTTAAAAAAAAAAAAAAAAAAAAATCGGATGGTGGAGTTTTCTGTATATAATTCACTGGTCTTTTGAGTTGTGGAATCACTGAGCACAGTGAATTTTTCCTTTTTCTTCTGCATCAACAGTTAATTGAAACATTGAAAAAGAAGGCAGATAAAGATCATATAGCTTATCTGGTTTTCCCATCCATGGCACCTACTGTCCCTTTCTCTCTGTATTTGTCCCAAGCTTGCTTGAATTATGATAACAGCCTTTGTCTCCACCATCTCCACCCATAGGCCATTCCATGAATTCACCATCTTTAATGTAGCATTTAAAAAAAATTGATCTAATCGTTTAAAGCCAGAGCTGATTCTGTGTGCTGTAGAGTCTGTTTTAACTCGTATACATTTTTTTTTTTCAAGAGGAGTGCTGAAATATCAGACTAATTTAGAGACACATCCACCAGGCTGCTTCATGCCCAACAAAACAATCCAAAATGGTGTTCCATTGCCAGAAGATTTGGCAGAGAATCTTCCTGAACACTCACTTCAGCAATTGCCAGAGACGTTTACAGAGACAAAATTGTTCACGGAAAACAAGGGAGAGAAAATGTGCACTGAGGAACCCAAATTCCAGCCTCATTTCCCAGAGGTCTGTACATATCTAAATTTAAAGTTGTTTTGAACCTTTTTCTTTTGTTGGACCTGTTTCACGGGTCAACGCAGAGAATGACACGGGGACAAATTTTTTCCCCCTCCCCGCGGGAACTCATTTTCCCGTCCCCACGAGTTCTTGTCTTGTCCCTGCCCCATTCCTGCAAGCTCCTCATCTGCACAAGCCTCAAACACTTTAAAGTCACAAGTAGCAACATTCTAGAGCTCAGACTGTGATGTCATAATGCCTCATTCCACCAATGCCTAAGCTCTGTCCTCATCTGCACAAGCCTCAAACACTTTAAAGTCACAAGTAGCAACATTCTAGAGCTCAGACTGTGATGTCATAATGCCTCATTCCACCAATGCCTAAGCTCTGTCCTCATCTGCACAAGCCTCAAACACTTTAAAGTCACAAGTAGCAGCATTCTAGAGCTCAGACTGTGATGTCATAATGCCTCACTTCACCAATGCCTAAGCTCCGTCCTCATCTGCACAAGCTTCAAACACTTTAAAATCATAAGTGTTCAATGCTTATTTAATTAAGGCAGAGCTTACAGGAATGGGGCAGAGACAGGGACAGCAACAAAACTCGCAGTGACAAATTTGTCCCCGTGTCATTATCTAGTGTCACGGTCTTTGTACAGTTCTCCCCTGATATTCGCAGGGGTTCTGTTCCAGGAACCCCCGCGAATCTTGAAAAACCGCAAATACGGTTTTTCATGGGGGAGACTGAAGAGGGCTGCGGGAGAGCAGCCGGAGCGCCGCGAGTGCAGGAAATCACTCGCGGTATGCTCCGACCGCCTCTTCCTGCACTAAATCGGACCTTATCCAATCAGGAGCTGCGTGTCAATTAGTACTATTATGGGGGCGGGGTCTGGAGTGGAGATTGGGTAGAGATGGGCAGGGTCTGGCCCACGACTTAGCCCCGTGTTCTTCAACTGCCGGTCCATGGACCGATGCCAGTCCACAGAATAATTCTTTTATTTCTGCCGGTCCAGAGGTGTAAAAAGGTTGAAAAACACTGTTCTAAGTGATAAGATCACCCATGCTAATCATGCACTAATCGGTTGGCGTTCTCTGACGTAGCAGCGCTGAGCACAGATCATGCCTATTTTCTGCCCACAAACATGCTAAAAAAAAAAAAAAAAGTATTTTTAGTGCATGGAAAGCCTTTGCCAATCCAACAATTCCTGTGGGATGCCTGAGCATGCCCCATGGTAATGGTTTTTAATCTGCAATAAGCACGCCCAGGACTTCGGGATAACTACTGAAAAATTCTAGAAAAGTGGCCAGTTCTGATTGTACCAGCCACAAGCAATCAGGTTGTAAGTAGCTGAAATGACATGGTCTTGTCTCTTTGAAGAAGGAAGAACAAATTAGATCCTCTCCTGAAAAACACGAATTTGTGCTTTATCCATAGTGACAGTTCTTTGCACGTACCTAGAATAGAGATCTGGTTCTGATAACCTCACCAAATGCGATTTAAACAGAGGCAGTTTATGACACAGAAAATGCCCGACTCTTTACTAGGCATTTAAGGGGACGGGGCCAACATTTCTTTTGCTTGTACTAGAGAATTCGAGTTCTTTGATCATTCATTCTGCATTTACTTCCTCTGTAGAATCATAGAGCAGCAGTTATTGTAAATTAGATAGTGCAGCTTGGCACGATGAGTCACCAACCTGTCGCTGCTTTGTTTTCTGTCAAAAATATCTAGGGCTCCTTTTACTAAGCCGCGTTAGGGCCTTAACACGCAGAATAGCGCACGCTAAATTGCTGCACGCGCTAGACCTTAACGCCAGCGTTGAGAAGGCGTTATTCTAGAGGCGTAGCGTGCGGTAATTTTGTGCGTGCGCTAAAAACGCTAGTGCACCTTAGTAAAAGGAGCCCCTAGTGTGGTTTATAACTGGGTTAATATATCGTGGAATCAAGTAACAAAATAAAAACTTGTGAGGGCAATTCTGTAAAAGTCGCCAAAATTTAGGCACCAAAATTTAGTGTGCTACGTGCCAATCCTTAATGCCAGTGATATGTGTAATTGCAGTTATAGAATAGTAACGTAAGGTGACACTGACATATTGAACAAGATGAGTTCGTTGGGACTAGGAGAAACATTGACTGCATGGGTTAAAGACTGGCTCAGTGGCAGACTCCAGAGGGTGGTGGTAAATGGTACTCCCTCCGAAATGTCAGAAGTGAACAGTAGAGTGCCTCAGGGCTCGGTCTTGGGTCCAATCCTATTTAACATCTTTGTACGGGACCTGCCTCAGGGACTTCGAGGTAAAATTGCATTATTTGCTGATGACGCTAAACTGTGCAACATAGTGGGCAAAAGCACCGTGCCTGACACTATGACGCAGGACCTACTCGTACTAGAACAATGGTCCACAACTTGGCAACTGAGTTTTAATGCCAAAAAGTGTAAGGTTATGCACCTTGGCAGTGGAAACCCACGCAGAACTTATACCCTGAATGGTAAGACCTTAACAAGAACTGTTGCAGAACAGGACCTAGGAATTATCATTAGTGAGGATATGAAGACTGCCAATCAAGTGGAGAAAGCATCATCCAAGGCTAGACAAATGCTGAGTTGCATCCGTAGAAGTTTTGTCAGCCGAAAGCCCGAAGTTGTAATGCCGTTATACAGGTCCATGGTGAGACCTCATCTGCAATATTGTGTTCAATTTTGGAGGCCACATTATCAAAAGGATGTGCTGAGAATGGAGTCGGTTCAGCGAATGGCCACTAGGATGGTCTCAGGACTCAAGGAGCTCCCATATGAAGAACGTCTAGGTAAGTTGCAGCAATACTCTCTCGAGGAACGCAGAGAAAGGGGAGACATAATAGAGACGTTCAAATATGTTACTGGCCGTATTGAGGTAGAAGAAGACATCTTTTTCCTTACAGGACCTACGGCAACAAGAGGGCACCCGTTAAAAATCAAGGGTGGGAGATTTCATGGTGACACTAGGAAGTATTTCTTTACTGAAAGGGTGGTTGATCATTGGAATGATCTTCCACTTCAGGTTATTGAGGCAAGCAACGTGCTCGATTTTAAGAAAAAATGGGATAAGCATGTGGGTTCACTTCAAGGAAGTGCTTAGGGAGGAGGGTTCTTAGAGTGGGCAGACTTGTTGGGCCGATGGCCCTTTTTTGCCGTCATTTTCTATGTTTCTATTTACATTTAAGCGTGCCTATTTGCACCATGTCAATAGCAGAAATAAGTGAACAGAGACCTTGAAGATTTGAGCAACAGAACTAGACAGAATAATGTTCGCCTTTTAGGCTTAAAAGAGAGGGCTGAGGGGTCAGATCCAGTTAAATTTATAGAATCTTTTATTCCCAAACTGCTAGATCTTCATTTTCAAGCTCCCTTTTCACAAAAATGTAATACTCTCCTCCCCCCTATATTCAACCTCCAAACCCAATGTTTTATTCTTCCTATATTAAGCTCTTGTAAACCGTGCCGAGCTCTATAATTATGGAGAGGATGCGGTGTATAAACTTAAGGTTTAGTTTAGTTTAGTTTAAGCCAGTGATCTCAAACTCAAACCCTTTGCAGGGCCACATTTTGGATTTGTAGGTACTTGGAGGGCTGCAGAAAAAAAATAGTTAATGTCTTATTAAAGAAATGACAATTTTGCGTGAGGTAAAACTCTTTATAGTTTATAAATCTTTCCTTTTGGCTAAGTGTTAATAATAATATTGTAATTTATAGCTAAAGAGACATATGATCAAGAAACTGTTTTATTTTACTTTTATGATTATGATAAACAAACCGAGGGCCTCAAAATAGTACCTGGCGGGCAGCCTGTGGCCCCCGGGCTGCGAGTTTGAAACCACTGGTTTAAGTGGAGCGGGCACATCGGATGCCTGGGAGACTTTTATTTTTAAAGTGTTGTGGTACAATCAGGCATTTGAAATTTTAAGAGCGGCAAAGGAAAGGAAGGATTTAAGGTGGCTGGAAAGGAAAGTGTCACTAGTCCCCAATTTTGCAAAGAATACAGCTGACTTACCGAAGAAAATGCTAATACTTAGACTACACTTAAAGCAGCTAGGTGTTAGATACGGGTTATTTTATCTCTCAATAATGAAGGTTACTTTAAACAACAAAACCTCTCATTTTGATACATATGAAGCTCTAAAAAATGTCATTGATCAGCAGCAAAACGCCATGGACTAACGGCCAGTTTATTCAAGGTTCTAAATCAGGGGTGTCCAATGTCGGTCCTCGAGGGCCGCAATCCAGTTGGGTTTTCATGATTTCCCCAATGAATATGTATGAGATCTATTAGCATACAATGAAAGCAGTGCATGCAAATAGATCTCATGCATATTCATTGGGGAAATCCTGAAAACCCGACTGGATTGCGGCCCTCGAGGACCGACATTGGACACCCCTGTTCTAAATGGTTTCTTTTAAGTCTGAAGATCCTGATTTATTTATTTATTTAATATTGATACCTAAATTTATCATCTTTTAGTAGTTGCTTTGACTAAAACTCTATATAATACAGAAAAAGTCTTCAATTATAGAAATAGGGAGTGCCTACCGGTGCCTAAGTCCATTTTAGGTGCCACTAGGTGCAATTCTATAAATGGCGCATAACTGAAGGTTGACAGGCGCTATGCACCACATTCCTCAGAATTGCGTCTTTAGTGTGTAACCTCCAGTATTCAGAAGTTACATGTGTATATGTTAGATATATACCCCCTTTCATTTGTATGCTATCTCTGCGATTCTATATATGGCGCCCAAAACTGGGTACGCTCCCAAGATGCACGCGCAACTTAATTGGACTACAAGTCAATCAACGTGAATAATTGGATGCTCGCAACCGATTATTGATAATTGGCACCAGTTAGAATTTGTCTTTGCACTATTCTATAAGGCTGAGCACCCAACTCCCATCTGTAGCACATATCACGGAACAAGGGTGTGACCTTGGGAGGGATATGGGTGGATCAGAGATGTTGCTAAAATTGGATGTTTTGGTAGAGAATAGTGGATCAACGTGCCAGGATTTACCCCAATTCTGAGTGCCATTTATAGAATCCGACCCTATGTCAGTTGCGCATGTAAATTGCACAATACTTTTGGTGTATGGCTAGCATAGGTAACTTACTTTCATGCTTATAAGTGCTATTATTCCATACCTTATGCTCACAGTTGATGCCTGTTCTTAGATGAGGTGGAAGGAAAGAAACTAGGAGGAAAGGCCCTTACCTGCCGCTAACGGCCGTGTTGGTTATTCCACTATAGACTTGGCTTTGGATTTCTGGACCCATGTGCTTGTATTGTGCTGAAAGATTCTACAGGTACATTCGAAGCGCTAGACCTGTCACTATAACCGCTGTGATAATTCACCCTTGCAATGTCATCGAAGTCCGAATGATAAAGGAGAACTTTAATGCGAAGCCTGGACAGGTGAGCTAAGAATGGTTCTGTAAATGTTTGGTTTATGAACTTTTAAGACTGCAAAAGGTGCATTCAGCTACTGCTAATGTTTAGTTTACAACCGGGCTGAATTTTAAATTTTAGAGTTTGCATTGCCAAATAATCTGGTGCTTATTTTTTTGTATTGTGGTTTGGATTGAATCTTTGTTTTAAAAAAACAAAAAACAGTGGTACATAACGGAATTTTCCCAGTGAAACAGTGTGCTGTTAGTCCACTTTTCAAGGTAATATTTAGAAATAAAACCAAAACAAAGGAAATAAGGTAATACCTTTTTTATTGGACTAACTAACTCAATGCGT